>NC_051182.1:162249029-162986529 GCF_013339695.2 Rhipicephalus sanguineus | reverse complement strand
TATTAAAGGGGTACTGACACAAAATTTCGCGGCCGAGATAGCCTGCTGGATCGATTCCCGTGTACGTGCGTGTACCATCTGCAAAATATCGACAGCGAATAAAGCTTGGACGGTATTTTATGTGAATTTCGAAGTTCGCGAGCGCGACCCAGCATTAGAGGCCGCACCTGGTGCATTTATACCCTCGGAGGTGACCCGAGGTGAGCCCCCTACTTCCCCTACGTAACCGTTGCAGCCGGTACAAGTTATGATGACGTCTAGCCGCCATTTCTGTTTTGAAGCGCTTCCCGACGAATCGCTCCTCGCCAGCGGGTCAAACCTGAAGTGATTCGCCACGTCGAAAATTCCTTCCATCCCCGCCGCAAGAAAATCGTCGCCATCAGACGACTATGAGCCCGACGACGACAGACCACGCGGAAATGCGTCACTGTTCGTTGTGCTCACGTGACCGCGCGTTTCACTCGCTAGGTGGTGATAGTTGCACCCGGCGGCTTGTCGTTTTTGGAGCTCTGTCAAACCGAAACTGAGGCTGTGTCGGTAATGAGGAGCTTGTAATTAATTATCTGCCACGCGCTGCAGCAAACGATGTGCCGTGTTTTGACTGACAGGCCCCCAGCAACACATTGCAGCAAAAAAACGCGGGGCGAAAATTTTTGTGTCAGGACTCCTTTAAGGGAAAAAGCAGATTTCGCTAGGCTTTATCTGGTTGAAGACTGGTATTTTTCAGTCATAGCTACGAGCGAAAAACTACTTATCAAAATTCCTGTGCGCATAAACACCATCGTTCTCTTAAGGGAACCTCCTGGGAAGAAAGGTTTAAGATTTCCTTTGGAATGCCTGCACATCTTCGTGGCAACAGAAGGAGCTCCACTCACAACTGAAGAAATTTCCACATGCTGGGTGAACGAAAGGAGGGGGAATTAACGGGTTCGCTTTTCTCTGATATGTGTCTTGTGACCCGTTGTTGAGCAAGTCAAATGCATTTTGTATTCTACATCAGGAGCGCGATACAGAATAAAGAAGTGATTTTGAGAGATTGTAGGAATAGTTACTATATTATGATGCATTAACAATCGTTGTTGTCAGCGCAAAAACGCCAAAATTCGCTCTTCTGAATTTCTTTGCGCTGATCAAAGTGGACGATTGGGCCAGTAGGTGATTCATGATCGACTTTGCGCTTGCTGTAGTGCAAAGTTGAACGAGACTACGCCTACAGAACATGAAAGTAGATCTTCAGGAGAACTTCCAGCCCATTAGAGTAACCTATTGGTGTATCTGCGCCAACAGGATTCAAGACAATCATATCCAGCATATGAGTCAGTCGACCGTGAGAAAAAAAGGGAAAAAAAGAAAGAAAAAGAAGAAATGCAATTAGGATAGATAAGTGCCTTTTTTAGCTCGATAGACGGCAGATCTAGAGATTATTACACAACACGTCAGTCGTATATGTTCTGCTATACGTTCATTCCCAACAAAAAAACTAACCAATTTCACATTTTCTGGTGTACAAGATCATCTTTCAACGACTGTATCATTTCTGCACACCCGCTTAGACGGCGCCAAGCTTGCGGTGGCAGCCACATTTCAATAAGAACTAAATGAAAACAAACAAAACCAATCTTTAACTTCCTTTTTTTTACTCTCATTCCTAGCGTTCTCAAACTTATCCAGTTCTAATTTGAGGTAACGCAAGGAGCAAACGAGCATCACCCAAGTGGTACACGAAAGGAAATTCGGTTTATTATGCAACCACAATATCCTGTTCGTACCCAAACATAATGGTTCCCGCTAGCTGAAAAAAGAAACTCGGAAAGCAGCATGCTGCTCCAATATCCCACTGGTACGGCAGCGCAAGAATCTAAACAAACAAACAAACAAACAAACAAACAAATAAAAACACGATTCTCTTCATGCATCGTGGGCGCATCTATAACGGCCAGACATTTGGCATGGCACGTCTAGAAAAACTGCCAATTCATTGCCAGTCGTCGCCGTCGAGATAACGCCGACAAACAGCGCTCTCTTTTCTGCGCACCGAGGTGAAGCGAGTCTCGGGGCGTGTGTACTGTTTCTTTCGATTCTATTTTATTTAGTGCCGCGTCACTGCATACGTCATGGCGGGACTTTTGAATTCTTTAAGGTCGATACGCCACGTGGTGTCGTTCACGCGAACTAGGCCGCTGGTGTCCAGAAAAGCTGCATATGGTGGTAACATGAAAATCATGACATTCACGTCATGAGCGGCATGATTACATGTCACGCTCATGGTGCGCTCGCGGCCGTTTCGTTAGCTTGATATACACCAACATTTGTATTGCTCGACGCGGCTGTATGATGAACACAATTGGCAGGTGGTAACATTACAATCGTGACATGCATATCATGTACGGCATGATTTACATGACAGTGTCTTGGTGCGCATCCTGCCGTTTTGTTAACCGGAAATACACCAAAGTTGTTATGGCATGACATCCGTGCGTGACGAACATAAACGACAGGTTATGCATTGCACATACCAGAATACACGTTTAATTATATTAAAGATTGTATATGCATGAATGCATGACAAACATGCGATATACAGTGAACTAGATCTCATGATATGAATGCCTTCATTTGCCTCAAAGACAAACAAGGCCTCAGAGACAAACAAGAAGCTGAGATACTTGGTAACGCAACTCATACAGCTAAAAAGGGCAACATCATCATAGTCTTGTAGTGCCAGTGCCGATGGCGTACGTACATGCATTCACTTTTTTTATTGCGATAACAATTATATAGATACTCTCGAGGGGTTTTTGCCGTCGCCGTCATGTCCCGTATAAAGTCCAAATTGATAACATTACCTCGCGCATCGTATGTTCTACCGCGGGTAAAAGCGCGCGAGCGGGGGTGATGGACGCGGCTGAAGCGGAGATCAAACGATCCAGCCCATCTCCATGGCTCGGAGGGCACATGCGATAACATCACCCTGCTCGGGAGAGCTGCCGTCGAAGCGGAAAGGAAACGACCCGCCCGTGTTCAACGAGCATGAATAGACGCGAGGGGAGGGGAGGGGTTGTTGCAACTTTGAACTTTAAGGGGCTGGCGCACGCGCTATCTCGGCAGCCATCAGCGGGCGGCTCGTAGGCCCCCTTCTACGTGCTGCGCTCTCACCGTAAAGAGTCTGTGCGGAAAGAGCATCTCTCCATGGAGCGGCCGTATTCTCTTTCACCAGCGTTTTGTAGAGTTACGCGAGATCGGATCCAAAAGAGCTAGCTGCCAGCCTGATTTCGTGTAACGTTACAATTTGTTGCTATCGCGTTCATTGCTTCGCCCTTGCGGTGAAACTGTGGCTTTTTTTTTTTTAATACACATTGAATCAATACCAACTCGTCTACATGTGACGTGCCTCTTGTCCACAAGTGTTGAAGATTGGGCGAGTTGGTTCATCGTACTTGAACTGGTATAGAGCTCTGTCTTCTTGTGTCGGTCTGCTCGGCCGTTTCCTCTTTCACCGTAATGCCCTATACCAGTTCAAGTGCCTATTGTGCTGTTGCGTAATTATGTCGCGCCTAAGGGCGACTTTACGAATAAAAAAAGATCGACACCGATCTCACGTGGCTTGCTTCATTTATTGGCAATGAGCACAGAAGCACACGTTGTTCTGCCTCTACAATAAATGTGTTCGGAACTGAACATCTGCTCAAACCGGGCTACAGAGACAGGGGTGTTCGATGAAACGCGAACATTTAACTGACGTTTCCGGCCTTGATGTCCACGTGTTTTCAGGTCGTATCCGTGTGTGTGCCGCAGCTGCTATACAGGACGATGCAAATCAAGTGGTAGGAGGAAGGAAGGCTCAATGACAGACGTCGCTGTGAAAACAAGGATCCTTGCCATGGACAATGTAACAGTATCGATCCCTGTAACAAGGTAACAGTACAAGGTAACAAGGATCCTTGCCTGGACAAGGTAACAGTATCGCCGCGTCTCTACGGACACGCCGTTCTGTTCGTTCGATAGATGGCCATTTCAATGGCTTGGTTTATCACTTGCAAGAAAATATAAAGAGCACATGAGACCACAATTCTCTTGCTTACCTCAGAATCGCCTACACACTGGCTGCAATGAAAGGGCCCTGTGGGACCATATGCTAACTGATCTGTTGGCTCGGCACCTCAGGTTATGCTCCATATTGCCTCGCTCAACAATGAGCTCTTTCGTGATAGCTGAGGACACACCTGTTCAAGTCGTGCGTGTTCAGAAAACTTTTGAAGGGACACTAAAGAGGAAACGATTTTTCTCGCACTAGTAAATTACTCTTCCACGATACCAAAAACACCATGTTTTCTACGAGAAGACGCCTGGTAAGCGAGAAATGCAATATGAAGCTCTTCGCAGATGACTGCATAATCTATTAAAGAAATAAAATGTTACGAAGACCACCTCCACCTAAACAGACAACGCGATAAACACTTGGTGCGAACAATGGCAAATGTATGTTAACACTAGCAAATCCGTGTCAATGATGGTGACAACAAAGAAGAACACATCGGAATTTACTTACTATCTTAATGACAAGAAACTAACTAAAGTTCATCAACACAAGTATCTAGGACTAACTCTAACATCTGACCTCAAGTGGAACAAACACATTGCCAACATCTCCAGGAAAGCCACCCGCAAGTTGTTCTTCCTTAAAAGCTCACTAAGGTCTGCTCCTAGTCATATCAAGCTCCTTTGTGCGGCCAGTACTGGAATACACTAATATCGTTTGGTTCCCTCACACAATTACTAACATAACCAGTGGCGTACCAAATTGTTCGCGAGTGTGGGGGGGGGGGGGGGGGGGTGAGGCAAGTCTCTCTCATTCAATATATATATATATATATATATATATATATATATATATATATATATATATATATATATATATACAGGATAATTGATTAACAAGTAAAATGAGAGGACACAGAAGGTACCTCAGTCTGTTTATGGCTTGATGAATTCGATGTCCTTATCGTTTATGGCTATAGTCTTCGTACTGTTTCAAATGCGAAGCATTTCTTAGCGAACCTTTGGCACTTTGAGCGTTTCTATCTACGTATCTATCTATCTATCTATCTATCTATCTATCTATCTAGCCGCCTACGTCTGCGTGCTCTCATGATCGCCTCCCTAACTTGGTGTACACCAAAATTGACATGGGAGGGTAAGAGAATTTGACGAATATGACTGTCGGGTCATGACATGAATAACGTGAAAATCCTGTCGCGTACGTCGTCAAACCCTTTCCTCCCGACACGTGTGGCACATACCCGTTTACCACGGGCCACGGTGTACGGGTATGCGCCACAGGTGATTGACAGTTTATATCTACCCAGGAACGGCGAGAACAGACATTGGTAATTTAAATCAAAGAGCGTCAAGAAAAACCTACATCGGCAGCGTTGACCTGACGAATGGAAAGAATAAGAATTAGGATCCCAGCAAGAATCGAACCCAAGCATTCTGCGTGGCAATCAGATATTCTACCACATAGCCACGCCAGGTCTGTAAACTGGTTTGTAATTTGGAAAAACCGCCTATGCACGCCTAATGTCGGTGCAACGTCACTTGTGTTTGTGGTGCCGGCTAATTTTACAAGAAAGCAATAAACACTACATATGTACTCCTGCGATACAGGCGTCATATCAGATCAACGTCTGTGATTCCAGTGGTGGCTCCGCTCTTATAGCAGTCCATTAAGCATTACATTTGTATTCCTATGATGCAGCAAGCTATATTGAAGCACTTCTGGACCCCGGATGAATACATTAACGAAAGTTACGTGTGATATTCACATGATTGCACCATAAAGTGCACTTGGTTTCGATAATACTGTCATATGTACTCTAACGGGAGGGCTGACGTTACGTCGCACCATCAGTTACCCTTTAAACGCCATTGTTGTCAGCGTGCCTGGTAAGCCCACGATGTGCACATAGATACTCCATTTACAAAAACACGTCCATCCACCTCGTAACGCTTGGCTGAAAGCCGTAAAGCACAGTATAGAAGTGCACGCTCACTGCTTCGCATGAAACCGATTCCCCACAACGAATGGAATCTGCCGAATTTTTTTGTTAATATGGTGATGACTCAATGATGACTTTTTGGTTCATATCTCTGTGTCAATCAGTGTGTCATTAAACAGTGGCTTGCACTGACGCTTCGTGCAATGTGCTGTCAGGTTCAATAATCGATAATTATTTTCGTATCTTCTCTGGTGCTCTCGTAATCTCCCATTGGCACACTTTTCCCTTTTTCTTATATAAGTATTGCCGAAACGCGGAGGGATCTGGTAGACTACGTAAACGCGATCATGTTGCATACACTTAACCCTCAGTTACCTTTTTATGTGTGCCTCTTCGTTGTCCGAGTTGTATGTTGTGCTGTACAGGTCAGCTCAAGATGAAACAATGGCACCTGTACTTCAGTACCATAATTTCAAGTGGTTTTGATTAACACAAGTTATACCAATCGGGCTCTCATTATAGCTCTTGTTACTAAGTTTGTACTTAAATTCCCCACAAAAGATAAGCTGGTATCATCTGCACGCAACTCTTCTCAACGAAGGGTTCCTGGGTGCTGCTATAATTGATCCCCTCGTAGGCGTTGTAAATATGCGTAACCCCCCCGCGAAAATGCCCTGCCGAGGCAAGGACATCAGTCTTTGTACTCCCGGGCAAGTTTGCCTCCTCTTTCCGTTGAAGAGGTCTGCTAAAAGAGAGCGCTCACAATTGGATCGTGGCAGCCAGCACAAACTCGGAGGCTGGTTGTTTACACGAAAACCAATTCGTCTTCAAAAGTGCGCTTAGTGATCACAAACGAAAAAAAAAATGCAGGCAACGAGCGCTCTCCTCAGCGAAATAGCTCTCCTCGACGAAAACCAAAGACGCGTGCAGTGGCGCTACATGCACTTTAAAACTGACTTTAAACACGTTCTAGCCTATATTATCCTAACAAGGCGGCAATAGGGGCTAGTTGGTACGTCTTCATGCTTGTGATGCGCTGCCGGAGGACACGGACCAGAGAACACGAGGAAAAGAACACAGGGTGATGCGCAATTACATTGATATTTGGTGGCTAGATGACGCGTGTATGTCCACACAAATCCATCCCACAGCTTACCTCGCCTTCAAAATTTTGTGTCACTACTCCTTCAAGCGAAAGTCGCGAAAGCATCACATTGGCGGCCCGCATCGCAGAAAGCGCATACAGTGCGAGGTTGTGAGACGCGGAGGACAATCTTCACGGCAGAATCGTAGGGCAAATTTCATGACATAATCATGTGATTTCTGTATTGAACTTCGCCTTGGTTGTTGGTTTCTCAGTGTGCCATCGACAATGACCACTCAATGACCCCGGTAGATATGAACATAACTCAACTAGAAAAACTTCAAAGAAAAGGTTTATTCACAACAAATACAAACGTATTGACTCGCCCACCGGACTAGACACCCGGCAGTCAGAGCAAAACAAGCTCGTTTAAAATTTATTTATACACAACCTTCTGCACAACCGCGTTAACATAGATTCTTCAATTTACATCACCTTCTCTAGGTACCGGATATCACGTAATAAACGCAATAAAACGCTAGCTGAATACTTTTGCGACTGTGACACATCTAGATATTCCTTTTTCCATAGTGCTGTTAAGGAGTGGAACCACCTTGACCCCACAATATCAAACACTGAATCACCATCAACCTTCTGTGACACGATAGAAAATAAGCAATAATCACGAAAAAAAAAACAAAAAGAAAAAAATTCACGCATATCCACGAAGTTAATGATGATGAGTGGGCGAAGCACCGGGGATCATTCGGGTAACCGCGAATCCCCCGTACATTGCCCACTCGAGCATGCAAATGCGTGACAAACACGTGTGTACAGGACATACAATGTTGTTTTAATGATGTCAGGCGTATATGGTGTTAAGGTGCGGACTTCGTTTCCCGTTCATGAGGACCGCCTTGTGATCGGTGAAATGAAGAGCCAGGGGTTCTTGAATGGGATGTAATCTGAAGTTAGCGAAGACGAGGTCTATACACGTACCCCTGGTTGTTGTTTGATGTTTATGGTCATATGAAATGCATCTGAGAGCATAACGCGTCCCTAGCGGTCTCCATTCAAATCGGAGCACGCGCCGGGAGCGAGCGCTGCTTCCGCAGCGCCCCTAGCGGACTCCGTGTAAACCAGAGCTACGCTAGATGCGTGGGGTACAAAGCTCAGCCCTAAGGTGCTTCGCCCCTAAAATTTTCCTGTATATGGAAAAATTGTTCTTTCGTTGTTTACATTAATTTTCCTTGTGTTGTATTAGATTGTGTTAAGTTAGGTTGTAAATACTAATGTTGTATTAGAGATAAGTACGATTTAAATGTATATGGTACATTCTCAGTCACATGTACCGTATCCCATTTCTATGTATGCATACACAATTGTACTCTGCAATGTGCTGTATTCCGTCGAATGCTCACGTTGCATCAGTAAGCCCGCCTGCCTTGGTTTCCATGTGAGACTGGTAGTATTGAAAATATAAATAAATAAATAAATAAATAAATAAATAAATAAATAAATAAATAAATAAATAAATAAATAAATAAATAAAACGCGCAAATAAAAAATGCCGGTGGCGACGCCACCTTGAAGTTTCCGTAGCAGTCGCCGTGACATCATAGATTTTGACGGCGTCTGATATAGGGCCTACTAGTTCCTAATCGGCAAAAATGAAGTATATTGTCTTCCGAGGTAGCCAGATCACTTAACATACCAAGTTTCAGGAAATTTCGTTGAGCCAGTGTAGCCAAAAAAGCTAACATTTTTTTTTTGCATTACCCCCCTTACGCAATGCCTCCAGGAGCCTGTAAGGTACTTTTAAATAAAATAAAATAAGAATAAAATACGAAAAAAATTTGAAATTCGTGACGTCGCCATCGGTGATTTCGGCGAGAAATTTATAAGTGAAACTTAGAATAACAGAGAGCTGAGCTAGTTGGTAATTATTCATTCTAAAAAGACAGGGCGTGCAAACACGGACACAAGAAAGAAGTCAGGACACCACAGACGCCGACTAACAACTGAAGAGACGCACAAAGGCTGAAAAGAAAGAAGGCACGAAAACTTATCTGCGCATGCCCATGCAACAGGCGAACCTATCAATCCGGCACGCGTGGCGGTCTACGTGTAAGATAACTGTTAAGGCATTTGATTTCATCTTTATGCAAGTTAATCGATGGTTGGCTCACGCATGCGCTACCACTATTCTCGATATGCCATGCTTCAATCATCAGGCGCGTTTCTTCATTTCTATGCCGGTACAACACTGCGCATTCATCAAATTTTGGCGTGCACTTACAATCTAGACAATGTAAAGATAGATTAGAAGGTGAGCCTACTATTAGCGATCTCTTATGTTCCAACAATCTCTGGTTGATGCATCGGCCCGTCTGTCCTACGTAGAAGCGGCCGCAGCTGAAGTCGTACGGCAATCAGTGAATTTGTTGGTGTGTTTTACGAAACAAATATCGGTCCGCTTCTTGTCTTTTACTCCCTCATTCTTCCTCTGCACAGCGGCACAAATCTTACCTAGCTTATTGGCAGCCGTGAAAACAACATTAAAGGAGTCCTGACACAAAAATTTTCGCCCCGCGTTTTTTTGCTGCAATGTGTTGCTGGGGGCCTGTTAGTCATAACACGGCACATCGTTTGCTGCAGCGCGTGACAGATAATTAATTACAAGCTATTCATTACCGACACAGCCTCAGTTCCGGTTTGACAGAGCTCCAAAAACGGCAAGCCGCCGGGTGCAACTATCACCACCTAGCGAGTGAAATGCTCGGTCACGTGAGCACACAGAACAGTGACGCATTTCCGCGCGGTCTGTCGTCGTCGGACTCATTGTCGTCTGATGGCGACGATTTTCTTGCGGCGGGTATCGAAGGAATTTTCGACGTGGCGAATCACTTCATGTTTGACCCGCTGGCGAGGAGCGATTCATCGGGAAGCGCATCAAAACAGAAATGGCGGTTACGACGTCATCGTAACTTGTAACGGCTGCAACGGTTACGTAGGGGAAGTAGGGGGGTCACCTCGGGTCACCTCCGAGTGTGTCAATGCACTAGGTGCGGCCTATAATGCTGGATCGCGCTCGCGAACTTCAAAATTCATATGAAATACCTTCCAAGCTTTATTCGCTGCCGATATTTTGCAGATGGTACACGCACGTACTATCGTGAGCAATATGAGCTCGAACGCGCGAGCGCGTGGCGAATAGCCTTGAACCCTACATCAGCTGATTCGCAGCGGCCGCTGTCCGAAACAAAGTGGAAAGTGTGCTGTGCTTCCGCTAGCTGTTGACACTCCCGCCTCGATATCGTTGCTGCAAAACGGCAGCTTATAGCGTGGCTGCTAGCGGCGATTTGAATTCACATGAATGCACACAGCCACACCCAATGACCCATCAGCCTATGTAGCTGCTGAGATATCGGCTGTGACGTAGCCTGACGTGATGCACAGGCCATGCTTGTATTATATCTGGATGATGTTGGCTGATCATTTTGCTACGCCTCTTTTATTTATTTTGTTTTTCGTGCAATTTTTTTTTTTCGTTATCGTTGCTAGCTGTCGATGGCACACAATCAGCTGCTGTTTCGCAGCAACGCTAGCGAAGCGGGAGTGCCCCCAGTCAGCGGAAGAGCGCCCTCCTTTCCCCTCCGATTCCGGCAGCGCCATCCCCGTATCACGTAATCACATTTTTCAGGCTATTTGCCACGCGCTCGCGCGTTCGAGCTCGTATTGCTCACGATAGTACACGGGACTCGATCCAGCAGGCTATCTCGGCCGCGAAATTTTGTGTCAGTACGCCTTTCGCCGTATCTAGTTCCTACTTTCTTTAGCCTGTGAGATACGCAATGAATGTACGGCATACCTACGACACGTTTCTTCCTATCGCTTTCTGCAACCATGCTCGGACTTAACACAATAGACTTATTTAAACGTTCAGCGACCGTGGCCACTGCATCACGAGGATACCCTACATCTAAAAGTCGTGTAACCTGTGCGTTAAAGCCTGTTTCACATGCGAGCGACCGAGCGGCGGGGCCCGCAGCGATCGAGCGGCAGCAGGACGCTCGGACGCGGCTTCGTTTCACATGCACCGCTTTTGCGCGGCGCGCGCCTCTGCGATGCGCAGCGATGGTTGTGGGAAGCGCCCGTTATCCGCGGGTTTCCTTTCTCCGGGCTCGCTTGTTTTGGTGCGCTTGGGTTGCAAGTTTGACGAGCCTTCTACTTCGGTGATCGATTTTCACGCGCCTAAACCTTGAATGATGAAAATGTGCAGTGTATCAGAGTGCAATTAAACAACTTCAGTAGTCACGTTTATTTCTGTTCCAGCTTTCTTTTTTTACCACGCAAGTCATGTTGCACGCCCATACACTTGGCCACGGAAAAGCAAAAGAAAGAATTTGTTTTTGGGGTTTTAAGCTTTCACAGAGCTTTCGGTGGCTTTTGCTCTCGAATGCCGCAAGGCGTTGGTGCGCCGTATGGGCCGGCAACCGGATGCAAGCGGCCCAGTGACGACATTGTGGGTTTGTGAAGGAGCTCGTCTCTTTTTTTTTTTTTCCTATTGACATTCTGCAGTAAAGAGGCGGCGGCATTTGTCGTCTTCGGGGTACGTGACCACTAAAAAAAGAAAAAGAAAACAGTAAACTGTTCGAACGTGCTGCACCAGAGTAGTAAAAAAAAAAAAAAAAAACTGAAACATCTGCTGCGAACAAGTGCGGAGTGTCGTAGGTTCCCCCTGTCCGGACCTATGTTGGTGTCACGATTAGATAAAAATACAAAAGTACAAAATGGCACGTGCAAACGATTTGTCTGCTTTGATGGAAGCGTAGTAAAGAACAACAAAAGGAAAAGAACGGCGTTTTCTACACTGCCAGCTCGTTACAGCAAATGTCGTCTGCTAGGAAACCGAGTCGGAGCGAGTTCCTCCCGGCGCGCGCGGCTGCTCTCGTCTCCATCCCTACAGTCACGTGCCCCCCACGTCACTGCTCCCCCATTGGTTGACCTTGGGCAGACGCTCTATACTCGGCGACAACTTATCTCAGCTCAGCATTGGAGCGAAGGCTACGGAGGCGGGGCATCCGCACATTTGTGTTACTACGCAAGTAGTTCGGCATCTTGCAGCCGATTTCAGTTCCAGTTTCGGTTTCGCTTGCTCGCATCGCTAGAGCGTTTAGCACCACGTCTACATGCAGAATGGGAACATCAGTGTGCGTAGATGCATCTACCTGCTGCGCTGTATATTGTCACAGGGTGACACAGGGTTGTTACGTTGACGAAGGCAGCAATGGGCGTGTCGAAGATGAAATTCTTTATTTGGCCGAATTTGTGGGCGGGAAACGAGTCAGTCAGATCGTCGTCCGTCAATAATTTTGACAGTGGTGAAGCGTGTCGGCTTTTATACATGTTCTTGCGAATGTTCCAGCGTTATCGCTGGTGTCCACGTAATCTCTAGACTATTCGCGTACCGCGCGCAATATCTAAAACAATCGTGACGCTTCTGGAACATCGCATCGCGGTCTGCGCGGAGCATTCCAAACAGTCTTTGCGGGTGAAGCCCGAAGACAACAAAATTAGACACATGGGAATCTGATAAACGCCGCCAAGCGCACACCGCAGCCTGAATACGGTGTTTGCTCGATTCTAACAAAATCACGATTGTAACGCGAGGGGCGACTTTAGTAGAAAAAATTTGGAGAAAAAGCTCGCATTGTATTCGAATAAATACGGAATGCAAGTACCATGATGCCGCTGAATTGGGTTTAGATTTAAGGAGAGCTCACGCTTAATTAAAAAGAGACCAACGCAGAATATTTTATCAAGCTTCGCTGGTCACACACCTTCATAGAGCGTAGTTTCTCGGCCGTAGGTATTTCATTGCGCATGAAGTAGCTGTGCACTTTGCGCCGCAATGCTGCCAACGCAAACGTGTAATAGCGCAGCAGGCGCGTCTTGCCGGTGATGCGCTTCTCACTTTGGCCCGAGAAATTCAATTCCTTGCGCTTCGGGGAGGCAAGTGGGGCCCGCAGAGCTTCAGCCTTGATACGCTTAACCGTTCGCTCACTCACTCCGGTGAGCTCGGCGACAGTCCGGCACACTGCATTTGCAGACGAGTCACGCTGACGGCGCCTCACTCCAGCGATGACATTGCAGATATTTTGCGTGGTCTGGTTTGATAGCCACTTTCTGTCACATTTAGAGTACAGCTTCTTCGGAGAACGAAACGGCGAGTTTGCGCGCCGCACACGGTTCAGGCCAACGGTTCAGGCGGCATCGCAGACGCCATGTTTACTGAGACTCTGAGAGAGCAGGCGTGAGGAAAATGTGGTGCAGGCGTGAGGAAAACGTCGTGCTGTCCAAAAAATAAAGACAGTTTACAATAACATTTTTTCACGAATGGCTTCCCATACTCGTTCTATTTTTATAACGAAGAAATCTTTATTTATTCGAGCTAGGTAACTTTTCGAATTAGAAAATGAATATAGGTACTATTTCTTGGCGCGCGCGCATGCAGCCACTTTGGCTCTGTAGCTTCCACAGTGGTGCCAAGAAAAGTTGTCGCCGAGTATAGACGCGCTGCCGCGAGCGAATTTTTCCAAGTGGAGCGAACAAGATCGCAGCGTCCTTTGGTCGCCCTTAAAACCTGTTTTTGGGCTTCCGCGACGGCAGCCGCTCCGCTCTTGGAGCAAAATCGCTGCATGTGAAACAGGCTTAAAGCTATCACTCATTTTGTGCTCACACGACTTGGTGAGGGCTGACTTAAGGCAAGACATGGCGATGCCGTTTTTTACAACCTTCGAGTGCTTCGACGAAAAATTTAACAGCGGTTTCGAAGATCTAGGAGAATACTGCCAGCACACGTGGTTCTTCTGGAACGTTAAGGAAATGTCTAGAAATTGTATTCCGTTATTCTGAGGCACCTCTTTAGTAAAGCTCAGCCCTCCTCCATTTAATTCAAATTTTTCGCTGACTGAAGTTACCACCGTTTCAAAGTTCTCACCAATACAAAAAATTAAGTAATCGTCCGCATAACGAAAAAACGTAATAACCGCATTGCCTGAGGCGCCTTTCAAAAGTTTGTCAATCTTGCTAAGGTATAAATCACTAAGAACCGGTGCAACCTTAGAACCAATTCATATCCCTGATTTCTGCTCATAAACGCCTTTCTTCCAACCTAACAGCGTAGACTTTAAATACACGGAAAGAATTTCTAGAAATGCCCCCGTAGAAACCCCACATTTATACGTGAAAACCATCTCGTGCCCTTGTTCGTTAATACATTCATTAACACATTTTAACAAGTCCTCATGTTCTTAAGTCCTTAAGAAGTCCTAACTTAAGTCCTAACAAGTCCTTAACAAGTCCTCAACGCAGTCTGAAATTGTTCCTGAAGAAGAGCGTTCCCACTGCATTTCAAACTGCGTTGCTAGCATCAAGGGTTCTAATATGCATCTCAAGTGTTCTGATCCTATCCGGCCTTTGGTTAATTACTGTGTCGAGAAGAAACTCAGGCCAGTAATTTCAGATAAGGAAGGGTATTTTGTAATTATGCCGGACAGTTTGTTCTCAGAAAAAGCAATAACAGCCGTAGAAAAGAATTTTAGGACGGTAAAACTTAAGCCATCGGTAGTTAGGCAACGTGCTGTTGACCTTTTGTTAAGACATAATCTTAAGAGAATAGCTTGTAATGTCAAGAAGGCTAAATCACTTACTTTAGAATTGTTTTTTTCAGCCAAAACACATAAGAACGAGATTCCGCTTCGAGCAATCGTTTCAGAGCAAGGCACCTGGCAAGTCGCTGTATCTAGTTATTTGCAGAACTGCTTAACCTCTTTGAGTTTTCCAGACCCTTTTCGTATGCGTAATTCTCAGGCGCTAGTTCAGTTCCTCTCAGAGGAGAACCCCGGCTGTTGTAAAGCTTTTAGTATGGATATTGAAGACCTGTATTATTCTTTGCCGCATGAGGACTTGTTAAAATGTGTTAATGAATGTATTAACGAACAAGGGCACGAGATGGTTTTCACGTATAAATGTGGGGTTTCTACGGGGGCATTTCTAGAAATTCTTTCCATGTATTTAAAGTCTACGCTGTTAGGTTGGAAGAAAGGCGTTTATGAGCAGAAATCAGGGATATGAATTGGTTCTAAGGTTGCACCGGTTCTTAGTGATTTATACCTTAGCAAGATTGACAATCTTTTGGAAGGCGCCTTAGGTAATTCGGTTATTAAGGTTTTTCGTTATGTGGACGATTACTTGATTTTTTGTAGTGGTGAGGACTTTGAAAAGGTGGTAACTTTCGTGAGCGAAAAATTTTAATTAAATGGAGGAGGGCTGAGCTTTACTAAAGAGGTGCCTCAGAATAATGGAATACAGTTTCTAGACATTTCCTTAACGTTCCAGAAGAACCACGTGTGCTGGCAGTATTCTCCTAGATCTTCGAAACCGCTGTTAAATTTTTCGTCGAAGCACTCGAAAGTTGTAAAAAACGGCATCGCCATGTCTTGCCTTAAGTCAGCCCTCATTAAGTCGTGTGAGCACAAAATGAGTGATAGCTTTAAGGCACAGGTTACACGTCTTTTAGATGTAGGGTATCCTCGTGATGCAGTGGCCACGGTCGCTGAACGTTTAAAGAAGTCTATTGTGTTAAGTCCGAGCATGGTTGCAGAAAGCGATAGGAAGAAACGTGTCGTAGGTATACCGTACATTCATTCGCGTATCTCACAGGCTAAAGAAAGTAGGAACTAGATACGGCGTTAATGTTGTTTTCACGGCTGCCAATAAGCTAGGTAAGATTTGTGCCGCTGTGCAGAGGAAGAATAGGGGAGTAACAGACAAGAAGCGGACCGATATTTGTTTCGTAAAACACACCAACAAATTCACTGATTGCCTTACGAGTGTGGTGTATAAGATCCCTTTCAGCTGCGGCCGCTTCTACGTAGGACAGACGGGCCGATGCATTAACCAGAGATAGTTGGAACATAAGAGATCGCTAATAGTAGGCTCACCTTCTAATCTATCTTTACATTGTCGAGATTGTAAGTGCACGCCAAAATTCGATGAATGCGCAGTGTTGTACCGGCATAGAAATGAAGAAACGCGCCTGATGATTGAAGCATGGCACATCGAGAATAGTGGTAGCGCATGCGTGAGCCAATCGTCGATTAACTTGCATAAAGATGAAATCAAATGCCTTAACAGTTATCTTCCACGTAGACCGCCACGCGTGCCGGATTGATAGGTTCGCCTGTTGCATGGGCATGCGCAGATAAGTTTTCGTGCCTTCTTTCTTTTCAGCCGTTGTGCGTCTCTTCAGTTGTTAGTCGGCGTTTGTGGTGTCCTGACTTCTTTCTTGTGTCCGTGTTTGCACGCCCTGTCTTTTTAGAATTATAAGTGAAAGTTTTGACATTGATTTTTTATTTATCCATAAACCTATATAAACCTATGATGGTGAAATTGATGACAGTAGTGCTTTCAGAGTATAATTTATTTGTCGAAACCAGGGGTCTCAAACACACAGTCTGCGGCTTCACAAGGAATAAACTTTTGTCACTTTGTGAAATGGTATTGGCATTATTTTCTCGCCTATTGCGACTGATGACGATTTGTTCCGGTAAGCTAGTGAGACAGGACTGGTCCCGAGCATTTCTTTTTTTTCCTGAGGCACCCCATGCGGTCACTGTGTGTTGAAATGTCGCCGTTCAATAAAAACGCTATTTAAAAAGTCATTCTGGAGATGAGTATTGATATCTTGCTCGAAACCTGACGTGAAATTCCCTTCAGAGATGACCGATATACGAGAAATGGGAAAGGCGTTCTTTGAGATGGCAACGTCACGTGACATTTTGTTCAAATCGTGCCCCCCCCCCCCTCGACTTTCTTCACTGTAACTTGATTCATGGCTGCGCTAAAAACACGGACAACAGAAGAGACGTACACAGGTTCTGCGGCCCTTGTTGGACTAAATTTCGTGACTGCGGCCCGCTAGCTGAGATGAGTTCGAGACACCTGGTCCAAACTAATTTAGTGTTCCTTAAAGGGACACTAAAGAGAAACAATGAATCGGTTTAGATAGATAAATTGTGCTCTGAGAACTCTAATGTCGTTAATTTCGCCATGATAAATTTATTAACAGAGGATAAAATGAAGTTCAAAGTTTCATTTTTAAATTTCGCGCCGAATTCTCCGCGCGTGACGTCACGGATTTCAAAGTGTATTTATCGTATTTTGGCGCCATTGGCTGAACAAAATTACCCCGAACTTGGTATGTTAAGTCTATGGCCCTATCAGAGGACAATGTACTTCATTTTTACCGATTAGGAACTACGTAGTCCCTAGTAGGCGCCGACAAAACGTGTGACGTCACGGCGAATGGTGCCGAAACTTCTAGGTGGCGTCGCCACCCATATTTTGTTTTTGCGCGTTTTCTCGCTTACTAAGCGTCTTCTCGCAGCAAGCGTGGTGTTTTGGGCATCGTGAGAGAGTACTTTACTAATATGAGAAAAATCGTTTTGCTCTTTAGTGTCCCTTTAACTGCGCAACAAGACATTGCAGATTCCTGATATATGTATACTATATTTGACAAGCGCTTTCACAAAATATATCAGCAATATCAGTCGGCCTCGCTCAGCGTTAAGCCTTCCGCCTTAAATTCCAGGGACTTGTAAAAATTAAGCGGCACACCCACTAGAACATAACAGCCTGAAGCCCCGCAGGCCCGCGCATAAGTCGATTGCAAGACCGCAACGCAAGTAAACCACGTTTCGTACGTGTATCCTTCTATTCAATTATTTGTCGTGCCGCACCCGTTCAAACGCCATAGATATTTTTCAATTTCGCATCTGTGTATGGTATACGCGCGCACATACAAACGCGCGCATGAATATGCATAACGTAATGGCTGAACCCTCTCCCCCGAGGAGACCGGCGGTAGAGTCAAATGGGGGAATGCAATACTGCGCCGCTACTAATTTTCGTGGAGTTTATGAAATTCGACCAAATTCTCAGGCGAAACCGAAGTGCCGACGAGCCCAACGTCGCTGTTTCCAACAAAGATTGCAGTGGTGTTGGTTCGATCTGTCGCATTCGTTAGCCTACGTGCGTTAGTCATGAATGCGTCAACCGGACGAGCCTATGCTATCATGGCTAGAGTGACCTACAGAGTATTCTAGGTCCCTTTAGTACAATATAATCATGGCGGCGTCCATGTAGCCGCGATTTCAATAATACATAATACAAGGGCAGCGCTCCCCTTGTCCCTTTCCCTCGTTATTTGTTCGCGCTAAACGGACATACTTTTTATGGTCTACTCTGCAGTGTGGACCATCTCTGGCAAGATGAAACCGAGTTGAGGAAAGTGACCTTCGATTGTAGCTGAATTTCCATGACGAATTTTTGTAAATCGCGCCAATGCGAAACAGTTTTCTGATACAAACGCCAGATGACAGCACCACTATCATCATAATGTCAAAAAATCACATACCTTTTATAAAATAATTTATTCTTAATCTGCTTATTTAAATGTACAAGTGATCGGGCGTAGTAAGCGGCTTAAAGTTTTTGCAAACATTCATCTATTCCAATCCAAACCGAAGCCACAGGTGAAGCCAGTGAACCGGCATTTCGTTCGACGCGCGTTGTAGCGGTTGTAGCCAAGTTGTAGCGTCGTTCTTTGTGCGCTTGACTACGTTGTTGTCAAGTTCCTCGTTGGAGAAGGCACCTGTGCGATGGCATCGTTGCCGCTTAACCCGAAGCCCTTCCTGAACAGCCTGACGGGCAAGCCCGTGATGGTGAAGCTGAAGTGGGGCATGGAGTACAAGGGCTACCTGGTCTCCGTGGACGGCTACATGAACCTGCAGCTGGCCAACACCGAGGAGTACATCGACGGCAACTGCACCGGCAATCTGGGCGAGGTGCTGCTCAGGTGCAACAACGTCCTTTACGTCAGGGGTGTCGAAGAAGAAGAGGAAGACGGCGAGATGAAGGACTGAGTGCTGTCACGCGACGCCCTTCATCGTGTACAGCCCCTGTTCATTCTATTCACCCACTGTGTGGCCATAAATATTCTGTTCATACTGTTGAGTCTGGTGTGCTTCACTATGCGCTTAATATGATACGTCGGTTAACTGAGTGGTACGCATCGGTAGGCTCGAACCTTTTCCAGCCTGACGAAGGTCGAATCTTTTAAGTTGAGTGTGGTCCATGTTTACCCAGAGCCCCCATTACGATGCGCGTCGTGTCCGGCATTGGGTCCTTGCACCCCATGAACTGTATGTGCTAGCCTAGACACTTGCCTGTGACAACATAGTACCTCCGTGAGTCTTGATGCGGCGCCTTAGCGGATCCTACGCGAAGTGAGGCACGTAAGCGCTCTGCCGAAAGATCATTTTCTTGTTGGCTCAGGGTGTCTTGTGAGATAGTAACGAGATAAAATGCTGTCATTTTGTAACTTAGCGTCCCTAGTGACTACGGTGATGTGTGCTCTGGGCTCTGTGATTCAGCATACTTTGAAGATTACATAAACGAGCTAGTCTAATTGCTTAGTTGAGATAAAAAAGTGAGGGTTAAGACGAAGGCTTCGAGCAATAAGAAATCCTTGTGCAGGCAATGTTGCTGCAGCCAATGTTTCAACTCGTCTTCAGGGCTCCGACTAATGATGTCAAGTCCTCTTGTCAAAACGTTGTCTCCAGTGACATTGCTTGCTTGACAATTTCCCAATGGTTGAGGCAACATGACAAGGAAAATGAGCGTGAAATTAATGTGAGACAAGACGAAGAGGATGTGTTTTTGTGTTGATTATACACATTCTCTTCAATGAAACCTTAAGTTGTTGTGTTCTGTGGCCTTCTTAGCCTTTTCTCGCATTAATTTCATGGTCCTTTTCCTTATCATGAATTACCAAATTACCCAATAGCCTATTCTTCTAGGTCGAGGTAAGTAATTGTAGTACAGATTGAATGCAGTGAAAGATCCACTGTGATAGCTTAGCAGCTAAAGGCCTAGCGATACTGAGCTCGAGGACATGGGCTGAATTCCCAGCCATTGCAGCTGCATTTTGATGAGATCAGAATAAAAAAAAAAAATTAGCACAGCTTGCACTAAGTTGTGCAAGGCTGGGCCACAGCAGAGCTGGTGGGCACTTTGGTGGTCCTGCCTTAGCTAGGCTTTTATGCTCTGACCTCTCTTTTTCTCGCCCTTCGCTGTACTGTACTATACATGGCTATGCTTGCTGCCCTTTCTTTCTATCTTTTTCCCTCTTTCTTTCTTCCTCTCTGTTATTGTTCTCCTCTCCTTGTCACTCCCCTTTTTTCACCATCCCCTTGTTACAGTGTACTATACAAGGCTATTCTATGCTCTGCAAGTGTGCCTGGATAGTCGAGTGGTTACAACGCTCGCCTTCAGATCGTGGGTACATGGGTTCGAATCTCGCCTCGCCAAGAATTTCTCTTTCTCTCGCCCATCAGAGTTCTTGCATCCCGTGCCAGACAAATCGGTGCCCATGTTGTGGGAGCAAAGCAGAAGAGAGCATGAGCCGGTTCATGATGATGATACAGCATCCTCGAGCGTAACAGCTCTGCTGTAAAACACCCATGTACTTGCACTGAGGTAATGTTACGGGACTTGATTGATCCGTCACACCCCATTATGGCCTGCTTCAGGGTCTTATTGTTGCGTAAGGACTTGAAATACACTGAAGGAAGCAGAAGATACGGACAAAGTGGCTGGTGCACAGTCGGGTTGGTCGGCAATCGTGACTCTCTTGACTGTACCCGTACATTTCTATGAATATATCCTGCTCATCTTTTCAACATCCCCGTAACCATATTGTCATCTGTAACCAACCTGGCACTGTAGCCGTTGATGAGTATTTTACGCCCTGTGATTGTGATAATGGTGGAGGTGCTGGAGCTTGCAACCTGAAGCTCGAGACTTGATTGTGACAATACCGTGGTTTTTGTACATAAAACCACAGAGTTACAGTTTATAGTGCAGTGAAAAAGAATTGAGAATAGGAATTTGAGAGAATTAAGGGTCATGAACATTCGTTATTCAAGGAAGACAGTCACAGAAACCTCAACTACAGTCTCAATGAATAATTTTGGAGGAGACAGCATACATTAAGGGAGGTGAAGAGACTGAACCATGCATAAGAGTCATCTTGCAGTGCATAATTGCAAGGAATTGTCATCGCATGCGAAGAGGTATAACAGGCCTCTGTATCAACCACTGAACACCAAAGCATTAGCTGTTTATGCAAGTTGATTCTTTTCTTGCCACACAAAGGACACTGATTTTTGGCATGTTCATGTCTTAAATATGATTTTTAGACTTACTAGTTGCAACACACATTCTTACCTTACTCCCCAATAAACAAACATATTGCCTAAACATGACAAAAGCCAAACTTGAGTTTTCATTTCATGTGGTGCACCGTGCATGGCATTGCTCGTGAAAGATTTCCAAGAAAATGCTTGACAGCGTGCTGAGAGGCTGTGGATCAATTTGATGTATTTCCTCGGGCATGATAAGGTCAGAGGTGAAGCTGTGCTGCATTTACCGGTGCACTGTCTGTGGCCGTTCACAATTCTAGGTGCAAGTTAATGGAAGCACATTATAACAAATATAATGAGAACACGCACACGTTTGTTATGCTGGAGTAATGAGCAATGGTTTACAGTAAACAATGCCATAATTTGATTGTTGCATATTATGCCTCACTGGATGATGATGATGCTTCTTGCTGCTTCTGTACAGTTTGACGCAGACTCAATGAGCTGCAACATTGATCAGACTCAGTGAGCAGCAACACATAAGCCATGATTGGAACTCGAGAAAAAGGTGGAGCCGATTTTGATCAGTGTGCATCGCTGGTGCTTTTCATTGTGTGTGTTCATTGAATCGAAAGAGATGATACACTGGCTGGCTGAGCAGCTATCAATACACCAAGAAAAAAGGAAAAAAAAAGAGGCTGGAATAGTTAGGACGCCAGAGTGGTGGGGTGCAATAATGAAGCAAGCTGCTCTCAGAAAGGGCCATTTGTGCATACTTTTCAATGGGCCAATGTATTAACGCTTCACAAAGAAAGCAGGTGGTAGGCACCCATTGCTGGATCAAGGAAACCCTCTGCACTTCTTTTTTAGGGTTTCAGTGCTGTGTCCACCAGGGACTGGTAGCCAACACCGGTCATGGCCATACCTGCTGTCCACTGGCGTAGCCAGGGATGGCAGTGATTGGGAAGTTCAACACCCCCCCCTTCGAATTTTTTTTTATTTTGTATGTGCATATATATACACACACATACAACTGCATGCATGGACATATATAAAGTATGGTTAAACTCCCCCGAAAAAAATTCCAGACTACACTATTGCTGCCATCATATGCAAAGAAAGCAATATGTACAGTTAACAAACATTCACTGGCGTAGCCCGGGGGGGGGGGGGAGGATCGAGCCCTCCGCCCCAAGACTTTTAAATTTAGCATGTGCATATTTTGACGTAGCCGTTGACTCACCTTTAATATGCCTTGAAAACTTGGCAAACCGATAACATCGGAGGCACAGAACAATCTCCAGATGTGTCCGCACAAGCGAAGATGATGAAGGACACCATATGATGATGATAATGTACAGATGATGAAGAAGTGTCCGATAAATGCCCACATGCACACGCAGCCATACATAACAGGTGGTTGAACCTCCCTCCCCCCGAAAGATTTCTGGCTATGCCCCTGGAAAGGCCTTTAACGACTGCCACACATTGTACGAGTTGTTCTAGTGAATTTTCAGTAGGACCTCACTTGAACCAGAGTTGGGGTTGAGCCAATTATTAGTAAAGCTACGATCAGGATGCCAAATGACAAAGAGGAACTTGCCTTAGTGCAATTTCTACTGAACAGGTTTAACTTATGAAATGTATCTATTAAGTAGAAAAAGTAAACATTGCACCATTAGATTAATAGTATGTTTGTGGCACACAGCAAAATAACATCTAAAAAGCTGGAGAATAAACGCATTTCTGTGCATTAAAACAATGTCATCCTGCTGGTTCCTGCTAGGTGCAGTTCATACTAACTGCTGGTTCTGACTTCAACTGTATAAGAATAACAGTGTGTACATAATTTGTATATTCGCATGTACTCGCATTAAGCTTAAGAAATTAATAATCTATTTAACCATGTAGCAACTTTATTTGAAACCAGCAGTTTGGATCGGTTTTCATCTTTAGGTATCAAGCACTAAACTGTGGCAGACTTCTGAGAGCCCTCGACAACAGAGTTGATGCAGTCATTGCTAGCAGACATTTTCCCATACGGTCAATTTGATTTGTTGGATACCTCTAGCACAACAGTCTGTTGGGGACACCTTAATTACATCACCTACTTTGGCCCGTTAGCAACCCAAGCAATGCTCGCTTTTCCAAGAGCCAGGATTTGCTCCAAAATCCCCGCAAGCAAGATCTTTTATAATACTTGTTGCTGGGCTACTTGGTACATGCTTACTGGAATACAAAAAGACGCGTGACCACCATAGAAAGGACATAGAATTGATGCCCTTTTCTGTTTTAAGTCCTTCCTACGGTCATCACACGTCCTTTTGTATTCCAGTAAGGTTTTCATCACTCATGTAACCCCAAAATCATTTCACACACAGTGGAAGCAGCAGATAGTGGTCATTACTATGATGGCAGTTATCAGGAAGACCAACTTGCAGCACAAAGCAAAATGGCTTCTGCATCATGATAACGATGCTGTGAGGCTGACTGAATGGACTCGTGTGTGTGCATACACGTAGGAGCATAGGCGTGCCCCGAGTTCTCCATCAGGGGCCAAGTTGCATTGCAGCCCCCCGTTTGTCGAGTTGGACAAAACAAAACAGCCTCCAGCATGGATGCGAAAATGAAGTGATGGCGTGCTTCTCACAGCAGGGTAGGAAGTAAACTGTCCTTTGAATTCACCATCATGGGTCTTTGGTCGCCATTATTGTGAAAAAACGTGCGTAGCCCTGCGCATTAAGAAATGGCATGCAAGGTCCGACTGAGTAAAGGTAAGGTATGGGGCAGAATTAGCGCCCCCCTTTGGATGACGAGGGGAGGTGCCTGCCCCCCTCGTGCGCTTGTGATTTGACACAGGCTGAATAGGAGTATACACAACGTTCAACAACATGCTTACGGTACGTAAAGGTCACGACTTGTCAAGCAGTTGCTTCCGAGTGCTCTCAGAGTGATCACATGGCGAGATTTACACTCGGCTGGTTGAAATGAAGCACTTAGAATGCATATTTGTAGTTCATTCAAACTGCTGTGCTCACTTTCAAAGCTGGCAGTCTAATGCAAAATCTATGGAACCCCAATTGCTCAGAGATCAGCTGGACATTCGGCTGAGCAGGCATTATTCGGCTCCAAACTCGAAAGGACTCTGCCGTTGTTGCTAACCGAGTCGGAGTACGGTAGTCCAATAAATAGGACCGGCTATTACAACACATTTCTTAGGAGACATTATTACCACTCCTGTTAACAAAAAATGCTTCGATACCACGATAATTTTCTGTAGTCTTGCATCTTGCACATGTCTGTTGTGTCCAGAGCCAGGCCCCTAGTCAGGGGGGGCCCTAGGGCCCCCCCCCCATGAAATTTTGGTGAAGTAGGCATTTTTACCAAAAATAAACAATGAAAGTAGGCATTTTTCTCAAATATTCAAGGTTTTCAGCAAGTGCCCACCCCCCAAAAAAAATTCCTGGCTATGGGCCTGTCCAGAGCGCCACATGGGCCTGTCCAGAGCACCACATCCATTACACTAATGGCATATCAGGACACTTCAGCCGGCAAGAGGTTGCACTTTTCAGGAGGAGGCCAAATGTTTTGAAAATTTTCTATATGTACGGAAGACACACATTGGTGGCTATATTGTTGAAAACGATGAAACAACAAAGACGAGCATGAAGAAAAGGCACACGTGAAAGTGTGCTCTTGTCAGAAAACTGTAGGAATGGGCGTGTTGGTACAACATGGTTAAGAGTGCATATCAGCACAAACGACAAGAGAGGATAGAAGAGAGAGCACTCTCTTCTGTCCCCTCTTGCACTCTTAATCTCGACTGAAGTTTATTGAAAAAGAAATATAATATAAGTTATCCGATGACGATATGTGGCTTTGCCCTTTGTGAGGGGCCGGCCGTCACATTTTAAGATTGATCCTGAAGAAATGCCGGATTAAGTAACGAGGTGAAAATTATAATTGGGCGGTTTTACAAGCAGAAGCCACGATATGAGGCATGCCATAGCGGGGGACTCTTGAATAATTTCGACCATTGGGGGTCACCTCTCCGTTAGAGAACAAAGAGGTGAAAATAAAGGAAACATATCAAATAAGCGACGACCAGAGTACCACACTTGGCTGTGTACTTTTCATGTGCACTACAAACAACATGGCAGGAGAAGACTAAAATATGTTACAGAAGTGTAGACAGCTGGGCCAGTTGGTATGGATTCATGGAAGTAAGCAGTGCGAAAAGCAAGACGACGCATACAGGGCGGTTCTTGTCATTTCTCCCTGTGTGCGTCATCTTGCTTTTCGCACTTCCATGGGAATATGTTAGCCAAACAAAATCATGACCACTATGAATATTCATTGACAATTAAATAATGGTTGACCAACCAGTGGCATAGCCTAGAAATTATTTTCGGGTGGTGGTGGTTAAACCAGACTTTATGTATGTTTGTGCATGTATATATGCAAAATTGAAAATTTTGGGGGGTTGGGGGGGGGGGGGGGGGGGGGGTTGAACATCCAAACCCCACACCCCCCTGGCTATGCCACTATGACCTAGGAGGTTTAAATAAATCTTGCTGGAGTGGAGGATGCTTATATTTACCAATGGGTCGCAGTGAAGCCGCGTGGCGTGCGTGGTGGCCATCTTCGCATGGGCAAGAACCGGGAGCTAAAGCGCGCCCGCAGCGCTGACCGTGTCTCTCTGCTGTGGTTTTTAACGGTTATGGCGAGTATTAAGGGAGAAGTTGTCAAGAATAAGAAGCCAAATGGCAGATAAGAATGCAATCAGTTTTATTCTGTCTCTTTTGGCGCTTTTCTTGCAAGCATGCACCAACGAAGGATATTGTGTCACTGGTCTTTTAACAATAATCATCCTCATAAGAGCACACCTCACTTTCTCGGCACTTATTTTCCTGTTTATTTCATTCGTCATGTGACGGAGTCTTATGCATATGTGGAGTTTGGCCACATTGTGTGAGTGGAATATAAATGTGGGTGTACCACACTCAAAGATATGCTCATCGAGAAGGATATGCTCATCAAGCCTTGAAAGCCCCTTCTTTTCTCAAGACAAGCTCAAAACCTCCGAAACCAATAGTTTTGGCTTTGCATGGACGTGCTTCAAATATGGGCATTCAGCTTGCAGTCGACACTATTTCAATAGATTTTCGATATTATTTCGTTAGCTTGGCTCTCTCTTATCCTGTCAATGAATCAATTAAAAATGCCCAAGTGGCATCCTAAGTCATAAGTTTAAGCCAACGAGCATATACACATGCAGTCTGTCATCATGTATTCCAGACACAAAGTCCAGATATCTAATCACTTAGTCGCCCACAATCTCAACATGTTTCCTCATTTGTCATCAACAATCAAAGTACGGTACAGAGTCTTTGTGCGGCATTGGGCTAGCTTTTTCGAGACAGTCACTCATCTGTGAAGCCAGCATTTCCTTTGATGGAATTCTGTATACCGTTCTCGTATAGTGCGCTCTGCTGACAGTGCTCGATTAAACTTCGAGCGTACATACTCATCAGCTGATGGAGAATAGAAGCGCGGCGGTAACGCAAATGCCCTTGGCTCGGATGGATATGTGCCTTTCTGGTCTATTCGTGCCCTGTGGGGGGGTTGCTGTATGTATGGGGGAAGACTGCAGTGAGCATCCCCATGCCCTGCTCAGGCATGAGCTTTTGATCCTTGATCACCTTTATTATCGCTTGAAGATCGAGCCTCGCTCTTTTTGGTCAGTCTGCAATTTCTCTGCTGCAGAATTTTCATCTTGAGCTGTTTTATCTTCCCGACGCAAACATGAAGCATTTCTTTGTAATGCTGCCCATGCAACTGTCAGATCTTCCACAACTTTTTCAATTTGAACACATATAACGGCCGGAGGGGCCTCGGTTATGGGCATTGCACGGTTCAGACCTACTGGTTTTACTCGCTGCACTGCTTAAATCAATTAATGCAAATAACAAAAGGCACGAATGCAAGGAAAAAAAAAAACAGGTCCTTGTGTTTTGCCCAAATCACGTTACTTAACCTCGTAGCTGCCAGCTACCCCTTCATAACACAACAGGGCAACTGATAACGAAATCTAGGGAGTCTCAGCAAACGGTGCGTCCTTTTCCTATTCGTGCCAGCGGTATCAACAAGCACGAGAATGTGTATCACTGGGTTTTGCAGATGTTTTACAATTGCGTCAAGCACAGTCGGTCAACTCCCGGGTCGCAGCCTAGTCCGGTCGAAACAATTCGGCGAGAAGTGCCTTTAATATGTGATTGCCGTCTTTTGGCTTCCAGACTTTCCGTCAAACAGCCTGCCCCGACATTCTTCGAACATATGGGTCCTTAAGAAACCGGTTAGGAAAAAAGAATGACAGTCAGATGTGAGACAGATTACGACATCACGCCGACAACGTGCGCGTCGTTCGAGACCGGGAAGTGGCGGGACCACGGTGGATGACGCACTCCCCAAGATTTTCCTTAGAGTGTATGCGCAAAAGGCACATAGCGCGCTTTAATGCGGCGCAGTACTGTGACAGAAAAGTTTTTAAAGGCTCCGCTAATACGGCTAGTTGGATGCACTTGTCAACGCATCTGCGTATCTGCCACTGAAGCAAAACGGCCCAGCAAAAAACTCATGCCTACAACCATACTAAAACCGTAACTGCCGTAACTAACGTAAAAACGTTTACCATGTTTTAACCTTCAATTTTGTCATAATATATGGGCACATTCAGTTTACTAAAAATATTTTACAATTTATGAAATGTGCGAATTGTATTTGTGACATTGCTTTTTTTTTTTAATAGCCTTCTTTTTCTGCGGTGCTACGCTGTGTCACGTGACAACGCTGGCGTGGCTGTTTAAAATTTTGGCGCAGTAGCCGCTATCTTCGTGTTTATGTGAGCCTGCCCTGCTTCCAATGGAAGGCCAACTGGACGTGGATGACCTCGAGTCCCAGAAGTATGCGGAGCTGCTCGCATTGGCCCGGGAGCTGGGCTTCACATGCAAGGGCAACCCGAAAAAGGCCAAAGTCGTCAAGTTCATCCGGCAGTCCGTTGCCTGTGGGCTCGTCAAAGGCAAAGGTCTGTGTACGTTTATGCTGCGCATAAGCATCGGCAATTTTAAATTGTCATTCAGTCGGCAGTGTCTGTAGCGAGAGATACCGTGCCCAAGTTATCCCGGCGAGCGTTTGCTCCGCGCGTTGATTTCTAAACATACTTTTTGCGATATGGGCAGCGCGTCCCGGACAAAGGACTAAAAGGAATTGACACAGACGAGCGCTAACTGACAACTCTAACTTGCCGTTCTGATTCGGTTGATTTCTAAAGTGCTGTTGGCCACGAACAGCTTTCCTTTTTGTCGACCACGGTGTAAGAAAAATAAGTGTTTCCGACCATAAATATTTATGTGCGTTTGCCGACGTTCTCTGCTGGCGAGTGGCCTGCTTTGCTGACGTACTGTGAAATCGTCGCTTGATGCGCCGCCCCCTGGCCACCACCACATGGGCATTCTGAAATTTACACACGAATGCTCGACAGGAACTGTGCGTTACCGCCAGAGAAGGCTTTATGGATTGTTGCCGGCACTTCGCCCCCATAGTCTGGCTTCAGTCATCCGACCAAACTGCCGGCATTTTTGCGTGAGTGGTAATGTGCCGGCGCTGTCGTCTTCGGCTCTGGACTTTGTATGTTGACAAATATACATAACTTGCAACTACGTCACACCGCGGAACTCTGGGATACGATTTCGCGGCATGCGCCGCCATTACCGAGCACATGGCAGCAGACGACACCGACTCAAGCTGTGCGGCTCTCGCATTTCCCGTCAACGCTGCACATCGCAACGGCGATTTGTGCGATATTTGGCTGCTGCACGAGAAGTGTTAATCAATAATAATAATAATAAAGACCAGACGCGGGGACGTACTGTATGCCAAACGCGATCACAAACCCGTGCGACCGCACGAAAGAGCTGTCCGAGAAACGGAGCACAGGGCTTATGCGCGCGTAAACAGGAAGGACCTCAGGCGTTGCACAACGTTTGTGTGTGCGGGTGTCACTTCGTAACAGGCAAGTTATGCTCCCAAATCTCCTCACCTTTTCACCGAGTGTATCACCACGAAGTTATGCGCGAGGTCAATTTTTGTCGAAACGTGCAGCACCGAAATGAACACAGCGATCGCGCCTTGGTTTTTGGGACGCCCTCTTAGCTCTTCGGTGAAACGAACCCTGACTGGGCGCCAAACATGTTATTGGGCCATGGTTTTATGCAGCAATCAGCGACGAAATCTGTGCAGTTTGAGCGCCGCAAAATGCAGGCGGAGAAGAGTGCCGCTGTGGATGACTCGTGCGAAGTTGTTTCAACCATTACGTGCGACACCACTGACAACACTGCAGGCTGCGTAATGTCCTGAATGATTCTCGTTCGTCATAAGCGCAAGGCAAACGATCAAAACACACGCACTACGCCGAACGATCCGCACACGAACGTAAACACAGCGCGGTCACTAAGACGTATGTGCTCGGTGATGGCGGACGGAAGACAGGAAGTGACGTCACTTGCAAGTTATGTATAGCGAGAACGGCGAAGCGGCACGGCGGAGGTTGCTTCTCGTTTTAAGGGCACTGGTAGATTGCATGGCATTATTTGGAAGTGCCTGCCATATGCACTCCACTTACTCTTTTGTGAGTTTGTATGAGGAGGCTTCGCTGTCGGTAATTGACCTTTGCATACACACTCTTGTACAGACTCTAAAGGTTGGTTGCCAATCGTGAACTTTTTCACCAGGCTACTGAAGACTTAACAAAGTGAAGACCACGCTCGAATTATTTCGTTAAATCGAGAATTTCGTAAAGTCAAGAGAAATTTTTTGGTCCTTCGAAATCTGGAATTGTAACACCCAAAAGTTACCAAGGCATTGTTTTTGCCAGCAACCCACACCTGCACGTCTGAAAAGTTCGCAAGGGCGGACCAGTCATAAGAGGTGGCATGTCCGGGCGATACAGGCCAGGTAGACATGAAGCTATGACAGGCTGCTGATATGCAATGACATTGCGCAAGCAGGATGCGATCAGTGCTATCCGTCGCCATGAAATAACCGAGGCAACCATCACTGCCTCTAGCACCATCTGGTACATAAGAGTGCTACCGAGTCCGTTGTTTCGTGCGTGGGTTGAGAATGCAGCCTCGTCGAAGTAAAGCTAGGGCCCTAAGGTGCCTGCATGTTTTAACAGCATGGCGTTGGAGCGCACGCTCGAAGAAAAATGTCTTGGTAAGAATTAGAAGGAAGTCGCAGCTTCTTTTTACTAATTTATTTCAGGAAAAACTTCATTGAGTCATGTTTCGTGGCCACATTTGTTTAATTCCGGTTGATAACACCAAACCCTACAGGTATTTGCCAGGGAATGGAAATTTCTTTGTTAGATTGGGAACTTCGTATAATCAGATTTCGTTAAAGTTCTAACTGTATTCATATTCAGCCCTGCTTTAATGCTTTCTCATAAAATGCTCTGTTGGGCGTGTTGGTTCATTATGTAATAGATTGAGCGCAAATTGACGGGACACAAGAAGACACAAGACGACTAGATGAGCACTCACTACCAACTGGTTTTATTCAGAAAAAACATAAGTATATAAAGCATAGTACACCACAAGCACGCCTGCGCACAAATCACGTGAGAAAAGTTATTAATAAAGTTATCTTAAATTCCGCTGATTAAATTCTGCTGAGTGAGTTTCAGTTGATTCAGCGGAATTTAAGATAACTTTATTAATAATTTTTCTCACGTGATGTGTGCGCAGGCGCGCTTGTGGTGTACTATGCTTTATATACTTATGTTTTTTCTGAATAAAACCAGTTGGTAGTGAGCGCTCGTCTTGTGTCCCATCAATTTGCGCTCAATCTATTACATAATGCTTTCTCAGCATAGGTCTTCTTTTGTATCTTATCATTACTGAAGAACACGGTGTCGTCTGCTAACCTTAACCTGTTAAGGTACTCTCCATTAACCTCTATTCCTATTTCTTCCCATTCCAGGCATTTGAATACTCCTTCTCAGAATGCAGAGAATAACATTGGAGCAGCTCTGTCTCCTTGTCTCACCCCGTTCTCTATCACTATTCTATTTTTCTTCTGCAGAAGCACCGTCCTGTGCCTCTCGGTCTTTGCGAATGTCGGTTTTTGCGCTTTAATGTTCTCAAAAGCGACGCAGCTGTGGAGTCTGCGGATGTTTTCTCAGCATAGGTCCTCCAACTTCAATTGCTGCCAAGGTACTTGTATACGTTTCAGGTACTCCCTGGTGATGCAATGCTTCCGTGACTGCTGATATTGCTACCGAGTCCAATGCCTTTTTGTTGTCTATAAAAGCTGTATAAAATGGTTTGTTGTACTCGGCATATTTCTCAATTACCTGATGGATCACGTGGCTGTGATCCATTGTAGAGTACTCCTTCCTAAAGCTGGCTTGCTCACTAGGTTGGTTATAATGAAGGCTTTCTCTTAGTTTGTGAATGTTTCACATATCACCGAAAGTAAGCTGATTGTCCTGTAATTCTTCAAGTGTTTTATGTCTCCTTTCTTGTGTGTTATAATGTTGGCATTTTTTCAGCTCAATGGTACATTTGATGTTTTGAGGCACTGACCGTAAAGTGTCGCAAGTTTCTTGAATATAAAATCCCCCATCTTTGATCATATCGGATGTTATGCAGTCTTGACCTTCTCAGGGAACATGTCTCTTCTGGCCTTTCTAACCTCGTCGGTAGTTACACATGGGGAATCAGTGTCCTGCTCAACTTTTCTTTCACTTGAGGATTGACTTATCTGCGAACTGTACAGTTCAAAGTAGGATTACTCTGCCACCTTCACTGTCGTTGAAGTTTGTGAATGTCATTGGCCTGATTATCCTTTATTGCATGTATTTTGGTCCTTTTTAAACAGCTTCCTTCTAGCTGCGCTGACGCTGCCGCTTTTTCTTTTATTGCTGCCGTAATCTCTTTCAGATTGTAGTATCTTATGTCACTGACATAAGAAACTTGTTGTTGACCAGCTTTGTTAGCTCAGGAAATTCAATTTTTGGTCTTGACTTATTCATTCTTATTGGGTGTTGTTTCTCTATTAAGTCCTGTGTGGTTTGGGAGAGTTCACTTGCTTCTTGCATCAGCACTTTACCTCCAACTTCAATTGCTGCTTCAGAAATCAGTCTAGTTACGGTTTCATTCATTCTTTGTCTTTATTTTTTTGTTTGAAAGCTTTGTATTTTTCCTCAAGGAATAAGTTCACTGTTTTCATTCTGACTACTTGTAGCTTCGCCTGTTTTATTATTTCATTTTGCTCTTGTCCTGAGGTTAAGGGCTATTTTCGCCCTCTCGCATTTATGGTCACTGCATTTCACCCTGCCTATCGCTTCCGTGTCCTGTACTATCCTGGATCTCTGCACAATATAAAATATTTCATTTTTGTTTCATTGTTAGGGCTTTTCCATATCCACTATTTTTGTGCTTCAGAATAAGGTATTCATTATTTCTGGGATTTCTGCTAGCATCCTTCCTCTGTTGTTCCTAGAGTTGCTTCTTTCCCTTTCTGCCTTCTTCGCACTTTAACATTTAAGCTTCCCGTGACTACAGTGTACTGTGTACGCATCGTTCACATTGCTAATTGAACATCCTTATAGAACTGGTCTACTTCTCTGTCCTCGTGGCTGGGCATTGGAGCGTAACACTGTACTACTTTCAGTTTGTATCTTCGGCTTTGTTTTATTGCTAACCTTTCACTGATGCTATAGGAGTCTTCAATGTTGCCTTCAATGTCTTTGTGGATAAAGAAGGAACCCCATACCAGACATATATATATATTTTTTCATGGATCTCTCTGTAACAGAGGACATGTCCATTTGTCAATACAGTGTAAGTGCCTCACTTTGTCTAACCTCATTAAGGCCAATGATATCCATGTTAATGCCTTCTAACTGCTCGAGTAACTCTGCCAGTCCAGCTTCGCTTGGTAGGTTCCTTGTGTTCCAGGGTTCAGTTTGTACGGTTCGGATCCAGAGATTATCAGCACCCTCATTGCTTTACTATTCTGATCGCTGCTGTGTTTGGATCTCCTGCAGCTGCTGGAGTCTGAGTGCCAGGGTTGAATCGGGAGCTTCATTCGGTTGGCGGTGGCCAGATACTTCACCAGGGAAGCCAATTCTTGTTCTGGTGAGGGAGTCCCATGTAGAGAGGCAGCAGGAGTGTCCCCTCGGGTGCCCTGCTGGCCCAGAGGCCTCCCACCAGAGGAGGCATTATCAAGTGGTTGTTGTATTCGTGAATGATATGTAGATATAATTTTGTTTTAAAATACTGGGCATGAAAACACGGACACAAGAAAGAAGTCAAGACACCACAAATGCAGACTAACAACTGCAAAGCGCTCAACAGCAGAAAAGAAAGATGGCATGAAAACTTATCTGCGCATGCCCAGGCAATAGCCGAACCTATCAATCTGGCACGCATCGGAGACTATGTGAAAGATAATTGTTAAGCCATTTGATTTATTCTTTATGCAAGTTAATCAACGGCTGACTCGCGCATGCGCTACCACTATTGTCGACATGTCGTGCCTCAATCATTAGATGCGTTTCTTCATTCCTGTGCCTGTACAAAACTGTGCATTCATGGAATTTTGGTCTGGACTTGCGCACTCAACAATGTAAAGAGAGATTAGAAGGTGAGCCTCCAGATAGCAATCTCTTACGTTTCAATAATCTCTGGTTAACACAGCGGCCCATCTGTCCTACATAGAAGCAACCGCAGCTAAAAGGAACCTTATAAACTACACCTGTACGGCGGTCAGTGAATTTGTTGCTGTGTTTTATGAAACAAATGTCAGTCTGCTTGTCATTACTCGCTCATATTTTCACATACAGTCAACCGACGATTAACTTGCATAAAGAAGAAATCAAATGCCTTAACAATTATCCTTCACGTAGACCCCCACGCGTGCCAGATTGGTAGGTTCGCCTATTCTCTGTGAATGCATTGATAAGTTTTCGTGCATTCTTTCTTTTCCGCCATTGTGCGCCTTTGCAGTTGTTAGTCGGTGTTTGTCGTGCCTTGACTTCTCTCTTGTGTCCTTTTTTGTATGCCCAGTCTTTTAGAAAGAATACTTGCCAACTAGCTCAGCTCTCTCTTATTATAATTTTGTGCTTGTGGCGCATCAGGCGGAGGAAGATTCATGAAAGAAAAAAAAAAACCAACCTGTTTGTACACAGCATGAAGCTGCGGAGGAAGTGTGGATGGATTTCACAGAAAGCATGGATTTCCTTTGTAGTTTCATGCTACAAAAGAGTGATTGACAATTTCTGCTTCTAAGTTTTATTCTTGCATATCCATTGAAAGCTTCATATGACACAGCCACATTGTCCTTAGTCCGCTGAAACCCTATTGACTTTAGATGCAGGGGTAGCACAGGACATCCTTGCTTTTTGTGTTGGATGCCACACTGCGATGTTTGTAGATGTGGCAAACATCTTGGAGTGTACCCTGCAGACATATGTCGGCAAAAAATGCGGAGCTCACTCAGACTCACTCATGGAATATCTTTTGCCCTTAGGGCTCACTCGGACTCAGACTCGCTAAAATTTGTCTCAACCGAACTCACTCGGACTCAAAGTCGCTAAAACATTACTCACTAGGACTCACTCAGTCTCGCAGCTCGATCTGAGTCTGAGTGAGTCGACTCATGAGTGTGGTTGCCGACCTATGCCTGCAGAAACACACACAGCAGCACAATTGGACATGATGCTGGTTCAGTTAGTTTCTCCTGCCCCGCGTGCTCTTACTTTATTTGGTAGGAGTATGGTGGCTAGAGGGGGAAGTGTGACGGGCGAGAGCGGAGGGCTGTACGAATTCCCAATGAAAGATGGCGGTCACACCAGGTGGCGCTACCTGCGCCGTAGGTGCTTGCGGCGGCGTTTGCCTGCTTTGCGTATGGCCGCTAGACGTTAGTTTCACTTGTTTCTAATAATCGCTTATACCCCGCGCCCGTGCTGTTAAAGGCGCTATGTGTTTGTTTCGCTAAGAAGCATGTGTTGCAAGTTCTTAGCGGTGTTAAGCAAGAGGAAAAAAAAAGAAAACCAAGAGTGCTTTTAAATCAGACTGAACTGGCGTGCCTCCAGGTTTTCATATTTAAATGTTTCTTAATATCGGTTTGCTTTGACATGTTTAATCTGCAACAGTGTGCAAAACCTGGGCTAGTTGGTTGATTTTCATGGTAAAAGCAGCGCAAAAAGATGGCAACACGAAAAGAACGACACAGGACAGGCGCTGAACTGTTCATCGCTGGTCCTGTGTCGTTCTTATTATCGTGTTCCTTTTGCGCTTCTTTTACCATATTTATAGTCTGCTTCAGTTGAACTAAACCACTTGCTTGGCTGCATAGCTCAGCTGCCTTTAAAGTGTTTTTTCCTCTTGGTGAAGTGTAAACTGTTTACAATCGTTCATAGCGAGTATATTGGCTGCAGTGCAGTGCGTTTTTTTTTCCGCACCCACCTCCCCCTCTTCATTTCCTCTGTATTGTAGGGGTTCTCTTGAGCGCGAAATGTTCAAAGCATTTACATTTTCCGGCTCCTTTTCCTTGAAAAAATTGAAGTGGAGATTGGAATGCTGCAGCTGGAGGCTCTTTGATACTGAACATTTTATTTTATTATTTTAGCGATAGTTCTATCTATGCAAGGACCAATGATTTCTGTTAACTTACGGCTTTGGATACATACTAAATACACGCAAGGGAAATGGTAAAACATGTTTGTTTATCACACATTTGTCATCCCATAATTATGTCAGGCATTTGTTATCACATACTTCCCTATCACATTAAGAGGTCAAATTACTTGACCCTCCTCAACTTCAAGTTTTTGGCGCTCCCTTTGGACACTCCTGTCTGCTTTTCTTTTTTTTGGTAAAGTACTTCAGTGCCTCGCCCTGCGCTTGCTCTAGCGTTATATTGAACTGCGGGTTGTGGTCTGGCGGGGTCGGTGGAGATGGTGTCAAGCACATTTGTCAAGAGACTGGCCAAGAAAGCCACCCTTTTGGCGACGGTACTACGGAGATGGTCGAGAAAATGAAAAGTTCAAAATAAATTAGGGCGCCATGCTTTTAAAATGGTAAAAAGAAATGGCACTGTGATCGTGCAGAACATTTATGACAAGAACTTCTGCGACCTTGGTATGAAAATACTCCCCCCCCCCCCCCCCCCCCAAAAAAAAAAAAAAAAATTTCGAATTAGTCACCCTGCTTCAAAATGTGGGTGCATGTGAGAGAGGCATTTTTAAATGAGACAACCAGCATGGACTAATTCATACTAACCCGAGTTTGGCATGAAAACCACCCGAAAACGGGCGTGTGCCCCCGAAAACAGATTTTAAGCTGGGCTTCTTGTAAACGATTTTTGGGGTGAACCGCACAAGGGCAGAGGGTTAAACACCACGATGAGAACAAGGACAACAAGGGAACGAAGATGATAGGACAAGCGCTTCGTTCCTTTGTTTCCCTTGTTCTCCTCGCGCTGTTTTAGTTTCTGCTCTAATTATGAACAGACTAGCCCTCATCAAGCTGTTACCAATGCACAAGGGCGAAACAAGAAAGGTGCGTTCGCGTTTGCTAGCTTCACTGTTCCGTTTTTGCGCATAAGTTCTCCACAAGGTTGAGATGGGCTGTTTTCCTGGGCCTGCGGTTTCCGAAAATAAAACAGTGCGAAGAAAAACACATGACTGCTGTTTAATTCTTTCCATTGTCATTTCAGAACAACATAAAAGCCGCATTGCAAAAGTCTGTGGAAACAAAGATGCTTACACACACACACACACAGACACACACACACACACACACACACACACACACACACACACACACACACACACACACACACACACACTGTTTCGGCTGGCAGCACTTGAGCGAATGGTAACATCTTGTGCTGCTTTGCCTTAGAAACATGGGCGAGATTTTTTTGTAACCAATTACAATGGCTTTGTACAGAGTGGTCAATGTCTAGAAAGAACAGAATGCTGCAAGATCCGTTGCACCAATATGGCCTCTGTACGTGTTTGAAATAAAAAAGGAAAAATAAAAAAGGAAAAGTTAAGTAGCTTGAGCGCCCGCTTTTTTGCGGTACAAAAATGTTTGTCATCATATAGTGGATGAACGACATATATAAAACGGTCAGAAATGGCCTTTGTTTTGGTGAGTACTGCGTACAATAAATGGTACAAAGACTTTCGAATGTTTATCAGAATAAATAATCGAGTTAGTTACGACAAAAAATACAATCACCAATTGTGCATTTATGTGACGAATCTACAATACCGAATTCGTTCTGTCACGCGGCTGTCTCACGGGCTCGCAGGCCGCAAGTAGGATTATTGGAGAGCACCAGTGCAGATACGCAATCGCGATCACTGTGTTAAACATTTCGCGGTATGCGCAGTAACACAACGGGTTTTCACGTCGGCTGGTGTTCCAATGTGCTCTTCCTGAAGGTAGCGAATGGGCGTGACAATATGGGAGGAGTCGGCTAAACTTTATTGCTGTATGCGTAAGGACCACTCGGTCTGCCGTACGACTATGATCAAAATAAGGCGCGCAAAATAAATGACGCTTTGAATCTGCGTACAGGTTGGCACTTGTTTTGCCTGTGCATTTCCCTTGAATATGCAGTTTCACAGTTCAATTCACTGCTTATAATCTTCTCAAGGCTGACGCAGCACTGCGCGGCATAGGAGTGGTGTGTACCAACTTGTGGAATGGCGCGGCTTTCTTGGCAATTTGAAAATGCAATCACTGGCTGCACATGCTCCGTCGAAAACGTGCGCGCGGCAGCGCGCAATCGCTTCCGCGGGTGAGCCAACGACCTTCGACGTTTTCAGCGGCCCACCAGGGGAGCATCTGGTGCTGGCGTCGTGCTCGCAAACTTTAGGTTGCCTCGTCTACAGTAACTTTCGAGGCTGAATTGCGTAATAAGCAACCTTTCTCACCATTTGTATAAACTGGTGTCAACATCATATTAGCAAGTTTTTCTGGCATTGTACAATATGAAAGATTCTTATCATAAACCCTCAGTGGAGCATTATGGAACGATGAAGCTGTTTGTGTTTTGTTAACAGAGGGTGTCTACCAACCTTGAAAACCCTTGAATAGTCGGGGAGTTTAGACATGTCTGGAGAAGTTGGGGAATTGTAATGGAATTTTTGAAAAACCTGGCCTGGTCATGAAAACTGACAGACGGCAGCCTGCACAACCATCATAGAAACAATGTTCAACTTTGATCAAAACTTATAAGCTGCCTTCTTCGGCTACAACCACAGTAAACAGCTAAGCAGAAATGTAAAAAAGAAGCAGTTTCATAACTGTTGCTTCTACAGATCACACAGCATATCTCAATTCCCAAGCATGACTTTACTCGTGCCGATAAATTAGTGCTAATAAAGATGGGCTGGCCTGCCGAATTGGGTGAGCAACAGGAAAGAGGAAGCAATCACTGAAAAAAAAAAGAGAAAACGAGGGAGCGGGTAGAAGGGGAGGTGGGTATTTCGCTGAATCATTGTTGTCAAAAATGAGCACCACCTGACATGGATAACCTCACGGTGACAGAAGAACGGTAGAAATACCTAGTTTTGGATATTTACTGTTTTAAACAATAACGACGAAGAAGACGCAGAGACTGACAGATGTAAATGGGACAAAGCGCATTTTTTGCAACTGTTTCAAATACCTAGAACAATGGCTTAAGGCACACTGGTTTTCATTGTGTATCTACAATATCTGATGGATTCAAGAGCTGATATGTCATGAAATGCACATCGTGACTTCATTGTTACTAAGCTGTAAAGTTGAGGGCCATGCAACATGCAGTGTAGCGGAAAATGGTACATTTGAGAGATCGGAGGATAGCAGAATGGTTCAGGGAACAGACAGGGGTAGCGGATATTCCATTTGACATCAAGTGAAAGAAATGGACCTGGGCCAACTGCATAATGTGTAGGACAGACAACCAGTGGTCAGTTAAAGCTACCGAATGGTCATTAAGGGATGGAGAACACATTCGAGGAAGGCAGCAAGTATGATGGAGTGACGAAATTAAGAAAGTTTGCTGGGATAAAATGGACTCTGCTTGCACAAAGCAGGGTAAACTGGAGGTTATGGGAGAAGCCTGCAGTGTATGTAAAGTAGGCTGACAATGATGAAAAAATGTGGGAGAACACCCTTCACCTTGCATATTTCTGCTTGTCACAGTGATGATTTTGCTGTATCAATAATTATTTTGGCCTTGCGTAGTCTTCTGGTTAACATTGATGGTTGAGCAGACCAACTGCACCAAATAGGTGCTGGAACTGGGTTTGATCCTTGGCGAAGGTGTCAACTAGTAGAGATTTCAGCAAAGTTTGTCTTGTCAGGTGGCATGTTGGTGGGGTAAGACTTCCATTGGTAAAAAAATTCAATTTTGGAATTTCGCACTCACCCGATAGAGAATTTTTTAATCTTTCAGAAAATATATCACACTGGGGCACTCGCGGTTTCAAAAATAACTTTTGGTTCTTTTTCTTTGACACATTGTCAGGAAATGCATGTGTACTCCTACGTGATTTTTGCATTTTTCTCAAAACATTTTTGAAGTTTGTGTATTTTTTTCTCGGGGGAACTATCGGGCTTAAGCAAACAAAAGTTCTCACGTGTGTTATTTAGTGGCATTTACATAACTGGAACTAGAATCGGTAGCCTAGGTGCATTTGTATCCTTTCAGTATAAAAAAATTCACAAGTGGTAATTTCTATACCTCGACAAATGTAAAAAGCATAACAAATCTAGTTTTTGTTTTATGCTCACATTTTCAGTTCCATCTTTGTAAAACGTTAGTAGCTACCCTTTGCAACATTACAATGCTCTGCAGGCAGCAGATCTTACGAAAAACGTACATATGTAGAAAAACTAAAAAAACGAATATAAAAAACACTTAACACAATCTGAAACTAATTTTGAGCTTTAGTGCAACCTCGACTACCTTTAAAATACCTTGCAAATTTTATAGCCATAACTTTTATTACCACCGCTGTACAGTTAAATTTTGACTCCCTTTCGAAGTCTCATCCTACCTTAAGGAAAATTACTGTCACCAAGTCACAAAGAATGGTATTAAAATTCTGCAACCTGTGGAGGTTCCTGGTTCACAATGCAATGGATGTTAACTTGTTTTTGGTCAATATCCATAATCTTCATTGAATGAGAATTTTTCAACTGCGGGCTTTTTTCGAAAAAAAAAAATTTGTCTGCTTCCCTTGTAACATTTTGTATTCTGGGTGACCATCTTTCATTTTAATTAACTCTAGTGCTCCGTTTGCTTCGGCATGTCTTACCATTTCTTACCAGTGCATACATTATTTTGAGAGGTCATTATTTTCAACCTTGCAGAAAACAGCTCTGTGACATTTGCCCTCGACACAGCCACGGCAGAGTCGAGCCCCGAATCCGTGCAGCCAAAACGTGCCGTAGCTGCCAAGACACCCGTGTCAAAGTCAGCATCTAAGGTGAAGAAGACTCCAAACTTCTCCAAGCTTCATGCTGCTGAGTTTGCCAAAATGAAGTCCGTGGTAGACTGTGCAGCTCACCGCAACATCCTCGTGAGCTCTTCCAGCCGGACACCCAAGTCGGCTTCCCGTATATCCCGTCTCAACGGCCTCCCCAATACCAATACATTGCAGACACCCAAAGTTGCATCGCGCATTCCCAGGTTGACAGTGAACAAGGCGAAGACTGTGCCTCTGAGGGAGCCGGTGCGAGCACGCATTGATCCAAGCCAGCGCACGGCTGCTCGGCAGCACCAGGGACGCACCATCCTGGGCAAGGTGCGCTCAAACAGAAGATTTGATTTGCTCATGGCAAAAAGGGGCCTGGTGTGTGACTGAGGCAACCTGTATGTTCTTCATCACAGGTTCAGCTGTCCAGCTTGCTATTCTTTTCTTTCAAACATGCTTGGCTAGCAGACTCGGAGAACATATGCTGGAATAGTACATACTGTTGTGTTTTTTATGCTGCCGATTCCTATGCACCTGGACGTTTTTTACTGCATCTGCCACTTAAGTCGTTGGCTCACTTATTCTGCATTGCGCCATCTCACCGTCAGGTCAGTACTTGGTGGTTGAGATCTCCAAATTGTGTACTGTTCGCTCAATACGAAGGTTTGACCTAAACGATGTCAACAGATTTTGTTTGTGTCATACACTTATACCTTTCTTTTTCTTGCACGTGTTTGTTTTTAGAGAAAGACAAACATGCTAGTATTTTGCAATACATGCAGTGCTATTTTAATAGTTCGCTTTATCTTTCAGCACATGCTGTACACTATTGCTTTCACATGCAGCTACTAGCAGAATCAAGTACATGCTGCTTTTCATCATATAACCATCTGATATTTGAATTTTATTTAGACAGTCGTTTGGGACGAAGGGGCTAAAGGCAGATGCAACTGCCTGACAAAGGCCCCCCTACCCATACACTGCTCGGCGATGGAAAACCATGTAAACATAATGCAAAAATGCAGATACAAGAAAAGCAGGTCAAAATATAGGCAATAGGCAAATATACAAAAGTAAGATGGTTACGTTTTCTACATACTTGTTGATCTTTTGTAGATTCACAATATTGAATTCAGCGGTCGCATTGCCGGCTTAAATGCTTTTACTCAAGTTGTACATAAACTTTCTTTCGATCATTCTGTGTGCATGTGGTTTTTCCCCTCAATATCTACCATAAGAGTAAAAAATTTGCAGGTCATGTGAAATATATGCATAGGAACTGTGCTTGCAGTCTGAATTCCTTAGTCTCTTGTAGTTTACAAATGATTTCAGACATATGGCATGCTATATGAAACCTTGTTTTGCCTCTGTCATTGTTTAAACTTTGTTTATATGTATGTAGCAGCATTACATTACATCAAAGAAATTGCAATGAATAATGCAAATGGGTCGCATATGTCCCTGTATATTTTCCTTGAGTACAGGCCTTGTTTGCGTTACATTCATTTTGTACATTCGGTTTCAAGCATGGTCTTAATTTAAGTAGTGCCAGTGACTGGAATAGTATCGCACATTTTAGTGGAATATATTTTCAGCATATGTCCCTGTATATCTTCCTTGAGTACAGGCAGTGCCTCCTCTATTTTTCAGTGCCTGGGCGAACGCTCTCCTCGGGCCGTCGAGCGCGCGCTCCGCATCCGCTCGCCGCTGCCGCGTGGTGGCGCTGTGCAAGTAACTACGGAAAGCTGGCGCTGAGCGGCCGCGCGTATCACGAAGCTCACGAATTCGTGTATGCATCCGAGTTTAATTGCATTTGTGCTTCTTGCAGGCTTTCACAGGTACAGGGGGATGGAAAGAAACGCGAACATAGCGGCGCGCTGTTTTCATCACACTTTAACCGTGGTGGCAATAAAAAGATGCTAGATGTTCTTTTATTATGTCATGGATGACGTCGTGTTCTCATCAATTATCGAGGCTATAACCACTTGAAAATAGATACGAAACAGCAAAGAATGCAGATGCCGCATGTTCGCGTCTCTTTCCATCCCCGCTGTAAGTATTCCGCAGGCAGACTGTCAGGCCGTGCTGCCGGTTCGATACTTGCACTCGAGTTTGATGGTATTCGCGTTTTATTTTCTATTTCAGTCTATTGCAACCGCCCCAATGCCGTAGTATGTCATACTGTTGTGTTCCACTCTGCAAATGGAACTGAAAGAAATCACGATTGTCTTTTTTTTATTTCCCTTTATTGATAAAGAAAAAAAATCTCGCAGGGTTCCTTATGCATTCATCTAAGACGACTGAAAGGCGAAAACCATCTTCTTCTTTTTCTTCTAGTCAATGTATTGAACATTCCCTGCCTCCCTCCGAGATATTTCTGCGCCTAACGTGGTTTTCTTACAGCCTCAAGGATCGGAGGCAGTGCAAGCTTTCTGCACATCAGCGGAGGCATGCACTGCCTCCATGATCGGCCCATTTTGACTAAGCGAAGATGTAATATGACGACGTCACGTTCTGTGACGTCACGACGATGTCACAAAATTTTATGATCTGTGACGTCATATGATGACGTCATCGCGTAATTATTTTTTGCACCCCTCGTGCTGACGCCGCCGACGGTCAATTTTCGCGTTTGATGAGGCATCTAATGCTTTGGCCTTAATACACTGTTTGGCTGTCGTTCCATGAAATTCCAGCTGCCGCTGGTGTTCGGTAGAGGTGGCTTGCAGTAATTAGGCGGGATAATTGGTCTCCTAATACATCTTAAAACTACACTAGAATATGCAGCTGTCGTTTACGACGCGAAGGTTTCATAGAATATAAGAAGCGGTCGCTCACGAAGGATGCAGTAGCGTCACTCTTTGCAGACTACCCTTCACGTTTGCAGCCCAAGGTAACAACTGAATTAAGCATGGCAAGTATCCCTAAACGTGACCGTGTTGCGTCCGAACAGTCAACGAATGCATGTAGTACCAGTAGCAACGCTGCCCGCCATGTGCATGCAGCGCTGACATTAGGCCCCGAAGCTGAAGAATCGGAGCCCATAGACACTACATGCGCTACCGACAACAACCGACAATCATCATGTACATTGTCACTGGAAGCAGCTTAGTGACATTTCATGCTATTCAGAGCATGAACTCATGGCTTGCGTATAGTGTGCTACACCAGTAGACGGTAGCACGCATCGGGGAACTTTAAGCGCCCACACTTTCAGTATTAGCTCTTGGCAAATGCTGCTTTCGAAAATCGACTTTCAGACAGTCAATAACCGACTCTCAGTCAAGCGAACGTAACGGTGACAAAACACTTTTTCCGCGCATCACTGGCATGCGCGCGCTATCGGGCTAGCAGACGACGCGCGAGCGTCTCGATTAAATAGCCGCGAAATACACATGCCTTCGAAATGGGCTGGTTGCCCAGAACAACAAGCGTTTCATGATTTAACTTTACAAGTTTTCATTATACTTTAAACAACGCGAATACAGCCGAAAACTGAACCATATAGCAGCTTCGAATGCGGCCACAGCATTTCCGCGAGGGACTACGCGACGGCTGGTCTACTACGGTGGCGGCTCCCGGCGGCTAAAAGCCGCACTAACGCCGACGGTCGTTTCCCATTGCGCTCCGCTCCTTCGCCCAGGCACAGAAAAATAAAAGAGGCGCTAGTACAGGCTATTGTTTGCGTTACATTCATTTTGTACATTCAGTTTCAAGCATGGTCTTAATTTAAGTAGTGCCAGTGACTGGAATAGTATCGCACATTTTAGTGGAATATATTTTCAGCTGCCCAGATTCTTGCTCTGTCGTGACCAGAATGACAGCGCATGTCAGTAGACAAGGAGAGTGGATCAGGGGGAGGTTACTCCGTATTAGCCCCGAGAAGTTGGGGTGGCGCCGCCTGGCGGGAGGCGTGGATGACGTCACGGCGAGGACTCTCCGACGCCCGCCTTGACGCGCCGGCATATCACGCGCTTGCTTCGTGCGCTGTTCCGCTGTTTACGTTCGCTTTTTGCCTGTCTCAAGCTTCAGATGAATGACGAAAAACCATTGATAATGTTCCCAGTAAAACGGCAAAAAGTGATATGCATTTTTTCTTCACAGTCCCCAATGGTGCCCGCGCGCCGTCGTGCACACTTTGAAAGGGGTGATCAGGTTTGTTTTTGTGTCGCGCTGCTAACCTCGGGGATGGGTCCGATTCCCGTCAGTTATGTTTTTCTTTGTTCGTTTTCTCCTTGATGTGGGTTGAAGTCCCGTCAAGGAGATGATCGACGTCGATGAAGCAGGAGGCAGGTTGGAGGTAATAAAAACTTGAAGGTATATTGCAGCGAAATATTTACAGTCATATGTACATCTTGCCGAAGCACACTGATGATAACATAGACATCAACAGCATCTTACTCTTCTACTTAACTTTTCTTAAGTTAGAGCCTAGAACACTGTTACTACATACGAAGAACCGAGTCTCACTGTTCGACCACCGAGTGGTTACGGCCCAGACGAAAGTTGCATCGCACGGAGTCTTCCTGATCGATCAGTTAAGTGATTACAGCCTAGACTGAAGGGAAACGAATTCCGTCCAGTCTTAAGTACCTTGCGGTAAACAAAGAAAAGGGGAGGTGGCCACTGGTGGTCCGCCTCGGCATTCCCTTATCCAATCCGTTTATCCTCAGATCAAGCCACTCCCTACCGGGCTGTCTTTAATCTCGACAGCAGTGTCATTACAGTGCAGACAGGCGTTTTGGCACTCTTTCCCATCATGGCTCTCCCTCTCCTTATCCCACGCTGTCAGGGATTCTCACGGTCGAAATACATCTGTATCTTAGCCCTGGTGCGTTCACGCCATTTTCCCATACGCATCGAGTTGAACTCGCTGTGCCAGTCGTTAAATGGTTCTGGGAAAGAAAAGGCGTTTGCGTGACCCTGCCTCCCACGCATTCGACCTTGCATGGTTGCGAAAGCACATGTCGGTCGTTGTCGGGGTCACGCATACTGTCGCCTCGAGCGACAGCATAGAGCAGGGGATGTCCTCCTCATTTTCCCACACATTCGGGCCGCCGACCTCTGAGAGCGCTCGCTTGACCGCAACCCATGCTGGCCATCGGGGTAGACAAGCCGGTCAAAGGAAGCCGTTTGCTTTCTTTTGATAATTGCACAGCCGAAGACCGGGCAGGGGGAGAGCCGAGAAAGAAGCTTTGTACGACGTACCGTGCCGCGCCGTCCCGTCCCGTCTGCACAATAGACTTATGAGCGGCCGAAACCTAACACGTCCCCCCGAAAGAGTACGCTGGGCTGTTCTACGCTCAGTGATACGATAAAGCACTGCCGCGATTAGGTCGCTGGACTTTCTAACCATACAGCAGTCTACACAAACATTAAATACAATTGCAAGACAACAAGATAGGAGAATACAAGAAATGTAACCAAGTACATGCTAAACAATCAAGCACACCATTGCTGCTTCAAGCAGTATGATCACTAATGTCTGTTTCTTGAATTGACAATCACACAGTCCACAATATACAGCAGCAAGTGGGCAGGTACATTCACGTCCCCCCCAGTTGGCATGGCACTGTTATTCTGATGGCTTCCATAAACTATTCTGGAGCCTTGATAATGCATCCGCATTACCGTTACATACGCCCTTCCGGTGTTGTACTGACACATGATATCGCTGTAACGCCAGCGCCCATCTTGTCAATTTCGCCCCGTGCGGAGTCGAAGTTGTAAGGTACGACAGCGGATTGTGGTCGGAAACGACGTTTACTATGGCACCAAAAAGCCAGTAGTCAAACTTCTTTAAGGCCCATATTATTGCGAACGCTTCCCTCTCAATGGTCGACCAGCGCATCTGGGTCGGTGAGAAGCGGTGGCTTGCAAAGGCGACAGGCTTCTCTTGCCCCTCGGCTGACATTTGCGCCAAACATGCTCCCGCCGCCGTAGCTGATGCGTCTGTGAAAAGCCAGTAGGGCTGAGATGGCTCTGGAATGCCAGGGAGCCAAATATACAAGGCTAATAATAATTATTGTTGAGGTTTAACGTAAAAAAAGTGTTGCAGTGGCTTAGCTCGGCTATGCCAGGATAACGTAGCGTTAGCAAAGGTTCAGCTGATTGTCCTTAGCTTTCCTGATTGTCTAAAATTAGCTTGATTATCATGCTTACTGCTGCTCCAATGACACACGCATGGTATACATATTATGTGGCACATGTATATTTATTTTGCCAGGCAACTACTTCGGGATCCGATGAGTTAAGCTTCTCCGCTCTTCTGCGCCGTTGAGCAGCATTTGCGCTCTCCTTCTCCATGGCTAAACCACACTGGCAAACTCCAGAGGCGCTATCAAGCGGCTCCAGCGCAGTGTGAGACGGCGACTGCACAGCGAAGGCGAATAGCTGCGCGCGCGCCGGCGCCAGTACGTCTACCTCGGCTACGACGTCACTCCTCTGGAAAGCGCAGACCGGTGGCAGCGAGTCGCTCGCGGCAGTGGCGGAGTGCGCGAGAGGTGCCGGTTCCGATGCGCCAGCTGTGTGATATCACTGATCGTCGCTCATGCGCAGCACGGCTCTTGAGGAGCCACGCGAAACTGGCTCGGCTAGGCCAGTGTAGCTAACGCTACAATAAAATCACGTTTTAGTGGTCCGCATCGCGTTAGTGGACTTCAAATAACCCGCCTGAAAGCGGTCTTTCTCACGTCACTGTTGCCGTGCCCAACGTTGCCCGCCCTTTCTGCGCGGTGGCGTTCACTCGCGGCGTGCGCCATTCGGGCATCCGGCAACATCACATGCATGCGGCATTTTGTCGAACTTTCTGTCAGAGCGACTTTCACGAGTGTGCAAAACACACGCGGCAGTACGCGATACCGAAACTACCACTGAGACGTGACCGCGTGAGCGAAGCAGGGCGTCGGGCGGGCGAAGCGCAGTTCGGCGAAAACGGAACTTTTGAACCACGCGCGCCGTTTCCCATGGCAACGCCAAAAAGATTCTTTTTTTCCATGAATCAAACAAACAAACAAGCAGCATTTTATTTGGTCTCTTGATGCACGGAAGGTTTTTTAACACGAAAGTGTTTTATGCCGGGGTCCACCAAGACTTCAGTGACGTAGTTCCGTCACGGAAATGACATCGAAAAAATATACGCAATCAGATGGCAAAGAAAAAAAGGTACCGTCAACGGGCATCGAACCCACGACCGCTCGGTCCGCAACAACAGATGCCGGGCACGCTATCCACTGCGCCACGGTCACAGACCCTGGAGGCTTTACGAACGCGCCTTTTATATCTACCACTCTCCCGGTCGGCTGGGTGGTGTTGACCTCTGGGAGTGGTAATGTAAAGTAATTTGTCATTGCTGTGGCCTCCGCGACTAGCACCTCCAACGCGTTTGCGCGTCTGTCCCATTCGGCGTGTTTTCAATAGAACTTGAATTTTGTCAATGCCTTAACACACCGCGAGGTGGCGACCTTTGCCCAAGCGTCGTAAAAGCGTCGGCCTCGCTCAGCATCACGATAATACAAACCAAAAATAGCTCTGCGACGCGCGCCTGCCTCACCTGGCTGTAACACCGCGTTGCATGCTCACGCGCTAAAAATCGCGGCCGGGCTACCGGGGCGGCACGACGCGCTTTGCGTTTGCCTCTTATCCGGCCGTGGTGTTCAATCACATTTTAACATGCCGCGGGATGGCGACCAAGTTCTGCGTCTAATATGCGACGCTCTTCTGGCTATCACACCTCGTTGTCTGATTACGATTTCACCTTTAACTACTACAGCTACCACAAGGGTTTGTTTAATCATTTAACATGGGCGTTAGTCGTCGGGATGGAGATGTACCACCAATCATCAAAGTGGGTGCATACACGTTAAGCGGCGCCATTAGCTGCCAGACATCAATATACATTGTGCAAACTCTCTTATATCAATGTACAGTAAGCATTCAGTTACTTCTGCAAGGGCACGCTTTACTTTCGTGTTATTCCGATTCCTATGACGGAGGGATCAACCGTGTTTTTTTATTGCAGCTAGTTTGATTACTAGTGTAATTGTAGTCGGACTCTCTCACGTCATCGGGATCACTTCCAAAGTGTCCCACTCGTGGCGCTCATCGTGTGATACATTTAGCTTAATTGCTCGGTAAGTAGGGCACTGCGGTTGATAATATTGCCGTTTTAGACGTTGTCATACATTGAGCTTTCACTCTGACATAAATTGTTATTTGCCTTTAGTGTCCCTTTAAAGGGACACTAAAGGGACACTGTCCCATTCGGCGCGTTTCCAATATGAGAAGTGCAATTCGTGAACACCTTAACACACCGCGATGTGGCTACCTTACCATCGGTCTCGCTCATAACATCCATCCATATTAAAAGTAGCTCTGCGACGCGCGCCTGCCTTGGCCTGCCTCGCCTGACTGTAGCACCGCGTTCCCCGCTTACACTCGCCCCGAGAAAAATCTCGGCCGTGTAAGGGCCCGCTCACGCTAGCGGCACGGCAGCTCGCTGTTTGCCGTTTTCCGTTCTCAGGCTGCCGTGCGCAAGCGATTTCGTTCGCGCACGTCAGCCGTTCTTTGCCGTTCGCAGAATAGGCCGAGACCCATTTTCGTGCTGTTCTCCGCCTGCCGGAGAGCGACGTGGCCAATCAGTGACAGAGTAGCGGTTGCCATGACTACGGCGCGCCGCGTCGTCTGCTTTCGGCTCTCCGCGTCGTGTGCGTCTGTCGCGGGACGCTTCGAGCTGCTTGCTTTTTTCTCCGCGCTTTTCGCGCTAAAAGTGCGGATGTCGTCCGTGTCGTTGCCAGGCATGGTTCCAGCAGTCAAAAAACGTTTTCGTCTGACCGGCATTAAAGAAAGCGTCGCGTAAAACCAGTGTTGGCGGTAACGCGTTACAAGTAACGACGTTACCGGTAACGCGTTACTTTTTTCGGTAACTTAGTAACGTACTCGTTACTATTTAGGAACTGTAACGGGTAACGTACTTACGTTAACATTTTTCGGTAACGTGAGGTGTCACGTTACTCGTTACTTTTTTTCTCAATTATCCCGGAAGTTTCACGCAAATTTCCCTCGTCTCATAGGCGCCACTATTGCAGAGCTCGCCCCGATGTTCTATTGTCACAGCGGCGTACTCATGCCGGCCCGCCAGGCGTTAATTGAATAGACTGTTGACGAGTTGGTAATTCATGATGAATTAAAATAGCGCGAAAAAACGTAGGACGAGACGAAGAAGGCTACAGAACATGCGCTTGTGCTTTAGCCCAACGTTTATAGATACTTTTTCAGTTCCGTAACTCCTCCGCCGAAGGCGGCCGCCACTTTTACCCAGGCTGTGAGAGGGCGCCACAGTCGTGAATAGCGCTGTCGCGCGCGCGGGCACATGTGTTCTTTCCCGTAGTTGCTTCGCCGCGTGCGGGGCTGTCATGGAATGTTTTTCCTGGGTGTGTTGGCTGTGCATGTGCGAGGTTACTCTCGACGACTTCGGTGAATTCAGACAACCGAGCATTCCTTGCCACAGGAAGTCAAGCAGTTTTCAAGCTTTGCGATGCCAACTTGTTTCGTGCCCGGCTGTGCCAGCGGGTAGAAAAGCGGCACTTTTTTGCGCCGCCGCCCGATCCGCAGCATCTTGAAAGCTGGATGCGAGCTATTTCTCACGCCGATAAACCGCGGAGAAAAACATGCAAGACCATATACCATAGCGACCAAGTTTAGCCACTTGTCCCTTGCTTAGTGCATTTGAAAGCATCTGTGCAAAAAAAAAAAAAAAAAAAAGCGTCTTGAAGTCCTCGTCCAGAAACATGCGATGAAAGAGAAAGTGTGCCAACAGCTTATGTCCATGCCATTCCGTGACCTCTCAGGTGCTTCTGACGACCGTGGGTACTGTGCACCATTACCAGAAGCAACGGCCTTTTGTTACCTGGCAGGCTACGTGGCTTTCAAATTGAAGAAAACAACGCGTTGCGAGGTCTGCAAATACGATGCCCTTGGTAGGCGGGATTCCCTGCCGCTTGAGTCCATGCTGGTCACTGTGCGCGAATGTGTCAGTGGTAGCCTTTCAGAGAAACTGCTTGCACGTAAGCACGTACGTTAGAGCGTGCTATCAAGCATGCTAGCAAGCACACACTTTTTGGTGACTTGTTTTGGGGTGTGCTGAATGCTCTTATAACAAGAGGCACAAACACTGTTGGCTTCACTTTTATTTACTCCCATGCACTTCTTTGCGCAAGCGAAATGCTTGGAAAACAGCAGTACCATATTAGGGCACAGAGAGAGCGCAAGAAAGCAAGCTTTAACAATTAGCTGGCAGCAAACCTGCCAACAGAAGCGTAGCCGGGAAGGGGGTGGGGTCAAACTTCCTCGTCCGATATTTTTCGATTTTGCATGTGTATATATCCACGCACTCATACAAACACACGCACGAACACACAAAAAATGTGATTGACCCCCCCCCCCCCCCCCAGGTCCGTAGCCTGGAATTTTTTTTTTCGGGGGTGGGGGGTACTTGCTGAAAACCTTGACTATTTGAGAACAACACCTATTTTCATTATTTATTTTTGGTAAAAACACATACTTCAAATTTTTGAGGCGGGGGGGCCTAGGGCCCCCCCCCCCTGGCTACGGGCCTGCCCCCCCCCCTCCCCGAATATAATGCCTGGTTATGCTACTGCCTGCCAACAATGCTGTGCAGTATCTACGCGTGTAAAAAATTTCCACGTTCATTTTGCATACCAAGGATCTCGGTTTGCTTTCACAATGTAATATTTATTGCGATGCCACAGTGTTCGAATTAATTGACCAAAATGCATGTTGCTTGTCGTTTTGAAACAATACAAATGCGCATAATCATTTCGTACAATGCAAGGCTTTTGAAAACGTCACATAACGCGAAGTTGCAAAATTATTACGCACAGAACATGGTGTGATCTTGGCTAGACCACATTTTTTCGTGTTAATGAACGCACTAGAATTACTGAAATGATATGTGTCCGTCAGTTCTCGCGAAATCCGGGACACGCTTGCCAACCGCGAAAAATTCTCGGCGAATAATTCGAGTATATTGATAGAGCAATGTTTGATTCGTACTACAAAATGTTGTAAATTTCCCCGTGTTTGAGAGATGTTATGTAACCCTTAGTTTTCTACGTTTGAAATTCGTATTTTTGGAGCATGCTCAATAGCCAAACTAGTGTAGTCTTAACGAAACGGACATGGAAAGGCGCAGAGCGAAGCGAGCACGTTGTCATTGCCCAAAACTGACGCCTGCGAAGCGTGTCTGTACAGGTCTTTTCAAGTTTGTGCGCAATATAACGCCCACAGATTGAAGTAAATGTCCAATTAATGTTAAGTAAGGAGAGTAAAGACCATGTACAGTGTTCGCGCAATTCTCATTCGGCCGTGTGCAATAGCTCATGCGAAGAAGCCCTTCGTGCTAGCAGACGACCCTCGCTCTCCTAGCGCAAAGCGCGACTGCAGCGCTGTGGTGGCGGGTGCGGCGACAGGCCGCCTCCTCCCTACGCGCGCCGCGAGGAGATACGGAACTGAAAAAGTATCTATAAACGTTGCTTTAGCCTTCCTCGTCTCGTCTTACGTTTTTTCGCGCTATTTTCATTAATCAGGCGTTGAGAGTACCACCCAATGCGTCCTTCGAGTGCCTATTCAGTGTAGGTGTGGACGTATTCATTAAGAGAGAGGCAATCTGTCCGATGACAGCGTTCAAATGCAGCTGTTGCTTTATTTCTACAAGAAGCTGTAGTTATTGGAAAATTCTCCTTGCAATAATCTAGCGATGGTTATCAACTTTGTTTTCAAAATGAAAGTTGCTTCTTTCTATCGGCAACTGCGGGTACACGTTTCAGTTACCCAATTTTTCAGCGAACAAGGGTGACCTTGAACACCTTCACATAAACGCTCGCAATTTTTAAATTTGCCTTTCTCCGTGCCCTTCGCACGAGCTCATTGTTGTGTTTCGGTTTCGGTTCTGTATTGCACTGTACGAATGCCATGGGTTGGTGTTGAAAAACTTTAGTTTTGAGAAGGCCAAGAAGGTGAAAAAAAATATTTAAAAAATGAAAAAGCAGCGTTGTGGGCGGCCTTCAGGCTGCCGGTTGTGGGCGCCGCTCTGGCGTTCCTGTATTACCCAGGCGACGTGTAAATAAAAGAGTGTGTGGAGAGTACTCGTTGAGTGCGGACGTTTCCCTGCAAAGGTCTTCGCCTGCTGCTGCGCCGGGACTACCAGCACGCAACACAGCACTCATGTTTCCCGACGTATTGCCAGATGGCGTCCATATCTCACACAGCGCCTCTTCTATCGTCTTTACACGACATTTGCAGCGAAGCACGCAGATACGCGGCCAATTTTTTCGTTAGCGTAACGAGTAACGTATTTAGTTACTTTTTTTCGGTAACGCCTACAACACTGCGTAAAACCTAATAAAGAGTCCCCAAGCTGGCGCCAGGTCAAGTGGCGCCAGCTATGGAGGATCAGAAACAATTAACAACGCGTAATCTATGTCCTCCGAGCATTCGGAAGCGCCCTTCTCGACTCGCTAAGCCTACAGCATCGATTATTTCAGTATGGCTCTCAAAAACTGAGACTAATCGGCACGAATACTTTGCTATCGAAGCTTAAGCACGTGAATCTAAAGCAAATGTTCACATGGGCCATTCGCGTGCGGCTGGATGTAACGCCACGCCTGTTTATTTGGAATGCGTACAAGATCGCACCATTTATCACCGCGGCAGCGCTCGGCCAGCAGCGTGCATTTGCACCGTGATTCAACGAAAGACGGACGCCCAAACATCGGCCACTTTCAAAGCACCCTGTCGCTTCCCCGTGGCAGCCGCGGGCGACCTCGCGGTCCGTCACATGGCCTCTTTTCAAATTTCGCGGGCTTTCTTTACAACGCGGAAAAAATAACACCGCGAGTCGTATCGTACAGGAAACAATTCAGTCCGTGGTTTCTAAAAGTGCTCTACAGCTCAGTGTTCATATTTTGGGTTTTCAGCCAATAATTAATAAGTTAGGCAATTAAAAATAATTAACTAATTAGTTTAGGGGAAAATAAAAAATTGCCTGAGTATCTATAGGCTACTGCGAGTAGTATACGTTTGGTTCAATTTGCCCCTGAAGTGCCTTTCATTTTCAAAGTCTTGGCTCAAGTTATGTGGGACAAACTTTATACGTGCTACAAGATGACAGATTCACTATAGTCAGCTTTATGGCATTGCAGCTGTGTTATGCCACAAAGCATGTACTGTGCATCGACGATTCGTTGTGCAGCGAAGCCCACCAGCAGGGAAATCGTAACGGCCACATACGTTACCTGATGTTTTGTCTTCTTTAATTACAAAATAGGCGCCCGCGCAGTCTCCAGTCACCGTACGAGCACCCAAACGTCTAATAAATGCGCAAGTGCATAGCAAAGGTTTCTTCAGTTCTTCTACCTGCCACGCAAACGAATTAGCAGCAACCCTCTACATTAGAGAACAGACCAAGCCACTTCTTGGAATAGCTTGGAATAGTGTCATGAAGAAACTTAATTATGCCAACAGAGATTATTACAAGATACCAATGAATCAGGTGGCCTGAAGCGTGATCGCATAGTGAACTTGCTGCACAATTGCGACGAGGCGCTGCTACGGATGCCTACTTCAAACGACAGCTGCTACATTTCAGGTCAAATAATAAATACGCAGATGATGGATTTCTTAGCGCTGCTGATAGTCTTAACAATCTGTATAAATTCAAGCGAACACTCGCGAGGTAACATAAAGCAGGGCATACACAGACATTTTAACGCAAAGCACACCCTCGAGTGCCTCAAGTTTCACCTCACTTGACGACCGTCGGACACATCGGATTCGAAGGGGATCGCGAAATAATTCGATATATCCATTATTACAAATGGAAAATACGCCTGTAAGCTTTAATATTCACACGTCTCGGACAGTCTCATGAGATGACTGATTCCTTGAAGTTGCTTCGAAGCCGTAAATGTTTTATCAACCACTTTGCGGCAGCGTACCCTTCTCGGCATGACGTTTAGTTTTCTTCGCATAACGCCACTGTGCAGCGGTGAAACTTAACAAGGCAAATCCCTCATTCTGGAGCGCATGAGTTATACCAGGCGCTTACATCGGAACACCAATGATACCTTGAAGAGTGAACTTGTTGGCTAGTTGGTTCAACCTAACTTAAGGGAGCAGCGCGAAAGACAGGGACAGAAAAGGCACACATACACCCATGGTCGTATGTGTGCCTTTTCTGTCCCTGTCTTTCGCGCTTCATTCAAACTGACAGCAGAGTCGATGACGTCGTAATTGATCACGATGGTTAGCGCAAACGCGACACAGACGTAATTGAGGCTGCTGGTAGTCTTAGCAATCTCAGTCTCTTTTAAGCGAACACTCGCGAGGTAACACAACAAAGCATGACACAGATACACTAAATCTTTAAAGAAGACACGCCATCAAGTGCCTCTAACTTCAAGTTTCAACTCGGCCTCTCGTTGCTCTGGTCAACTAGACTAGGGAATTTCTGGGTACACCACGGCGTTAGTTTTGCTCGGCAGCACATGGTAGCCAACATAAAACATGCTTACACCGCTAACATTGGGCGATGTTTAGGTGGCTTTTTAGTTTCGTGCGAGTCGAACTTGCGACTCCTCGATCGCCAGCGCGCAGTGCGAAACGACTCCGCCACAGATTGCACGTTCTTCGTCGTACTAACGGCGTGCTATTTCTACATACCATTTGCCGGTGGCAGTACTCAGAGATCGGGGTACATCAGCGTGTTTTCGTTTGCCTTTCGTTATGGCAGCGTCTCCTGCGCCGCGCGGCGCAGCAGCCAGCCCCACACATAAGTGGCTCCTGCGCCGCACGGAAGTGACGTCACTTTAAAAATTATTACTTAAAGCTATTTGAATGTATAAACTATTATTGTATAATACGTTAAATTTACAAAAATATTACTAAACAGGTGTTTTACGAGTCAATTAGCCTATATTTGTTAATTAAGCACATATCACAAGCATTTTAAATACAGGGGGCGCCATGGGCGCTGCGGCTGCGAAAGGTAGTGGCAGAGATGGTAGCTGCGATGTGTGGTGGTGGTAGTGGTGGTAACAACCTTATTGAAAACTCCGGCAAATTCGTGGCCTGGGCCTAGGCCGCCCCCAAGGAGGACCGAAGACCCTGTGTCGTCGTTGCCTGAAGGGATTGCTGGATGCCCAGTTGATCCTGGAGGTTGGAGCTAGCGCGGCCGTCCACCGCGCCGCAGCTTCATCCGAGTGTGTGCACCATAAAGTTTCTCAGTGTGAAGTGTGGATTATTGTTGTTGGACGTACTGCATTTTCTAGATTGCAATGCCAAGCGTGTTGTTGTGGAAGGTGAAAGTGTCCTTGCCGCTGAGTTTTGCTTGTCGCGAAGGGCAAGGTCGACGATGAAATAAATGCTTTTGCACAGTTCGCGTGTGAATGTCCGGACGCACATGCATGAAACCCCACTGCGTCTGCGAAGTGTACTTACGAAGCCTGTGATCTCCGAAGGCCAAAGCTACTGCATTGCAGGCTGTTTTGCTAAGTGAGAAAACGTACGGCCGTTCTCATCCGTTGCTACGGAAATGCTCCCGTGCTGTCACAGGCCGTGCGTGTTATTCAGCAAGGCAGACAAGCTGTTTTGTAGGTAGATGGGCTAATGCAGTTGGCACTTGCCCTTGGGTATCGTTTATCAAGTGTATTTTGAAGCGGCCTGCCGGTTACCTCGTCAGGTGGTGACGGTATGTTGAGCGACATAAAAAAAGTTCCCTGTTGCATATTCGGCGTGGCTACGTTGCAGTCCGCCTTTTTGTCATCAAAACTTTGATAAACCGTGGAAATCAACATTCCTGACGCGTGTGCCGGAGAAACTGATGCAGCCAGCTGCATTTGAACTTTTCGTGTCCTCCTGCGTCTCGCCGATTAAGAGCATTAATTCGCAAAACACTTTATCATAATAAATATAGCCAATCCTGTGGACAGGACCACCAGCAGCAAGTCAGGCTGACGGGAGGCCGATGAGGAGGCGCAAATGTAAAAACAATAGTAGCGCGACAAAAAAAAAAGTAAAAAAAAAAAACAAACTGCGAAGGGGCTCGAACCAGCGACCTTACCCATCCTTTATGTGCTGCGCTAGCTAACTACGCCACAGCTGCCGATCAGTTCGGAGGGTTTACCTAGCCGGTTTTGTATTGTAGTCACGCTGGACGTAACTTTAACATTTTTCATTTTTACGTCTGGAAGTAACTTTCACAGCTTCTATTGTTACGTCTAGACGTAACGCTAGACACTCCCGACTATTCATTATTCAAACGAAGCGCCGAACCGGAAAAGTGCATGACGTCACATCCGTGCGGCGCAGCAGCCGTTTCTGTGTGGGGGTGGCTCGTGCGCGAAGGGCTCGAAGGGGGCGCTTTAAAGGTCGTCGCCCCACGCGTTGAGATAAGCGTGCGCCTCTACAGGGCTACCAACTGAGCTACCGCGGCGGCCATCCCCCCGTCCACTTTAAAGGGTATATATGTACATTTAAACGTGGCAGCGTCAGTCAGCGCCGCCAGTAGCCATGACGGCGAGTGTGGAACACTCTTTTTCTGCCGCGGTAGCTCAGCTGGTAGAGCATCGGACGCGTTATTCGAAGGTCGCAGGTTCGGCCCCTGCCCGCGGCAAGCTATCTTTTCGTCCACTTTTCTTTCTTCACATTTACTTTACATTTACTACTAAAAACATCCCCTATACTTTCCTTGGCATTATTGTCTGTTAGTGCTCATTAATATTGTGTATAACAAAGAAAAACGAGCCCTTATAATTAACACTGCTTTACTTCATTCATAGCGAGGGTCTCGTTCTGGCAGACTTGATGCTTTCAGGCAGTATGCGAGGGATTATTGGTCAGCTGCCAGCTCGTAATAAGTTCACGTGCTACGTGACGCCAACAGGCAGAAAAAGAGTGTTCCACACTCGCCGTCATGGCTACTGGCGGCGCTGACTGACGCTCCCACGTTTAAATGTACATATATACCCTATAAAGTAGACGGGGGGATGGCCGCCGCGGTAGCTCAGTTGGTAGAGCATCGGACGCGTTATTCGAAAGTCGCAGGTTCGGCCCCTGCCCGCGGCAAGCTATCTTTTCGTCCACTTTTCTTTCTTCACACTTACCTTACATTTACTACTAAAAATATCCCCTATACTTTCCTTGGCATTATTGTCTGTTAGTGCTCACCTGTGAGAGTTCGCACTCATCCTGTGTATATGTGCGTTCGTTTCGTGCGTCCTCCTTTGTATTTGACCAGCGCGATTTAACTGTCGAGCTGTAACAGTTGTTAGTTCGCGCTCATCCTGTGTATGTTCGTTCCGTGCGTCCTTTCTGCTTGAGCAGCGCGTTGCAAGTTTCGAGCTGCTTGCCGTTCTTCGCGTGACATTGCAACTTGTTGCTATAGGATTCATTCCTTCGCCCTCGGAGCCTAATAGTGCACAACAAACGCTCAATTACGTCTGTGAAGACACGTTTTACTTTCGTGTTATACCGATTCCTATGACAGAGGGATCAGCCTTGTTTTCTTTTTTTTGTATATCTGCGAGCTATGTTTAATACAATGCATATTTTTTATTTATAAAAATTGTATAAGTGTTGTTTTAGGATTTTGCTTGATGTTACTACTGTAGAGAAGAAGAGTGGCCTCAGCGGCATTGCTCTGCGCCTCAGCGGCATCGCCATCGCCGTGAGCTCGTGGTTGCTGGGCTTGGCCGAACGCTGCTGACCGCTGCTTGTTCACACGCATTCTCTGCCAATATACCTCTTAGCAAGTGGTGGAGGTGGAGGTGGAGTGGTGGAATAAACCATGTGTAGCAACAAAAATGATTTTCTTGTCACTTTACGGTCACGCAAAAACAATTTTGGCAAACACTGCTGCGCCGCGGGGTTCACGAGCCGCTCCCACACAGAAACGGCTCCTGCACCGCACGGGAGTGACGTGATGCATTTTTTTTTGTTTAGGCGCGCCGTTTGAATATGCCATGAATTCACCAAATCGGCAAGCGAGTATGCCTCCCCATCGGCCTCCCGTCAGCCGGACTTGCTGCGGCTGCTGCTGTGCTGCTGGTGGTCCTGTCTACAGGTCCTTTGATATTAATAATAATATAATAACATCTGGGGTTTAACGTCCCAAAACCACAATATGATTATGAGAGACGCCGTAGTGGAGGGCGGGTCCTTTGATATTGGATGTTTAATAATAATATCTGGGGTTTAACGTCCCAAAACCACGATATGATTATGAGAGACGCCGTAGTGAAGGGCTCCGGAAATTTTGACCACCTGGGGTTCTTTAACGTGCACCTAAATATAAGTACACGGGCCTCAAACATATTCGCCTCCATCGAAAATGCAGCCGCCGCGGCCGGGAGTCAATCCCGCGACCTTCGGGTCAATAGTCGAGCGCCATAACCACTAGACCACCGTGGCGGGGCCTGATATTGGATGTTTAATGACCCTCGCAGAATTGACTCTATTTACTATGATACGCTGTTTTAAGAATCAGTGCACCTTCTCGGCGAGACGCAGGAGGACACACAAAATTCAGATGCCGCTGGCTGCATCGGTTCCTCCGGCATCCGCGTCAAGAATGTTGATTTGCACGGCTTATCAAGGCTATGATGACAGGAAGACGGACTGCAACAGACGTGGTCTCAGAACTGAACCACTGGGTGCGTTGATTTCGCGAACGGCTCGCGGTGAGGTACTATCGCGATGAAAAGGGACGCGAACAGCATACAGCGTGGTTTTCGGTACAGTCGAACTTCAACATGCCTTGACTATCGCTGGGCGAATCTGTGCTTCCGGCCGGCGTCACCGTAGCGCTAGGATTTTGCTCCGGCTGGCGCTATCGCATTGCGTGTGTGTTCCGAGTGCAGGGCATGATTGGCAGATGATAACCATAACAAATAATAGTGGACAAGTTTCCTGCCATCATATTTTTAGCAGCTAGCAGTCACTGTTTCTCTTTGCCTCTTGCAGCCACGCCGAATTTGCAACACGAAACCTTGTTGTGTCGCTCAGTGTACCGTCACCGCCTCACGAAGTAATCGGCAGACTAAGTCGCTTGAAAATACTGGCGTGTCGCCGTGATGCTCTAGGCTACACTGTACTCTAGGCAATCAGCACATGATAAACGATGCCCAATGGCAACAGCCGACTGCGTTAGCCCACCTACCTGCAAATTTTAGATAAATTTTTCCTAAATAGAATCGTCTGAAGAACTTATTTCAGCAATAGAAAATAACACATTTATCGACTGCATTTTGCGAACAAATTCGACCGTCAAAGGCTTAAACACAACCCAATCAATGCAATAGACAATTAAAGCATAGGGGACATGAAATGTTGTCTTTCATGTAGCACTTAAATTGAAGTGGACGACAAATCCGTGTGTAAGATCTGAACACACAACCTTCGAATTACGCGTTCGATGACGGCTTCCACGTCACTCTGTTCGGTATTTCTGTATGTGTAATCCGTGGGAGTGTTAGCCAGCGCCGCTTGTAGCCTAAACGGTGAGTGCGTAACAACCAAGGAGGTTAAAATAAAATTTGCTGGAGTGGAGGAGGCGCCCCTCAGCTGAAGCCGCGCGCCGCCATCTTGCCATAGGCAGAAAGCGCAACTTCCGCAACGCATGCTGCAACTGTTCTCTGGCGTGGTGGCGTCCGGACGTTGTTGGGTGCATCGTGCGTCGCGTACGGCTACATAAATCGAGCGAAAAGGTACTCTGGGATGAAGTTTCAGTTGTAAGCAGATCATTTCGAGCTTGTTGAAAACTTCTCTATATGCCGGAACACAAGCTGACAGCTCGCAATCTGTCTCTAATTTTACATCTGACTGTCATTCCTTTTTCCTAGCCAGTTTCTTAAGAACCCAAATGTTCGAAGCACGTCGCGGCAGGCTGTTTGACGGGAAGTCTGGAAGCCAAAAGACGGCGATCACATATGTTAGAGGCACTTCTCGCCGAATTGTTTCGACCGGACTAGGCTGCGACCCGGGAGTTGGCCGACTGTGCTTGACGCATTTGTAAAACACTTGCAAAACCTAGTGATACACATTCTTGTGCTTGTTGATACCACTGGTGCGGAGCGCGAATAGGAAAAGGACGCACTATTCGTTGAAATCGTATAAATAGGCGACTCCCTAGATTTCGTTATCGGTTGCACTGTTGTGTTATAAAAGGGTAGCTCGCAACTACGAGGTACAAGTAACGTCATTTTGGCAATACACAACTACCTGTTTTTTCTTACATTCGTGCCTTTTCTTTTGTTATTTGTATTTGATTTATGCAGTGCAGCGAGTAAAACGTACCAGTAGGTCTAAACTGTGCAATGCTCGTTCCAGCTGCAAATTAGGGACCATAACCGAGGCGCCGGAGTACTCCGGCCGGTATACGTATTCAAATTGAAAAAGTTGTTGAAGATGTGAGAGTTGCATCACCTATACGGCAGCATTACAAAGAAATGCCTCGCGTTTCCCAAGGGGAGATAAATCAGCTCAAGAATAAAATTCTGCAGCAAAGAAATTGCAGACTGACCAAAAAGAGCGAAGCTCGATACTCATAAAGGAGATCAAGGATCAAAAGCTCATGTCTGAGCGGGGCATGGGGATGTTCACTGCAGTCTTACCCCATACATAAAGCACCCCCTCCACAGGGCACGAAAAGGCCAGAAAGGCACGTATCCATCCGAGCTTCGGGCGTTTGCGTTAACGCTGCACTTCCATTCTCCATCAGCTTATGAGCATGTACAGACGTGTCCACTGTTAAAGGGAACAGTTGCGTGCAGGGCATGTTCGGATTTCGCTTTCTTGCAAAAGTATAGTGCCTTAGATTTGCATAAGACTACTGGTGGTTGACAGTTGCGACTTATTTTGACAGAGCAGTTTCCCCATCCACTTGTCGTTTGGGGGCCAGCAATATGAACGGTCCCTTTAACAGTGGACCATACTGTACGCTCAAATTTTAATCGAGCACTGTCAGCAGAGCGCGCTATAGAGAACGGTATACAGAATTCCATAAAAGGAAATGCTGGCTTCACAGATGAGTGACTGTCTCGAAAAAGCTAGCCCAATGCCGCACAAAGAATCTGTACTGTACTTTGATTGTTGATGACGAATGAGGAAGCATGTTGAGATTGTGGGCGACTAAGCGGTCAGATATGTGAACTTTGGGACTGGAATGCAGGATGGCAGACTGCATGTGTATATGCTCGTTGGCTTAAACTTACGACTTAGGATACCACTTGGGCGTTTTTAATTGATTCATTAACAGGATAAGAGAGAGCCGAGCTAACGAAATAATATCGAAAAACTATACTATATCTATAGAAATAGTGTCGCCTGCAAGCTGAATGCCCATATCTGAAGGACGTCCATGCAAAGTCAAACTATTGGTTTTGGAGGTTTTGAGCTTGTCTTGAGAAAAGAAGTGGCTTTCAAGGCTTGATGAGCATATCCTTCTCGATGAGCATATCCTTGAGTGTGGTACACCCACATTTACGTTCCACTCACACAATGTGGCCAAACTCCAGATATGCATAGGACTCCGTCACATGACGAATGAAATAAACAGGAAAATAAGTGCCGAGAAAGTGAGGTGTGGTCTTATGAGGATGATTATTTAAAAAAAATAACCAGTGATACAGACCCTTCGTCGGTGCATCCTTGCAAGGAAAGCGCCAAAAGAGACAGAATAAAACTGACTGCATTCTTATCTGCCATTTGGCTTCTTATTCTTGACAACTTCTCCCTTAAAGGGCCCCTCACCAGGTTTGACAATTTTGAGCTGATGGGCGCAATCCATGCACTAGGCGTTCACAATTACGTCTGCCAAAATTTGCAACGCTACGCGCCGTGCAAATGGGTCAAATTTCAAGCTGAACGCTGCTTGCCCTTCTTCTCGCGTCCACGCGCCCAGAGAATGAGGGGATGACGTACATGAGAGAATGGCCCTGCGTAGATAGTAGTGCTGTGACGTCGCTCCTCTACGTAGACGAGTGTGCTCTGACGTCGCCAACAGTAGCACGTGACACTGCGATAATTATTTGACACGACGCGTAGTTTTTGCAATTTGTTGCTTGAATGGATGAATAAAACTTGAGAGCAATAATAAAACACACAAACGGAATGTGTGCGTTTTCTTTTTTTAATTTTTATTGCGAATCGCAGCGAGATTCGAGACTAATCTACCTCCGTTTCGCACGCGTTCGTGTTCTCGCGCTTTGCGCATCGTGCAGACGCCACCCTTTACAACGAAACTAATTTTCTACCGCGTTCCAGCGCTCATTAGGCTCATTTATCCTCCCGCGTCTAACTAGATGTTCATGCGGCACACCGCTAGTCTCACGTCCGTACAAATGTTGCAGCTTTCGTGCTCAGTAATAGGTTGAAAGCCAAGTGATCGGCGAGGGCGCATTCGGCATAACTTGCAGAGATGAAGCGCAAAGAACGCCGCCACAACACCGCTCGCGTCTCGGGGGCTCGGGCTGGTTCGGGCGCGTCATGCGCTCGTGACATTTTGTGCGCATGACGTGTTCATGCGTATGCGTTATGTGATCCTTCCGCTCACGTGCCGAAGAGGGCAGGGAAGGGATTTGGCTTGCGAAGGCTACGCGGGGCGAGCGGCGAGGGTTTGCAGCTCGCCTCCTCGCATCATGGTTTCGCGCCGCTACAAATTATTGTTTTTCTCAGCTTCTAACCGACCGATTAGAAAAATTCTTGTGGCATAATGCTCTTTATTGGGCTCGCAACAACTTGCAATGTGTAACTAAAATTCGTTAGGTCACCTGGTGAGGGGCCCTTTAATGCTCGCCATAACCGTTAAAAACCACTGCGGAGAGACGCGGTCAGCGCGGCGGGCGCGCTTTAGCTCCCGTTTCTTGCCTATAGGCACCCTGCAATGCAGTTTCCGAGATACGATGGTAGCGCCAGAAAACACAGCCTAGCGAGTAGACGCAGCAAAATCGAGTGTCTATCCTCCGCATCCTCTATGTTCAGAAACGCTCCTTGACTTGAACGTGACTTGCCATCGCCTCAATGCAGTGAGTTTGAAACGCGTTTCTAGCGTTTCTGCTGCCTTGGCACAGCCTGAAAAGAGCGCGTTCTAAACGCGTTTGTGCTGCATTGAAGGCGGTGGCAGCATCCCTGAGGTGATTACGAACGCACGTAGGAAGCGTTCGTTGAAAGAGGCGCCCAGAAGGGAGACACTTGAGCGCGTCGATGTGTCCAGCGAGCGTTTCATTTTCTTGGTATCCCTGGCGGCTGGTGCCCTAAACACTCAGGCGTTCAATAAGAGCTCCATCGCGCCCTCTGGTCAGTGACGGGTGCCTATGGCAAGATTCACTGCTGCCTATTGGTAAGCATAGGCGTCCTCCACTCCAGCAAGATTTATTTAAACCTCCTTCGTAACAACACTTTTTGCCAGAGACCATCACGTGGCACATGGACGTCGCGCGGGGCGGCAGCTGAACAATCATGGAGGAAAGAAAGAAAAATAGGAGGGAGCACGCCTAGCGTCCACAAGCCAGCCTCCTCTGAAGCCGCTTGCTCCTCGCGTTCGAGGCTCATTCCCATGATGCTCCTGTTTCATTTCCTTTCTTGGCGGCTCATGAACAAAAACAAAATTTGACTAGCGCGCGCGCCTAGCGTTCACAAGCCAACCTCCTCGGACGCCGCTCCCCCCTCGGACGCCGCTCCCCCCTCGTAGGGAGAGTATTTCGGCCGCGCGTTAAAGAAGTGCGGCCGGTGCGGCCCTCTGGCGGGGGTCTGGCCGTTGCCAGGCGAGCGAGACCGGCGAGACGGAGATAGGACCAAATGGACGGAGACGCGGTGGCTCCGGCCACGGCTCCGGCCATCGTATCGATAGTATGCGCTCCCCTTCTGCGGTAGTGTTATGTTATTTCGGCAGAGTAAAAAGCTGGGCTTGGTGTTCCCTGACTACTGTGCGATGGAGTTAGGAGAGGCCAGGATAGACGCACATCATTATCTTTGTTTATTGCTAGCGTGCATGCTTGTTGACATCCGACCGTCAGTTCGTACGTGTTGCATATCGTGCTTTAATTGTGGTGTTAATTCTAATGCGGCCGGACTGCTCGCACTGAGCTTACAAGAGTGCCCCCTACCTCTAGGCCGCACACCTTGATTTAACAGCACTAACATTGTTTCAATTCGTTGTTGCTGCAAGTATAAATTCTGAGTGAACAAAGCAGTACAAAAGCGTGCACTGTCGGCGCAGAGCATTACGACGTTCGGCGACGAGTATGGCGAGTACGAACAAGGTTCTGTCTTCGGGAGAAGAAGCGGCGCGGCGGGAAATATGGTGGGAATTCGCTAGAGCATATGGGCCCAACGATGACGGGCCGACCCCGAGTTTCGAGTGAGAGAGGCGTGTCGCCGCAACTGCACGACAAAACTCGTCGGGAAGAGAGACGTCGGCCGCCCAGCAACGAAGGGAATCCGATCCTGACTTGCGAGTGGCCAAAGCAGGAGCTCACGGACCGTTTAGCGGCGTCATATTATCATCGCTGTATCGACAGCTAAAATAGTACTTAGTAAAAAACGCACCCCAAAGCCAAGGAAAAGGCACCAGCTCCGCAGTTTCATCAGTCTTCGCGACGCCAAGTCAGTGAAGCTGTGCTAAATTTTACCCTTGAATGTTGCATTTGTGCGCTGTGACGTGCAGCTCATGCAGTCACTGCTTCATCGCAATGCCCACTGAATACTTTGTAATACCAAAGGAAACATGGCACTGCCGCAAAACCCAACGACGGTCGGAGTGCCGCCGCGGCCGCGTCTTCGTCGTCTAGGCAACCGCGACCGCCGCGCGCGGAGCAGCTCTGTGTACCACGTGACTTTTTTAACGCGCGGCCGAAATACTCTCCCCCCCTCGTACTCCAAAACTCAATCACGTGGGGGTGCTCATTTCCCAGCATGCCCCTGTTTCATTTTTTTTGGCTGGGCTTCAAAAATGTCACGTGACGCTCCCTACTAGTTTTTTTTTTATTCCTCCATGTGAACAATAAAAGGCATTAAGCCTGCCAGGGCGAGACCATCGCAATTAACATTGTGTTTCATGGCGCTGCCGAACCGCATCTCGGGGGGCACGTAGAGAGAAGTGCGGGGTTGATATCCGCTCCGCCAGGTGCCGTGACGGCTGCTCTTAGGCTGGGAGCTTATCTGTGCTTTGAATATTGGGGAGGGCAAAGGGGGGCAGGCAGAAATCTTAGGGGGGCAGCTGCCCCTCCGCGCCCCCCGCTGGCGCAGCTTTGCGAGGCAAGTCGATGACTGCCAAACTCTTTCGCGTATTTTCTTCTCGAAGTCTTAGGTGAAGCTGAGCCTTCATACTTAGATGAAAGAAAAGAGCAGCGGGATCTTACCGGTTACGTTTTCTCGCACGGTTTTGAAGATAGCAAGCAGGATCGTTCTAGCTCTTATAATCATATTCGTAGCGCAAAAAGCAAGACGCAGACACGCCTGGTTTTTTGCGCTACGAATATGAGTATATGTGATTCAGACCAACTAGCCCGCATCACCGCTTTGACGTTCTAGCTCGCTCGTATTGGTTCGGGTACTTGAAACCGCCGACATTAATTACTCCAAAATCATTGGTGTTCCTGATTTCCTTTCCCTTTGCGAATATTTCCTGCACGCGCAAATATGTTTCACCAGAGTCGTTACTGGTTCCCCGGTGCGGCCCATAGATTGCACGACATTTTGTTGCGACAAGTCGTTTAAACATGATTACGAAAAGCTCGGAGGCTGCAAAACTGATGACTTTAAAAGCATTAATGATTTGTTTTTTCTTTTAGTACTTGTTTCGACACAGGGCATAAAGAGAGGGTGATGATCAGATCCGTATCATAAAGAAAAGTGAATCCGTATAGCACCAATGAGCCAACGCATTAGCGCTATCGCATTAAAATCGCGTTAACGCTATCGCGGCAATAATTGGGGCAACGTTTAACGCTGTCGCGTTAAAGGCTGCGTTCCTTATTGCCGTTGAAGAGCATGATATTCACCGTAACCATGCATGATCAAGAGCAGTGCGGGCATGAAGAAACCTCTGTGTGCGTGGGCGAACACGCGCATACCGTATGGCGAGCGTCCCGGCACTTGGTGAACTTTCAGTAGGCGATATGCTGCGCACAATACACGTGTCATACCAACATGCGCGAGTACTTAGAGTGTGCGTGAAAATGGTCTTTTTAGTGTGACACGATCTTGTTTATCTTCGAAGCACTTATGGTCGAGCACTATTAAGAAAAAAGCCTTCTAAATATAGAACTGGTATGAAATTGATGATTCTCGTTCAAGTTAAGAGTGGCATTAGATATCGCGGGCACACTCACAATACGCTTTCTGTGATCCCGGGAATATTGCTGTCTGCCATCGCCTACAATATTGTATGTTAATAAGGAAGGCATCGTTGGCTGGAGGCCGGGGCGATCTTACACGCTGTAATTCACTTCAACCATGTTCCCATCCCGTTTTGCACCAGCAGCTCCTTACTCTGCTGCGGCAAATAAAAGAGGCCTACAGCGACGGCCGATCGAAGCCTGCAGCTCGAGTTTACGGCCCGGCGGTGTGTTTAAGCCCTCTCGTGGGAAATCGGAGATGCAGGCGAGTGACCTCACCGACGGCTGTAACTTTTGCTCCCCGATCATGAGGGAGTTGGAATGCTCCAGGTCGTATAGCGTGGCTGCAGGTCCTTCTGTATAGAGCTTGGCTTCTAGTAATTCTAGAGCGGACAATTTTTCACTGCCTGGTATTCGCAACTTTTCATTCACGCTTGTGAACTTGCCCACCACCGTAGGACGCAAGACATTTTTGGTTGGATGGTAACAACTTTATTGATGGTCTTGCAGAGCTTTCGCCGACCGGGCTTTAGGTCTCCCACGTGGGGACGCAGAGGTCTTGCCTCACCGCCGCCTCGCGGGCCTGCTGGACTGCCCAAAGTTGGTCGCCAAGGCTGGAGCTGCGCAAGACAGCAGAAATCACGCGTAAATTGAAGCATGCAATGCAGATATGATGATTATCATCATGACCATCATCGTCATCAAAATGATAATCTTCATTGTCATCTTAAAGTGTAGTTCGCGAAGGACGTATACTTTTCGGTAAGTGCGTATACTTTCCTCGCGTACAACATTTCCTCATCTCAGCACGCATGTACGAATACAAAGGCAACGCTGCACACAAAACGTCCCGTTTCTTCTCGGAGGAGCCAAGGCGGTGTTGAGGCAGGGAGCGCTCAACGGCATCGACTCATCGCTGACCTCGTAAAGTGAAGCACCCCTAGAGAATACAGTGGCATCGAGTGCTTCCTGTAGCGAACCTGGCAGAAACAGAATTCCCTTCTGGGGAACAAAAAAGAAAGAAAGGAAAGAAGCCCTCGTGTCTCCGACACTTGTTCTTTCTTATTCAAATTCTCCGCTTCATTGTTTATATGATTTTCTATTTCTATTCTTAATTTTTTTTTCATTTTACTTCTTTCCTCTTAAATAGAAAAAAATCTACGCTTTACTTTAACAATTAGATTTTAAAAAAAATTGGCAGATCTCACGTACCGTGGTAATCGATGTTATGCGAAGCATGCGCGCAATGTTGACTGTACAGTAATTTTCTACATTGAGCGGAACGTTATGGAATGACGCTAGAGAAATATCGAAGTGCTATACGCACACTCATATGTTGAAGAGTCGCATATCTATTATATAACCAGTTGTTTACAGTTGCGTAACGATGGCAACAGCAACATGGGTGTTAACAACACCAGACGCGGTAAGCTGATATGTAGTGCTTATATTCTTCAATACTGGATAGCGCGAATCCGGATAGGACATAGAAGGAACACAGATGCACAGGACAGGCGTTACTCGCAACTGAGCTTCATTTAGGCAAGTTTCCCTAGATATATACACAGCCGAGTGGCACGCGCAGGCGCACTGCACGTACGTTACAGTCACAGTTACAGTTGTTATGCTTATACTTGTCCGTTATTGTGGAGAACGCACACACGTTTCACGAAGCCGTGTGTATGTGTAGAAGGGGTTCTTGACAGTTACAAGGTCATCGTCACCGTGATCAGTGTGCACCAGCAGCTCGACCGGACTTGTTAATCGGATCCGTTCGTGATCGCGGTTATGAGGAGGCAAGTGTAGTGAAGTAGGAGGTATAGTGCAGCTGGTGGAAATCGTGGATGCCTCTTACGATGAAATGATCTATGATGCCCCCTATCGTGGACGTGGCAGCGAGGTCTTTTGATGCTCTCTCCACATCCAATCCGTCTTTCACGCAGTATAAGGACCAAGCGTTGTTGGGTCTTGGTAAATCAATGTTGAAGTCACCGTAATGATGAGAGGCCTGGTTCTCTCAGCAGATTTATTGTAGGAAGCACTGACGCCGGTTTTTGAGTAATCGACGTGATCCGCATTGCGGACGAAATGGACGAGTGTATAGTAGTCAAGCGTCTTCCAGGGTGTTCTGTGTTCAGTTTCCTTACTTTCATTGTGTCCGCCGCTGTGGTGTAGCGGTTAAGATGCTTGGCTGCTGACCCGAAGGTCGCGGGTTCGATCCCGGCCGCGGCGGTCACATTTCGATGGAGGCAAAATGCTAGATGCCCGTGTTCTGTGCGCTCTCGGTGCACGTTAAAGAATACCCGGTGGTCAAAATTTCCGGAGCCCTTCGCTACGGCGTCTCTCATATCATATGGTGGTTCTCGGACATAAAACCCTAACAATTATTATTATCACTTTCCTTGCCTGTCAATGTGTGTGTTCGCGGTTACTGTGTTGGTTGAGACTCTGTATCACCTGTGGCACATACCCGTATAACATTAACTCTGGTTTACGGGTATGTGCCACACGTGACTGAGAGAAAGGGTTTCATGACGTACGCGACAGGTATTTTGCGTTATTCATGTCATCATCAGTGAATCGTGCTCGTCATACACTGATCCCCTGCTATGCCAATTTTGGTATATTAAAAGTTATGGAGACAACCAGGAGAGCGCCCAGACGTAGGCGGCTAGATAGATAGATAGATAGATACGTAGATAGAAACGCCCAAAGTGCCTGAGGTTCGCTAAGAAATGCTTCGCATTTAAAACTATCCGGTTCTTGGCCAATCCCCCAGCGTGGGTGTGTGCCAAAGTTATAGGAACTACACTACACTACTACACTTGTTCTCGCTGTATTAACCGAGAAAGGAATGCCCAGCAATCGAAGCACATCCCTCATCATAGCAAAGTAGCCAGAAAATTTTCAACTTTTTCGGGGGGTTTCAGCCGTGCTTTATGCATTTCGTACGTGCATATGTGCGTGTGCGCAGTGGCGTAAATCATGGGGTGGTCAGGGGGGTCCTGACCCCCCTTGTGTTCAGGCTGGGGGGATACACCTTGCAAGTGTCTCCCCTCGAGATTCATCTTTCAAGCATCATGTATTTCAATTGCTTGACTGTTAAATATAGCACGCTACCTGTAAAACTAACTCTAAAATCTTAAGCCCTTCCGAAGAGCAGAAACGAAGTACGAAAGTGAAGATTTCTCTCCGTTTCAAAAGGCACTGTAGAGCACGAGCTTTCTCCAATGTTACGTGTTACTTCTGATGCGCTGCAAAAGATCATGCCTGGCTTTAAAATGCTAAGTAAATAAGGAATCCCCGATCCTCTACCATCATTTATCTATGTCGACGGTTTGTTGGAAGCCATTGACGATGAAGTATGAATCCAGTGTTGGACTATGATTATGGGATCTTTTTTAAAGATCACCCGGAAACATAAACATGCTTTACGAGCAAATTATCGTGGGAGGCTATATCTAACGTGTATACACGATGGGGACCAGACCTAAAGCTGAAGAAAAGCTGTACCTTTGCACGTTACGACAAATAAGTGTCAGCATTTTCACTTTATCGTTTAACCGGAGCGATATATTAACTACATATGCTAGAGCTCACCTAAGAGCCACACTTAGAAACTAACTTCACCAACGTAGCTTTCTACTATTGGCTGTTCAGTGCCGTTAGGTTAAGCTCCCTTACCTGGGGCTCAGGCCCATGCTCACTTGTCATTTGTTTTTTTGAAAGTATGATTTTATTTTTATAAAACAAAATTAAACTTATATTTGTAAAAATAAAGTGGCCGCCATAGCAAGATGTGTGTCCCCCCTTGCGATTATTCTGGATTTACGCCACTGCGTGTGCGTGTAATTACACATGCAAAATTAAAAAAAAAAAGCGTGGTTGATCCCTCCGTCATAGGAATCGGTATAACACGAAAGTAAAACGTGCCCTTACAGAAGTAGTTCAATGTTTACTGTACATTTATATAAGAGAGCTTGCTCAATGTCTATTGGTGTCTGGCAGCTATAGAACCGTTTTAAGTAGATGCACCCAAGCTGATGCTTGGTGGCACATGTCTATCCCGACGACTAACGTCCATGATCAACGATTAGACAAACCTTTGTGGTAGTTGTAGTAGCTAACGGTGAGAGCATAATCAGAGAGAGCGGTGTGACCACTGATCTCCACTAGGAGGAGCTGGATGGCGCATCGAGCACGCGGGCGTGAAGCCACCGGAAGCCGCCGTTTTTGTCCCGGAAGAGAGCTTTTCTCTTCTTAAAAAAAAAAAAATACCTGCCTGTAGCGCAGTAAACTGTACGAATCGACCGGAAAAGTCGTCAGGGAAGACATTTAACGCCTAAGTACCTCAAAGTTGCATTACTTTTTACGCATTTTGTACGTTGCAGCACTCCGCCGTATTCGGACGGTGTCGGCACGGCGTCTGTCATCTTTCGTGTAGCGTTCGTCGGCGTCTAAAGTGAGGCGTAATCGCAGAGTTTGAAAAAATAAAAATAAAAACGATCATAACAACAGCTGCTACCCGAAAATATTTGAATTGCGCGACTGAGACGCACAGAAGACGCCGGCTTCCGGGACAAACAGGGCACCTTCCGGTGGCTTCACAAGCGCCCGCCTCGCAGAGCGGGGATGCGCCGTCCAGCCTTTTTAATGGAGGTCAGTGGGTGTGACAGCCAAAGAGCGTCGACGAAAGTCGCCATTTCGCGGCATGTTAAAGAGCAAACAGAACACCACGGCTGGACTGACGGAAACGCAACGCGCGTCGTGTCTGCCCTCTAGTCCGGCTGCGACTTTTCTCGGGGCGAGCAACACTGTAGGGCGAGCGTAAGCGGGGAACGCGGTGTTACAGAGGGAGGCGCGCGTCGCAGAGTTATTTTTAATATGGATGGATGCTATGAGCGAGGCCGAGGCTTGTACGAGGCTTGGGCCAACGTTTATAGATACTTTTTCAGTTCCGTATCTCCTCGCGGCGCGCGTAGGGAGGAGGCGGCCTGTCGCCGCACCCGCCACCACAGCGCTGCAGTCGCGCTTTGCGCTAGGAGAGCGAGGGTCGTCTGCTAGCACGAAGGGCTTCTTCGCATGAGCTATTGCACACGGCCGAATGAGAATTGCGCAAACACTGTACATGGTCTTTACTCTCCTTACTTAACATTAATTGGACATTTACTTCAATCTGTGGGCGTTATATTGCGCACAAACTTGAAAAGACCTGTACAGACACGCTTCGCAGGCGTCAGTTTTGGGCAATGACAACGTGCTCGCTTCGCTCTGCGCCTTTCCATGTCCGTTTCGTTAAGACTACACTAGTTTGGCTATTGAGCATGCTCCAAAAATACGAATTTCAAACGTAGAAAACTAAGGGTTACATAACATCTCTCAAACACGGGGAAATTTACAACATTTTGTAGTACGAATCAAACATTGCTCTATCAATATACTCGAATTATTCGCCTAGAATTTTTCGCGGTTGGCAAGCGTGTCCCGGATTTCGCGAGAACTGACGGACACATATCATTTCAGTAATTCTAGTGCGTTAATTAACACGAAAAAATGTGGTCTAGCCAAGATCACACCATGTTCTGTGCGTAATAATTTTGCAACTTCGCGTTATGTGACGTTTTCAAAAGCCTTGCATTGTACGAAATGATTATGCGCATTTGTATTGTTTCAAAACGACAAGCAACATGCATTTTGGTCAATTAATTCGAACATTGTGGCATCGCAATAAATATTACATTGTGAAAGCAAACCGAGATCCTTGGTATGCAAAATGAACGTGGAAATTTTTTACACGCGTAGATACTGCACAGCATTGTTGGCAGGCAGTAGCATAACCAGGCATTATATTCGGGGAGGGGGGGGGGGGCAGGCCCGTAGCCAGGGGGGGGGGGCCCTAGGCCCCCCCGCCTCAAAAATTTTGAAGTATGTGTTTTTACCAAAAATAAATAATGAAAATAGGTGTTGTTCTCAAATAGTCAAGGTTTTCAGCAAGTACCCCCCACCCCCGAAAAAAAAAATTCCAGGCTACGGACCTGGGGGGGGGGGGGGTCAATCACATTTTTTGTGTGTTCGTGCGTGTGTTTGTATGAGTGCGTGGATATATACACATGTAAAATCGAAAAATATCGGACGAGGAAGTTTGACCCCACCCCCTTCCCGGCTACGCTTCTGTTGGCAGGTTTGCTGCCAGCTAATTGTTAAAGCTTGCTTTCTTGCGCTCTCTCTGTGCCCTAATATGGTACTGCTGTTTTCCAAGCATTTCGCTTGCGCAAAGAAGTGCATGGGAGTAAATAAAAGTGAAGCCAACAGTGTTTGTGCCTCTTGTTATAAGAGCATTCAGCACACCCCAAAACAAGTCACCAAAAAGTGTGTGCTTGCTAGCATGCTTGATAGCACGCTCTAACGTACGTGCTTACGTGCAAGCAGTTTCTCTGAAAGGCTACCACTGACACATTCGCGCACAGTGACCAGCATGGACTCAAGCGGCAGGGAATCCCGCCTACCAAGGGCATCGTATTTGCAGACCTCGCAACGCGTTGTTTTCTTCAATTTGAAAGCCACGTAGCCTGCCAGGTAACAAAAGGCCGTTGCTTCTGGTAATGGTGCACAGTACCCACGGTCGTCAGAAGCACCTGAGAGGTCACGGAATGGCATGGACATAAGCTGTTGGCACACTTTCTCTTTCATCGCATGTTTCTGGACGAGGACTTCAAGACGCTTTTTTTTTTTTTTTTTGCACAGATGCTTTCAAATGCACTAAGCAAGGGACAAGTGGCTAAACTTGGTCGCTATGGTATATGGTCTTGCATGTTTTTCTCCGCGGTTTATCGGCGTGAGAAATAGCTCGCATCCAGCTTTCAAGATGCTGCGGATCGGGCGGCGGCGCAAAAAAGTGCCGCTTTTCTACCCGCTGGCACAGCCGGGCACGAAACAAGTTGGCATCGCAAAGCTTGAAAACTGCTTGACTTCCTGTGGCAAGGAATGCTCGGTTGTCTGAATTCACCGAAGTCGTCGAGAGTAACCTCGCACATGCACAGCCAACACACCCAGGAAAAACATTCCATGACAGCCCCGCACGCGGCGAAGCAACTACGGGAAAGAACACATGTGCCCGCGCGCGCGACAGCGCTATTCACGACTGTGGCGCCCTCTCACTGCCTGGGTAAAAGTGGCGGCCGCCTTCGGCGGAGGAGTTACGGAACTGAAAAAGTATCTATAAACGTTGGCTTGGGCTAAGGTCGCCACCTCGCGGTGTGTTCAGGCGTTCACAAAATTGCACTTCCTATCGTAAACGCGCCCAATGCGACGGACGCATAGCAACGACAAGTTGCAGGAGCTAATCTCGAAGGCCACGGTCATGATGCATTACTTCACTTTACCGCTCCCAGAGGGCGACACCACCCCATTATGATATCAAACTTTTAGCGCAAATAAACGAAGCAGGACGAAGTTTATTTGCGCTAAACGTTTTATATCATAATGTGATACCATTAGTCCACCTAGCTATCCTTACGCCACCCCGCCAACCAAAAGCACTGTGAAAGGAAAGAGTGAGACATCAAAGGCGTGTTTGTAATGCCTCCAGAGAGTGTGATGGTAGCTCAGTGGATAGAATGTCCGGCATCTGTCGTCGCGGACCGAGAGGTCATGGGTTCGACTCCCGGTGATAGATTTAACTCTTTATTTGCCGTCTGATCGTGCGTATTTTTTCTACGTCATTTCCGTGACGGAAATACGTCACTTAAATCTTGGTGGACCCCGGCATAAAACACTTTCGTGTTAAAAAAATCGGGAGGGGGGAGAGAAGGGGCTCCCTACGCCAGTACCTCATCGTAGATATTTTACTATTCCAGAAGCTATCATCGGGGACGTGTCCATCTGCCATTAAAGGGACCGACAACTGGCCAGAACGGGTGATTAGATCCTGGTGGAAATGAAAAGGCCGTGAATTATAGTGACAGATTCCAGAATAGTTTTCGCGATCTGACTAGGATTTATATTTTTAAATCGCGTTTAAAAGTAACAAAAACCGGCATGTCGCGCAGCCTAGCGCGAGCGCCATGAACTAGACGTATGCAGTCTTAAGCACTTTGTTGTACGTAGTCCAATGCTTTTACACGCACCAGAACGAGGGCTGAAAATTTGAATATGTATGTTATTGTCAAATCCCGTTTGTTTCTAAGGTAAAAGAAGTAAAGCATGAGATGCGGCGCTGCTTTCGTGGCTTCCAGTGAAACAGAGGCTTCGGCGCATGCGCGCGGCGTCCGGCGGTGTTTCCCGCGTACTCGACTCTCGTCTGCTCTCGTCGTATCGGACTTTTGAAGAGTAGCATGCGAGTTTGCGCTGCTGCTCGCAAAATGCCATCGACTTACTGTTCTGTGGAGGATTGCTACCAGTGTTGGCGGTAACGCGTTACAAGTAACGGCGTTACCGGTAACGCGTTACTTTTTTCGGTAACTTAGTAACGTACTCGTTACAATTTAGAAACTGTAACGGGTAACGTACTTACGTTAACATTTTTCGGTAACGTGTGGTGTCACGTTACTCGTTACTTTTTCATCCTGGGGGTGCAGTCTTCTCAGAGCGCGCCCCGACAAATTCGTTTGTCGCAGCGTCGGACTGCTGTCGGCCTGCCAGGCATTGACCAAGAAAGCGCGGGCGGAATCGCTTTTTTGTGGAATTTGTGGGGACCAATTTCTTAAGACGCGTCGACTCCTCGTTCGGACGTTTGGGCCGTCGCCACACAAAGCTTGATGAAAGCCGCATAATTCGACATGAGAAACTGTACGGACATGCTTCTCGTGGAAGTGAATGTAGCAGATGGATTGCTGGCACCTGCGCCTTTTCGTGCCCAAAAGACAGGCCGTCGGAAGAGAAAGCGAAGGGGCTGCTTTACTCCATACCACGTGCTGATCGAGAAATATTTTACGTGAGGGAAACGAAGAACTCCCCCGAAAGGCTGCGAAAACATAAAAACGATGTCCGCAAGTTCGCGTGACAAAGGAGTACACTCGCTGAGCATAGCATGGTAAACGGCCGCCGCATCGAATTCGACAACTACCGCGTCGTCGACTTAAGCGGCTTTCTGTGGAATTCTGGCCCATCCAGGCGACAGCCGGTAACGTCAACCGGTCTACAGGTGCGCTGCCGATCGAGAGTCTGCCGTGTGGAGAACAGGTGTGACTTCCGGCTGGAAGAAAACCCTGAAAAATAATGCGAGCGGGACGCGAAACGTAGAATTTTTTTCTTGTAACGCAAAAAAAAAAATATATTTTTTTTACTCACTACATTAATACCGCTGTCACACGAACAGCCTTAACCGCGGTTAAGCTAACTACGGTTACGGCTAACCACGGTTACAGGTAGCTACACGGCAGATATTACCGCAGTTAGTGTACTAATCGTGGTTATTGCAAACGGGTGATTCCACGAGAGATCGACACGGATCCGAAAATAGATATTTTAGATTTGATTGAGTATTTTATATTTTATGCATGTCCCATGCCAGTAGCCCGAAAAGAAACTTAATTTCCTTATTAACTGCATGATTTACGAGGGAGGAAATATCAAACATATTCAATCCGGAGGGACCAATTTCATTACCTGTCGTTCTCGAAAGTTGACGATGTTGTAAAACACAAATATTATCGTTACAAAGAAGATATTTTGTGTATGAAATGTATGCGCAACAAAGAGTAAAGTAATGCATTTGCTTGAAACTTGTAGAGCTAAGGAAACTGTTTTTGAAAAGTGTCTAAATATGCGACATTTTATAGCAGCTACAAAGTTGATAAGGCTTACCAACTTTGTTTTTGAAATAAGTTTTGCTTTTTCTATCCGCAACTGCAGCGAAGTTTCTGGTTATTGAACTCTTGAGCGAGTGAGCCTGATCTTGAACACCCTCACATAAACGCTCGCAATGTTTGCGGTAATTATACAGGTTAAAGTGAACAAAAAATGTTTATGCACAGATATTTTCTTGCGTGACTAGCCCATTTAAGCATTTCTTTACTACTACGAAATTCGCGCATCTATTTTGCTAGCAGAAGCACACCATCAGAATTATTGTAAATTTCTTGAGATTTCATTGATGCTTTCTTTGCGAATAGCGTTTATGATTGAATCTCATATTCATTATAATGTCACATTGAGAAAAATGGATTCACCATGTGTCAGAGTCAGAAGCCATCACACGTAACTCTAAAGGCAACTTTAAGCTACTATACCATTGCTAACGTCCGGTACATTTGTGCAAGTAACACTCGTTAAATCAGCATTTTAGGTATATTAGTTGTTTGGGTTAGAAGTTTTGTGTGAAACATAAATTTCAGATTTAAATTATTGTTATTGTGGGTTCCTGCAGCAAAGACACATAGATTAATATTTATTATTGCGGAGTAACGGCAGAGGTAACGTCCGTTACTTTTTTTCGGTAACGGTAACGGTAACGCGTTACATTTTTTTGTAGGTAACGTAGGGCGGTAACGCGTTCTTTTTTTTATAGTGTAACGAGTAACGTATTTAGTTACTTTTTTTCAGTAACGCCTACAACACTGATTGCTACCACTTCATGAACAACACTGCTGGTGAATCCTACCACTTGTTTCGTTTTCGAAGGCTTAGCTTAGCTTGGCTTGGCTTGACTAAAATGTGATAAAGCGACCTGTGTACGGCCCAGAAAAACGCTATAACTATTGTAAAATAATTTAATAGGCTAGAAAGCAGTAGTCGCGGCACCGCAGGCTTTGCAAACGTAACATTGCCTTTTTATACTTAGGGCATAACTTGTCACCACTGCTGGCGTATAATCGCTATCGCGCTCACCTCTCCCTGTTTGCAGCATGTGATATTAAGACCGCATAATCGCTGCAGATCGAAAAACTCTGATTACAAATGTTTTACGGCGTTCTCCGCGTTACCACTCCGTGATTAGAAGCTCTGACCGGTAAGCTTCCCGTTGCACTCAAGAAAACGGGTACCACAAAAGTTGGTTGTCGGTCCCTTTAAAAAAGAAAAGCGACTTTGCGTACAGAGTTAGGAAATAAAAAAGTAACAAAGAAGCTCTAAATATAGAACTGTAATAAAAAGAAAGTATAACACACACAGTGAACAGAGAGGAGGTTCCGCGAATGTGACGCCGTACGGGCAGCGTGCTTCCGCTTCCTTAGGTCTGTCATTTGTTGCAGCCGTAAAAGACGACGCGAGTGACGGCTGACCAAAGAACAAAGCATCTGCTGCATCATTGCCCAACTTCCAAGTAGCACAGCGGTCGTATTGCGCGCTCCCTTCCTCATGCACGTCACCGTTGGACCGGACACGTCAGAGCACTCTTCCGCGCACTTTACTGACAGTATTTATTCGGTTTTATGTTCTCGGCCTTCAAGCCGTACTGTTTTTTTTTCTCGGTCGCCACTTTCCCCGCCACCAAAATACTCGAGCTGCCATCCCGGAGAAACACCGAAGAAGTGGTCACACACACAAAGAGGGAAAAGGAGAGTCTTACGCTTGCGCAATTCAATGCAGTCCTGCACTTTTTGCTTTCCGCTTTTCGTCGACTCCTCCTACTGAGCGGACATTATTTCCGCACTGCTGCCTGGTTCAGATGTGAAAGGCACCAGTGCCTCGATCGACGACTAAGCGACCAAATTGTAACAATGAATTCCAATCACCCGAGGCTGTTCTTTCGCGGAAAATCAGGCTCACGGGCACTTGGGACGAGTTTTGGCATCTCCCAATCATTCGTTCGTTTGTTGTCTTTCTTTGTTTCAGCTTCCGAACACGGTTTCCGTAGACATCTGCAAGTCCCTTTACCGTTGTTGAAGCCGCCTGTAGATGCCTTTCCGTTTCGTACAGTGTATGCTGCCTCACGTGCACTGACAGTGGAATCAAATTCACAGATCGCATTTTATTGTTCGCTTTGGTCTCGTCGAACTTACATCACCCCTCTGACTTTATCGTTTACATTCCAACCTTCACTTCCGTTCCCATCTAGCAGCCCAAGTTTTTTTGTGCTTTTTTCCTGAGAATGGTAGTGACAGTTTCTATTTGACAGCACCCTTAAATACTCTCACTCATAGTAGTGGCAATACCTTTCATATCGTCGAAGTGCTATATACTTTTTCCTACTTTGAGTCATTGCTATTGCAGTCGTCTTATTGGCTACGCTCCTTGTGCATTTTTCGCTAACCCCGCTAAGATTGTCTACCCGGCTTCATTGTTCATTGTTAGTTTTTTTGTTTAATTATCATGAGCATTACTTACCCGCTTTTTTTTTACTAACTTGACGAACACCCTTGCTGTCGCGCGTGTTGTTGTGCTCGTCTTATTATCTAAATGTCGTCAAGGTCTACTTTCCTGGGGATTTCCTTCTGTTTACCTTAAACTGTGCCATCCCGCCTTCGTCACGTTCTTTTTTTTCTTTTTGTAATTGGATTTTCCAGTTCGTCTGTTTACATAGGAAGACCCTCAACTTTCCCGGGCCAGCTTTCTGCTCGCCTTCTTCCATTCTACTAGCTGCGCTCCCTGTTCCAATACGACGCCCACCCGTTCCTCCTCATTTGATCCCGGGATTTTTCAACCGCGCTTCGTAGAATCGTGGGGGCGCTCAGAAAAGGCTTTCGCGAGGCTTCCAATCGATTCTTTTTTTTTTTTCAGTGTGCGTTTTCTCTTTTCCCTCCGCGTGACACCGTACTCCAAGCAATCTTGCATTTGTCAATTGTTTTCTCCTTCATTAATGGAATCCCAAGCACACTGTCCCACTGAAGATCGCACATCTCGCCTTTCTGCACTCGTGTTCCCAAAGGAAATAACTTCTTTCTTATGTAGCGGCGAATCGCATTGTGATGGGGGCACTGGAAGTTTGAGAACATTCGTCTAATGCGAAAAATGTGGAGCTGGAAACGGATGTATAGTGTTCGTATTACTGCATTGTAAGAGGTGCCCTCAGGTTATGAAGATGAGGGAGGTGAAATGCTGTAGATAACGAAAGGGAAAAAATGTGCTTTGTGGTGATGTTGCACTGTTTCCATAACGTAACGTTGTGCTTCTGGAAAGGCAAGAAGACGGACTTGAGTAATGCATGTTGCTGGGCGAGTCGGTCGTACATAATTAAACAAGGTGCTGCTCGAAAGAAACATGGACAAGAAGAGAACGGGCGCGGACTCGCGACTAGATTTTATTCAGAAGAAAACGCATATTTAACCACACAAACCGCAAATTCATCTACGCGCATGCGAGAAACCTGCTTCCATTGTGATACAATCTTACTGACGTATCACTGACATCTTTTTTTTCGGGCAAGGTCACGTGGCAACTGGTCGTGACTGCGTCTTAACATCTCGCCAGTAAAGGCTGGCACGGTTTACCACAGGCAGCCAACGGGCATGCGCTGCAGTGAAGGGGCAGATGAGACGCTTGTCCGTTCCATCTGCCCCTTGTCCGTTTGGCCGATGCAAACTTTCCCACATGTCAGAGCGATTTCACCCGTCGACGTTCTGTTCTTTTCCATGTTTCTTTTGCGCAGCACTTTGTTTAATTATGTTTAAATAGAAAACGAAAAAGGGCACTTCACCAGACAGGCCGACTGACCAACGGACTGGCTCGCTCGCTCGCTCGCTCGCTCGCTCGCTCGCTCACTCACTCACTCACTCACTCACTCACTCACTCACTCACTCACTCACTCACTCACTCACTCACTCACTCACTCACTCACTCACTCACTCACTCACTCACTCACTCACTCACTCACTCACTCACTCACTCACTCACTCACTCACTCACTCACTCACTCACTCACTCACTCACTCACTCACTCACTCACTCACTCACTCACTCACTCACTCACTCACTCACAAGATGGGACAAAGCGCTACTCTCAAGTGAGTTCAGTTGAGAGTAGCGCTTCGTCATGTCTTCTGTCTTGTGGTGTCGTTTTGCGCTAGAAAAAGCACCATGGATTCACACCAACTAGCCCGCCAAGGCATTATGTTGAACTACATTTTGTCCTTACTTGTTTCATGCCAAGTGCCCCCCATACGTTCCTTCGAGCCCACGCGCACGTCTTCGTATTCGAGTGTTGCTGTGATTCTGTTGCTATACAGTGGACCCGAAATGGCACACGAAGACGCGCACACGAAGCTTCGTCTTCGTTACAATGCAGCGTAGCACGGGGTGATTACCGACGATCGCTTTGCCCGGCAGCATTGACTACTGCGATCCAGACGTTCTCGTACACGATTTTACTGTCGTAGTTGGGGAAATGCAGTTTTGAACATAAAACCGCAGTCTGTCGCATTAGTCGACTGCAGTGATCGCGGTGGGGCTGTGACGATGAGCAATAGTGTTTTGCTGCGTTGCCACCAGTAGCGAAAATCCGGAAAAATCTTAAGGGGAGACACATCTTGATGCCATAGCGGCCATTTTCTTTTTCATAAATATACGTTTTATCTTTAGTGATATAAAAAATAAAATCATCATTGCAAATCAACTAAAAAGGAAACGAGCATGGGCCATGCTTAGTCTCTAAGTATGACTCGTAGGTATACAGGCTCTAGCACATTTCTAGCTGATATGTCATTCAGGTTACCGTCAAATGAAAATGCTAGTACCTTGTTCGTTTGTTTTTCTGTAAAGCGTGTTTATATCCACCGGGGATTTTTTAAAATAGCACAATTATATTTGAACAATAGCATTCATACTTGATTGGCAATGGCTTCCACCAAATCATCTACATAAATAAATAGCAGTAGATGACCAGGGATTCTCTACTTTGCGCTTCGAAGGCCAGCATAATAAACATTTGCGGTGCGTTAGAAGTCACACGTAGCATTTCAGGAAACAGTGCCTTTGAAACCAAAATAGGTTTCTCTTTTAGGAGCTGGCTCGCCAGGTTCTTATGCTGGGGCAATGTCCCGCGCCGTAAGCGTAACCTTAGTTACAGAGGGGACAGCTACAGGCGCAGCTCGCGCGAAAAAGAAGTCTTCTTTCTATTGTTCTTCGAGCGCCTTGATGATGATATTAACGGAGGCAAAACCACATATAGCATAGCCAACTGTAGTATGCGCACGTTCGCGCGAAAGAGAAGTCTTGTTCCTCTTGTTCTTCGAGCGCCTTGATGATGATAATAACGCAGGAAAAACCACATATAGCATAGCCAACTGTAGCATGCGGCACTCGCTCCACTCCGGCAGTGCGCTTCGATACTACTAACATGAACGAAGATTACAAGGCAGCGGAGCGGAGGGCTCGCAAGGCAGCAGCGCGCGGGCTCGCCGCCAAGACCCTGCGGTGAGAGCTCGCAAGGCAGCAGCGTGCGGGCTCGCCGCCAAGACCCTGCGGTGAGAGCTCGCGAGGCCGCAGAGAGACGTCAGCGTCGTGCGGACACCGAGATACAAGCCCGCGAAGCCGAAGCAGCGCGGAAGCGGCGGCAAGAGAACCTCGAAGAGGTACGGGCGCGGGATGCAGCGGCCAAGCGCCGAAAGCAGTCGCTACCTGAAGTTGGTGGCGCCGATGCGCTTCAAGCGCGATTTCCTCGACAACACGTTCGGCCACAGATGCAAGGTCTGTGACCACTTGTAGTTCGACAACAACCTGACCACAATCGCTACTATAACAACGTGTGACGTCTTTATATGACAGAGAAACTGTACGGAGCATTCACGGTTTAATGGATTATCTCCGAGCCAGCTCCTCAATCACCATTCACTTCGTGGATATGGCGTGATTTTTGTGCTTCGTTTCTACTCATTGAAAGGGCTTCAGATTAAAGAGTTGATTTTAAGGAGAGTGCGCCGTGCTTAACTGTCAAGCAATTCAAATATGATGTTTGAGAGGTAAATGGGACACTTGCAAGGGATGTCCCCACCCAGCCTGAATACAAGGGGGGTCAAGACCCCCCCTGACCCCCCCCCCCTTCATGATTTACGCCACTGGTTGCCACTGTCGGGCAAAGACTCTCAGAGGTGCTCGGCAGATCTCAGACCAGAATAGCAAGCTGTTCTGGTCAAAAGCGGTCCGTTCCGTTGGACGTACAGTGGGCGGAGGCGCGGGTTTTTCAGAGATAAGAACAACGAACAGCCGCGTTTGCTTCAAGTTCCTCTGCCTCTTGCACGTTTGATAGGGCGGCTTCGGTCGCACGCTCCGGTCCTCGATGAAAATTACCTCAGCCTAGTTGGTCGCCTTGGCTTCCATCGTCGCTCAGCGAGGGGCGAAGGTTGGCCCGCGATTGAGTGCTCCGTAATTCGAGGATGCGACTTTCATGGGTCTGGAAGCACCTGGACAGGTCGGGTTCCTGGAATCAGAGCGCGTCAAGCGCAAGAGAAGCCTACATGCGCCCAGCAATGATGACTTCGCCGATGAATGCACTGGGTGAGAAGTGGCCGGTAATGCTCTTGTGTCGGATACAAACGCAGAGCCCGGGAACCTGGCGGGGAAAACCTGCGGCCCTCGGTGGGGCAGCCTGCGAAGCTGTCTATCGGGGGGGATCCAAGGCGGTGCCCTTCACGTTTGTGAAAGTGGGCTCTTCGCCACAGACGCTGAAAAGAGTCTGGAAAGCAGCTGTCATCTGCGGCGCTCTATTCAGAGGACCGGTGCGCCATGCCTTCTTGTCGCGCCTTGGCGGCACGGCGAATTCGGTCCGCTGCAGGGTGCTTTCTTATTTCTTGTCCGGCATTGTGTAGCGAGCGCCACGCTGACTGTTCCCAAGAGGATGGCGTCGTCCTGTAAACCGTAGAGCTCCGGTAGCCTGCAAACAGCCGGCGACAGTGAGGCTGCCGACAAGAACCTGGAGATTAGCGAGATGGCCCATGCCCGTGAGGCTCTCGAGTGAGGCGTCCGAGCAGAATCCGACTGTCTGATGAAAGCAGGATGCATGGTCACGAGTGTGCGGACGATATTCATGGCTGGAGTGATGGTGAGGAGCCTCCACTGTAACGCTGCACCATCTTATTGTGCATACAAAGAGGCACCGGTTGCTGGACAGCCATTTTTACGCCCCGTCACTTTCTTTCTATAAGCACCCGCAGTGCCAGCGCCCGAGCGCATCTCTTCTTTCAAACAAACAAACAAACAAACAAACAAACAAACAAACAAACAAACAAACAAACAAACAAACAAACAAACAAACAAACAAACAAACAAACAAACAAACAAACAAACAAACAAACAAGCAAACAAACTAACTAATTAACTGACTGACTAACTAACAAGCTAACTAAATAATCTAAACTCCATGGCTCTCTCCGCTTTTGCTCGTAGTCCCAACGTTTAAAAATATGATCAGGGACAATATCCCTTTTAACAATACTAGGCATTTCTATTTCTATTTCGATGTAAGTATCGACTGCGATCGATTAAAAAAAAAGCACTGTCTATCAATACAACTTGAGAATCTCATGAGGCTTTTTAGTGAACCTCTTAAGTAGCAATGAGTAATGAGTTGGGTAAAGTCATAATAGGTGAAAGAAGGGACCGCCTTGCTCTTCGCGATAGCCGAAGAGAAGCAAGCTCTGGCAGAAGCACTGTTTTTGTGCTCGAGCAACGATGCGTGTGAAAGGATAAAACGGTTGGTCTGAATACTGATGAGCTTTCATAAGTGGCCCGAAGCTCACCGTCGCCTCATCGGTAACGACCGAGCGCTTCTTTTATCGTCCTTTCTTCGCGCTGACGGAGTGCCGCTCATTTACAATAAGCGACGGCTGCAGCCCTGCGCAGAATGAGATCGCGGAGGCCGAGAAGGGCTCCTTGCCTCTGTTCACTCCTCAGCTTGCTTTTACTGCCTTTGAACTCAGTGTGTTATTTCTAAGCCACCTCGAAGGATCGTGCACTCGATGCAGGACAGGACAAACGAAGAGCAGATCTTGTCGATTTATTAAAAGAAGAAAGGTAATAATGATATCTGGGGTTTTACGTCCTAAAACTACGATAATGATTATGAGGGACGCCGTAGCGGAGGGCTCCGGAAATTTTGACCATCTGGTGTTCTTTAGCGTGCACTGATAACGCACGGGCCTCTAGCACTTCGCCTCCATCGAAATGAGAATAAAAGAAAGAGTAGAGACTTATGCGGAAAAGGCTGACACAGCGGACCCCACAGAGGCGAAACTGGGTAATGCTGCATATCCCACATTTCAAAATCAGGGGTAACTATTAGCTTGTAGGCCTTCACTGGGACCATTGGTAGAAAACAACGCAGTCAAGCCCGAAAGTCTGCGTTGTCTTCTGACACGGCGCTGGTTGCAAATAGTGCAACGCGCCTCGAATACTAGAAGATTCCACTTCTGACACCATGTCAGAAGGCAACGCAGTCAAGCCCTTTAGCGGCATGTTCGCTGTTCAAGCTCCGCCAAGGTTTGACGTCGACCAGACGTCCGAATGGCCTTCTTGGAGCCAACTCTTTGATGACTACCGCTTTGCCTCGGGCCTAAATGAGCGGAGCGAAGAAGCGCAGGTCCGGACTCTACTTTATACGATTGGGCAAGCAAGAGAAATCTTCTCGACTTTTGCGTTATCTGAAGAAGAGCAGAAGCAATACGAAGTCGTCAGAAAGAAGTTTGACAATAACTTCGTGGCCGCAAGGAACCTTGTTTATGGGAGCGCATGCTTTCACTGACGCATTCAAGAACCTGAAGAGTCAGTCGACCAATTCGTTACCGCATTGCACACGCTGGCTGACCGGTGCGACTACAAGGAAACAGAACGCATGATTCGCGACAGGTTCATTGTCGGTCTCAGTGATGCTAAAGTCTCGGAGTAGCTTTAAATGGATGCCAATTTGACTCTCGCCAGTGCTTTGGCAAAAGCGCGCTTAAGGCCACCGACAGCAGTAGAAACTGCGAGAAGCCGGCGACAAACCCTTACCGCGGCAGCCAGCAACCTTGACGCGGTCAGAAAGCGAGGGCAGCCCAGGAAGAATTCTTCAGAACAGCATTCGGGCAGCTCATTAAAGAAAGAACTGTTTACCTGGAATATAAGGTCGGCGCCCCAGAACACAGTCCTACGGACCAGGCATCCCCGGGTCATGCACCAACTGCGGTCACGGAGCGCACCCCAGAGTCTCGTGTGTCGAAAGAGCAGCGAAATGCAAGTTGTTCCGCACACTTTGCAGCTATTCAACGCGGAAACTTGGGCTAGTTGGTGGGTGTACAACTTTTGCATCTTAGCAGGCTCAGCGCAACAAACACAAGATAAAGGAACACGTAGCGCCCGTCCTGTCTGCGTGTCCCTTTCTCTTTGTTTGTTCGGCTGCGCTTGCTAAGATGCAAGAGTTCTACTTTGCAGCTGTATGTCGGAAAAAGGCTGCAGGTGATCGAAAGAAGGTACAACTTTCACCTCTCCGTACGGACGAGGGGCGCATTTTGTTGGCACAGTGAACGGGGAGTACTCTAGTTCTCGGTATGTACAAGGCGTCATTAACGGCACTCCGGTCTTCGCTAAAGTAGATTCCGGTGCCGAAGTTTCCGTTGTACCCTCAACGTTTCCCGGGTTGCCTACCACGTTGGACAAGTGCGACCTAACAGGCCCTTCGAATGAGCCACTAAACGTTCTGGGAAAGTTTCATGTCCAGTGGAAACAAAGCGCTGTTCAGCAAAGCGTGTACGTGGTCTCACCATTACGCTTTTGGGTCCCCCAGTGCTTGAGGCCTCGGAGGTTATTAAGTTCGCAGACTCGGTCAGCAGCCATCGAAGCTTCCTACCCGTAGCGTTTCGGTGGTTTAGGAGCTATATAAAAGGATAATACAAAATTAGGCTACAGCCGAACTCGATGCCTTTTGCAATTCATGTAGCGCGTCGCATTGCCCTTGCGTGACCGAGTTAAGCAGGAGCTCGAGCGTATGGAGCGAGATGTTGTAATCCGCAAAGTAGATGAACCGACGGAACGGTGCGCAGGAATTGTGCGAGTACTCAAACCATCTGGAGCGGTTCGTATTTGCGTTGATTTGACGCAGTTAAATAAAAGCCTACTTCGCGAGCGCTATGTCATGCCGACTGTTGATGATAGCCTCGGCATTTTAAGTGGGGCATCTGTGTTTTCGAAGTTGAACGCCAACTCGGGCTTTTATCAAATTGAGTTGTCGCCCGAAAGCCAGTTGTTAACTACAACTCAGTTAAGTGACGTCACGGACGGACAACGTTTCACCCATCAGGGCGACAGCGCCAGATAACGGAGCTAGATTACACGTGGCATAGGCGCTATCACCACAGTTTGCACAAAGGAGCTAAACGTTCTTATCATTAATAACTCATCAGTACAACAATCATTATATAACAACCGTTTTACTGAACTGCATACAAAGCTCGCTCCCGCGTAATAAAAGCACTGCTGCAAGCTTTGCCTCAAGCCTGCTATCCCCCTCGCCGCAGCACGTGTGATAGTTTTGGCCATTGCAAGAACTAAGCTAGTGTTGGTGCAAAGCAAGCTTGAAGAGACCCTTGACTATAGTAAGGACAATATAACCACAGCTTTTTAAACACATATAGTAGAAAGACTGTACCTCTGATGAGTGATGCATTCCCAGTGCCTCGGAAGAGAAATAAAACATTCTGAGAGACCAAAAGGTCGAAAGACAGGAAGGGCGCTGGTCTTCAGCTGATAATTACTGCTGGCCAATACACCTGCACGTCACGCGGTAGCAAACGAATTACTTGGAATCGTGGTGCTTGCATGATTTCATTTTTCACAGATGTGCATAGATATTGGTGGTTTGTAAATGAGATGGAGGCAGTGCTAATAAAACTATGTCCATTTTATTATTTTTTCCCCCACACTGCGGTTCGAGCAGTAGATGATTATAACATGGATATACGCTGGAACAAAAGTGAATATAGGATACCAACCAGGAACACAGAAAGTAATAATGAGTTAGTCAACCAAATTCATCACGCGGGTGGTGTAAGATATGCCTTGCCTGTCATATTTCGTGCTTATCTGATTCTTTCGTGCTGTACCCAAGAAACCGCAATTTCCACCCTTCCCCCCCCCCCTTCCCCCTGTAACGCGTAAAACTAGGGGGCAGCCACCCTGGCGCCTTTTCTCACAGACAAGAGAAACAGTACGCGCTATGTAGTTTAAGAAAGAAACAGATAAGCACTACCGACCGAACGCCATGAATAAGCCTTCCGCTTGTGTATTTGAGACGACTTGCCGTTTTTCCTGACCAGATTCTGCTGCGACGCGCCTTTTTTCAAAGTTCTTCACGTGAAGTTCGGCTCTGACGTAACACAGCGGCGGCATTTCCTGCGCTCCCGGCGCGCTCATTTCGATATCGCCTGGATCGGGGCCTTCAATTTCGATGATTAATATCTCAAAGTACGTGTGCTTTTTGAAATTGCTAAAAGATGGGCATGCCATAAGTTGTCACGTCCTAGAACTTTTCCCTATAAACAACTGCCCTCAAGTTAATAATGAAAGGTTAATTAACGAGTTTTTGTTGATAAAGCATTTCAATGCGCCTTTAGTAAAGTCCCAAGAATTTTCACATTTAGAAGATTAAAAAAAATATCTGGGGACTTTAGACTTGAGGTACAGCAAAGTACTTCCGCCTCGGCGTAGAGTTCGTGTGCGAAGACGCCAGATATCTAACTTTCACTGAATTTTTGTTAAAAAGTCTGTATGGACTAAAAAAAAACCTGCATTGAAATGAGTAGGACACCTTCAATAATAGCAACAAGAGAAGAAAGTATGCTTGGTAAAAAAATTGGCCGCGTATCTGCTTGCGCTACGCTGCAAATCCCGCCGAAAGACGATAGCCGAGCGCTGCTTGAGATATGAGCGCCATCTGGCACACATCGGGAAACATGAGCTTGTGCAGATGGTTTCCTTCTTCCGTGGCAGAGGGCGTTCGTCGCCGTCATAGCGTTGCATTGTCAACGCAGCCGAAATTTCAGCGCAGCTTAGGAAACTAGGGTCTTTAGAATTACGTATCTATGTATTTTCTGGTAAAGGAACACACTACCTAATACTTACGTAGTGATGTTTCGCCTCAGATATGCATAATGTTTGCTTTTTGATCGACAATGTACACAAGTATGAGCCTACACACCAGTTCAAGGTGGCTGGCCCTTGGGGAAGTGGTTCAACTTTGGCCGGGTGGCTAAATCGGGTAACAGACAGACAAACAGACAGACCAAAATTTCTGCGTTTAAGTTACCCAAGAAAGATTATCGTCTTTAAAAGAAGCGCAATAAACGGGACAAAAAGTAAGACAGACAGGACGAGGCGCTCCTAACAACTGTGAATTATTGAAAAGCATCGCCGCTGCTAGATGACTTGGGCAGACTGGTCCATGCCTTAATCACCGGCTACTACAGCACTGTAGGTGCTTGAAGTCAGGAGAGGGGTCTAACCTCGCTCTGCAATGTAAAGGTTGCGATTGTTACCCCCGGCTGAAGAATACCGATGTGGTATGTCGCGGAGACACCAAATTAGAGCGAGCGCTTTTAGAAGCCGCTTTGATTGAAAAATGTGTACCCGACTTGCGCGTGAGCGTCGCTTCAGTCGCCCTCTTAAACAAGGAAGTGCGTTTTATGAGTAGCCACATTGAAGCAGGTTTTCTACTTCTGTATTTCTTTTTAATAGGTCTGTTCTTTTTAGCTCGTAGTTTTATCCTGTTTATATTATTTGCCGGCTTTACGCAGTCTATTGCGCACCTACGCGCCACATTTCATTCGGACATTCTTGCGAATTCGTTTGCCATATGTTAGTGTTGTCACGAGTGTGTATCTCGCGCCTAGCTCTGTTGTTAGTTGTTTTTGTTGCTGGTCATCAGTTGTCTTGTGCTCATGCGCATATTGCCTAGCTGCGGCGATGCTTTTCAATAAATATTCACAGTTGTTAGTAGCGCCTCGTCCTCTCAGTCCTACATTTTTGTCCCGTTTTTGCGCTTCTTTTTAGCAAGTATGCATCACCAAATGACCCAAACTTCTACTCTTTTAAAGAGAGGAATGGTTTATTCACATTTCAACCGGAGTCCGGTCTTCATCAGGAATGAGTGTACAGAACGTGTTTGGTTGTATTGATGCTTGTGCCTATGTAAAAATAATAAAAAATTACACCATTTGCCGTTAAAGGGGACCATGAGGCGATGCGAAGCCGGAGCACTTGCACGATTGCGTTCCGTTGGCATTCTTTGGGCATGCCACTGACCTCGCGTCGTGGAACGTGAAGAGGAACGCTACGCACGTCTTGTCTTCCCTCTAGCCTGGCCGTTAATTCTCACAGGGCGAGCGGGGAACGCGGTCGGCAGGCGTGCGAGAGGGGGACAGCGTAGGAGAGGAGAGAGAGGGGGAGGGGACGCGCATGCGCTGGTGCTCATCGCGGCGTTGCGCAGGAGAGAATTTCGGCATGTCTAGCCCGCGTTTCAGAGGAAGAGTGGAAAGGGGGAGGGGAGAGGGAAAGTGGAGAGGGGGAAGGTGAGAGGGGAGGTGAGAGGGGGAGGTGGAGAGGGTATGCGCATGCGCAGTAAGGGTGGTCACGCCGCACACCACCACCACCACCGGATTGAACTCCGCCATAAGATACTTCGCATCTGAAAGAGTGGAGCTGGGAGAAAGAGAGAGATGGAAAGAGTCGACAGGGGACCGGTATATGGGACTTGGTGCAGGAGGGTGGTTGGCTTAGAAGGGTCGGTCAGGTCCTATCTTCAGAAGCCAAGAAAGTTGGTTGGGGATAGATTTATAAGAGACTAGATAAACACGTTAACCATGAACAGTTAACAATGTTCCATGTAAACATGGTTGACGGGTTGAGAACGATTTAATTGGTCCAAGCGTTCCTGGGTTTACATTTAGACCGTTTTCGATTGTGTTGCATCAGTAGATGATATATTATTCTCGTTGTTCTCGTTTTGACTTCAAGGGGTCATGAACCATTCCTCGGGCTTGTTGAGAAAACGCATCCTGCGGATAGCAGACACTGATATCAACATCTCGGCCAAATCTTGCAGTCGTGCGCGGTAAAGAGAGCTTAGGAGCAGAGCGCGGAGTCGCCATCTTCTCAGGGGCCCTCTTTTCATGCAGAGGCCTGCGCTCGCTCCCTCCGGAGCTGCCGGCGCCTGCTTTTTGACGTCGAACCGCAGATAGCATGCTATTGGTCAACAGCCGACATAAATAAAAAGCGGCGTTGGGATCAGACGCGCTTGTTGCCACGGGGTGCCGCCGCGTGCCCGTTCGAGAAGGTGCCGACCTTCAGACGGGAATGGCGCTCAGCCGTGCAAGGAATACAAAGAATGCCTGCAGATAGCGCCACCTTCCCTCAATAACCAGTTCAGATGGGGATCGAGTTATCAAAAAAAAACAAAAACAAAACTCGTTCTTGTGTAGCGATTGGTATAGTTCATACGCTGAACGCAGACTATGAAACCTGAGGAAGACCCTACGTCACTCCTCCAGCAGCCAATGGAAAGCCGCTGAGCGATGCGCCGGAGTATTTGCGGCATGAGCACTGGAGTATAATCAGGGAATGGGTGTCCTATTCCTCCGTCCATCGCCCACGGGAGGAGAACGGCAGTGAATGAACGTATCATCATAATAATAATAATAATAATAATAATAATAATAATAATAATAATAATAATAATAATAATAATAATAATAATAATAATAATAATAATAATAATAATAATAATAATAATAATCAGTCTGTCTACGCCCACTGCAGGGCAAATGCCTCTCCCATGTTCCGCCAATCAACCCGGTCCTGTGCTTTCTGCTGCCACGTTATACCTACAAACTTCTTAATCTCATCTACCCACCTAATTTTCTGTCTCCCCCTCACGCGTTTGCCATCTCTTGGAATCCAGTGAGTTACCCTTAATGACCACCGGTTATCTTGCCGACGTGCTACGTGCCCGGCCCATATCCATTTCTTCTTCTTGATTTCAACTATGATTTCCTTAATCCCCGTTTGTTCCCTGACCCACTGTGCTCTCTTCCTGTCTCTTAAGGTTACACCTATCATTTTCATTTCCATCGCTCGCTGCGTCGTCCTCAATTTAAGTTGAACCCTCTTTGTAAGTCTCCAGGTTTCTGCTCCGTAGGTAAGTACCGGTAAGATGCAGCTGCTATATACCTTCCTCTTGAGGGATAGTGGTAGACTACCATTCATGATTTGATAATGCTTGCCGAATGAGCCCCATCCCATCCTTATTCTTCTAGTTATTTCACTCTCATGGTTCGGCTCCGCGGTTACTACCTGTCCTAAGTAGACGTGCTCCTTTACAACTTCCAGTGTCTCGCCCCCTATCGCAAAGCGCTGTTTGCCAAGATTGTTCCACATTACTTTAGTTTAATGCATGTTAATTTTCAGACCTACTCTTCTACTTTCCGTATCCAGTTCAGTAATCATGAGCTGTAATTCGTCCCCCGCGTTACTCATCAATGCAATGTCATCAGCGAATCGTAGGTTACTGAGATACTCTCCATTAACTCTTATCCCTAACTCTTCCCAATCTAGGGCCCTGAAAACCTCCTGTAAATACGCGGTGAATAATATTGGAGAGATCGTGTCTCCCTGCCGTACGCCCTTCTTTATTGGGATTCTGTCGCTTTCTTTATGGAGGACTATAGTGGCTGTGGATCCGCTGTAGATTTCTTCCATTATGTTTATATAGGCTTCGTCGATGCCTTGATTCCGCAGTGCCTGCATGACTGCTGATGTCTCCACCGAATCAAATGCCTTCTCGTAATCTATGAAGGCTATGTATAGGGGTTGGTTGTATTCCGCGCATTTCTCTATCACCTGATTGATAGTATGAATATGGTCTATTGTTGAGAAGCCTGTACGAAATCCTGCCTGGTCCTTTGGTTGATTGAACTATATTGTCGTATTAATTCTGTTAGCAATTACTTTTGTAAATAGCTTGTAGACAACGGACAGTAAGCCGATGGGCCTGTAATTTTTTAGGTCCTTGACGTCCCCTTTCTTATGGATCAAGATGATGTTGACATTCTTCCAAGATTCTGGTACCCTCCCCGTTGAGAGACACTTCGTATACAGGGTGGCCAGTTTTTCTACCATAATCTCTCCACCGTCTTTCAACAGGTCTGATTTTACCTGATCCTCACAAGCGGCCTTGCCTCTTTGCATTCCCTTTAGGGCTTTCTTTACTTCTCCTGTCAATACTGGTGGGATGTCAGATTCCTCTGGGCTATTACTGCTTCTCACGTTATCATCCTGACTATCTCGGCTGCTGTACAGATCTCTGTAGAACACTTCTGCTACCTCAACTATTCTATCCATATTGGTTGTGACCTTGCCTTCCTTGTCCCTTAATGCATACATCTGATTTTTGCCTATGCACAGTTTTGCCTTCATAGCTTTGAGGCTTCTTCCGTTCTTTAGAGCATGCTCAATTCTCTCCATGTTATACTTTCTACTTTACGCCTATTGATTAACTTCGAAAGCTCCGCCAGCTCTATTTTGTCTGTTGCATTTGAGGCTTTCATGGCTTGACGTTTCTTAATGTGGTTTTTCGTCTCTTGGGATAGCTTACCAGTGTCCTGTCTAACGACTGTATCCCCGACTTCCACTGCACACTCCTTAATGATACTAGCCAGATTATCATTCATTGCGTCAACGCTAAGGTCGGTTTACTCGGTTAAAGCCGCGTACCTATTCTGAAGTGAAACTCTAAATTCCTGTACTTTCCCCCTCAGAGCTCGTTCATTATTCGGCTTCTTGCGTATCAGTTTCTGCCGTTCCTTCCTCAAGTCTATTTGAATTCTAGATCTTACCATTCTATGGTCGCTGCATTGGATCTTGTTAACTACTTCCACATTCTGTACAATGCCCGGGTTGACATACATTATGAAGTCTATTTCATTTTTAGTTTCCCCATTAGGACTTCTCCACGTCCACTTACGAGTAGCCCGTTTTCTGTAGAAGGTATTCAAGATCCGTAAATTATTGCGTTCTGCGAACTCTACTAGTAACTCCCCTCTGGCGTTTCTAGAGCCGATACCATATTCCCCAACTGCATGATCTCCAGCCTGCTTCTTGCCTGCCTTTGCATTAAAGTCGCCCATCAGTACACTATACTGTGTCTTTACCTTACTCATTGCTGATTCTACGTCTTCGTAGAAGCGTTCAACCATTTGATCATCATGGCTGGATGTAGGCGCGTAGGCCTGTACCACCTTCATCTTGTACCTCTTATTAAACTTAATTATGATACATATCACCCTCTCATTAATGCTATAGTATTCCTCTACACTGCCAGCTATATTTTTATGAATAAGGAACCCCACCCCTAGTTCTCTTTTGTCAGCTAAGCCACGATAGCATCGGACGTGTCCGTTCTTCAGCTCTGTATAAGCCTGATGTGGCCTCCTAACCACACTGAGCCGTATTACATCCCATTTAACACCCTCTAATTCCTCGAATAGTACGGCTAGACTCGCTTCACTAGATAAAGTTCTAGCGTTATGCAGAGCCAAGTTCAGATGCCAATGGCGGCCTGTACGGACCCAGAGATTCTTAGCACCGTCTGCTGCGTCACAGGTCTGACCGCCGCCTTGGTCAGTTGCTTCGTAGCCGCTGGGGACTGAGGGCCAAGGGTTAATTGGTGTATTCATGTGGGAGGTAGTGGCCAAGTACTACACCAGGGTGGCCAATCCTGCTCTGGTGAGGGAGTGCATTGCTGGCTGTGGTCGCCAGTGAGGCTGCACCCAGGCCTTTTTTACACAATTCCATCATCACGCGGATTTTTTTAAAATCCGGTTGGGAATTGTCCGGCACTCGTATGCGAACCACGGACCTCTTGCATGCGAGGCTGATGCTCTACCACTACGCCATCGCTGCCTAGTGAATGAACCTATATGCTCCGGTAAATTCCGATGTGTTCGAGTTGGGGGAGAAGTCACTGGACTTAAGCGGGAGCGTTATCCCCCAAGACCTCCCAGATGGGTAAATCTTTGTATGCATGAAGCGTCGTGTAGTGTATGCATGAAGCGTCGGGTAGATGCGATGTAGCAGGATACCGTGCGTGTACGTGTTGCAGTAATATATATATATATATATATATATATATATATATATATATATATATATATATATATATATATATATATATATATATATATATATATATATATATATATATATGTCTTCTGCAGCACGCAGAAAGATACCATACCACTAAGGTCTGACGCTGCCAGCAGTCTTTGAGGGCTTGCACAGGAGGTCACGCTCGCTCTATGGTGCCCACCAAGCATATATATATATATATATATATATATATATATATATATATATATATATATATATATATATATATATATATATATATATATATATATATGTCTTCTGCAGCACGCAGAAAGATACCATACCACTAAGGTCTGACGCTGCCAGCAGTCTTTGAGGGCTTGCACAGGAGGTCACGCTCGCTCTATGGTGCCCACCAAGCAGCCGAACCAACCGGACCAATCGTGAACGCCACCTGTCCTCTTTGAAGCATCTCTGTATGGCAACTGGACTCCGCCGAAGAGAGGCCACACTACTTTATCGCTTATAGCTAGGGGTGGCAATTACGAAATCCTATTCCTTTTGGATTAGAATGGCCGAATATATATATATATATATATATATATATATATATATATATATATATATATATATATATATATATATATATATATATATATATATATATATATATATATATATATATATATATATATATATATATATATATAGAAGGAACAAGAGAGAGCATAACGCACGTTGATTTTTTTAGGTACATTTATTGACGTTTCGGCTGGTCTTGCATCCATGGTAACAGGGGTGATTAATCAGCGCAACTTACTATAAAACATAGATACATAAATACACAAAATCAAAGCGGCATTACAGACAGAATCCAACAAGCTTAACCGATGACGCAACGGGCTGTGGGTTCAAGCACAAAACTGAACGTAGTTTATGGATTGTGGCAGTTAAGGCTGATGATGCTTGGTGGGCACGCTAGAAAGTGTGCCTGTACTTTCGTTCAGACCTGATGAAAAGTGTTCAATTTATAGATTAAGTAAGACTCGCGTATTTCACGATCATGATGAGAATGAAAGCCTGATTCAAGTATAATGGCCCTGATTTTGTCGAAAGAATGCCCTGGTAAGCGAATATGTTTTGAAAGCGGCAGCTTAGGTAGCGTATTAGTATGCGATCTATGGTTGTTGAAGCGTATTCGGAACGGCGTTTCAGTTTGGCCAATATACTGTTTTTGGCAGACGGCGCACTCGAGCATGTATGTAACGTTAAAGCTATCGCAATCAAAGGAGCCGCGAAGAACCTTTGGCACTGATGCCCAGGGACGTAGCCAAGGGGGGGGGGGTTGGGGGGTTCAAACCCCCCCCGAAATTTTTCAGTTTTGCTTGCGTATATATACACGCACACATACAAACGCACGCACGAACATACATAAAGTATGGTTGAACCCCCCCCCCCCCCGAAAAAAATTTCTGGCTACGCCCCTGCTGATGCCGAGTAAGTCAATACGAGATTGGTATCAGTACGTGGTTCAGGTAAACAGTTTCCGCTAAGAATGTCGGCTTTATTCAATTGGTCTGCTCGTCATCAACCAAGTCCGTCGGATACCGTCGTTTAATGGGAGCGCTTTTAAGTTGCTCGCAATTAGATACGAGGTCTTTGCGGTCAGAACACAATCGCTTAAATCGATGAGCCTGACTATAAGGTATACACGTCTTGCAATGCCGCACTACCCCTGGAAATGTAGAAGCTGGTTTTTGTCAGTAGGCTTACGGTATAGTTTTGTGGCCTATTTTCCTTCGGAAAGCATGACAGTGACATCCAGAAAGTTAGCCGAATATGTCGAATAATTGTGCGAAAGCTTGATTGAAGGATGAAAATGATTAAATCCTTCTATAAACTTTAAGAGGGCCTCCTCGCTATACGTCTAAATCAAGAATATATGATCTATAAAACGTCTATGAAACAACGGCTGCAGGTCAGTGCTAGACACAAAATCATTCTCTAGAATGCCCATGAAAATGTTAGCATAAGTAGGGCCTATTCGAGTTCCCATTGACGTGCCGCTGATTTGAACGCATTGAATTCATTGTTATTGAGTTCAAGGATAAGCCTTAATAGCGATTGCAGGGCTTCTTTATTGATAGGTCTCTCGACACAAGAATTAGTATAAAGTGAGGCGACGTCCGGGAAATGTCTCGGGAATATGTTTAAGAACGGATAGAGAGACAAGTTTTCGGTTATAGTGTTTATACCGAATATGATCGGACGGCCCGGGTTACCTTGCTTGTGAATCTTCGGGCGCATGTAAAATCTGCCGGCCACAGGACTGAGCGGCATAAGTGACCGAACAGTTTTTTCCTCTAGTTCTTTCTCCTTTGATAGTGTCATAAGCTTATCCTGCAAGATGGACTTAATGTTATCTGTTGGTTCGATCGGGAGGGCTCTGTAAAAATTGTCATCCGAGAGTTGTCGGGTAGCTTCCGCTATGTAATCCTTCCTATTAAGGACAACGATTACTCCTCCCTTATCGGCAGGTTGAATAATAATGTCAGGATTATTGGATAGCTGTTCAAGCGCTGCGTTTTCCTTCTTTGTCAAGTTGTGTCGGTAAGGAACACGGGTCTTGTCTGCCTCAAGGACTTCACGTTGCACAACACTGATGTACATATCGAGACATTGATTTCGTTGCGGTGGTGGAGTAGATTATAGGGACTGAGGTTAGGTCCACTATAACAATGCGTGTGGCGGCGAGCGTAAAAACCAGGGAACCGTTCAGACCGATGGCAGGAGCAGAAGAAGACTATTCTTTATTTTTCGTTTTCTTTTTCTCGCAGCCCGCAGCACGAGGAACGAGGAGCGTGCGCATGCGCCTGTGCGCGCCATAATTAATAGTCAGCCGATGCAGACGACGATGGCCACTAGAGGGCTCCCCCTCCCTTTAAGAGAAAGGGGGGTGAAGCGCTGGCGTCAAAGAAAATGTCTTTGATGTCAGAGTGCCGGGCGAATCCTTGGTTGCAGGGGCGGCTTAGTGGTCGAAAGCGCATAATGGCGGGGCGGTTGCCAAGTAGGCGGGTTTGACTCTGTCCAGAGCGACGACTTCTTCCCGCCCGTTGAGCTCGATGGTAACAGTTTTTTCTGTCCGGCTGAGCACCTTGAACGGGCCGTCGTAGGGAGGCGTAAGGGATGGTCGAATTCCTTCACGCCGGACGAAAACGTGGCTCGCTGTAGCCATGTCCTTGCTGACAAAAACGTCAGTCGATGATGCATCCCGACTAGGGCAAGGACGCAGGCGAGAAAATAGGAAGCGAAGCTGTTGAGCGTAACTGTCTGGATCGGGCGTAGCGACACTAGCTGACGCGAAAAATTCACCAGGCATACGCAACGTTGTACCGTAGACCAACTCCGCCGTTGTGCAGCCGAGGTCTTCCTTGAAAGACGAGCGGATGCCAAGCAGGACGAGAGGAAGATCTTCAGCCCAAGACGAACGAGCCTGGCGAGCCATCAAGGCGGCTTTAAGTTGACGATGAAGGCGTTCAACCATGCCATTTGCTGATGGGTGGTAGGCGGTCGTATGGATATGACGAACGCCAAGCAGGTCTGTGAGTTTGCGGAAGAGATCGCATTCAAACTGTCGGCCGCGATCGGTGGTCACAACGCTGGGACATCCGAAACGAGAGATCCAGCCACTGACAAACGCTGAAGCCACGGTAAGTGCTGTTATGTCGGTGAGAGGAAACGCTTCAGGCCAACGGGTGTAACGGTCCACACAGGTGAGAATGTAGCGAGCACCTCTAGATGGCGGAAGTGGTCCAACGATGTCGATGTGGACGTGATCAAACCGAGCATCGGGTGGGCGAAATGAGTGAATTGGTGATTTCGTATGTCGTGTCGTTTTGGAGCGTTGACAGTGCACGCATTCACGCGCCCAACGGCGCACGTCGGAGTTCACACTCGGCCACACAAAGCGGGTCGTAATGAGACGTTGCGTAGCACGAACTCCTGGATGGCTTGTGCCGTGAAGCTTGTTGAATATGTGACGGCGGAGTCGGAGTGGGACAAACGGACGTGTTCGACCCCGTGACACGTCGCAAGTGATGGTGCCGGAAGAAAATGGGAGGGGAACGTCGGACAGCACCAGTGATGTGGTGGATGAGCGGATGTCTCGAAGTTCGACGTCTGTAAGTTGCGCCGTGGCGATTTCTTCGAAGTCAAGTGTGGGTGCCGATATTGCGTCGATACGGGAGAGGGCATCTGCAGCCGCATTGACTGGGCCTTCAATGTACCGGACGTCCACAGTGAATTCGGAAATAAAGTTGAGGTGCCGTATTTCTCGTGCGGTATAAGTATCGGGGTTACCGCGAAAAGCGAATGTCAAAGGCTTGTGGTCCGTAAGGACGTGAAAGCTTGAGCCTTCCAACAGATGTCGAAAATGTCGAACAGTAGCTCACGACCAAACGTGCTGTAACGCGTTTCTGCCGGTTTCAGTTTCTGAGAGAAAAACCCGAGTGGATACCAAGAGTTGCGCTGCCACTGCTGTAAAACCGCGCCGACAGCCGCACTAGCAGCATCGGTGATAAGACGCATTGGTGCAACGTGCAGAGGATGTACCAGCAGTGTAGCGTCCGCCAATGCGTTCTTGGCAGCATAGAAGGAAGCTTCGGCGTCAGACGTCCAAGTCAGTGGGGAGGACGGAGCTTTGGTGGTCTTGAGGAGATCCGTGAGCGGTATGATAATGCGGGCAATGTTGGGAAGAAAACGGCGGTGGAAGTTTAGCAACCCAAGGAACTCGCGGAGCTTTCGGAGTGATGTTGGGCGAGGGAAGTCGCGCAAGGCTTGAACTTTCTTGTCCAACGGCCTGATTCCCTCTTTTGTCACACGGTGTCCGAGGAACTCAATATAGTCGACACCAAAGACACACTTTGCGGGGTTGATGAGGAGGCCATGTTCCTGGAGTCGAGAAAATAGCAGACGCAAATGGGTGCAATGCTGTTCGGGGGAAACACTAGCCACCAGGAGGTCGTCGAGATATGCAAATACGAAGGGAAGTCCACGAGTTACTTCGTTTATAAACCTCTGGAACGTCTGAGCAGCGTTTCGCAATCCGAACGGCATGCGAACATACTCGAAAAGTCCGAATGGTGTCACAATTGCAGTCTTCGGGATGTCCGCTGGCTCGACCGGAATCTGGTGGTAGGCCTTTACCAAGTCTATTTTGCTGAATATCCCCGCTCCCGCGAGGTTGGCAGAGAAGTCGTGAATGTGAGGGAGGGGATAGCGATCAGGTATGGTGCGCGCGTTGAGGGCTCGATAGTCACCACAGGGGCGCCAATCCCCTGGATCACGCTTTGGGACCATGTGGAGAGCTGACGACCAACTGCTCGACGAAGGGCGGATGATGCCCAGTTGCAGCATGTGGTCGAATTCTCTTTTCGCGATGGCAAGGCGGTCCCCAGCGAGGCGCCTGGGTCGGCAAAATACTGGAGGACCAGTAGTGACAACATGATGCGTGACGTTGTGACGTACAGGCAGCTCAAGGTTGGAAGGCTTCGTGATGGCTGGAAAGTCTGCTAGAATTGAGGCGAACATAGATGCCGGTATCTGTGGTGCCGTTCCAGTGGTATATGTTGGAGGTGCGAGGATGCCTTGTATGGACATCCTGGTCGTTGTGTCGACGAGTCGACGTGCCCGGAGGTCAACGCTGAGGGCGAAGTGGGTCAGAAAATCAGCACCCAATATGGCCATGCGTACATCTGCAACAACGAATACCCATCGGAAGGTGCGTCGGAGACCCAAATCGATGGTGAGAGAGCGCTGACCATATGTATTGATGGCAGAGTTGTTGGCTGCTTGAAGGGGAGCAGTCTGCGGAGAGCGCTGCCGGTCGAGTCGTGTGGCAGGAACGACACTGACCTCTGCACCTGTGTCCACGAGAAATCGATGTCCGGCAATCCTGTCAGTGACGTAGAATAGGCGGCTTGTCGTATGGCAAGAGTCACTGGCCGCCATCAGTGGCTCTGCGGTACGTTTCCCTGCCAGCTGCAAGGAGGACGACACTGACGCGCGCTGGCACCGAAGTTGCTGTGATACCAGCAGTAGACGCGTCGACGAGGACCGGAACGGGAACTAGACCTCGGAGACAATCTGGGACGGTAATCGCGGTCTCGTCGACGGGGGTGAGACGGTGGTCGTAGGGCATTAACAGTCTCGGCGAGGTCGTCGATCAGTTGCTCCAGGCGAGACTGCCGGTCCTCGAGTTGCGACAACGGAACGCTAGATGCCGTAGCCACAGTACCTCCTACTGCATAGTCAGCGACGCGATCAGCCCGCTCCGCCAGCTTGTCGAGGGGCAGGTCGTCAGGTGCGGTAGCCAAGGCAAGGACTACATTCTGTGGCAGGCGCTGGAAAAACAGTTCTCGCAGCAGCGGGCTGTTTACATCCAACTTACAGCCACTGAGAAGCTGCTGCATGCGACGTAGCAGTTCTGACGGTCGCCGGTCGCCGAGCTCCTCTTCGTTGAGAAGCTGCTGGAGACGCCTGCGCACAGACACAGACTTGCGTTGCAGCACCGTCGTTTTAAAGTGGTCATAAGGTGTGGTTTCATGGGGCGTGCACACAAGGTCGTGAAACTCTGCAACCACTTCCGTTGAGAGCGCGGAGACAGCGTGGCAATACTTCGCTTGTTGCGAGGTAATGCGCCGAAGGGCAAAGATGGCCTCCACGTGCGTGAACCAGGCTGCAGGATTCTGGGGCCAAAACGACGGCAGGTGAATCTGCACCGTGGCGATGCCCTCTGCGCCGATCGTCGGTCTGTCGCTTGTGGTCCCGTCCATGATGTAGTGCTCGCCCTGCGATCACGTCCGTGTCACCACGTTATAGGGACTGAGGTTAGGTCCACTATAACAATGCGTGTGGCGGCGAGCGTAAAAACCAGGGAACCGTTCAGACCGATGGCAGGAGCAGAAGAAGACTATTCTTTATTTTTCGTTTTCTTTTTCTCGCAGCCCGCAGCACGAGGAACGAGGAGCGTGCGCATGCGCCTGTGCGCGCCATAATTAATAGTCAGCCGATGCAGACGACGATGGCCACTAGATAGATCTCTTGTGCGATGACATAGGTAGTGTAGTATTGCTGGAATTTTCACGGCCGTGAAAGTATTCTCTCAGGCGCATGTTTCAGGCAACTTTGTCGAGATCTTTTAGAAGCTCGAATTCACTAAAGCCACCTGAGGCTGGGCAAAAAGTGAGACCCTTCGACAAGGCAGCTATTTGAGCACCAGAAGGAGTAATAGCCGATAGGTTTTGTCACGTATCTCGGGAGCGCTTGCAAAGCGGAATGGAGTTGGGAGAGTGAGAGAAAGAGTCGGGAGACACCGTGGTGGCACTGCAAACAAAACTTTATCGCACACACCACGGCAAACCAAAATGAACACTAACACGCACTCAAAATTTACAATAAAAAGTAACAAGTGCAGAAATGCAAAGTTAATGCGCACTCACTACCCTTACACAACATTCGAGCTACGTCTAGCTCCTCTCAACTCGAGACTCTGGCCACTATGGCCTCTCAGTCAGTCGCGCTACTAATGGAACGTTCTTACGGATCGTGGTGTCCGATGACTTGATCCAGTTCCAAAGTCGACGCGCTGTCCCGTCGTCGCAGCTACCGTCGACGTCTTGGGGTCGTCGTCGTCGATCCGCCGCCTCGCTAGTCGTTCTCATCGCCGATCCTCCGGCCCTTTGTCGAGAACACCGGTCTTTCCCGGTTAGGCCTACTGTCGGCCTCTCCTCAGTGCAACTGGCTCAAACTGTCGACGTGGCTCTCCAGTGATTGTCGGTGGGTCGCCGTCGTATTGCCGAGCTGTGGTAGTGCCGCAAGTTCCACGAGAACTGCGTGATGAGGCTGCCGCAAGCCCGGGACGCCTCGCTCGGTAGACCCCGCGGTCGACGGCCACCCTCCCGGGGCATGCACAACGCTGCCTCCAGAACTCAGCCCTGCTGTTCCCGTCGCGGACGCGACGCTGGCTTGCACCACCGTGCTCCTCGACGACCCCACCGAATAATGACTTTCTCTTCTCCTGTGGTCTTTCTCGACGGCTCGGGTCGCGTGGCACGCGCCTTTCTCCGGCCAATGGCTTGCGTCGACGTGGCGGGGGTGCACACCATCGGGTACTTTTCCATTCCCCGCACATCATCGACGCCTTGCGCTGTCCGGCGCGCGCCCCGTGCCCCTTTGCTCATGACAGGTTTACAACATTGTTGCTTGGCTCAGTGGGCATGCTTCTGACTGACGGTTTAGTAGCAGCATTATTTGTATTAGCGGTACATACAGAAGGGTCAACGCCGTCGCGAATGAATTTATTGCGTTTGAGCGCGCTTAAGTTACTCTTCTTGCTTTGCTCATAGGCTCCCAAGCATTCCGTCTCGCAACTAAGCAGTGAGGCGGGCTTCCTCGTTATGAAGGCAAAGCGTATGTGATTTGTAGTTATCAATAACTATGCGTAGCAGTTCCACAGAGGCGTCACTTAGTACCTGTTGCCACTTGGCTTTGCGTAAAGCAGAAAGATCGCAAATGGCCGACTTCGATCATAGTTGTAAACCTTTCGGAACTTTAGAAGCACTCAAGTATGCCGACAATGTAGTGAAATGCAGCTCAGAACGGATGCCTTTCTCGGCAACCTTTCTAGATTTCAGAAATGTTCTAGAATGATCATGTATAACAGATTTACCAGGTACCGGTAGTCAGTTGGTAGCGCTGTTGGATTCTGTCTGCAATGCCGCTTTGATTGTGTGTATTTATGTATCTATGTTTTATAGTTTGTTGCGCTGATTAATCACCCCTGTTACCATAGGTATGGATGCAAGACTGTATTTCACCGTGCACGCGCCAATAAAAATCCTAGACCACTCATCGTATTCACTTCGCAATAACTGAACATACAGTCTGGCTGCACTGTCACGCGGCGCTTTGATATTGTCATGTTAGCGTTGTAATGGTTGATATCGTGTTCGTACATAGTTATGCTGTGTGCGCGAACAAGTGATTTCTGTACTTTTTTCTTTTTTTTCTTTTTGCCGCATGAGATCTAACTGTACCGTCATGAGCAGTGCACGCAATGAATTGTGTAACCGCTGATTTACGTCACCAGGCTATACTATCTCATGTATATCGTATTTATAAGTATAAGCAAAATCGCTGACATGTACTTGTTACTTTGACAAAGGCTGATCCACCAGCCGAAAAGTCAGTAAATATACCGAAAAAACTCAACGTGCGCTGTACTATCTCTTGTTCCTTACACACACACACACACACACACAAACACACACACACACACACACACACACACACACACACACACACACACACACACACACACACACACACACACACACACACACACACACACACACACACACACACACACACACACACACACACACACACACACACACACACACATATATATATAGTGGATAACGAGAACTTCTTCTGGCTACCGTAATAAAAATTGTGAAAGACTTCGTACTACGGAAACAAATATTTATTTTACCCTGACAGTTTCGGCTGGAGGACCAGCCTTCTTCAAAGGATGTAAGTGAAATCGCTTACATCCTTTGAAGAAGGCTGGTCCTCCAGCCGAAACTGTCAGGGTGAAATAAATATTTGTTTCCTATATTGTAGTACGAAGTCTTTCACAATATATATACATATATATATATATATATATATATATATATATATATATATATATATATATATATATCATAACCTCTTCACATCAACCTCTTCGCCGAGACGTGGGAGGCCAAGATCTCCGCAGGGGACCCAGACGACCAACGAGGACTCGTCGCCAGGGCCCGGGAGGCGATCGCGGCCAGAGGATTCCTGGACTGAGGGACCCTCTCACCTAGGGTGACCCCGAGCTTACGAGCTCGGGAAATTAAAAGTTTATTTGATCATCTTTTTGTCTCTCGAATACAACCAGGTCATGCAGGACAGGTTAAATTGGATATTACTGGGAGAGGCCTTCGTCAAGTAGTGAACATAAGATAGACTGATTATGATGATTATGACAAACGAAAAAGTTCCCTAATGCGATATTCAAGGGCATTGCTTAGATGACGTCATGACCATTTTACTTCCATGTGCCTACTTACTTGAATATCTACGGTTTCTAGTATTGTAAATGTACCGTGTGTCTCACTCGCTCACTGTATATAGAATGCTTTCTTTGGAATAACGTAATGTAACCGTTCTTTCCATGCGGCTCTGCCACGCGTACACACGTACTAGAAGCTGATACGCGCGGATGACGCGTCGGAATCCTGCGGTGTCAGGCAGCAGGGTTGTCCAGAAAACGGGGGCTGTTGTTTCGCAACAGAGAATGACGCCCATAAACTTGTTCTTCTTTTCTAATCCCCCACCAAAGCAACGCCGCCGTGTTGTAAAACACGCTCCGAGCGGCCCTCAATTTTTATCTATGTCGCTAATCTTGTTAAGCCCGCTCAGCTCTTTCGACCCACCCGAGAGATGCCAGTGTGCGTGGTGTGTTTGAGTGGAGTGCAGTAATCTTCTAATCAACGACTTGCTCGGTTGCTGACGGCCGCCGCTAATAAGTTATCTGGCTTTTGTGCGCCCTTTCTTAGGCCGCTCTCAGCCATCCTGGCATGTCTGGCTCGAATAATTCTGTGCAGCACTCTGAACTGTAAGGATCGCTCAGGCGGTCACTACTCTGCAGATAAAAAAAAAAAAAAAAAAACCCTGCTCATTTTTGTTCTTTCGCGCTGCAATTCTTGTCCTTCGTCACTACGATGTGAAAGCCTGGCTGTGTGGACAATTGGAGAGGACTGCCCATATTCTTATGATCGAAAATAAATATCGAAGATTACAGAAAATGAAAAAAAAAAATGAACGAAGCAAAAAAGAAAACGCAGAAAGGAAAAATAACCTGCTATAATACACCGGTTGTCCTACTTTGATGTTGAAATAATATAAACAAAATTCCCTGTGAAGTTACAAGTTTACTCACTAATTAAGGTGGCTGACGTGAAATGGGAGGCAATAATTACTAAAAATGAAGACGCATAATTGAGTCATTACAAAATTTTAGTAATTAACTTATAATTACTGCGGGTGAAATACAATGGACACCCGTGTGCTTAGATTTAGGTGCCCTTTAAGGAACCTCGGGAGGTCCAATATAATCAGGGGTCACCCACCTAGGTGTGCCTCATAATCATACAGTGGTTTTGGCACCTGAAATCCCATCAATTATTAAATCGAAGCAATTACTATATCCCACACGCATGAAATGAAACCACTAATTTAACACGGGACATCCACTCGGAGCGAATTTTGAAACTAGCACAAGTCTTGATTGTGGGCTGCTAAAGTGGCGGTAGGGGTGGACTGGCGCTTCATGTAGTTTCTCAAGAAATGCTCTTTTCACAGCGAATCTGTTTAGGCTGTCGGTCATCATCACGAACGCGCTCTCTTCTTCATTCTCTTTGCAGTGACGCTGTCTAAGCTGTCGGTGACTTCGTCGCGCAAAACTCCTCAGGTGGGCACAGGAATCGGGCAGGCCCCACTACCGTGTACAGCAGGTGCGAGTGTCAAACGAAAGCGCGATAAACACAGAGAGAAAGGAAGAGATAGAAATAAGGGGAAGGGACAAACGGAGAGAAAGAAAGCGAATAAAGACCTGAAAAGACAAAAAGAGAGAAAAACGCAGGCAGAGAGAAAAAGAGATAGAGAAAAGAAATCAGAGAGCAAGGCAGAAAGACAAACAAAGAGAGAGCGAGATAGATACGGAGAACGAAAGAAAGCTACATAGAAAGAGACAGAAAGATGTGGAAAGAAACAGACACGAAAAAGAGATAGAAAAAAAATCAGAGAGCAAGGCAGAAAGAGAAAGAAAGAGAGAAAAGAAAGAGAAATAAAGATAGCTAGAGCGAGAAAAAGAAAAAAATAAGAGATAGAGAGAGAGAGAGAGAGAGAAATAACTAGAAATAAATAAAGAAACAAATAGAAAAGAAATATACAGGAGACAGAGAGAAAGAAAGAAAAAGATAAAGAGAAACAACTCTGCTCTTCCTTCAGGCTTGGCAACACTAGCGAGAAGCTGCCTTAATTTTTTTATACGAAATATATAAAACAACGCAACTCAAGACGAGGACGCGAGCACCGGACAGATTGTAGAGCGTCATCTTTATTAAGATGAGCCAGCCAGTGGCACAACCGCAAGAGGGGGGGGGGGTTCCGAGGCTTTTATTTGTATGTTCGTGCGAGTGTTTGTATATGTGCGCGTTATACACACATATAAGATGTCAAGAATTAGGGTTGTGTTCGAGCAGGAGTTACTATGCAAGCTACCTGTATACGTAGCATATCCAGTTCGAACCAGCCAACGCCGATCTCTGGCGGTGCCAATGGTACAAACCAGCCCCAGTGAACACTGTCTTTTAAATGCGAAGCATTTCTTAGCGAACCTCTGGCACTTTGAGCGTTTCTATCTACGTATCTATCTATCTATCTATCTATCTATCTATCTATCTATCTATCTATCTATCTAGCCGCCTACGTCTGGGTGCTCTCATGATCGCCTCCTGAACTTGGTGTAGACCAAAATTTGCATGGGAGGGTAAGAGGATTTGATGAATATGACTGCCGGGTCATGACATGAATAACTTTAAAATCCTGTCGCGTACGTCGTCAAACCATTTCCACTAGACACGTGTGGCACATACCCGTTTACCACGGGCCGCAGTGTACGGGTATGTGCCACAGGTGATTGACAGTTTATATCTACCCAGGAACGGCGAGAACAGACACTGGTTACTTAAATGCTAAAGCGTTAAGGAAAACCAACATCGGCAGCATTGACTCGACGAATAGAAAGAACGAAAATTAGGATCCCAGCGGGAATCGAACCCAAGCATTCTGCGTGGCAATCAGGTATTCTACTACTGAGCCACGCCAGGTCTATAAACTGGTTTGAAAAAACAGCCTACGCAGGCGTCATATCGGTGCAATGTCAATTGTGGTTGTAGTGCTGGCTATCTAATTTTACAAGAAAGCAATACACGCTACATGATACTCCTACGATATGTACTCCTACGATACAGGCGTCATACAAGATTAACGTATGTAGTTCCAGTGTCGGCTCCGCTTTATAGCAGTCTAATAAACATTACGTTTGTATTCCTATGATTCAGCAAACTATATTGAAGCATTTCTCGACCCCGGAGGAATACATTAACGAAAGTTAAATATGATATCCACATCACCGCACCGTAAAGTGCACTTCGACCAGCAGAACGGCGCAGTGTCCTCTTCATTTCTTACGAGTCTGGGCGACGGCCTCGTGCTAACCGAGGATGATGCCAGATTGATTGACAGTCGCTTTGTAGATTAGGCTACGTAGGCCACACACACCCAGGTAGTCTATGAATACGACAAACACCAGCCACTGATGTTGGTCTACGTAGCACTATCCAGGCCTACCAGCCTCGACGGCCTATACCTCACCAATGCGATGTGTGGCTTCAGGTTCCGACATGCCGCCAGCTCTGTCGACAGACAATTTGTCGACGAAATGACCGAGGCATCCACGATTTCCAACAGCTCTACTGTACCACATACTTCACTACACATGGACCCCTCGTCACCACGATCATGACGGGATACTATGACAAGTCATGACCAGCTGCTGGTGCTCACTGATTACGGTTATGATGCCCTTGTTCAAGAACTGCCAAGAACTTCTTGCACGCATGTACACGGGTTCGCGAAACGTGCGTGCGTTCTCGAGACACGTATAAGCACTACGTATCAGCTTACCGCTTCTGGTGTTGGTAATACCCACGTTGCATACGTAACCGTAAACAACTGGTTATATAACACATATGCGGCTCTGCAACATATGTATGTGTGGGTGTAAAATTTATACAAATCTTTAGCGTCATTTTGTAACGTGTCGCTCAGTAAAAAAAGTTACGCCACAGTCCCCTACCCGCCGCATGCTTCGCATAACATCGACTCCCGCGGTACGTGGGATCTGCCGAATTTTTTTTTACACATTGTCGCTAAAAATTTACTTCAGCGCATATGCGTTTCGTTGCAAACTCCGGGAATGCGTGCCCGAAACTGTTCTCATTATCAGAATTTGTTTCAAGCGGACGATAAAGAGTAAAAGAAGAGCACCGACCAACAAAGAAAGGCAAATACGTTTCGGCGCCCCTGCCTTGTCCACAATTAAATTGAGGACGTGTGCTACGACATTTATGAAGGCTTTAAAATGTGACTTAAGCAGCGGGTGTAGATATGAGCAGTGATTCCGTCGCTCGGTTCAGTCGTTTGAGTAAGAATAGATGCCATGTGGTGTCTTGAAGGGAGAGCTTTCTTTTTTTCTATTTCCAATCGATTTGATGGCTCAAGTTTACTGCGTGCTCTGTCAAGGCATTTGAAGGTACTGTTTCCTCGTTAACGTCACTATATATAAAGCTGTGTAGAAGTCGACCAAGTCGTTCATCATTATCGTCCTTGTACTGTAGTAATTCGCTATGATTCGTTTGCACCAGGTTTCCCTTCTTTTTATTATGTAGTTTTGTCCGATGTAGCCTTATGCACTCTTTGTTTCCTACTGTGTGGGTACGAGCAAAGTCCTTTGATGTATATAGCTTCTGAGCCCATTGGAGGGTTCTGGTGTGAGCCACTGAGGTAAAACAAGAAATAAACATAAAGGGGAGGATCGTTTCACCGTGGGGAATACGGCTCGTCCTTTCCTCGACAGTTTGGTGCAGTGAAAACCGGGAGAGAAGAGCTTCAGAGGTAAGCGGACCGTATGCATTCGTATTTGGAACTTTGACGAGTATTGTGACGCGAATTGACGCTGATTTGCGAGGCCCTCACCGAGACATGGACAATGTCAGCTGTACGATCGACTCCTGGAACTTTGTCGCACGACACATTTGCGACGGATGACGCCGACAGCGCTTCTCAATGTACGCTCAATTTGAAAGGCGGCATACCTCGCGGTTCCATACCTCACGAGTGCAGTCATGTAGACCCATCGTCATCAGCCGCATCTCTGTGTCGGAATAAAAGTGAGATTAGCGGGGGCCTTAAGCAAGCGAGGGCCTTTGCATTCCGAATGCCCACTGCTACATGAATTACAAGGCAGTCATTGCATTTCGATTGGACAGTACCGCGTGCTCGAGGGAATCCATAAAGATATAGAAGATACAGTTGACACCGATAAATTGGACGCTTAGATGAAGGAAGCGTGCCTTTTCGCGCATTAGAATATCCTAGCAAAAGTCGGAGCGGGAGAATATATCGGTGGCACACTAAATGCTCGAGTGGATTAAGTGAATTGTTACCCAGCTTGACAGGAAAGAATACGCTGTCTGTAAATTGACCTACAGCCACCGTGTCTACGACGTCACATAAAAGCGTTCTACTAAGTGGAAGGAGGTAAACTGCAGTGACGACAGACAAAACGTCCTTAACTTTTCGGCAATGTTCAGCATACGTTAAACTGATGTCAAGGCAACAGCGAAAATACGCGGACGAATTTACTGGAAGACATATCCGTCAAATCAGAACCTTTCGCGCAGGCAGCCGCTCGTAACCATCTCAACGGATTCTTTATAGGAGAAGACGACCTGCTGTGAGAGCTCGCTGTCGTTGCAATGAATGAGGTGAAGGCATGCATCGTCTGCATTTTCTATCTTTTACGTGCTTTGGACACGCGACACGCGAGAGGCTTCAAATAAGATGGCGCAAATGAAAGAAAAAAAATTCGGCAGATCTCACGTACCATGGTAATCGATGTTATGCGAAGCATGCGCGGGATGGTGACTGTGGCATAATTTTTCACATTGAGCGAAACGTTACGGAATGACGCTAGAGAAATGTGGAAGCGGTATACGCACACTCATACGTTGAAGAGTCGCATATGTATTATATAACCAGTTTTTTGCAGTTGCGTAACGATGCCAACAGCAACACGGGTGTTACCAACACCAGACGCGGTAAGCTGATATGTAGTGCTTATATTCTGGAATACTGGATAGCGCGAATCCGAACAGAACGAAGAAGGAACACAGATGCACAGGACAGGCGTTACTCGCAACTAAGCTTCATTCAGGAAAGTTTCCCTAGATATATACACAGCCGAGTGGCACGCTCAGGCGCACTGCACGTACGTTACAGTCACAGTTGCAGTTGTTACATTTCTCATGCTTATACGTGTCCGTTATGACGGAGAACGCACGCACATTTCACGAACCTGTGTGCATGTGTGGACGGGGTTCTTGACAGTTCTTGAACAAGGTCATCATCACCGTGATCAGTGAGACCGAGCAGCTGTACCGGACTTGTTAATCGGATCCGTTCGTGATCGTGGTTACGAGGGGTCTAAGTGTACTGAAGTGCGAGGTATAGTACAGCTGGGGGAAATCCTGGATGCCTCTTACGATGAAAGGATCTATGATGTCTCCTGTCGTGGACGTGGCAGCAAGGTCTCTTGATGCCCTGTCTACATCCACGCCGTCTTTCACGCAGTTTAAGGACCAGGCGTTGTTGGGTCTTGATAAATCAATGTTGAAGTCACCGGTATTGATGAGAGGCCTGGTTCTCTCGGCAGATTTATTGTAGCAAGCATTGATCCTGGTTTTTGCGTAATCCACGTGGTCCACGTTGCGGACCACGTGGACGAGTGAACAGTAGTTCAGCGTCTTCCAGGAGTGTTCTGTCTTCAGCTTCTTCACTTTCCTTGCGTCCGCCGCGGTGTTGTAGTGGTTACGGTGCTCGGCTGCTGACCCCAAGGTCGCGGGTTCGATCCCGGCCGCGGCGGTCGAGCGTCTTCCAGGGGTATTCTGTCTTCAGCTTCCTCACTTTCCTTGCGTACGCCGCGGTGGTGTAGTGGTTACGGTGCTCGGCTGCTGACCCCAAGGTCGCGGGTTCGATCCCGGCCGCGGTGGTCGAGCGTCTTCCAGGGGTACATTTTAGCGCAAACTGTGAAAGAAAGCACGGGAAAAGAGTAGAGGAAAACAGAAAGGTCGAGCGCTAAACTTCAACTGTTTATTCGAAAGGCGAAGCCAACAACAAATGACCATGTGCGCATGCGTGCGCCAGTAAGGGAAAAATCACACTTTCATATCGAATAGTTGCATCTCGTTTTGGAACAGACAAACAGACGTATCACTGATACAACTCGTGCCTCTCTTCTTAATGTGGAACGCCTCCAATAACTCTCGCGCTAATGTGTCACTGCTCCTGCCTATTATCTGGATCTCACGAAGCAGAGGCTCACAATTGCAGGCTACGCAATGCGCAGGCAAGTGCGCATTTCCTTTATTCTTTAAGGATAATTCATGCTCCCGTGCTCGGTCGTTGACACATCGCCCAGTTTGGCCCACGTACTTTTTCCCACACGACAGCGGTATCTCATATACAACGCCCGTCGTGCATTTCACAAAAGGTCTAGTGTGCTTCTTCTGGCAACCGAACTTTCTGTCAACGCGGCTAATTCGCGGACACAGTCCGGCCAATCGTTGAGCCGAGAAGACTACAGGCACACCGTATCTATTGGCAACCTTCTTGAGGTTGTGGGAAAGTTGGTGGACGTACGGGACCACTGCGGGCTTGCCTCTTTTTTGGACAGGGCTAGGCGTTTTCCTTTTTATGCCCTTCACCTTCTGAAGAAGGGTTTTCGAAACGGCCACTATGACCGAGCTCGGGAAGCCGGCTGCATATAGCCTTGCCAATTGGTTCTCAAAACTAACCTGCATGGCGTGAGGACACGACTTCATAAGGGCGGACTCAAGGCAGTTGGTAGCGATAGCTCTCTTTACTAACTTCGAGTGGGCAGAATCGTACGGGAGAATCTCTTTCTGTGCACGTGGGCTGTACTGCCAACAAACATGGTTTTCGTCAAAGGTTAATAACAGATCTAAAAACTGGAGAGTGTTACAGGAAGGGGATTCATGCGTAAAGAACATGCCCTTCCCATGCAGCCGAAAGGCGGCTAAAACTTCACTAAGGCCCTCGTCAAATGTAAAAGCATGGTTAGTCTTTAAAATGATTAAAAAATTAAGGAAGAACCTATTGTCAAACGTACTCAGCAGGTCACGGTCAACAGACGCCAAGAAAATGTCACACAACACCGGAGCGACACATGAGCCTATACATATTCCCTGACGCTGAACGTACAGCTCTTCGTTAAAAGAAATAAAGGTAGACTTTAAGTAGAATTCTAATAAAACCAAAAAGTTGTCAACAGACATGCCCACTAAATTCTGAAAATCTACTACCCCATTGCGGTCAATACAATCCCTAACAGAGGCGAACATTTCCTGCTGAGGCACTCCCCTGGACACCTTCCTTCGTTATTTCCTCGCGCAAGAAACAGCCATACTTCGTGGCTTGTACTGAGGCACAGAGTAGAACAAATCTGTCACGTCTACAGAAAAACCGTGGGCGATGGATGCGTTTCCTCGCAAGTAACTGATCACATCTTTAGAACATTTGGTGATAAAAGGATCATCCACCTTCAAGCATTTTAGGTGTTTTAAAAGAAACCGGCTTACTAACTGCTGCCACGAACCTCTTTCGCTTACGATGGCACGGAAAGGAATTTCTTCCTTGTGCGATGTTGCGGTGAAAAAAAACCCCAATGAATCACCTTTGCATTCACTTATTGGCTTCACTAAGTCCGAAAGGTTAAGTTCCTTGCACAGCGCTAAAGCTTCTTTCTCAACTCTTGTGGCCTTTGCTTTCACAGGTACAAAGTTCTTTGTGTGGGAAGGCCAGAGACCCAACAAGATCGGTTGTGTCTTTCTTCCAAGAAAATGACTTTCGACTTATGCAGTCGGACAAGGAAGGGCGTTTTGTGGTGTTCACCGGAGGTGTGTTTATCGACAAGGCGCAACAAGCAAGAACAGGCTTTCCACGTTAAGGCCTTCCACATTAAGAAGAGAGGCACGAGTTGTATCAGTGATACGTCTGTTTGTCTGTTCCAAAACGAGATGCAACTATTCGACATGAAAGTGTGATTTTTTCCCTTACTGGCGCACGCATGCGCACATGCTTATTTGTTGTTGGCTTCACCTTTCGAATAAACAGTTGAAGTTTAGCGCTCGACCTTTCTGCTTTCCTCTACTTTTTTCCCGTGCTTTCTTTCACAGTTTGCGCTAAAATGTACCCCATAGATTTCAACCAACTCGCCCAGCAACAAGTCTTACTCTTCCAGGGGTGTTCTGTCTTCAGCTTCCTCACTTTCCTTGCGTCCGCCACGGTGGTGTAGTGGTTACGGTGCTCGGCTGCTGACCCCAAGGTCGCGGGTTCGACCCCGGCCGCGGCGGTCGAGCGTCTTCCAGAGGTGTTCTGTCTTCAGCTTCCTCACTTTCCTTGCGTCCGCCGCGGTGGTGTAGTGGTTACGGTGCTCGGCTGCTGACCCCAAAGTCGCGGGTTCGATCCTGGCCGCGGCGGTCGAGCGTCTTCCAGGGGTGTTCTGTCTTCAGCTTCCTTACTTTCCTTGCGTCCGCCGCGGTGGTGTAGTGGTTACGGTGCTCGGCTGCTGACCCCAAAGTCGCGGGTTCGATCCTGGCCGCGGCGGTCGAGCGTCTTCCAGGGGTGTTCTGTCTTCAGCTTCCTTACTTTCCTTGCGTCCGCCGCGGTGGTGTAGTGGTTACGGTGCTCGGCTGCTGACCCCAAAGTCGCGGGTTCGATCCTGGCCGCGGCGGTCGAGCGTCTTCCAGGGGTGTTCGGTCTTCAGCTTCCTCACTTTCCTTGCGTCCGCCGCGGTGGTGTAGTGGTTACGGTGCTCGGCTGCTGACCCCAAAGTCGCGGGTTCGATCCTGGCCGCGGCGGTCGAGCGTCTTCCAGGGGTGTTCTGTCTTCAGCTTCCTTACTTTCCTTGCGTCCGCCGCGGTGGTGTAGTGGTTACGGTGCTCGGCTGCTGACCCCAAAGTCGCGGGTTCGATCCTGGCCGCGGCGGTCGAGCGTCTTCCAGAGGTGTTCTGTCTTCAGCTTCCTCACTTTCCTTGCGTCCGCCGCGGTGGTGTAGTGGTTACGGTGCTCGGCTGCTGACCCCAAAGTCGCGGGTTCGATCCTGGCCGCGGCGGTCGAGCGTCTTCCAGGGGTGTTCTGTCTTCAGCTTCCTTACTTTCCTTGCGTCCGCCGCGGTGGTGTAGTGGTTACGGTGCTCGGCTGCTGACCCCAAAGTCGCGGGTTCGATCCTGGCCGCGGCGGTCGAGCGTCTTCCAGGGGTGTTCTGTCTTCAGCTTCCTTACTTTCCTTGCGTCCGCCGCGGTGGTGTAGTGGTTACGGTGCTCGGCTGCTGACCCCAAAGTCGCGGGTTCGATCCTGGCCGCGGCGGTCGAGCGTCTTCCAGGGGTGTTCGGTCTTCAGCTTCCTCACTTTCCTTGCGTCCGCCGCGGTGGTGTAGTGGTTACGGTGCTCGGCTGCTGACCCCAAAGTCGCGGGTTCGATCCTGGCCGCGGCGGTCGAGCGTCTTCCAGGGGTGTTCGGTCTTCAGCTTCCTCACTTTCCTTGCGTCCGCCGCGGTGGTGTAGTGGTTACGGTGCTCGGCTGCTGACCCCAAAGTCGCGGGTTCGATCCTGGCCGCGGCGGTCGAGCGTCTTCCAGGGGTGTTCGGTCTTCAGCTTCCTCACTTTCCTTGCGTCCGCCGCGGTGGTGTAGTGGTTACGGTGCTCGGCTGCTGACCCCAAAGTCGCGGGTTCGATCCTGGCCGCGGCGGTCGAGCGTCTTCCAGGGGTGTTCTGTCTTCAGCTTCCTTACTTTCCTTGCGTCCGCCGCGGTGGTGTAGTGGTTACGGTGCTCGGCTGCTGACCCCAAAGTCGCGGGTTCGATCCTGGCCGCGGCGGTCGAGCGTCTTCCAGGGGTGTTCGGTCTTCAGCTTCCTCACTTTCCTTGCGTCCGCCGCGGTGGTGTAGTGGTTACGGTGCTCGGCTGCTGACCCCAAAGTCGCGGGTTCGATCCTGGCCGCGGCGGTCGAATTTCGATGGAGGCTAGATGGCCGTGTATTGTGCGATCTCGGTACACGTTAAAGAATACCAGATGGTCGAAATTTCCGGAGCCCTTCGCTACGGCACCTCTCATAATCATATCGTGGTTTTGGGACATGAATCCCGAAGAATTATTATTATCAGTTTCCTTGCGTGTCAATGTGTGTGTTCGCGGTTACTGTGTTGGTTGAGACTGTACCACCTGTGGCACATACCCGCATAACATGAACTCTGTGATGCGGGTATGTGCCACACGTGACTGAGAGAAAGGGTTTCATGGCGTACGCGACAGGTACATTGCGTTATTCATATCACGACCAGTGAATCGTGTTCGTCATACACTGATCCCTAGCTATGCCCCTTTTGGTATATAACAAGTTATGGAGACGACCAGGACAGCGCCCAGACGTAGGCGGCTAGATAGATAGATAGATACGTAGATAGAAACGGCCAAAGTGCCTGAGGTTCGCTAAGAAATGCTTCGCATTTAACAATGTTTGTAAGTCGTTATTGCACCGAGTAGAGTAATTTCTTTGGTAGTGGAGCCTCATCAAACGTCTGGTCGGATGCTGAGTGCGACTTGAAGGCAGGCGAAAGGGTTAAGCGGGTATGTGCTGGGTAGAAAAATTACCGGAAAAAATTGTGAGAGAATGATAAGAAATATAAATACTGAGAGCATAGATAATTCTTAGGCAATACGTAGTCTACTAACCCAAAACTGCACAGACCGCCTACAGCAATCAGTTGAATGCACGAAAAAAAAAACATTTTTTTATTGTGTTTGAGTTCCAAGCAAGAGAATGAAGAAGCGAGCTTATTTTGAAATTTAGGCTCCTTATATATATATATATATATATATATATATATATATATATATATATATATATATATATATATATATATATATATATATATATATATATATATATATATATATATATATATATATATATATATATATATATATATGCAGAACCGTCGCCCCACGTTCCGCTTAAACGGCAACTGAGAGTCACATTGGCGGCTCGTAATAATCGAGAAAGCGCTTTATTTTACGCGGCATACAACCTTCAAGCAGGCGGCGCAGGGTGAGATCGGAAGCAGCAAACGACGCATTCCGTTTTGCCGGCATCCCCGCCAACAACCGTCCCGTAATTAAATTCTTTTCCGAGCCATTTCAGCCGCGAGGGAGGAAGAACTCGATCGCTTCTCGCCGACGGCGTCGTAATGTGTTCCCTGCACACGTGAACGCTCGCGCGAGAAATTTGGCGTCATTGCTTAAGCACATCTGGCAGTGGCGTGGAACAACACTCGCTTCGTTTCTTTTTAGTAAGATGAAACAAAGGAGAGTAAAATATGATGCCCGAAACAGCCTAACAATCTGCGGCTCACCGATGGAACAAAGGACGTAATATAAACTATAATGGTATAAATTAATGTTATGGAAAGACGGCGGTGCAGATTATATAGCTATACATTGCCGCGCCAGCTCCATGCAGACAAAGGAGATGATGTGCGCTCTGACAGTGTTGTGGAACGAGACTCCACTAGGAGAGCAGCAATATCAATTAAGAGAATACGATGCCGAGTCCACCCACTGAACCTTTACCTACAATCCAGTGCTGGGCAGTATCGAAGATACATGTATCTTAGATACTCGTTGGGTATCTTGTATCTGTATCGCGATACTTCTCGCAAAAGGTGTATCAGGATCTGTATTTCTGATACATTGAAGAATGTATCGTGTATGTTAAGATACAAGATACTGCGATCGCACCATCACCGGGCGAGACAATAAACGTTGGCTGAACTCCGCTTCTAAAGCTGGTACTGCTGCCACTGTCACCAGAAGAAAGCTAAAGGCAGTGACATAATATTTTACCCTTACGCCAGAGTTTTCAAGCGACGACAGGCGAAGAGCTCTGAGCGTCCCTATTGGTGGAGCAGAGTCACGTGGTGACGCTCGCACCATCCCGACAGACAAGCGCGAACGTCTATGCCTAGCCGACATTTTCTTTCCTCTCTTTTTTCTTTTCTTTTTAGTTGTGTCCGCGACGCTTGGCACTCAGCCCTTCCTGTGCCTCGTGCTCCAATGCGTGCGGCGTCTTTCGCACATATCCTGATGCCGCTGTAATGTCGTTGTCAAAGTTTCTCTTGCGCGGCACTTCGTTACGAAGTCTGAATGATGCAAGAATGGGCGGTTGCTTTGCGTATCATGGCTTTCACACATCGCCGATTTGAAGGATTTCGCGGATGTAAGTTTGGCTTACATGCAATGAGATTGACTTATGTGCAAATACCATTCTAACAGCTATAGCGCCGTGTACCGGTACCGATGCAGGATCTAAAAGAAGAGGCATTCACCTAACCAAAGCTATCATGGCGTGCGTCTCTTCTTTTATTCAAAGAGACTCTAAAGTCATGATTATTATCATAAGCACAAAATCATAAAAAAATCAAAAGCACGAAAAAATCATAGTCGTGTGTTTGAAATCATAAGCAGAAGCTCTTTCTTAGCTGTCCTTATTTTTTTTTTCCATCCCATACATTACCTATGTTTCTATATCGTATTTTTTTGCTTTTTCGGTTTGCTTACTGCAATATGTCTTTAACGTGCGGCCAAGGTAAGCCCCTTGCTTTATTCTTACTTTCGAACTGTCTACATCATTTATGCTACTATTTACATACTTGAAGGAAAGTGGAAATTTTAACAGCTCGTTTTCCTTTGTTATGCACAATATTAATAAGCACTAACAGACAATAATGCTAAGGAAAGTATAGGGGATGTTATTAGTAGTAAATGTAATGTAAATTTGAAGAAAGAAAAGTGGACGAAAGATAACTTGCCCCGGGCAGGAACCGAACCTGCGACCTTCGAATAACGAGTCCGATGCTATACCAACTGAGCTACCGCGGCGACATCTCGCCCCGTCCACTTTATGGAGTATATGTGTATTTAAACGTGGGAGTGTCAGTCAGCGTCGCCAGTAGCCATGATGGCGAGTGTGGAACACTCTTTTTCTGCCTGTTGGCGTCACGTAGCACGTGAACTTATTACGAGCTGGCAGCTGACCAATAATAACTCGCATACCACCTTGCTTGCTTGCTTGCTTGCTTGCAAGCAAGCAAGCAAGCAAGCAAGCAAGGCAAGCAAGCAAGCAAGCAAGCAAGCAAGCAAGCAAGCAAGCAAGGCAAGCAAGGCAAGCAAGGCAAGCAAAGCAAGCAAGGCAAGCAAAGCAAGCAAGGCAAGCAAGGCAAGCAAAGCAAGCAAGCAAGCAAGCAAGGCAAGCAAGGCAAGCAAGGCAAGCAAAGCAAGCAAGCAAGCAAGCAAGCAAGCAAGGCAAGCAAGGCAAGCAAGGCAAGCAAAGCAAGCAAGCAAGGCAAGCAAGACAAGCAAAGCAAGCAAGGCAAGCAAGCAAGCAAGCAAGCAAGCAAGGCAAGCAAGGCAAGCAAGCAAGGCAAGCAAGGCAAGCAAAGCAAGCAAGGCAAGCAAGGCAAGCAAGCAAGGCAAGCAAGGCAAGCAAAGCAAGCAAGGCAAGCAAGGCAAGCAAGAAAGCAAGCAAGCAAGCAAGGCAAGCAAGGCAAGCAAGGCAAGCAAGCAAGCAAGCAAGCAAGGCAAGCAAAGCAAGCAAGGCAAGCAAGCAAGCAAGCAAGCAAGCAAGGCAAGCAAGGCAAGCAAAGCAAGCAAGGCAAGCAAAGCAAGCAAGGCAAGCAAGGCAAGCAAGCAAGCAAGGCAAGCAAGGCAAGCAAGGCAAGCAAGGCAAGCAAGCAAGCAAGCAAGCAAAGCAAGCAAGGCAAGCAAAGCAAGCAAGGCAAGCAAGGCAAGCAAAGCAAGCAAGCAAGCAAGCAAGCAAGGCAAGCAAGGCAAGCAAGCAAGCAAGCAAGCAAGCAAGGCAAGCAAAGCAAGCAAGGCAAGCAAGGCAAGCAAAGCAAGCAAGCAAGCAAGGCAAGCAAAGCAAGCAAGGCAAGCAAAGCAAGCAAGCAAGCAAGCAAGCAAGGCAAGCAAAGCAAGCAAAGCAAGGCAAGCAAGGCAAGCAAGGCAAGCAAGCAAGCAAGGCAAGCAAGGCAAGCAAGGCAAGCAAAGCAAGGCAAGCAAGGCAAGCAAGCAAGCAAGCAAGGCAAGCAAAGCAAGCAAGGCAAGCAAGGCAAGCAAGGCAAGCAAAGCAAGCAAAGCAAGCAAGCAAGGCTACCAAAGCTACCAAGGCGGCGCCTTGGTCGCCGCGTTGGTTAGGGTGCCTTGATGCCCGCTCAGCGGGGGCGCGCGCATCGAGGCACTCTACGCCTTGGTAAACATTGGTACGACGAGAGATTTCTGTATGGCGAAAATAAGTGACAGCTGGTAAGATAAAAATCATGACGTACATGTCACGTACGCCATGACATGTCAAACTCATAGTGCGCTTGCTGCCGTTTCGCTATCTTGACATGTACCAAATTTGGTATTGCATTGCGTGACTTTATGAAGAGTGTTACCACCCGTGAAGAATCACGGGTGGTAACATGAAAATCATGACATGCACGTCATGTACAGCATGATTTACATGACACGCTCTTGGTGCGCTCGCGGCCGGTTAGCTAGCTTGGCATACCCCAAAATTGGTATTTCGTGACGTGACTGTATGACGAACATAAATGACGTTGGTAACATGAAAATCATGACATGCATGTCGTGTAGGGCTTGATTTGCATGCCACGCTCCTTGTCTGCTCGCGGCTGTTTCGCCAGCTTGACATACACCAATATTGGTATTGCACGACGTGACTGTACGATGAACGCTAGCGGCAGGTGGTGACATGACAATCATGGCATGCGTTTCATCTGCAGCATGATATACTGCCACGCTCATGATGCGCTCGCGGCCGTTTCCCTAGCTTGATATACACTAAATGTGACTGTATGAAGAACACAAACGACAGGTCCTAACACGCAAATCATAACATGCACGTCATGTACCGCATGATTTACATGACATTGTCTTGGTGCGCTTCCGGCCGTTTTGTTAACTGTATATAAACTTGACATGACATGAATGACATGACATGAATGCGTAGTGAACGTAAATGACAGGTCATGCACTGTATATACCAGAATATACGTTTCATTATATAAAAGATTTTACATGCATGCATGCATGACAAACACAGGATATATAGTGAACTAGATGTCATGACATGAATGAGTTCATTTTCCTCAAAGAGAAACAAGGCGATGTATGCAGCTCTCTGCTGGCTGCTTCGCATTACATCGATTCCCACAGTGCGTTGGATCTGCCGAATTTTTTTATTTGTATTTCATGCCACGCATGCGCATTCCATACTGTTTCAATATATAAATCCTTTCACTGGCACAATAAATTCAGTTGCCAATTCGCGCTCGGTGTGTCTTCTTCTCTAAAGTCCGCATCTTTCTTGTTTCACAACCGTACTCAAGGGATCATACATCGTATACTATACATCGATCGCAGACAGAAAGTCACGAAATAACAATGCACGAACATCTCCAGGCAAATAATTCCTAAACTAAAAAAAGTCTTCTCTGTACATGGGTTTGCTAGTTTGGATTGTTAAAAAGGTTTCGCTGTGAAAGCGACGAGTGCGGAAAGGACGAGCGAACGTAGCACATTTGACTGAACGATCGAGGCATGACGACTTAATTAAGAGAATGTAGGTTAAGTAGAGATGGTACAGGAAGGCCAAAAATATATGTTATATCTGCGGTACATAAGACTGTATCATTATTGATAATGCACGTGTCATTATTTCTACCATTAGGGAGCCCTCTACTTTTCCCTCTTTCCTCTTCGTGTGGATTTATAAACAAGACGCAATAAAGGACGCGCGATTTTTGCCCGTGAACATGTGAGCCATGCCAATGCTTCGCACACACCCATAACGTACGGAAATTTACGGGACTTGGATGGCTTTATTCTATACAGACTCAATCCCGCGAATATAATCTTTCTGGAAAGTGTTCCACATTATCGACGCGCTTCCGATTATTAGCCGTGTTAGCGTTTTTATAAGTCATCACTTTTGTCTCTTGAGGAGACACATGAAGAGTCCCCTGAAGATAGCCGAGCTTTTAGAATGATTTGTTACATATTGTTTTATACGATAGCTCCAAGACATGTTACGAGTGAAAAGAAGTGTACCTATTCATATTGCCGTGCCTTTAGTAGTGCAGTGTTAATGAAGGAGTGCGAGAAAAGTTGAAACTTTCAGTTCAGTCAATACTCACAAGACAAATACTTATATGTACAGACCAGAACACCAAAGTATTACTTCTTAAAACAGGACCCTCCGTCAAAAACTGCAACATAATTGTGCGATGGTTGGCAGCATAGCAGCGGATGACGTGATGTGTTAGGCTACTAGTGAATCACGCATACACAGAACGTCCATCAGCCGGGTGTAGCGCCATGAGCGTGGGAATGCGTGGTTAAGAACAAAATGACTCGCAGGATAGTTAGTTTCATGATATGACAGGCAGTCGTCAGCGTAGAGACGTATGTTAACGATTTCATATTGCGTGAAAAGTCATTATTGTAAAGCGAAAGGAGAATAGCGCTCAGGAGAAGAAACATGAGCAGTACGTCACTCAAGTCCAGGAAGCCAGAATAAACCTAATAAGTGTTCGCCTTCGTCAATTCATAGCGCTTACTTTCGTGCCTGAACCAACGCAGCCAGCCAAATGACGCTAAAGAAAAGAAAAAAAGAACAGTTTTCTTTGCAGAAAAATGATACACAGAAACGCAAAGTAAAAAAAAAAACATTTTTCCGAAGTTCTATGTTTGTTTTATAGTGGGAAACAAAAGAAAAGAAGCTACGATGACGAGAGCAGCGCCTTCATTCTGCCGATTTGCACTTTGGCACGCAGACGAGTATAAAAAGGGGCACTGTGCGAAGAGGCGACAAAAGGAATTGCGCTGGGAGCCCATCTCAAGAATTTGTACGTCTTAATAACCTGTCAAGCGCGACAATGTGTTCGCTTCTGTCGCATACCAGCGACAGCCGTGAAAGCGCGAAACCTTCTGACGGCGCCGCAAGGCTCTGGTTTTCATTACCCATATAGGTCTGTACGCAAGGGCGGTGAGAGGAATTCTCAACGTTCCTTCTGTCCAAGAAATAGCCCAGAAGCCAGGGAATTAGCAGATGCTGTCAACGGCGTCAACATTTTTTTTCCTGTAGAAGACGAAAAGAAAAACAAATTTTATTTCAATACATGGTGGTCGCCTTTGGAGCCAGTATCTCTGGCTATGTAACATGAGAGAGAGTGGCTTTGCTTTCCTACCCAGTTGCGATGCATTACGTACCGGTTAACTTGGTATAGCGAAATTGCCTGAGAATTGCAAGAGCACAAAATGCGATTGTGACGAGGAGGATGGTGAAAGGGAGAAGGAGGCATTTCACACGCTTACCGTCTTGTCAACAACGCGTTACACACACAGCCCAAGAGAACAGATTAGACGATGCGAGCGAAGTTCCAGTGCTTTTTGGCTCTGCATGAACCATTAATATAAACCAGCTCTCCGATTTTTCTACCCCTATGGGTACCACGCTTTTCGCGATGCACCTGTGTGTTTCCGCAGTAGAAGCAAGCATGAGACTCATAACGTTACGGCTGCCTGTCATTTTCTGATAGTCCTGAAACGAACAAATCCCAGGGCGCACTGATTGGGATGGTAGCACATTCTATACGCGTCCACCGATTGATGACACTTATTGTCAAAGTCGTGCTCCCTTTATTTTTATCTCTACATAATGTACCACATAAGCAACCTATTCTTAGATGGCGGATGTTATGCGAATCGATTAATGAAGTGAACACGCTGCTTTGTTAAATTAAATTACAGAATGTCACCCGAAACAACCAAGTGTCGCGGGAAGCAACGAAGAGCAGGGATTTCAGAGATGTTCAATAAAACTTTGTTTCGGGCTGGCTAGTTGATACCTGAGGCGAGCAGATACGAAGACAATAAAGACAGACACGTCTTGTTTGCCCTCGTATTAAGCCTTTTTTCGTAATTCTCCTCACATATAAAATGCCATTACATCCAGCTAACCATCGTCCTCTCCAGAAGAGCACACGTTAGCGTTTGTTGGTGCCTCGCTGCGTAAACAAAAACAAGGTGCTGACACGCAGAAACAGCGACGAAGGCAAACACCACAGCTCTGAATTCGCAAAATGTTCCGTTCATGAGGAACTATCCGTCTGGGATTTTTACCGGCGCCTTGATCTTTAGGAAAACTGTTGGATGTTTCGCTATGGAGTTTTCTTGCTCAAACCGAGCTACGCATGCGATCTTCCGTTGCGGCACCTTGTCATCGCAGTTGGGGCATCGGGACAGCGAAATCGCCATTTTCGTTGAATCAGAGGCTGGATCTGAGCTAGTTGGAACATTTACATTATGAAACCGTTAAGGCCCGAACACACGTACGCGTTGCAGCGCGTCGACGCGCTGCAACGCGTACGTGTGTTCGGGCCTTTAAGCGCACAAAGACGGGAACAAGAAGACGACACACAGAGCGCTACTTCCAACTGATGTTTATTGCGACACAAAAACGCCATATACGTGGTCCCTTAACTCAGAAATGGCTACTGCGCATGTTTGAGAGCTGGGCTATCAGTTTCTTTCTTAATTCTACGCTCTCCTCCCTCCTTTTTTCCTTTGTTCTCGAGGTTCTGCAAGGTGTTCCCAGGACTGACTCTTACTAAGGAACTTCCTGAGGATGCTCGCATCCGCTTCCTCGACCTCGAGCTTCACTTTACCCCAGGACATGTCTGTTGGATTTACGCCCATCGTTCTAGGAAACGGCTGCTTCCCTACGCCTCCAACCACTCGAAGCTCGCGCCGTTGCTCTTCCATCATGAATAACGCACTCATGAGGTCGTGTTCTCATCAGATTCCCCAAAAGCAGCTGGATTTCCTGAGTTTCTTCTATGTGACCTTGCTGAAACCTTGTTGCGCAAGCTCAAGAAAACTAGTGATGTGCCTCGGAAAAACACCGACAAGACAAAAACTGCTGTCATTCCGTACGTACACCAAGTGTCCCATAGGGTAAAGAAGGCAGCAGGACGCGCAGGTGTCAGGGTGGTGTTCTCCGCCCCCAAAAAACTTGGAGGCTTGTGCAAGCGTGTGAACGTGAGCAACGAAAAGCCTGACATATGCAGCAAGAAACACGCCACGCGGTTTGTGTCCTGCAAATGCAGAGTCGTGTATAAGGTTCCGCTCTCATGTGGACGTGTTTACATCGGCCAAACAGGCCGATGTATCAGTGATCGCTTACGAGAACATGCCAACAATTTGAAGCAAAAGTCAGGCAGCAACATGGCGTTACATTGTGCAACATGCGGTTTATTTATTTATTTATTTATTTATTTATTTATTTATTTATTTATTTATTTATTTATTTATTTATTTATTTATATCAGTACCTTCAGGGCCCGAAGGCGTTACAGAAGGGAGTGGGTAAGAGTATACATAGTAATAAGAAAAATAAGAGTGAACAAAGAAAAATCCGGCAGATCCCACGCACTGTGGGAATCGATGTAATGCGAAGCAGCCAGCAAAGAGCTGCATACATCGCTTTGTTTATTTTTGAGCCGAATAAAACCATACATGCCATGACATCTAGTTCACCATATATCGCATGTTTGCCATGCACGTGTGAGAGAGAGAGATAATAAAACGAGAGAAAGGCAGGGAGGTTAACCAGAATTGTAGCATCCGGTTTGCTACCCTACACTAAGGGGAGGGGGAAAGGGAGAGAAAGATGGAAAGGACAGCAGAGAGAAGAGCAGGCGCGCGAGAAAAAAAAAAGATATAAACAAAAGGAAGCTGTAGATCGGCAGTACTAAAGCCTATTCAATAGGCCACTGGCACGCAAAAAGTTCAGTAAGGCCTTAAACGATTTTCGCTGTGCAGACAGTTCAGGTCGGCATTCCAGCACTGACTGTTCCGACAGGGGTCTGTCGTCAAGGCGGGCCAACACAGCAGCTAGCGACAGTCTGTGCGAGCTGTAGCGAGGGCAGCGACAAAGAACGTGGTCTATCGTTTCTTCGCTGTCACACTGGCTGCAAGTAGCACTCTCTGCCATGCCGATTCGGAAGGCAAAAGATTTGGTGAAAGCAACACCAAGCCACAGTCGACAAAGCACCGTTGCCTCGAGTCGAGAGAGTCCGGACGGAGGCCGAAGTCGACGACACGGGTCCAGTCTATGCTGTCGTGTGTGCTGTAAACTTGGTGTGTTCCACAAGGATTTTATGTCTTCATTGGCAATCTCTCGAATTTTCATCGCAGCATCCGTTCTTGATAACGGGATGGATTCTTGTACGCCGTCTTCGTGTGCAGTTCGAGCAGCAGCGTCGGCATGTTCGTTGCCCAATATGCCGCAGTGACTTGGAAGCCACTGAAAGGTGATGTCATGCCCTTGAACGAAGAGGTGATGGAGCAGCTCTCTAATTTCCAACACGAGTTGCTCGTGGGGTCCACGGCGTAAGGCGTATATCAGGCACTGTAAAGCTGCCTTGGAGTCCGTGAACACGCTCCATTTCTTGGGTGGTTGGTCATAAATTACTCTAAGTGCGCTACGCAGAGCAGCAAGTTCCGCAGCTGTCGATGTAGTCTGGTGGGATAGCCTAATCTTCACGGTGGTTGTTCTTGCAGGAAAATGCACGCGTGCATGCACAATATGGTATATACCATGCCAATGAAACGTATATTCTGGTATATACACTGCATGACCGGTGATTTATGTTCATCACGCACTCCTATCATGCAATACCAATTTTGGTATATATCCAGTTATCTAAACGGCCGGAAGCGAACCATAACAGTGTCATGTAAATCATACCGTACATGACATGCATAACATAATTCGCATGTTAGGACGTGTCATTTGTGTTCGTCATACAGTCACATCGCACAATACCAATTTTGGTGCATATCAATCTAGCGAAACGGCCGCGAGCGCACCATGAGCGTGCCATGTAAATCATGTCGTACATGACACGCATGTCATGATTTTCATGTTACCACCTCTAATTTACGTTCCTCATACAGTCGCGTCGTGCAACACCAATTTTGGTGTATATCGAGCCCGCGAAACGGCCGCGAATGCACCGTGAGCGTGGCATGTAAATCATGACATACACGACATGCACGTCATGGTTTTCATGTTACCACCTGTTATTCATGTTCTTCATACAGTCACACCGCGCAATACCAATTTTGGTGTATATCAACGTAGCGAAACGGCCGCGAGTGCGTCATGAGCGTGGCATGTAAATTATGTCGTGCATGACACGCGTGTCATGATTTTCATGTTACCACCTCTAATTTACGTTGGTCATACAGTCGCGTCGTGCAATACCAATTTTGGTGTATATGAACCTAGCGAAACGGCCGCAAGTGCGTCATGAGCGTAGCATGTAAATCATGACATACATGACATGCATGTCATGGTTTTCATGTTACCACCTGTTATTCATGTTCTTCATACAGTCACATCGCGCAGTACCAGTTTTGGTGTATATAAAGCCAGCGAAACGGCCGCGAATGCACCATGAGCGTGGCATGTAAATCATGACATACATGGCATGCATTTCATGATTTTCATGTTACCACCTGTTATTCATGTGCTTCATACAGTCACACCGCGCAATACCAATTTTGGTGTATATCAACCTAGTGAAACGGCCGCGAGTGCGTCATGAGCGTAGCATGTAAATCATGACATACATGACATGCATGTCATGGTTTTCATGTTACCACCTGTTATTCATGTTCTTCTTACAGTCACATCGCGCAATACCAATTTTGGTGTATATCAAGCCAGCGAAATGGCCGCGAATGCACCATGAGCGCGGCATGTAAATCATGACATACATGGCATGCATGTCATGGTTTTCATGTTACCACCTGTTATTCATGTTCTTCATACAGTCACATCGCGCAATACCAATTTTGGTGTATATCAACCTAGCGAAACGGCCGCGAGTGCGTCATGAGCGTGGCATGTAAATCATGACGCGCATAGACACGCGTGTCATGATTTTCATGTTACCACGTGTCAGTTATGTTCGTCATGTCGAAATGTCTCGTCATACCAGTTTTCGTATATATCCATTCATTTAAACGGCCGCGAGCGCCCCGAGACCATGTCATGTAAATCATGCCGCACATGACATGCGTGTCATGATTTGCACGTTAGGACCTGTCATTATGTTCGCCATGAACTCTTGTCACGACATACCAGTTTTGGTATATATGAAATTAACGGAATGGCCGCAAGAGGCCCAAGGCCATGGAATATAAATTATGCTGTTCATGACATGCATGTCATGATTTTCATGTTATGACCTGTCATTTATGTTCGTAATACGGTCATGTTAATCCATGCCAATTTTGGTATACATCCGATTAACGAAACGGCCAGGAGAGCACAAAGTCGTAGGCGGCTAGATAGATAGATAGATAGATAGATAGATAGATAGATAGATAGATAGATAGATAGATAGATAGATAGATAGATAGATAGATAGATAGATAGATAGATAGATAGATAGATAGATAGATAGATAGATAGATAGATAGATAGATAGATAGATAGATAGATAGATAGATAGATAGATAGATAGATAGATAGATAGATAGATAGATAGATAGATAGATAGATAGATACGCTCAAACTCACAGAAGTTCGCTAAGAAATGCTTCGCATTTAAAAATGCTGCTAAGAGTAAACATCGCATTCAACAGCAGCCTTAAAAGCAGGTTGTTCTGCCTTTCTTGACCAGACTGTCCTGATCAGGAAATACCGAGACCAGATTGCTCGGGAAATTCATGAGGCATCATGCATAGAACAGCTCGGACCCAGTTGTGTTAGCATGCCCTCTATCGCTTTCGAAGAAAGAGCTGGCGTTTTTGCAAAACCAGTGACTATTACTTAGCATTGCTCTTACGTTTTAGGTTTTAACCTTTTAAAGGCCTTCTTTTTTATATCTTTTTATATTGATTTACCTCCTCACGACTTCTGTTTTCATACCGTTTTTACCTTTTGACGACTTCCATTGTTCAGTCGCATTTGTTTTTCATTCCTGTTCATTTATGCTAGCCAGCTTTCGTAATGCCCTTGTTCATTTTTGGTACGTCACCTTTTCCCCCTGTTGATTTTGCCTTTATTATTCTTGTTAAAGAAATGCTTGATTCAAGTGCTCTTTTTGTATCGCCCACTTCCCATGCCCGCGCTAACAAAGCCTGTTATCGTTAGCGCGAAAAGGAAAAAAGGAGAGAGGAGAGCGTAGAAATAAGAAAGAAACTGATCGCTCAGCTCTCAAACGTGCGCAGTAGCCATTTCTGAGTGAAGGGACTACATATATGGTGTTTTTGTGTCGCAATAAACGTCAGTTGGAAGTAGCGCTCTGTGTGTCGTCTTCTTGTTCCCGTCTTTGTGCGCTTAACGGTTTTGTAATGCCATTTTCATTCCCCGCGGTCTTCCATGCGAAGCTTCCATTGCCTGAAACAGATCGCGTAGTAAGCACAGTGGGGAAAAATCACAGCATATCCACGGAGTGAATGATGATGAGTGGGCGAAGCTGCGGAGGTTCATCGCTAAACCGTGAATCTTCCGTGAATTCTGCCCAGTACATCATCACCGACGTGAGATCGGGCGCGTTTATACTAAAGGTTCGATGAGTTATGACGACTTGCAGCTCACTTTAATTTTACATGTACGCTGTGAATTTTCATTGTTTAGAAAACCATTGCTTTAGAAAACATCTGGCGTCTTTCGTTAAGCAGCTGGCGTCTTTTCGTTTTGCTTTAGAAACATCTGGCGTTCTTTCGTTTTGCTTTTAGAAAACATCTGGCGTCTTTCGTTGTTTTATTTCATCAATCAACGGCGTTTTGAACAAAATTTTTATTGTTTAATCACGCACAGGAGAAATCTCACCAGGCACTACCTTGGAGGTAAACAATGGCTGCTAATCGGAATGAGAGACACAAGAATACGGCTTGTAGCTAACACTTACACTTCTAGTTCTACTAACGTTTCCTACTGGAACATGCGAATGGCTGCTAATGGGGAATGAGAGGCAGAAGAATTCGGCTTTTAGTTAACGCGCACGATGCGAATTTTTTATTGTTCAACAACGCACAGGAGAAATCTCCCATCGGCACCACCTTGGAGGTCAAGATCTGGTACTAGCGTTACGCCTGGTTACGCACTACGAGGGACGAACGGGTGCCGCTTTAAGGAGCTTCGCCCCTAAAAATCACAGCATATCCACGTGGTGAATGATGATGAGTGGGGCGAAGCGAACTCGCGCTGCAGCACGGCGATGGCATTGGCGCGAGCGCGGTCCTTCTTGATGGAAGATATTGCGACTAGATTGTTTGAGAACCACAATCTGTTGCACACACCGCAACGATGGCCGAAACTGTTATCGAGGAAGTCCCGCTGGAAGCGCGCGTCGGCGCCTTCGGGCAGAGCCCGCCTGATGCGTTTTGCAGCCACTTCACGTGCTCGCACAGCCTCGGGCTCTGCCTGCCGGTACGCGCGCTTTCTCGCCGCTTCACGGTCCTTCACATTTTGAAGATCCGATTCGTGCCACAGCCATGCAGCTCCGGCCTCGAGGCTCGAACGGCGGGGTCTTCTCGCCGCAGCCCTGCAGCTTGTCGAGCAGCTTCGGCTTCGCGGGCTCGAACGGCGGTGTCTTCTCGCCGCAGCCGTGCAGCTTGTCGAGCAGCTTCGGCCTCGCGGGCTCGAACGGCGGGGTCTTCCCGCCGCAGCCGTGCAGCTTGTCGAGCAGCTTCGGCTTCGCGGGCTCGAACGGCGGGGTCTTCTCGCCGCAGCCGTGCAGCTTGTCGAGCAGCTTCGGCCTCGCGGGCTCGAACGGCGGGGTCTTCCCGCCGCAGCCGTGCAGCTTGTCGAGCAGCTTCGCCTTCGCGGGCTCGGACGGCGGGGTCTTCCCGCCGCAGCCGTGCAGCTTGTCGAGCAGCTTCGGCCTCACGGGCTCGAACGGTGGGGTCTTCTCGCCGCAGCCGTGCAGCTTGTCGAGCAGCTTTGGCCTCGCTGGCTCGAACGGCGGGGTCTTCTCGCCGCAGCCCTGCAGCTTGTCGAGCAGCTTCGGCCTCGCGGGCTCGAACGGCGGGGTCTTCCCGCCGCAGCCGTGCAGCTTGTCGAGCAGCTTCGGCTTCGCGGGCTCGAACGGCGGAATCTGCTTCGCGGCGTCGACGTGCAGCTTCGGCCTCGCGGGCGCTCACCTCTGGATTCTGTCTGCGAGCGCGCGCTGCCGCCGCCTTCCGTGCCCTCCGTTCCGCAGCCTTGTCTTCCATCTGGCGACTCCGAGCTAAAGAGAAAGCGTGCCAAGAGGGAGCCTCATGGCGCGTTACTTCTGAAATGTTGTCTTCGGGTGTCGTTGAAAACACGAGACGTAGTAAAGAAGAAAGAACGCCACACAGGCGAACACGCAACGATAGTGTCACTCGTCAACGTCGTCTTCTTCTTCTACTGCATACCAGAACGCGCGCAGTAAAGAAGAAAGAATGCCACACAGGCGAACACGCACGAGAGTCTCACTCGTCAACGTCGTCTTCTTCTTTTACTGCATACCAGAACGCGCGCTTCTCACGAGCTAGAGGTGGCTACTACAAACAAACAAACCTACAAACGGAGGATGGACAGACCCACGGCATAAGGAGCTTCGCCCCTAAAAAAAGACAGCTATATAGCGGGGTGCTTTGCTTTGTGTGAGTGAGTAAGCAGTAGGCTGAGGTTGCTACTTGGCACAAATGGTGCACTATCGGAACGCATGTTTCCATGCCATAAAAAGTGCAGCAGCAGACCTTCTGGTCTTTGTCACATGCGGAAGAGTGGCGTGACCCGAGCAGAAACGTCAGGTATAAGGTATAGCGCGGCACGCCACTGGCTGTGGCAGAATAGTGAGAATCGCGAAGTGGCGAACCCACAGTAACGCCGGGGCCAACCAGTGATGCTGGCAAGATAGTGATAGTTCATATATGCAACAGCGGACGTTCAAATTTTGGCGGTGTTGTGACGTGATATGCGACTTTTCTGCTCTTACGGCACGGCGACCGGAAGTTACGCTGCCTTAGGGTAAGCCACTGTTCGGAGCGAGCGGGCTTCTTGCTATCTGGATTGTTCCTGCTACTGAAAGGCTGCCTGAGCATGCGCGCAGCGGTATTGCCGTAGTTGTCATGCCGTCTTTGGCGAATCCTACATACAGACGCCGCTGCGGCAAGTCGATCCTGGGTTCCTCCAAAATAGCATGCGGCCTACCGTCTTGTGCGACTACGAAGTAAGGGCATGCCATCTTGACATCTCAGGTGGCTTAGCAAGTGCTTTCGAGGTAAGCAATCAAGCAATCGTTCTTAACTCTCTCTCTCCCGCTACAGTGAGAAGAGCGCTCGCTAAGAATCGCGTTGTGGGTTCGATGGCTGAAGGCAGGCCTGTCTGAAACGGCGGGGTTATTTTGGGTCATTATAGAATCACTGTATAAAACGCCCGTTTTGGCAATAGCATTTTCGTCAAAGACCGATGAACTTAAGAAGTGTCGAAATGCGGCCTTGTTTATACGAAACGTATTTTAGAGTGTTTAGCGTGCCATACTGAACAAGGACAGAAAATTGGTCGGGAAAATTATAACGGTATATTGAACGCAAATGTGTTGAACACAAGAATAATGCAAACGCTTGTTTGTGTCTGTGTGTGAGCTTTGTCTTAAGGTTCACCAAACGAAGTGATAAATTCTTAAAGTACGTTTGTGGCAGTGCTTCTGGTCTATTGACGTTGCTGCAACGCGACGATATATTTAAAAAATCCGAATCACATTGCGGATCGTTACAAAAGTTGAATATAAAGCAGTGATAAAGCAGTTTTTCAAAGCCAGGAACACCTCTCACCCGTTTTCCTGGTGCCACCATAGAAATGTTTTCAGGGCGCAGTGTAGGCACGTTTCGGGACTACAGTACGTTAGAAAAAGCACACGTGCGAGTTTCAATTGACAAAATCCTTGGTTCTTTTCACGCTCACTGCTCGCTGTGGACATAACGGATACTGTCGGTTTGTACGTTCGCTTCCTCATTGCCCGTTTCACTCTCGCCTGTTGTGACTTTTTATACCGTATTTTCACGACCAGACGTTTTCTATTTCCGCGGCTGAAAGTGAAGCCGCCTTTCTTTGCATATCAGTAAGTTAGTTCCTGCTTCCTTCTCTGGCATACGAAATGTCAGCGGCACCGAATTTCCATACTGCCAGTCTCATGTAGTTTCTTTCTTTCTTTCTTTCTTTCTTTCTTTCTTTCTTTCTTTCTTTCTTTCTTTCTTTCTTTCTTTCTTTCTTTCTTTCTTTCTTTCTTTCTTTCTTTCTTTCTTTCTTTCTTTCTTTCTTTCTTTCTTTCTTTTTGCAGATCAATACTGCAGTTTTTTCGTTAGACCTGGGTTGGCTCTCAGCATAATACGTCGCCGGGAGTATTCTCGGTCAGATGTGTGCACCAGGAACTGAAATAAGAGGACTTTTCGTTCACACGTGTTCATTAGCCAGAAGGCATCGCTAATGATATGCCCCTAACGCTTGGCTGGGGATTTCTCTTACGAACAATTCTAGCGCGAGTCGTTTTTGTAAATGCTGGTTCAGTATCGCACAAAACATGATGCGAAATACTGTCTGCGTGTAAACAACGGACAGCGGAGAAGTTGCTCTGTTTTGAAAAGACCCTTTGTGGCATCTTAAGAACGACAGCTGCTGACCTCGAGGACGCCAGTTCGCTTCCCGTCCACAGCAGCCGCATTTCGATGAGTCGCTTATCTAATAAGATTTCGATGTACGTTAACAGGTAGCGTGATGATGTCGTGTAATCCACAAGACCTCCGTAAACTGTAGCAAAGAGTAGTGAAACATGCTATTGGGTGAACAACGTTGTGTATTCTGAGATGAAGAGGAATAAAAAAACAGACAGTCTTGCGCTCTTTGTTCATCGGACTCGTTTGTTGGAGGGCTCTCGTCGAAAACAGAGCTTAAGCCCCAGTTGGACGGCGTGGTGCGAACCCAAGCTACATGATCGCGATACAACAGGTGGCCAGAATCAATAAAGAGCCCCTCACAACGGCGTAGCTCATAATCGTGTCATGACAAGTAAAAACGCATCATTTTAAATACGTGGCGCAATGTTACGATTGCGTTGTACGTGTTTGCTGCCTGGGTGTGTGAATGTGCCGTGTGTTCGCGCTCAAATATTTTTTCGGAAAAATGTTACAAATGACCAGAAAAAGGAAGGAATAGAAAGAACGCCAATCGATAAACCTAGCACGGCAATAAATACGCACAAGGGATCAAACGCAAGTAATCCCGTCTGAGTAGAAGGTAAATGTTAGAAGACGCTTGAGCTTCGCCTTCAAGAGTTGAACGCGACAGCGTAATCGGGCCCCGTTTGCATCGCCTTCGCAATCGGTAGCCTCGCTTCGCCTCTCGGTGCCGTAAGGAAAGGAACGTCTGTGCGAGTAACATTGGCCGTTTAAAAGTATTGTACGATGCCTACTGCAAGTACAGTTGCCAAGTGCCCACTACGTCATAATTCATCCTCTTGCGAATCAGCGAATTACTGATGTGGTCGGGGGTTGCCCACAGGACCGGGGAGCAGCCAGGCCTCAGGGAGAAGTTGAGATCAGGAGCCGGAGCTGATTACAAGAACGTTTATGTGCATGACTATTTGGTAGCGTGCTTGAAGCGTCTCGACGTTCGCGTTATAAAGCCTGGGCTTTCCCAGGATTCCCTGTTGGAGAAAACAATCAAGTCCAGGACAGTCCAATCAACACGTTGTCTTCATCTCCGTTCCCTCAAGGAAAAGTAAAGCACCGCCTCCTTCCCACCTCAGGAAAGAGAGAAGCAGCGCGCCTGGCTCAACGAACGGTGCTCGGGAGGTGAACAAGACGCAATAGGGCACTATTCGCAATGCCCATAGACTGTCGCGCCGCCAAGCGGAATTCAGGAGCGTCCTCTCGAGGAGGGTTAGTAGACGACAAAATGGCAGCACTACGCAGTCGCTCCCTTGTTCGGCTGTGCTAACCTCAGTGTTAACGCGTTGGCAAGGAAGGAACACTACGACTTGGCATGTTCCCTGCATCAGTGAACAAACCGGGCCCTCCGTGACACGAGAAATCTGATTCGTTCTTGCGAGGCGCGAAGTTTTCGTGAAAATACGTGGCGACTCGCGCTTTCAATGTTTATAGCCCACAGAGTACGCATACTGTCAGCTTCGCGAGGCTTTCTGTAGCCACGTAGGTTAGTTAAATGTTATCGTCTGACATATTCAGTTGAAGCTCACCCTGTTTTACTTGTATATAGCATTGTTCAGTGTTTCTTGTAGTGCATGAATCCCATAACACTGTACGCGGGAGGTCGCGCCGGCTCGCGATGTGCTCTTGTAAAACTGAGCGATCTCAAGTTGTCAATACATTAAAATATGCCTCTATCCTTTGTCAGTAAAGCGCTGTTACTAATCGTGCGAGCGACGTTTCAATCATTCGAGGACGCGTCTGCTCCACGCCTTTCGTGGAGCGAACGCTTTCCACGCCGTCCTTCGCCAGTGTGTGGGTTTCATAGCCAGCGCTGCGCCGCTTGTTTTTGTACGTTTGTTGATAGGTGGCAGCACACTGCAAGCGATTTGCTCGTTGAGCGATCTGCCGGCGAAATGTTCTCCGCGCCCAAACCACGACCTCCTCTAGAGGAGGTCGTGGCCCGGACATCCCTGTAATTGTAAACGTGGTGAAGCGGAGTGGTCGAAGTTGTTCGGCGGAGGAAATTCTTCAGATTGCTTTCAGAAGTGATGTTGAAAGAAACCATCTTGACGACAAGGATTTTTCACTGGACGTAGAAGACTGTGAAGGCACTGAGAAGGACAGCGACGGTGAACGATCAGCTGCTAACTCACGAGGAGCGAGTTGCACTTCACGTCCCCTCGTGCGTTAATGTTCTTTCACGCTCGTAAGTCGCTTTGATTGTATTTAAGGTTTAATATCCTTGAGCGAGATCAAAATAAAAGCATAGTTCCTATTGTGCATTGCATGTACCAATTATTGTGGATATTATGGAGCGCCGCATGCCGCCAACACGCTCGAGCTCGACCAGAGAAGCGAAATGGTTAGAGCGTTGGAACGTGCAGTCACAGCCACAATCCACGCCTCTCGGCTAACTTCTTCGACGTTGCGAAAAGGATACGTGTGCATTCTTTTCGATATTCGTGTTTCGATCGTGCTGATCGAGCCTGCAACATGCGAGTGAAGTGAATTGCACACGGCTAGAGTCTCAGCATGGCTGTGACACAAGCGCTACTGAATGGGAAGTTAAATGCTTGTGTTCCGTTGAAGACGTAACTCCGCGTTCCCGACTGCACAAGTAATGACGACGGCGTATTATGTTTGCAAACAATCACCACGTTAAACGTGCGGTCCCGTGCAGCAGCGATGGCGCTACTCGCCGGCGGCCTACTACTGCGGCAAATCCGTAAGGCAGCCTCGGTACAACGTATCTATAAACGTTGGCTCGGTACGTACTACCTCGGAGTGCCGTTCTGCTCATACGTCAATTTTAGTTCATGCAGTTTTATGTAGCACGCACAGGATTTCGCAAAGCATCGTTATGCATGGTAACGGAGCTGAAATATAACCTTTCACACCACAGCAAATAATTAGGTGGCGAGTACTTCGCACTTTCCATGGTTTGGGAAAGGAGTTTAGTCTCATATCCAATTCAGCACAGCTCATGACTTCATCCGGTGAAAGTGGCACGGGCCGTACGTCCGCACGTGCTATCTGTTCCTATGCTAACAAACGGGTTGACCCTCCTCCTGGCGCCATCTTGAAAAGCACGGCGCGCCACCTATAGTTCGTGGGCATTGCGAATAGACACAATGAAGGGATCACGGCGGCGCACATGCCTGAAAACTGGTCGTGTTGTCAGGTTCAGTTTTTCCTGCCTCGACAGCGTCGCCGGCGCAGCTGACGGCCAGTTCCCGGTCGGGTCACAAAGCCACAAAGACACCGCATAGTGTGGGCAAGGTGACCGATGAGGAATTCTGAACAAAGCAGTGCACAAGTACTGCCTCCTCCGAGCAGCCTCGACTGCAAATAGTTCATCTCGAGGCCACAAAACCGTCAAACTCAGCCAAGGCGATTGACGAGGGGTCTGACAGCCTCGAAGGTTCAGGTTCTGGTGCGTTTCGGGGAATGTTGACGACGCAGAAAGCAGAGCAGATGCCGCGAAATCATTTCCACGATCCAGCGGCGCCAAGCCGTGAAGTACGATCATAACAGTACCCACTAGGAGTGCCTAAGGCAACGCGCGAACCTACGCAGCTGGGTACTTTGTTGATTCTCACTCACTCGTTGTGTGATTCACATTTCTTGACGCCTTGCGCGATTCTACTCTTCTTCCACGCAACATTACATATGCTAAGAACACTTCTCACATTACATGACATTTGTGTATACGGTTTTTTTCGGAAGCTGTTCCAAGCAATGGCTGGGCTCTGTGGTAGAACACCTGCTTCGCATTCAGAAGGTCTGGGTTCGATTCCTACTCGAAACGAAGTTCGTTATTATTTATTTATTTGCATCTTTCTCGAATTTTCGCGCACGGACAGCGCTGACTTATCGCTCGCAACCAACGACGCCGACACCGGGATTTCTGCGAAACGAGCTGTTTAACACTATCGCGTTAAAACAGACGTGAAAGGGCTCACTGTACAAGAAATAAAGCTTAGCAATGCGCTATGTTGGGCCAGTTGGTGCATAGCTACTTGAATGCATGGCGTGCCAGGTTTATCGGTTGGCGTTCTTTCTGTTCCCTCCTTTTTCATTTCGTTTGCAACCTTCCGGCACGTATTTCAAGTAGCTGTGCACAAACTGTCCCAACATAGCGTATTGTTAAGCCTTCAGTACCTATATGTCCAACGTGAAAATTTCATGGCATCCGCCGTTACTAACGACAGTAAAAACGTTTTGGCTAATATGGGCCAAGAGCGTTTTTAAACAGACCCCCCCCCCCCCATTAATTGTACTTGTGCGAACTCAAATGCAGACTCATTATCATCTCAGAGTCCTTATGCTTCTTGTGTTGCCTGACGTTTCAGAGGCATCATGCGCAGACGGAGCGCCGCACTTTCTGTCACTGCGATGCGCCTGGATGTCAGCGCGTGGAGGAAAAGTAAATGAAGGGCAAATATTGGCAGCAGAGTCGCCACCGAGACAAGCGGAAGTCACAGGGCGAAGACTCAGAAAAAGCCATCAATCATGGTCGCCGCGGCTCGAGTGTTGGAGCCCCGCGGTGGCATGGAAAGCGGCCGGAGGTCTGGACAGGAAGGAGGGCTTCTCTGCTCTCGGCTGGCCAAATGGAATCGGAAAGTTTCCGCACTGGGGCTGAAATGAAAACTTTCTGTGAGCTGTCGGCCTCTGGTCACCAGGCTAGCTTTGTTGTACAGTGACTATCGATACTGTTAGGGGGCTTACAACGGCAGAACGGAGGTGAGGCCAAACAGGGAAGTTAATTACACTGATGTACATATGTGATAAGGATGGCATGATACGGTCGCATAATGGAAACTTTATTGGTACCAAGCAGTAATTTGTTTTTGGCTAGTTGGTGCATGATACTGTTAGAGAGGGGAGCGCAAAGACACAAGGTTTGACGGGGAATTGGGACCAATACTGCTTAGAGAGGGCAGCGCAAAGACACAAGGACGAAAAAACAGAGTCGACGCCCAAGGCGTCTACTCCGTTTTTTCGTCCTTGTGTCTTTGCGCTGCCCTCTCTAAGCAGTATTGGTCCCAATTCCCCGTAAAACCAGGAAGCAACGTGGGGGGGGGGGGGGATATAAAAGCAGGGAAGAGAAAAAAGTTGCAGTTTCGTCCCAAGGGCAAAGCAATGAATGCGACAGCAGCAAATAGCAATGTTTACGAAGTAAGCCTAGCGGCTAACTATTTTGGATCCACTCAACTCTACAAAACGCTTGTGTAAGTGAATACGGCCGCTCCAGGGAGCGAAGCGCTTTTCGTGCAGTCTGTCGTCTCGAAGTAAGCGGTGAGAGCCACAGCACGTACAAGGGTATACGAGCCGTATAGTGATGTCTGCCGAGAGAGTGCGCGCCAACGCTCGCGACTGCGCCCTTATGATCAAAGCTCGCAGTTGCTGCTCGTGCGACGCAGCCCCCCCACCCACCTCCCGGCCTTTATGCTCCATCACCCGACGAAAGATGGGCGGGGCTTTCCTCTGTGCTTAAGGAGCCATCGATGGCGGTCCTCGCACGCGGGCCAATGTTTTTGCATGCGTGCGGCGGCGACGGCAGGTTCATCTCTGCTTCAGCCGCGTTCGTCCCCAGCGCTCGCGCGCTTTTACTCGCGCGTAGAACGTACGATGCGAGGCGCGACGTTATCAATTTGGACTTTATACGAAGCATGACAGCGACGACAGAAACCCGTCGAGAGGGTCTATTTAATTGTTATCGCAATAAAACGTCATCTGTACAAGTTCTGTGGTTCGAGACAAGGCTCGTAAAACAAAAGGCCTATGTAATGGATCACCAAAAGGTGACATATTGCCGGGTGTAATAGAAAGAGTAATGTGCAAGCACACGGACCTATGCTAAACGGGAAATCTCGCGTGACCACCGCACACGTGACGTCGAAAAGGGTATAGATGCATTCACGTTACACGCACAGTCACGCCATCAGCTGGGAATATTCGTAAAGGGGGTGACAACAGGGCTCGAATCACTAATAATGCAAGTGACTCTTGGCATTATCAATGGGACAGATGATATCATGGCTCGAATTGAGCTTCGTTATATATGCTCAGAAGCACACTACCTCCGCTGCATTGTCGAAAAAGTGTCTGCATATATTCTGAAAAGTGGATAACAATTTGGCTGTAAGTGTCAGGATCTGCTATTCTCTCTGCTTCAACCGTCAGCCGCCATATTCTAGTGTCGCAATACAAAAATATCCTCAGAACACTTACACCATCCCTCACTCCTGCGGACGATGCAAATCGCCGACTCTTCACATAAATAGTACGCGAGGTAAACATATTCACCCCTCGTTTCATGAAAGGCTTTTAAGATAAGCCGATGAAACGCTTATCTTCCCTTCCTAGACAGGAAGGCCGACCTAGACAGATGATGCGCATCTCTTCTCTGAATATTTACTTGCCGCCATTGTGACTCCTTGAGACGAACGCATATATTTATATAATTTTTGCATAGCTTCAAGTAGCTACAATAGAGATCGCAGTTTAGGCAGATTCCCATCACGATCCATCAATCTTATTGTTTCGCTATGTAATGTGTTGCGCATAAACATGGTGCTTTCCGCGGCATAACGTGGGACAGAATTCCTGAATGTAGTAACTATGCCTCGAAAATACTTGTTGCTTTTTGTTCACTGCAAACACTATAATTAGCAGAATGGCAAGTCGTGCCATTTCGTTGAGATCCAACGTAGATGATTATACTGTGCAAAATAAACGCGGACAAAACGAGCAAGCACAGTTGTTTTGTTATCGTGTTTCTCCGTGTTGTCCGTGTATATTTTGTGCGGCCTTATTCTCTACGATCAAAAATTCGGCGCGTGTTACACCCTTGTAACACGAGAAGGCGAAAGCCTGACTGCACTCGTGCAATACAAATGAGCCGCAACGAGGAAGTATACGCATATGTATTGCATTAAAGGGGCCATGCAACGCTATTTCGGCATGGTCAGAAAACACTGCCGATCGGTAGTCGAGGCTCCCGAGAACACGCGAGCCAAACATTATAGCGCAGCACGCGGCCTGGAATTTACAATGAATTCTCAAAATCAGCTAGGAATCGTTCCCTCTTCTCTCGACAGATTTATTGATTGATTGATTGATTGATTGATTGATTGATTGATTGATTGATTGATTGATTGAAAAATTTATTCAATAAATAAGAGAGATAGGGGATCGGCAAGGCTCGGTCCCTAGTCCAGGACTCCAGTAGCCGTTGCTGTACGCTCAGCCTGATCAAAGAGACCCTTCTGGATCTTCAAGTCAGCTTGAGCGAGGACGGCCTCCCAAGGCTTCCTGAGTAAGGTCTGTACCAGAGGGGAGTTTATGTTTGTTGGCCTAGATATACATTCCCACATAATGTGGGGAAGAGACGGCCGCCCCCCGCACCATGGATGCCATAAATGATGCCATAAACCCAGATGACTGCGCCATAAACTCAAAGTCCACGGCCACTGGCTGAATTGAGTATCGTGAGCGGCATAGTTACTGCGGCCGCCGCACGATGCCGCCACGTGCCCACGTGCGCACTCGCGATCCGACTGAAAGTACGCCGCACGTTCTAAGATTAAAAAAGAAAAAGAACGTGCTGAAGGTCATGACGCGCGTTGACGGACGTATGCATCTTTTTGCCGCCTTGTCATCCCCCTCCCTGCGTAGCTTTCAGCGTGCTCGCTAGTATGAAAACCGAAAAATAAAGCGCTTGGAGTTTGCGACAAATCCGTGTAACTGCGCTCGTGCTTGACGGATTCTAAAAATTTTTGCCGCAGTCGATTCGTGAGGCAATACGCCCTTTTAATGAGACCATTCGACGATTACTTGCAAAAATGTTGCAGGCCCCTTTACGTCGACCCTTTAGATGCCTCATGCGAGCACTTGTGCATGTCTTTTTCAAAAAGTGTGCAGAGTTTAGCGAACTACGCACTACTCGTGTGCAAGGCAATACGCGCACCTACGTAGCTCCACACTCAACTGCATTCAGCACCGATCTGCTATTTATCACGCTTACTTTCCTTCTTTCGTTTCCCTCCTTTGCGCACATTCTTTCTCTCCTCCGCCATCATTATGGGAGGGGGGGGGGGAACACACCGTAAATAAACACTCTGCACAAGGCGGTTGTAGCCCTGACAAAGACAACTGTCCTTTTGTCGAAACGTTGGCTACAGCGGCATTACCTGTTCAACGATTTCTCATCAGTAGAGGCCGGATTTTTAGGCACTAAAAAGCTTGTTTTAGGCGCGAAAATAGGCAGGCAAAACAATGTTTTAGGCTTCCAAAATCGTAAATATAGGCACAACAAATTTTCACATAAATGCAAATAATTTCAAATGAAGACGTGTCAACCTCTATCTGCGACAGGAAAAAAAGATGTTATTGCTTAAGATAGCACAAAGGCGCCGACAGTTGAACATAGCCGTACAATTGTGCTTTCTCCCGCACGGTTTGCCCGTGTTCTGCACGATGAGTCAAGTGTCCACTGTCGAATCAACACACCCCTGGGTGTCTTTTCGGCATTATTGAGAAGTGCAGAGCAGGAGCAGACACCCAGATTGCTAAAAGGCCAGAAGCGAGAGATTCCTCCTATTGGCCGGGTCGAATTGCGTAGAGCCAATTTCTCCCCTGGCAGTGAAGCACTGGCGTAGCCAGGTGGCGGGGGGATTCAACCCCCCTCACCCGAAACTTTTCAATTTGGTGTGTGTGTATATACACGCACACATAGAAACGCATGCACGAACATATGTAAAGTATTGTTGCCCCCCTCCCCCCCCCCCCACCGGAAAAAATTGCTGGCTACGCTACTGCAGTCAACACCTTGAAAAGTAAATTACAAACAAAACAAAAGCTGCGTGCACATCACATTTTTCTTTCTTTTTTTGCTGTTCACTCTCCTTTCCGCTGACGGCTCTCCGCGGTTTCGCATTCGCCAACCGCTCGGGCCATGTCAGCGCGGCGGCGAATGCTCGCCGGCGTGTCCCGCTTCGCTGCTGCTAGCGGTTGTTGGTTGGTTGAACTTGAACTAGAGGAGGAACCCCATAGTTCCCAACAGCTAATCTTACGCGGTAACATGAATAACGGTCTCAAACAGCACCCGGGAGCGAAACTTGAGGCTAAATATCGTTCATATAAGCGCCAATTTTGAAAAGAGGCATTTATAGGCACTATAAAAACACTATAAAAGCCCTTCTTAACCTCTAATTCATGCTCATATATCAAAATGGCGCGATAGGAGCGCCCCCAAGGAACAAAATAGACATTTGGCTAAAGTCCAGTCTCTACTCATCAGCCAACAAGAAGCCAGTGTGTTGGCAGTGGAAGTAAGTCATGCTAGTAAACCTGCAAGTAGGACTTGAGTAAGCAGCGTGGAGAGTTGGGCGAGTTGGTACGAGTTCATTCTGGTCGAACTGCGCAGTGGGACGAGACGAAGAAAGGCAAGACAAACGAGCGCAGACTAACAACTGAGTTTACTGAACGATGAAACCAGACTTTGTAACAGCCTATGACTCGTCCCCTAGGGGCTAACACAGGAACCGCTAAAAGCCATGAAAATAAGCATGTCAAGGAGTTACCAACAGCTGCAAAACTATCAGAAAGACACGCGACAGGCTATAAAACCACGACAAACACCATGAAAAAACGCAGTGTATGAGAACGATTGTGCGCACGTGGAAACAACCACGTAGACTGAGGTGATTACGTGCACGTGGAGCAGAGATATGCGTACTCTTTGTCAGCGAGAATAATCGACGGGTGGCTGATGCATCCTTCCCCATTTCCTCCTGACATGGAACGCCTCGATAATTCTGCGGTCTACTAACTTCCTTTCTTTCGACAGAACTGTCGCGTCTTTGAAAACTGCCTCGCAACCGCACTGCCCGCAGTGCGCTGATAAATGCAAAGCTGGGGCGTTAAACAGCGCTCTCTCGTGCTCCCTTAGTCGCATGTTAATCCATCTCGCGCTTTCCCCTATATCTGACTTCCCGCACGTTAATGGCACCTGGTACACCACACCGACCTCGCAAGTTGCATACTTATTCCTGTGATGAATTACGCAATCACTCTGACGCGACTCACTCGTATCTTCTTTCCTCTTAATAACCATGTTGCACACTTTGGAAAGTTTAGCAGGCGCGGAAAAAACTACGTTAACCCCACATTTTTACCCGATCTTTTTTAAACCATGGGAAAGGCCGTGAACACACGGAACAACGGCGTACTTGTCCACCTCTTTCAACTTTCCGCTAGCATTCTGTCGCATGCCTTCTTTTACCACGCGGGTGAGCTTGCCGCAAACTGCGTCCATCAGGTGGCTCGGATACTCAGCGTTCCTTAGCCTTTCCACTTGCTTTTCGAAGCTTTGCGTCATCTTGTGGACGCAGGATTTTTCGAGCACTGCTCTCACACGGATTTGCCTAGTCTTCGTACTCGCGGGCTTCGAACGCACTTGTGGCTTTGTTTATTGCTGTGTTTTGGTTTTCTTTTGGATAAAATAATCAATAGTTGTGAACTTCGTGACCAGATTTGTATTGGTGAGCCTAAAAGGGTTAAAGTGGTGAAGTGAAACTGCTGACTTTTGCTGAACTTAGTTTTGCGACAAAGCGGATGCAGGCGACGCGGAGCCAAACGGAGCCGAAAGAACGAAGTTTAGACAAATCCGTGAACTACCCATCATTCCCATGCTACAGTGTACTAGAATACCCATGCGTTGCAGCTCCCATAGACACTAGCGCCAGAGTTCCCTCTAGTAAGTATTGCAGGAAACTCTATGCTTGTCAACTCCACGGTACCTGCGAGTGCGCGCAAGGGACGCTCGTCGGCGTCCTTGCTATACGCGATCCGCGTCCCACAAGAACGCTGCTTAGTATGGCGTGAGCTGTAGCGTTGAGCCGCGGCCGTGGTTGGCTGGGGCGGCGCCTGCAGGGGGTATGGGTGGGGGGCAAATGTCTGCCTGGCCTCCTCCAAGGGCAAGCATAATCAAAACACAACGCATATGTTCCCAGCCTCCCTGCCCCGCTGAAGAAACTCACTTGTCATGGGTGCCCCCCCCCCCATTAAAAAAGTCCTGGCGCCGCCCCTGGCGTTGATGGGAACGCATGCAAGGGTTGTCAAGTTTTGCTGCTTTGCGCAAATTGGGCTACTTTTTTAGGCCGGTGGCGGCAGAAAAGTCGTCTTGGCTACTCGGCTCCTTTTAGATGCGAAGTATCTTAAGGCGGAGCTCAATCCGGTGGTGGTGGTGTGCGGCGTGACCACCCCTACTGCGCATGCGCATACCCTCTCCACACACCTCCTCTCCAGTCACCCTCTCCCATCCCTCTCCACTTTCCCTCTCCCCTTCCCCTCTCCCCTTCCCCTCTCCCCTTCCCCTTTCCTCTTTTCCTCTCCACTTTCCCTCTGAAACGCGGGCTAGACATGCTGAAATTCTCTCCTGCGCAACGCCGCGATGAGCTCGAGCGCATGCGCGTCCCCTCCGCTTCTCTCTCCTCTCCCCCGCTGCCCCCTCTCGCCCGCCTGTCGACCGCGTTCCCCGCTCGCCCTGTGAGAATTAACGGCCAGGCTAGATGGAAGATACGACGCGCGTAGCGTCCCTCTTCGCGTTCCACGACGCAAGGTCGGTAGCATGCCCAACGAACGCCAACGGAACGCGATCGTGCAAGTGCTCCGGCTTCGCATCGCCTCATGGTCCCCTTTGGCAGGAGATGGTGTAATTTTTTGGCTACTTTCTTGTCCCCAATGTTTGAGTAAAATTATCAACATCTGGTGACGTCGCAGCTGCTGGTGTTGGAATATATAATGCCAAAACATGGCAGTGACAGCGTGCTTCCAGCTCCGGAAATTGAACTTTGCATTTTGATTACGCAGATAATGGACTTAATTAAAAGGATGGCGCAGTGGCCTAAGCAGGCGCAAGAATCAATGGTCTTAAGAGTATACGTTGTTGGGCTAGTTGGTTCATAATCTTCAAAATTGGCTAGCGCGAAAATCGACAAGGACTAAGAAGAAACACTGAAGTACAGGACAGGCGCTACTCGCAACTGCCAGTAGCGCCTGTCCTGTACTTCAGTGTTCCTTCTTAGTCCTTGTCGATTTTCGCGCTACCCAATTTTGAAAATCAATGGTCGATTATAACATAAATACAAAAAACTACACGCTTATAACCTGCCATTCAAGCGGGCCTCCCGCACACACACACACACACACACACACACACACACACACACACACACACACACACACACACACACACACACACACACACACACACACACACACACACACACACACACACACACACACACACGCACGCACGCACGCACACACACACACACACACACACACACACACACAAAAAAAAATGCCCCCACCTCCCCGAAGGGAATCGTGAGGAAATGCGAATGCATTTCTTGCGCCGAGAGAGGGTACCGTTGCCGTCAGACATTCGCCTTCATCGACTTCTGCCATCGCCTTGAGAGGCGCCCAGCCAGCGAACGGTCGAGAGTGAGGCGCGAGCGGACGGGAGAGTGGGGCGCCAGCGTTCTCGGCTCGGCGCTGGCGTTTCACAGCGGCGTCTCGAGCACACATTTCCGGATGTTCTTGAGAGGCGCCCAGCCAGCGAACGGTCGAGAGTGAGGCGCGAGCGGACAGGAGAGTGGGGCGCAGGGAGGAGATAGAGCGAACGGCGAGAGAAGGAGCGGAAGCACTGCACCTACCCTCTCCTACACTCTCTCGCTCCACATGCTCCGGTTGCTAGGGGCGAGTATAAGCGCGCGCGCCCGCAGCTGTTGCTATGGGAGAGGGCGCCGCGGACAACGCCGGATGCCTGACATAGCCCCACTAAGAAATGCATTCGCATTTAAAAAAAAAATGCTTTTGGATGACTGGTTGGGGCTCAGCGGGGACTGTTGCATGGGGCCCCATTTTGCAGATAACCCATTGCTGAACGCGGCTTTAAACCACATTTGCAAGTGAACAGGAATTGAAAGCGCTCCGCATCCAAGGCGCTCTGCACTCATCCACATTCGAAATTGGATATCGGGCATTTCAAGTGAGCAAACAAAAAAAATATATGTGGGGAAGGACGAAGCATGTAGGGAAGAGTGTTTCAGCTCCACTAACGTGAAACCTGGGGCGGGGTGAAGTATGCAATGTGCGACGGTGTTTCCCACAGCAAAATCGCTGCTAATGGGCAATGAGAGACGGAATAAGAAGAACAAGGGCCTGACCGAGGTAATTCGCCACCTTGTTTTGAGAGAGATTTCTCTGATGAGGCACTAGTGGTGTAGGGAAGTGTGTTTCAGCTCCAGTGACGTTGTCGGAAAACTGCGTCGCAATGCAGATTACCCTAAGGTGCCTCTTCTTCTTCTTCGTCTGTCATTGCCCATTAGCAGCAATTTTGCCGTAAGTTGTCTTCGTGTTACACACCGCAGCGTGCTACGAAGTGGGCTTTACAGGAGAGAACGTTGCATTTGAAACCAATTTTGAGACGGAATTTAACAAATTTTCGTTAAGTAATGCAATTAAATCCTGATACGTCGTCGGCAATTTGTTGGGCGAACTGTTGCCTTCTTCACTTTTAGTGGACCGGTGGCGAGTTGTGGGATCTACCCAATTTTCGTGGCGCATACCTGTTAATGATGGGCCGTGACAACGACATGACACGCCGACAAGCCGAGACCCTAAGGTGCTTCGCCCCTTAAAGGACAATCTATTGTTCTCGCATAATTTTTTTCTTTCTTTCGATTGCAATGGCCTGCGTACTCGGAGCGTATTTGGCGTATGGCTTACAAGAGGTGTGTTTTGAAAGTTACATTTTGCGGTAATTTTCCCCTCCAGTAGTAGTTTATACATTTCAAAAAGGTTTACAGCGCAAGAACCTTTTTGAAATGAATCCACACCAACTTGCCCAAGCGTCAACCCTTGTAGTTTATACACTTCTGAAACCCCTAGAGAGAATAAAGGATAAGTATATAACATACTCCCGCTCGGACCGCTATTCTCGAAAATGCCAAGTCTATGAGCTATAGGTGCGTAAATGCGGTACGTTAGAGGCCATCGTTTTTATTTAGATTGTAACGAGGTCGTAAAACGCCTGGCCTCGTTTTTGTCAACTTCACCACGGCCCGCTCATCAAGCAATGGAGGCACGTAGATCGCGCGGAAAGCCAAGTGCCTCTTTTCGGCCAGAAAGAAGAGTGGCTGCCCGAACAAGGCTCGATAAAAGGGGCAAAACCGTGCAAGCACAGATTTTGCACTGCCTCCCTCCTAACAATGATTCATGACCAACCGAGTGTGGTTCGAATTTTTACTTCCGCTCGTATAAGTCTGCTTGTGGACATTTTGCTTTCCTGTCTGCATCGAATCTTTACGCCTCCCTGGTACCGCTGTGTCGGCGTCTTCCAAATAGAGACGTACGGTGCTCGGTGTCACCTCGCGTCATTGGCTTCGTGGTCACGGGCGCCCTTTTAACGCATCTCTTCTTCGGCTGCAGGGGCTGAAAGAAACGGATTGGTTTTGCGGTTATAAATCGCTCGGACAATAAACGACATCTTCCAACAACGCACGGCTCTCGCGAGGCACAAAATGTGCGACTCCCACTGCACAAGGTTGAAGATCCGGCCTTGTTAATAGTGGGGCGCTACATTTTTACTGGTGTGCTTATTATGTTTTACGAACGATATGGCAAATGTGTTGGCGACGAATGAGGCACCCAACTCCTTGTGTCACGAAAAGATGCCCCCCACACGCGCACGCATGTGTGACGGTGATTCTCTCCTGCATGCAACATGCGTCGCTCATGCTTTACGAGCCCCGCCACGGTGGTCTAGTGGTTATGGCACTCGACTGCTGACCCGAAGGTCGCGGGATCGAATCCCGGCCGCGGCGGCTGTATTTTCGAAAATGCTGGAAGCCCATGTACTTAGATTTAGGTGCACGTTAAAAAACCCCAGGTAGTCGAAATTTCTGAAGCCCTCCACTACGGCGTCTCTCATAATCATATCGTGGTTTTGGGACGTTAAACCCCAGATAATATTATCATGCTTTACGTACCGGCCGTTTTTCTGAAGACGCCAAAAAAATCTTAGACAGGGTTTTCGACGAGAATAGGAATAAAAATTCTTCCAAGTTAACTACCCCATGTGCGAGATGTGCATAGATGTAAAAACCATCCTAACTGTTAGTGCACTAACGAAAATTCGCTAATTGTTATTTAAAATTAATACTTTACTCAATATATTGCCATCGACAAATCGTTGCCGACGAGTTCGCAGAGCGTATCCACTCTGAGCAAATTTTCAATACATTCATTTACTTCAATTTGTAGATATTCAATCACAAGTTGATCTCAAGATATTAATTAGAAATGCGTGATGCGATGTACATGGGCGTTCTAGGTACTTTTGTACTTCAATGCGCAAAACGGCGTTCTGTTATAAGTGTAACAGGATGAACGGTGCATTTTGACAAGTTTGATAATTGATGGCGCATATGTCAAAATGCGCGTAACCCTCAGAATCCATTCCTAATGGATGCACCATGCCATCTCACATGTTGCAATTCATTAATTGCAATACGTGGCGTAATGCAGTTATTTGGGAAATCATTAGTGAATTTTACCTAAATATTCACTGAGTAGCGATGTTTCCAAAATTTCGAAGGCAGACGATGACTTGAACATACGGGGGAGGGGGATGATTGAAGCCACGCTAGCGTTCTTTCTTCCATGGCATTTATTTGAGGCACAAACGGCACTTGCAGGACAGCTTGGCTGACGTTCTACCTCGGGCGCCTAAGCAAGCTGGCCGTCCGATACAGCGCGTGACGTCACTGCAGCGGGGCTGTGAACAACAGCCACGTTCGAAATGGGTTCCAGAAAAAGATCGCCCTCAGCAAGGCTAGACAGCGCGCTGCAACGGAACGCGTTTCCACCGATGCAGCTGGGACGGGCAGGGAACGTTGCTCTCGAATTGGATAAAGACCGTGAAAAGACCGAGACAGCCAGCTAATAATTGTTGAGGTTCTGCGTCCCAAAACTGCCGCATGATTATGAGGGACGCAGTAGTGAAGGGCTCCGGAAGGTTTGACCACCTGGGGTTCTTTAACGTGCACCTAAATCTAAGTACACGGGCCAGCGTATTGCCTCCACCTAAATGCGGCCGCCGCGGCCGGGATTCGATCCCTCGACCTTCGGGTTAGCAGTCAAGCACCATAACCACTAGACGGTGGGTGAGGCAGCCACCTAGGGAACTTAAATAGCAAACCGAGCGCTTTAGATTTTTGCTTCCGACTGCATTATTTGTAAATATGTATGATTTCTACAATTTTCTTTAAACAGCGAAGTTTTTAAAGGGCGAGGTGAAGCGGATGGATAAACTTTATCGTGGCCCATCTCTGGCACGCTGCGGGCCGCTCCCACGTCGGGACAAAAAGACCAAGTGCCCTGCTGCGTCGCGGGCCCGTTGGACTGCCAAGACCGCAAAAAACTATCATCATCATGAACGGGTATGTGCGAAAGAAATCGGGCAAATCCCGCTACTCTCCGCTGGTCCACTAAAAATGAAAATTGGCGTACTCACGATCGGAAGGCGAGCGTCGTGACCACTCCGCTATCCAGGCACGCTAGCAGAGCATGGCGTAGCTTTGTATAGTGTAGTATAGCAGGCGGGTGGGAAAGGGAAGTGAGGGTGAGGCGGGGAGAGAAGGAAAGGGAAGAAAAGTGACCGGCGTGGACCGACCCGCTTCGCTGTGCCAAGCCTTGAGCGACTTATCTTCCCGCATTTCTCTCAGTTTATGACAGCGCGCATCGAAAACAAGTAGGAAACGGACGAACAAAGAAAGACAAAGACGTTCTTGATGCGCGCTGCTGCCGTAAGCTATCACGAACCAACTATAGCCCACCAGCACGCCTTGAGCTTTTTCTCCCACTTTCTATTTGGTCACACGTGGTTGCCTATCTGCTCATGAAATTACGCCGTACTTGCGTGCCAACTTTCTTGACCTCTTAAGGCACGTGCGTTCCTTCGCATCTGTATTCCGCGAGTCTTTCGTAGAAATTAATTTTGCTTGCCTCCTTTCTCACCTCAGGTGACCCCGGTGTCCTTGTCCCCAAATCCCCACATTGCAGTATACAGCGACACCTTTGATCTCAAGCATGCATGCCATTGCGTTGTGGCGCTTGGTTTGGTTTTCCGTCATCCGTTGCACCCACCCGGGCTGATTCCCCCTTCTGTCTCAGCCTGGCTCACCGGAGCAGGTTCGGTGTACCCTCCAACATGCACTCAAATACACTCACGGCTCCACCCCGAACCACGCGCAGCCAATATCGACGAACACTCCTCCATTTCTCTTCCCCTGGCCGGACAGCGCACTGCCCTCGACCACTTACTAGGATGCCGCCAGTGCCCGTGCCAGTCGGTGCGCCATGGGAAAATAGACCTTAAGGTCGAAATAGCATATCAGCGTTTACTCAGCTTCTGCTTACTCAGACCCGTCTCTGCATGCGGGAGATTTGAATGGCAAAGTAAACTTAGCTTCGAAAATTGGTGTCGGTACCCCTTTTAACTTACCCGAAACTCTGGATTTATCGATTAGAGTAATATATCACAAAGTTGCTTGATGGACACTAGACATTTTATAAGATGCCATAGATGGCTCACTGTCACAAAACTCAAGAGGCTGCCCCTCTCGTTTTGCTGGCAAGCCTTGTTGTTTATACAGTACTATAAAATTGCAGAAGCGTTGACTGTTGGCCAGTTTGGTGCATGATTGTGAAACTGTTGAGCGAAACAAAGCACAGTACAGGAAGAAACGTTGTGGACAGGATATATGGGCTCACTTACAACCGACGTTTATTGAAATGATTCCAAGAAGGCATTGGGTGCGCATGCGTCGTCACAAACAAAGCTCATTTGTAAACGCACCGAAAGGCTTGTGATGTATACTAACGCCATGTCAAATAGCACACTTTTTTATCCGTCAGCACGACTAACGATACACTCACATACATCTCTGAAAGCTTGAGTATTTGGTCAGCCTCGACAATTTCCCTCACGAGACTGTCACTATATTTGGTAACAATTGTTGCGCTGTCAAAGAGCGCCGCAATATTTGGTGTGCGCGGGTGCAGGTGCACACCACTCACTACAGCCTTTAGAGACGACGAGTGCTCCCTGAGCCGGTCGTTAACAGGACGAGTGGTTTCATGACTTAAATAGCGTTTGCGTTAGTCTCATGCTTTCGCAGCATGTCCATTGCTTCCCTGCATGTATACATGGCTGAAGCCTCTCCTTTCTCAGCCGATGCCCGTTTCAAGTCGGGGCATATACCCCGTAATTTCATGCTTCAGTGATTAGGTATTCAGGAGGAGCGAAGCTGGCCTACACCAGTCCAGTCAGTGTCATAATAAGGGTAATCACATAAAAATATATAGGCTAATATGGCCCGGAAGTAGAGCACAGCGTGCAGTGCGCTCCATTCTTGATGTTTGCAGTGAAATGGCATTGTTTTGCACGGCTTCTTGTGAACGCCCGCAGAAAGGCAGCAAAGAAGAGCACGTCATAGTGTATAAGCATTCGGGGCGATTGAAAATTGAGCGATGTTGGCCGATCGTGGTAAACGAGTCGAGCATCGACCGCGACATCTGGCAGTAAATTCGAAAAGTTCAATACCGAATGTGTGCCTCACGTTGACAAAACGAAAGCGGCATTTTTTTAAAATGCGTACTTCACGAAACTCGAGTGGAATAACTATAGTTACTTGAAAGCTATAACCGTGATATTTTTGCTGTGAAGGTATAAAGTTGCAAGAAAATGATTCTATGTAAGTTTTAAAAGCGTAAATAAGAAATATGCTGCATTACTTTCCTACCGTTGTCAAATTTCTTTATTGGAATCGCGTTATTTTATATTTTATTGCCCGCTAGCGAAATAATTCCAGTGTTTAACGTCTATTCAAAATTTCACACTTGCGACGCGCTATTCGAACATAAAGAAACACGTGCAAAAAACGCGTAGTACTCGAATACGAGCGCGAACTCTCTTCTATATTTAAAAAGAGAACGCATTGCTGAATGTGCGCTACAACGGTGACGTTTCTTTTTTGCTGTTGACCGCTTCGAGAATTGCCCCTTCATGGACAATAGCAGTTGCTGTGACTTGGGAAAAACTGTTTTAAGATAGAAACGGAAGACGGGCATCTCAACTTTCGCCGAGTACGTTATTTGTACCAAGCTTGAACGAGGCTTACGCAAATATTACGAAAAAAAAAATGTAAGTGCAAAACTACTGAGCTGTAAAAAAAGTAACCTGTTGTGGAGTAAATAAGAACAAAGAATGAATTCAGCGGTTGATGATTGGCTTTCAGGTCGTGCGATGACTGAGCTCTTTTTCCTTCGAACGCAAGCTCAAGAGATTTCTCGAGGATGATGGCGTCGCTCAGGGGAGCCTAGCAGGGGCGGCGTGCTCGCAACAGCGAAGGCGAAAAATGGGGGCTTTCGGCGGAGACATTTGACGCGACATCCGCGATCCCCTTAGCCGAGGCAGGGCTGCGTTTCGCGAAAGGACAATCGTTACGACAGGCAGCTAGTCGCACGCTGCGCAGGGCCGCTTGTGCAAGGCGCCTGTTAGTGCGCAGAGGGTACGCTTTTTTTTGGCCAGGAGTGCGTGCAGTGGTGCAATTTTCACCTAAACTATATGCGTGGCAGTCGACACTTAGTCGATATATCATTATCATTGATCGTATCAGGGCGGAACAGTATTTTTGTCACGTGCAAGCCGTGTCGTCTGCTCTCTGAAGGGGAGCGCTAGGACCGTAGTCGGGGTCCCTAGGTTGACAGAAACGAATATTTTCAGTCATTAAAGCCTGTCCACTTCGAGCAGGGTATAAAGTTGAGCGAGTTGGTTCATGTTCGTAATACCGGCAGCGCAAATGAGACGGCGACGTAGAGCGTACAAACACAGATGACACATCCACGAATTAACGCACTAAAAATGAGCGCACTGCTCCGAACATGCTTGCTCTCAGTAGGGTGGGCTAGATGGTGCAGCATTATTACCGAAGGGGCGAAGCGCTCAAGGGAGGACGGGGACAAGGGCGGACGTGGACATCGCGCCTGTATTGAGTGGATGAGGTTCTCTGTGAGAAGTTATCCGAGACGTGCGCCGATATGTCGACGACTATCTAGATGTTGTCGATGGTGGATCTGCCATGCAAACACCCGCCTCCTTTCATACTTGCCTTTCGCTGACTCACGAGAGGGAGAAGGAAAACTCTCTCTGGTTTCCTGACCTTAAACTGTTTTTTTTTTTAACTGATCACGTTTTTTTGCGGTACGAGCCTCGCGCACACAAGCCGCTGCTACCTTACACATCCGGCCCCAGTGAACTAGTTAAGAGGGCTATTTATACGCACGTGAACGCCCTTGACAAGTCGTGCCACCACGCCATCGACACTATAGCTTCAAAGCTCAAGTGTCCCACCTCAAGTTGTCGGGCTACCCGGAGACGCCGCTGGCCTCTGGCTCGATCCGCAAAGCGAGGAAGGGCAACGTCAGTTCAGCAGTTGGGGGTGGCGAAGACATAGGCGCGACAAAGCCGTGGCTGTTCCTTGCAAGCACCAGTTGTCCTCCCGGCTAAAGATTGGACAGCGGGCGGGCGTTCGAGTTGTGTTTTCGGCACCGCACAAGCTGGCGTCGCTCTAAAAAAAAAAAAAAAAAAAACGCGAGGCCTTCGCGGGAAGCGCAGCACAGTCACAGTGGAAGCTGGAAGAGCGGCATTTCTAGAGCCCGTTATAAACTCTCTTGTGGCTGGTAATACCAGTATATTGGCAACGTACCCACTACGCCACAAATCATAATTTTTGGGTAGTTCTGTTATCAGGAGGGGTGCGGGGTAAAGCGCCGAAACCGTTATGTGGACTGCGTGCAAGGCGTAGCATATAGGATTTCTCTTTCTCGTGGCGCCTTCTTTGACAAGTAGGTGCCGCAGTGATCGCCTTCGGGAGCACGCCAACAACATGCGAAAAAAAAAAGTGTTTTTTTTTTTGGCGATCCATTGCAGCACGTGTGGCTGCCAGCCGGAATTTCAGCAGACCTCTGTTGTCATGGAACACAGGGGCAACCACACCCACGTCATCGCGGAAGCTGCGCAAATGAAGCGGGAGGGAGGTCCTTGCAAGACGTCTCTGACCCTCAGCACAAAAAAAAGAACAATATTTTTGAAGGCACTGGTCCACGCATGCGGTGGCCACAGTGATCTTACACGTGTGTAATCTTGCTGTTCTCTTAATTTTTTTAGGTTTTGATAAGTTGTCACCGTCAATCTTTGCACACGTTGATCCTGGCATTCGACACCGGTCCTCTCATGTATCTATCCTTTATCTGTTTTTGCATTAAACCTTAGTTGCAGGTAAGCGCCTGTCGTTTGTACGCCTTTGTCTACGTGGCCATTTAGCGCTTAACCCCTTCGGTAATGATGCTTACTCTCAGCAGTGGACCAATGGCCAGTGGCAGCTCTATATTAGAATGCGCCAGACGGCTACACTAGCCAACGTAGGTGCAGTCATGGCAGGCGGTCACTCCGCTCGATCGCACGACCAATCGACATTGTTGTTTCAAAAGTCAGCTTCTCCGCAACGCCAGAGCGCTATGCGCCGAAGCACACAGTTAATTTATCGTTTTCTTCTTTCTTTTCAAGGATTCCATTACCTTTCGGCACGAACACCCAGCAGCCAGACTTCATTGCTATAATCGATAATGCGGCATGACGGCATTGTTGTAAGCGTGTTATTTCATCATAGAAAACATACAAAAGTTGACGGTGCAGCAGCTTGTCATTGTTATAACCGTTAAAACCGGTATAGTTGTAAGTGGGTTCCACTCTATTTTGTTTGTGATTTCGTACGTGTTTATGTACGCTTTTGCCTCAATAAACTTCAGTTGATGGTCAGCACTTCGTGTTCGTGCCTCTGATTCCTCCTAGACTTTTCTTCCTTATTCCCTGGATCAACGAACTAGCCTACAAGTTCATCTTATTGAAAGTGCCTTTGGTTTTCTGAAATACTTCGCATTTAATGGACATATGGATACGAATACAGCGGTGTGGACTAGAGCGCGAACAGGGCATGCAGTGTACTATATATTACTGGTGTACTAATTACAGTTAGAGAATGGGATGCAACAGAACCACGGCGCAGGCAAGAAGGTCAGATAATTGGGTTGTCTGATGAAACTACAGAATGTGCAAGTGTGGCAAGGCAGGGTTATCGGTCTGAGAGGCCTCTGTCAAGTGGTGGACATAAAATACGCTGCTAATGATGATTACTAGCGCTTGTTTTGATCAAACCGGTGTTGCTGCTTTCGGAAGTCAGCACACCTATCACTCGTCGCGTTTTCTTTCAGTATGGGCGATTTACCCCTGCTTTTGCGCAGCGTCACTAAAAGCCACTGGCAACAGAGCGTTTGGCGAGTTGTTTGCTCTGGACTTACGCCGCACTAATCTGGTTAAGCTCTCTAATCTCGCGTTTTGTGCGCTCGATTGCGCGCCGACTGTAATCTCTTTATTAACGACCGGCATGCATGCCTGTATTATGTTTCCGGTCGCTTACGTCATCGTGCATTGCCTGCTGAAACACTACAAAACGTGTACATATTAATCAATGTTATTTTATCAGAGACACAGGTGCACCAGTTATGCTGTATTTTGTTGCAGGCACCATGATGCGGAATATAATAAAAGCAATTCTTAAAGTTAGAAGGCTCAGAAAAACACAGTGTTATGTCGTGCTGTGAATTTGCACAACTTTTGGAGAGAACGCGCGAGTGTTATGTGCTATGCACCAATTTTTAGCTCTGTTCTGCAGTAAATTAGCAATATAGCCAACTTAACTGAAGAAAACAATATACAAAATTTCACCGGATAAGGATTCTTGGGAGAAGACGCAGGAGGGGTATTGCGGGCTTTTCATACAAGCAAGCGTGGAACGTTTCGTATCACCTCTGTCGTCCCCTTTTTCTGCTTAGAACGGTTTTAGGGAGTTCATCGTGGAATTGGAGGGACGCTCGGTTGAAGAATTTTTGTGAAATCGCGCTTTATTTTGAGAACTGTGCTGAAAAAAAAAGAAAAAGAAAAAAAATGCGGGAAGTTTGCGCTAAGTCGCGCAAAGCTTGGCGAAGCGAAGCTGGTCGATCCTCAAGTTCTTATAGGCTAACGCCCTTGTGCTATGTTGCAAGTGGTTGTTAGGTTTTGATATGTTGTAAAGAGGTTTTACTTGAGGAACGACCATTTCTCTCTGTTTTTTCTCTGCTCATCTTTATTTATTTCTCTCTCTCTATATATATATATATATTTCTTTCTCTTTCTTGCTCGTTCTATCTTTCTTCCTCTTTCTCTCTGTTTCGTTGATCTCCTCTCGTTCTGCATTCTTTCTCTCTATTTCTCATTCTTTCTGTGCTATGCTTTACTCTCTCTCCCCTCCTTCTTTTCCTCCTCCTCACCATCACATCTCTCCTCCTCACGCTCACTTTCCTTCGCACCCCCTTCCTACACTACACAAAGCAAGGCTACGCTCTGCTAGCGTGCCTGGATAGCCGAGTGGTTAGGACGCTAGCCTTCGGATCGTGAGTACGTAGGTTCGAATCCCGCCTCGCCGAGAAATCTTTTCGCCAAGAATTTCTCTTGCCGTCTTTTTCTTTCTCTGTACTCGTTCTCTCACCTATCAGATTTATTGCATCCCGTGCCGGAGCAATCGGCGCGCATGTTCAGGGAGCGAAGCAGAAGATGGAGACGAGCAGCGGTGAGTAACGAGATTTGTCCACATTGTGCGGCACACACCCGCTCACGATGATGATAGTTTTCGGTCACGACAGACATGTTTGCTGTTAACAGCGTCTTACCAGCAAGACCCCCCAACTCGCGCTCTTTGAGTGCGCAGCGCTTTGCTGTATAGGCATTTGATAACGAAACTCCTTGCTTGTCCTCCGCCTACTTCCTTGTTTTGTGCTAAGTCACCACGGTCGCCCCGTAAACATATGTAGCACCAGGAACGCGGAAAAGCGTTAAAGGGGTACTGACACAAAATTTCGCGGCCGAGATAGCCTGCTGGATCGATTCCCGTGTACGTGCGTGTACCACCTGCAAAATATCGACAGCGAATAAAGCTTGGAAGGTATTTTATATGAATTTTGAAGTTCGCGAGCGCGATCCAGCATTATAGGCCGCACCTATTGCATTGACACCCTCGGAGGTGACCCGAGGTGACCCCCCTACTTCCCCTACGTAACCGTTGCAGCCGGTACAAGTTATGATGACGTCGTAGCCGCCATTTCTGTTTTGACGCGCTTCCCGACGAATCGCTCCTCGCCAGCGGGTCAAACCTGAAGTGATTCGCCACGTAGAAAATTCCTTCCATCCCCGCCGCAAAAAAATCGTCGCCATGAGACGACAATGAGCCCGGCGACGACAGACCGCGCGGAAATGCGTCACTGTTCTGTGTGCTCACGTGACCGAGCGTTTCACTCGCTAGGTGGTGATAGTTGCACCCGGCGGCTTGTCGTTTTTGGAGCTCTGTCAAACCGAAACTGAGGCTGTGTCGGTAATGAGGAGCTTGTAATTAATTATCTGTCGCGCGCTGCAGCAAACGATGTGCCGTGTTATGACTAACAGGCCCCCAGCAACACATTGCAGCAAAAAAACGCGGGGTGAAAACTTTTGTGTCAGGACTCCTTTAAGGAACTGGTGGCTTTTTTTCACAAGCTTGATTCTCTCGCAGAGCGGGTCATGCACCTGAGCAGAGGCGGAGAGTATCGAGGCTGCAGTCGTAGCGCGTCTCTTTCCGGAATGTTGGTAAAAGGAATGTGGATAGCGGCAAGGAAATTGCGAAACTGGCACATGAAGTTGTCGATAGAGCGAGCCTCGAAAGACGTCCACTTGTTGCCGGCGACTGTGTATGCAAAGTCAAATTCCTAGAAACGTAGCATTAAGCGAGCCACAAAGCCACACGGGTCCCGGGGACCAAACAACCAGCGCACCGAATGGTAATGATCTGTGGCGGTGTGGTTCCGCTCGGACGAAGAAATAGGCGGTGGCATAGCCAATGGCATGTGCGGCGTCACAAAAACGCGGCACCAGGATGGTTTCGAGGCCGATACCGTTAACATCGGTGTGATACCGTCAGTGTAAAGACTACGATGCGCTTTAAAGAAACTCAATCCTCTGGCTAGAACAACAGACTCGGAAGATAAATTGGACAGCGTAGTTATTTTCGCCAGCACAGGAAGGTGGCCCAGATGTGCCAAGTGCATTACGACGATCGAAGCGATATAGGCTCGTCGCCAGTATCCAACGTATCTGAGAGATTCACCACCTGATGGTACCGTGAAGTTTTATTGTGTTAGGTATGTATATCATACGACGAGGAAGGCGAATATTTTTTCCTTCACCGTCTTTCAGCAAGAGCGCAAGCTAAAAGAAGCATAGCACGGTACTGTCAAGAAGGAGCTCGCTTGGCCACCAAGAAAACGAGTAAAGTAACCGAAAGAGGGCGGAAGCAGATCTTGGAGAGGGTGCTGTGTATCGTCCCTGCTTCTTTGATCCATCCACCCACCGCAGCCGCTCCGCTTGCGTCCACATTATTCAGAGTCTGTAGTATAACGCGACGACCGTGTCACTTCAACTGCATGGAGGAGCTCATCCAGGCTTTTGTGGCTCACTGATGAGTGTGTTGGCGCGTAGTTGGGCGCGGACGCAAGTAGGAAGCAAGAGCTTTGTGTTCGCGCTATGCGCTCAATGTACGGCATTAGTTGCGATCACAACTTATAAGGACGTTAAACGCCAGATTTGGACGGATGGAGTGTTCCTTCATATCTTTATTTTATTCGTTTTGGAAAAAAGAGACAAGTATTAGTGGAGAAAATAACGCAGGAAATTTTGAATTTTCACGAAATGTATGTCCGCGTAAGAAAGAGTGCAAAGACTTCGAGGAACTCAGTCTGTTTTTAAAAATGCAGTAATCGAATATTTAGGCCAGAAGAAACATCTAAAAGTTTCTTTTTTCTCCCTGTATAGCGTACCACGTTGGTGGGAATGTCTGGCCAGGACAATCAAGCTTGCATTGAAAAATGTTCTCTGCAAAGCGCCTTTAAAAGGTCGACGTGTCAGGCGAGTCGACTCGAGCAGAAACGGTCTGAACAGGAAGCGCATAACTGAGGGATTTCGGATGAGCTGGAAGAACATATCTTTCGACTTGGATCCGCGCCCTCTCCTCGTAGGAGACCAAAAAAGACGAATCAATACAAGAGACGTCGTTACAGTCCTCGCAAGCCTTCACAAATGCAGAAACTTGCAATGGTCCTCGAAGTTTACAAGGTTGCTTACAGCCGTGTCCCATTATGAAAGAGTCAGCGGTTTCTCAATACCAGATGAATACTAAAACTTGATACATATAGACTTGGAGAGAATGCGTTGACGGAGGTGGAGCATTGCCTTGAAACGGAAAAGAGCCGATATGAAAGCTGGTGTGGACACGAAGCTAGAACGGCTCAAAATAGATGTCGTCTGTTTTTTTAAGCCTCACCGCTTGCCAGTGAACCATGTGCCATCTGAAACGGTGACACTGAATCCTGGATTGTTGTTTGCATCCTGTCATAGCTTGTTCAAACAGGAGCGGATCCAGGTGCCTACATTGGAAAGGGGGGAGGGGGACGATTCTCCTTCCCCCTTTTGGGCAGTGGTAAGGGTGCGGACGACAGGCACTAAAAAGAAGGTGGGGGGCCTAAGGCTTCACCGTCTGGCTTGTTAGCGATGTAGTGCATAAATATTAACATATAAAGCTGTGAGAGTTGTGGTGGATCAAAATAATCTGGCAATAATTGCGCTGCATAATACAACATACAAAAAGTCGCACGCATCACCATAAGCTGTAAGGCGCTTAGCTGACCGCTTCACAAAGATATAAATAAATAAATAAATTATATATATATATATATATAGAAGGTCTTCCTGGATGCATCATCACGGCACACATGCGTCATATGTGCCCTATAATATATATATATATATATATATATATATATATATATATATATATATATATATATATATATATATATATATATATATATATATATAGTGCCCAACGTCTGGGCTGGAGCACCCACCACGGTCGTCTAGTTGTTGTGGTGCTCGACTGCTGACCCGCAGGTCGCGACATCGAATCCCGGCCGCGGCGGCCGCATCTTCGATGGAGGCGAAAATGCTTGAGGCCCGTGTGTTTAGATTTAGGCGCACGTTAAAGAACCCCAGGTGGTCGAAATTTCCGGAGCCCTCCACTACGGCGCCTCTCCTAATCATGTCGCGGTTTCGGGGCGTTAAACCCCAACAATTATTATTATATGGGCTGGAGCAGCACACGCGTATAGGCGTGAACAGGGTTCTTCACTAGAGGAAGGGGGGAGCGAATTTCTCCGCACGCCTATGCATGCGCACACATACATGCATAGACACATGTATGTGAGCATAGGGCGCACGTACACAAACACACACACGCTGTGTAACTGTATAAATATGGCTATATACTCATACGATGAATACCCGCATTTACAGTGAGTGCCTGTGAGTGTTTCGTGAGTGTGTCTGTCGTTGTGTGTACGAGCGTGCCAAGTCGCGCCTTAATTTATTTGGCAACAGAAATGAAGGATGGGGAAAGAACCCTTGGCGCCGTTTGGGAATAAGTCCATGTCTTTCAATTACGTGACTTGGGCTACCACATCAACGTTTTCCCGTCCACTTTTTTGGGCATGCTCTCACGCTAAATCCAGGAGCGTCACCACTCAAGGTCACAGCCGTGTACGTAGAACTTCTTGTATACTGCAAGTGTCGCGCAGTGCACACATTCAAGTGAAAGCAACAGGCCAGTAACGATTCGCAGGGTGCAGAAGATGTGCACCACAGCGTCCATCCTCAAAAACGAAGAGCGCTCTGGAAAATCCTACCACTGACTAGAACGACCAGTGAAAGGGGCAAATAAAGCTTTGAAGAACACGCAGCATAGTTTAGTTGGCAACTACAACGACAACAGTCCCGCACATGCGGGTCCGAACCTTTTTCGGGTTGGAACAGCCTCAGCTATCGACCGCACGCTGGCTTGGCCAGCGTTGCCTACTTCTGTAGGCGTTCGTTCCGCCACTAAAGCCCAGAAGTCCCTAGGATGCCAGAAAGTCTTTAGGTTGCCAGAAAGTCCCTAGCCATCCGCTCTTCCTTCCTCGATCTCGCGCAACATACCGGATGGAAGAGGCACTGGCCGTCTTAAAATGGGAATTTTCCACTTTACAACACGGTGCTTACTAAATGAAAGTAAGAATTCATTTCGTTGTGGAAGCGGCTCTCCTAAACAAGGAATTAAGTCATTCTATGAATATCTATTCTTAGCGGACGATATTTACTTGTAACATATCAGGCAGCAGAAATAGTCTAAGCATGCCCATTTATAGCATTTGTGCTCACATTAATTGAAGGAAGTCTGGTGCATTTCTAAATCACTCGGGAATCTTCACATAGCTTACCGAGGGTCATAAACGATTTCTTTGAGCAGCTTCCGGCGTCATGGTTGTCTGTTCCTTGTTTGAGCTTTGGCGATTGCCTGACTTAATTGTTGTCTAGGGTTTCCTGAATACTCGGCATTTTATGTGAAAATTGAAATAGCCTGCGCCATTGATTCGTAATGGATTCATGAGTTCACGATTTGAAATTTTCGAATCTACAGCGAGTAACACTGTTTTTTTGTACTGACGGGAAAAATACTGTACGGGAAGATTCCAAATAATTCTACATAAGGGACGCCTTCGCTGCACATGCATACAAACCAGCTCTGGGCAAGAAAGAACTCGCAGTAGTTTCCTGCCGTTAAATGAGCATGCCTCACTTAAGGCAACCTATTAATTTATTTTCTCGACCTTTACGAGATCCTTCAGCACTTGGTTCCTCTGGTTAGGCCCTTCTCAAGCGCTGTGCACTTAGCTCCTTGAGTTAACACAAGGAAAGTAAATTTGCGGGACGCAGTTTCCTTATCGTTATCGTCATATAGGTGCATCGCATGCCTTATCGTCGCGAAACAGTTTCTTGCCAATCTACGAGCTTCTCAGTTGAACTTACATTCAGTTGTTCACGATATCAGACGTAATGCATAATGTAAATAACCTGTTTCTTCCAAGAGTTCTGAACGTTTGATGTGTTTATTTGTTCTGAAATTAGAAAAAAATGCTCTATATTAGATGAAGTTATTTGAAGATAATCTTTCTTTCGCGTATTCCTACTTTAAAGGAACCGACAACTGGCTAGATCATGGAGAAGATGAAAAGAGCCTGAATTATCGCGACAGATGCAAGCATTTTGCGATTTCAATAGGATTGATATTTTTAAATGGCGTTTAAAAGTAACAAGAACCGGTATTTCGCGCAGCCTAGAGGAAGAGCCTTGAAGATGGATTATGCAGTCGTTCGTTTCGTAGTCCTATGCTTTCATGCCCACAATATTTAGTGTTCAAAATTAGACTATGTATATTATTACCCATCCCTGCTCTGTTCTTTACTGCTTACGCGGTAAAAGGAATTGTACGCTGAGAAGCGGCGCTGCGTTCGGGGCAATGCTAGAGTCACTGGAAAAATTTCAGAGTATCGCATCTGTTTTCCGCGCGCCGCCGCCGCCGCGATTGGCTTATTCGCATCACGTGACCTCTCGCCGCCATATCCCTTCCAAGCGCCTTGGGTGCAGGCGCGTTCAATGCAGAGCGTGGCCGGACATTTAGCAGTACCGCGGTCCCCAGAAGTACTTCGTCGCTTTTTTAAACGCATCATGCAGACAGGGGCGTAAGGAGACATTTTTTTCGGGGGGGGGGGGGGCACGGCTCGGTGTGCCACCCCCTGGCTACGCCACTGCATGCAGATGCCAGAAGAGAGTAGCTCACCATCAATCGAACGTTACTGGTGAGCTACTCTGGGAATCTCGTTTGCCGTGTGGGAAAGATTAATGTCAAAAAGCGCCGTTCTACGTGGCTGCATAGTTGGCCTGAACGAATTCGCCCCCCTCGAATAACACTCCTTCCTGCAGTGAACTACATTAATTTTGCTGGAAAAGATCTTATGCGACAGGATACTTCACCTTTTCGGTTCGCTATGGTCAGCGATATTGCAAACTACGTACCTTTCTATTTCCTCGGCCGTTTATATCTCGATCTGTTGAACAGATTACGCATGCTATCCGAGTTATAAGCGTGCCACGCACGAGAGCGAAATCGAAGATTTAATAAAATAATAACTGTTTACTGGTATACCTTGAAGGCAATTGTGGCATGATATTTGGCATTGCACAGAACAGAAGCGTGGAACTCCGTTGATAAACTTGGTATAAGGCAATGTTATCAAGCGTATTTTTAAATTTGTTGCAAAAAAAAATGCCGCTAATGCTGCATTGCACCGAGCGTACCCTTAAAATACTGTATAGTTGGTGAGAAATGGTCACAGCAAAAAAAAAAAAAAAAATCAGATCCGACCCATTGAGGGAGTCGATTTTATGCGGGCCTTAGGTCTATATACATACTGTGTTGCAGTAGCATGCGCTTTAAAAATTCCGGGATGCGCTATTTCTGATCAAAAGAACATAAAGCACCGTGCCGAGGAAGTTTTAATAAGAGTGCATTATGAAAAAAAAGTGTAGCAGTGCAGAAACCGAACCCCAGCTGTTTACGCACTGGCAACGCCAAAAAAAGAAATGTTTTGTCGGAAACAGCAAAATATTTGCAAATTTATTTCAACGTTGGGAATATTGAGGAGACAAGAAATAGGAAATGAAACAATTAAGTAGTGATGTCAATCATTTTTGATAGCCTATTTTCTACGTATCGTAAGATAAGATGCACCTTACCTACCGCACGCCGATTCGCCCGTGCGTTCGGCTGCTGGCGTGCCGAATCAAGACGTCGCGCACAACTTCCAATTACCGTACACACACAACTTCTATTACACATATCAACCAGTTGAACAGCAAGCACGCTGCGCAAGCAAGCTATGCGTCACCGATCAGTCGAAGGACGCAATGTTGAATGTTCTCGATGTTGTTCGATAACGTTCTCGAGTGCAGTGAACCTGAACACCGACTGCAAAGCTAGCGCAAACAGTCAAGATTCACCAAATGTCGAAGTAAATGGCATCTCGCACGATGTCACTGCGCTAATGCAACGATGTTTACAGATCCAGACCTAGCGAACAAGCCCGGGCGTGACACGAAAAGAGACCGATGAAGCCATGAAGAGAGTTCGCGAGCACATGGCAACATTCGCCGTACGTTTCATTAGTTACACCGCTAACCGCGCAGTCAATCCATACCTGTCAATGACTCGAAATCACTTCTAATATCCTCTTGAAGAAACACACACATATAATGCCGTTCTGCCGAGCGTAACACGGCACTGGGGCTAAAAGATCGGTCACTTCTCAACACACGCTAGCAACGCGCCGGACGGTCTGGAAGGGACATGGCCGCCGCCACCCAATGTTGCCCGCGTGCAGCCTACCTTTGCGGTACTCTGATTTTCCAGTGACTCTAGGCAATGCCAAGCCGCGGCTCCTGCGCAGCAAACCACGACGCACAAACAGGAACCGCTCCCCCGTTCACTGTTTGCAGCATGTGTTGTGTGTACACGACTTGATATTCGTCGTAGATCGAAAAATTTTGATTATAAATGTTTCACGGCGTTTTCCTGGTTACCACTCCGTGATTAGACACACTGACCGGTAAGCATTCTATTCTGAAAAAGAAAACGGGCACCATAAAAATTGGTTGTCGGCCCCCTTAACATCCACGAAAAGCTTTCTATTTAAACAGCATTACTTCTGGGATATTTGCTGCTATATGCGAATGACTTATGAAACTGTCTGTTCCGGCTAATTCTTTTATGTTGTACCTCGAGTTATAAAATGTGAAACATGGCATCGGTCATGTACATGACTGACCCGTGCCCCAACACGGCCTTTTTCCTGCTGCACCGTTTTTAAGTTCAGTGCCAAGTGTTCAAGTTCAGTGCCAAGCGTAAGACATATATCCCTGACGTAGCGTCAGGGATGTCTCTGACTATACGTACTCGGTGATCAATAATGGTGGAAAAGTGAAACGAAACGTGAGGCCGTTATTGTGATAACACCGCATGATGAAAATATTCACTTGCAACGTGGCTCGTTAAAAGTAAGCCGAGTTTTTATCAGAGTAATTGGTGCCATCAAAAAAACAAAAAGGTGGTGCGCAAAAAGTGTTTCGACGGTGCCAAGCTGAGCAAAGGGAGCAACCGAGAGAAAGTATAGATTCCGCCTACGTCAAACTACTCGCCCCGCTCCTCATTGGCCAGCTGGGAGAAGCAGCTTGAAGCAACAACCGTCGCTGTTCAGGATATTGGCCGCGCTTGGAGGGGCGCTCGCCCTTGCAGCCAGAAAAGACGACAAAAACGTAAAATACCTTGTTCTCTTGTCTTTTGTTCTTTTTTGCGGGTGAGTCTTTTTCACGAAAGCAGCTAGATATTCAAGCGTTGAGATCAAAGCCCAGCCGAAGAGAAGCCCCTGTGTTCCTCCACGTTGGCGCATGTTTCACCGCATCGGTTCGGCGTCGTTCCTGAAACGAGGCTCCGTGTATGAGCGCAAGGAATTCAAGGAGCCGGAGCTTCATTACCATACAAAGTCATAATAACAGTCTTTTTCTTGCTTGAAAAAAAAAATCACCATGAGCCTCGCCTAGTTGCCTCGTTAGTATACGTCATTTCCTGTTAGTTTCCTGAGGGGTACATTTCAGAAAACGCTGAACAAAACTCGGGGCTGATTATTTCGGAGCCTATTCTACATCACCTGCCTGACGAAGGCTTCTCCCAATAAAAACATCGCTAAACACGGGACGAGAAGAGGACACATACACGGCGCTGAACTAACAACCAATGTTTATTGCAAAAACAAGTGCAATATATAGGGCACAGGTATCTGCGCAGAAACACAAACATAAGCCAAAGTGCACATACATGTGATAAAGGCCAAACGGCAAACATTATCAAGAACCTGTCAAATCAGTGGACCCCAGATATCTAATTTCACAGCCATGAAGCCAAAGTGAGGGTACGCTAACACAAGAAACACCGTGCTGTTCAATGTGAAAGGCTTCGCTAATCTCGCGTTCGCGCTGCCTGCTATAGCGCCCCATGACCACACACTTATCAAGAATCGGCTGACATCCACAATTTTTACAGTGGTCAGCCAGGTGGCTGGGGAGTCGGACTCGGGACAGAGCCTTTCAGACAGTAAGCGTGCTCCCCCAGTCGATCATTTATGCATCGGCCAGTTTGGCCTATGTAACAGCGCCCACAAGTGAATGGCATCTTATACACAATAGCTGAAACACATTCAACATAGCGCGTACCGTGTTCTTTAGTGCATGCTTGTTTCTTAGGTCCATCACTGTTAACCTTGCGGCACAGCCCGGCCAGCTTGCCGCGTGCGCAGAAAACAACTCTTACACCTATTTTGCCTGCCACTTTCTTTAGCCTGTGCGAAACCTCATGTACGTACGTAAGGAATAACAGCCGTGCTAGAGTGAGGCGTGATATGTTGGCTGTCGCTTTGTCTGCTATTGGGCATCCTTAGCGACTTTAGGGGAGTCTCGGCAATGGAAGTTAGCAGGGGGATAGGAAAGCCCGCTTGTTGAAGACGGTGCACTTGGTGCGTAAAACAGCTATCGACCTGGTGGTGACAAGGGCGAGTTAAGGCTGCCTTTAGGCATGAATGAGCGATGCTTAATTCGCTTGACCAGTTTAGAATGCGCGGACGTGAAAAGAAGAAGGCCTTTGTTTTTTTTGACCGTGGCTCGTACCGCCAACAGACATGGTCAGACGAAAAATGCATTTCGAGATCCAGGAATCGTAGCCTGTCGTCAGACGGAAGCTCAGAAGTTAATTCCAGTCGCTCCATTTCACGCCGAAATATGTCAAAAATGTCACCAGTGGTTCGTCGAGGGTTATTTTGATCGAATTGGTAAACAACTAAAAAATCGTCAATGTAGCGGAACACCTTAACTGTGCTTCTCAGGAGAAGCTTAGCCATGAGACTTATGTCATACCGTGCGAGTAAAAGGTCGCTAAGAATCGGAGCACGAGCCAATGCACACTCCTTCACGTTGGGTGTAAAAGGAGTCCTTGTGAAGTACAAAGGTCGATGGTAGGTAAAAGTGCAGTAGTTCCAGAAACCTGTCAACATGAATTCCACACGCATTCTGAAATTTTGTGCATGGATAACGCTCAATGCGCTGGCTAACTTCATCGCATACGAGGTCATGAGGCAAGGAATAAAATAAGTCCTTGACATCAACGGAGAAGGCGCTTACTCGTATTGGGCACTCAGTCCGGAGGTAATCACTGACGATGACAGGGCTCTTGATTCGACAAGGGTCATCGATGGGTGGGACTGCCAGAGACCTCTGAAGATAGGATGCAACAGGGCGCTGCAACAGGGCGCACTTTGGCTTATGTTTGTGTTCCTGCGCAGATGCCTGGTCCTGTATATTGCACTTGTTTTGCTATAAACATTAGTTGTTAGTTCAGCGCCGTGTATGTGTCCTCTTCTTTCTCGTCCCGTGTTTAGCGCTGTTATTATTCTTCGTTTACCGTGCAGCTTTCGCTTTAGGGACAGCGGTAAGTTGCATGTCAATATTTAGGAATATTTACCGCTCCTGATTCTGCGGCGATATTCCTTTTTATTAGTAGGCCCCGCTGTTAATAAATAGCCTAGGCATACACACCCTTACCAAGGATGGCTCGTAAGCTTGAGCTCCTTCGCTGGGCTACTGAGCATCCCCTGAGTGATCGCACCTTCATTTTCAACCTAGCGTCACCGCTTTCTCGGGTTGTGTATTCGATCATTCGTTGCAATTCATCGCCATCATTGCTGAAGAGCACGACTTGGAGTTAACGCGTGTTAAGGCCATCTTAGTGAAAATCAAGAAAAATAAACTGGCATGGGTAAGGCATGTAGCGAGAATGCAAGATAACCGCTGGTCCATAAGAGTGACAGACTGGATTCAAAGAGAAGGAAAGGCGCAGACGAGATCAAGAAGGTTGCGGGGATAACGTGGCCGCAGCAAGCAGAAGACCGTGTTAATTGGACAATTAACATGGCCTTTGACAGACACGGAAATTCCACATGCGACTTCCCTGTCTTACTCTATGTACTTTGATTTCACTCCGGGATGGATGATTTTATCGACGAACTATGCAGTTCTGCCGCCAACGGCAGTCCCAAATACTGCACCGGATAAGTCAATTACTTGGTGAGCATTCCTCAAACGAGAGCAAGCTTCAGATTTTTGCCAGAACTGCTGCTGCAATGCCAGTCTGCTCGCTTGGTTCAAGCGGGCGCTTGCGATGTGAGCCACAAGCGTCTAGCTACATTCGCCGAACACATCTGCGTGTCTTGAACATAGTTGCCTATATATAGGCACCTTGCAAATCTAACTGGATGGATGGATGTTATGAGCGTCCCTTCTATAACGGGGCGGTGTCGTGCGCCACCAGGCTCGAAAAAAGAAAAAAAAAAGCACTATTATTATCTCTCCTATCATTTCTTTTTAGTTGGCCTAATACCTTGTCTACATTGGTTATTTCGACCTTACAATCTTACGATCCTCGTGCGCATTCAACTCCGCGCCGCCGCGAGCGCCTCTGGCGGCAGTGGGCGCGTCCTCGTCGGGAAAGCGGGAACCAGTCGCTCCTGCTTGGCCTTGGTGATACAGCAGCAAGCGCCGGTTACATCACTCTACTCCGTTGTCCAAGAAGACGAAAATCTTAATGTAGTGCGTTGGAATGGTTTTTAGTTCTCTTACGTTGCTGGATGCCATAACATGACTCGAAGGAGGGATTAACAACTTAAACACGGGATGAACAAAAGAAAACACGAGGACGGGTGCTGATTTTTCTTCTTCGACCGTCCCGTGTTTGCACTGCAAATCCCTTCTTTGAAACAAGTATTTCGACGCTTGCTCAGTCCATAATATGAGCACTTGCGGCAACTCGGCGGGGATAGAGTTTCACACCTTAAGAATGCGCCAGTGAGAGTTTCATCGCGGCAAGCTATGAATAGCGCCAGATTTATTTTTAAAGATAATCTTTCACATTGAACTTTCCGTGGATTAGAAGAATTGAACACACCTGCAGATTTATAAGCGTGGCTCCATTTCGGGGAAATTTAAAGACTTTTGGCAGAATTTGGGAGTAAATGTGAGCATGTGAAGGATGTTTTCGTGCGATCGACGTGCAAGTGCAAGATTAACGTACAACTGTAGGCCGTTCAGGTTTAGAACGCTACCTTTTAATAATTTGCATCAAATATATCATGAATCAGAGCAATGGTAGAAAAACTAGGTTTGTCTTTCCCCTCGACTATAATGTCTCTACCCGTTTCTATATCAAATTTCTTAGGATATTTACACTGCCGAAAGACTCGTTTCTTTTTTCTTGGTTTGAAGCCTGAGGTGAACTTGTCTCACATATATTAAAAAAAAATTAATACACAGTGACCACGACCGCATATTTTCGTTGGCATTTGCCCGTGACGCCGGCTAGGCCGTAATCTTTGGCACCTGCTACTTGTCTAAGTGCTGATGATAACTCTGTGCGCATTCAAGAATGACCAACATGAACTTAATCAAATAATGCAGCCATGTGAGACTAAATAGTCGAATCGCGGAACGGTCTGTCAAACGCGAGCTGTCGGCGAAATTGGCGCTGCTTTTTTTTTTAAATTGACCTCACTCGTAACTTCACTGTCGCACTGCGCAGCAAAAATCTTCTTATTGCACCAGCGGCGAAAGAAGTGGCGCATTAAAATAACAAAAGAAAAAGAGAGCGGGGGGTGGGGGCAACTTGCAGTTCGCTATGGGCGTTCTCCGAGGGAGTTTTTATGTGTATTTGCACATTCATCTGCATTTGATTACGACGCCATAATCCGTGATTTCACCTTTTCATATCATGCACTGTGGGAATCGAGCGCGCCTTCCCCTTTGGCGCCTCGTTCCCCAGCTAGCGCGTGTGCTGGCCCCGCGCGGCTCGAGCGCCGGGAACCGCCGTTAATCGGCGACATGGCTACCGTGGCTACGCCGCCAGGCCTTTCTGCTTGGTGTGAGCCATGGGTTGATCTTCCCCGCACGAGCCACGTGTACGGACATGCCCGTAGCATGCTCGCGCCACCACGTGGCCACGCAAGCCTACGTCACTGCGCAACGCCTGTCCTCATTGGCCGCCAGTGACTACCCCCTTCCCCCTTGAGCTCGCTTCTGTCTGGCGCTGGGAGTTTCTCGCAGGATTTCGTAAAGAGCGGTCGCGTCGTCCGCGATGCCCTGGACCTCTCCTCGTGCCTCTCGCTGATCGACGCCCCGTGACGGTTGCCACGTCCGCCATGCCGTGCGCCTCTCATCGACGGGGCCTTCGCCGCCTCGTCACCGACGTTCATCGTGCCTCTAGCTGTTCGTGGCTCCGTCCCTGAACTCCTGTGATCGGCTCCCCCATCTTTCCTGTCTTCTTCTCTCTTCATAGTTCTTGCCGACCATCTATCACTTCCTTCCCTTTTTCTTTCTACTTTTCTTTTTATCCGCATCCCCTACCCCTATAGGGCGCTTAGCCGTGTCACCTATAGGCAGACAGATATTAGCGCCCTCTTCCTTTTCTTCAAGAACCACTACTACTACTACTACTACTACCAAGGCCTACTACTGCCTGGCGCTGGCTTGCCCGCGGCAGATGCTCTCTGGCCAGCACGAGAGGTTGACGCGCTGCTCTAGCAGGCGCTTCTCGTTCGTGAGCTCGACTGCTGCCCTTTGTGTGATTGTCGTAGCGCCGCTGGCAAGCGTACTCGATCGGTCTTGCGGAGTTCCGCTTACGGCCTGCAAGCCCGTGACTGTCGTACTGTGCTGCATCTTGGGTTAATAAACCCGTGTTGTTCGTTGACATCCTGCCTCGAGTGCCTTTTCTGCGCCGTGCTGGAGAGTCGACGAACCCGGCCGTAGCGTCTTTGTTCGCTGCGGCAGTGGAGAACGTCGCGTCCCTTGCCGGTCGCCTCGTAGGGTAAGCGTCTCGCAAACCTATCTCCACAGCACACATGCTTTAAAATATCAGGAAAGGCTAACTGCTGTATCAAGCAAGCCAAGAAAAAACACGGTTGATCCCTCCGTCATAGGAATCGGAATAACACGAAAGTAAAGCGTGCCCTTGCAGAAGTAACTGAATGCTTACTGTACATTGATATAAGAGAGTTTGCACAATGTATATTGATGTCTGGCAGCTAATGGCGCCGCTTAACGTGTATGCACCCACTTTGATGATTGGTGGTACATCTCCATCCCGACGACTAACGCCCATGTTAAATGATTAAACAAACCCTTGTGGTAGCTGTAGTAGTTAAAGGTGAAATCGTAATCAGACAACGAGGTGTGATAGCCAGAAGAGCGTCGCATATTAGACGCAGAACTTGGTCGCCATCCCGCGGCATGTTAAAATGTGATTGAACACCACGGCCGGATAAGAGGCAAACGCAAAGCGCGTCGTGCCGCCCCGGTAGCCCGGCCGCGATTTTTAGCGCGTGAGCATGCAACGCGGTGTTACAGCCAGGTGAGGCAGGCGCGCGTCGCAGAGCTATTTTTGGTTTGTATTATCGTGATGCTGAGCGAGGCCGACGCTTTTACGACGCTTGGGCAAAGGTCGCCACCTCGCGGTGTGTTAAGGCATTGACAAAATTCAAGTTCTATTGAAAACACGCCGAATGGGACAGACGCGCAAACGCGTTGGAGGTGCTAGTCGCGGAGGCCACAGCAATGACAAATTACTTTACATTACCACTCCCAGAGGTCAACACCACCCAGCCGACCGGGAGAGTGGTAGATATAAAAGGCGCGTTCGTAAAGCCTCCAGGGTCTGTGACCGTGGCGCAGTGGATAGCGTGCCCGGCATCTGTTGTTGCGGACCGAGCGGTCGTGGGTTCGATGCCCGTTGACGGTACCTTTTTTTCTTTGCCATCTGATTGCGTATATTTTTTCGATGTCATTTCCGTGACGGAACTACGTCACTGAAGTCTTGGTGGACCCCGGCATAAAACACTTTCGTGTTAAAAGTGACAGATGTCCGAAAGAATGAAGGACACAATACGAGCGGCCGTGTTGTGTCTGTCTTCTAAATTGTTCATCGCTGGCGCTTAACATTTTTTAACTAAGCTTTACCAACAAGACCGATTGTATATTCTTCTAGAAAGACTTAATCTCATGTTGAGGTAAAAAAACTGCTTTTGTGTCCAGCCGTTCGACGGGGCCTTGGAGGGTGGCCGCAGAAGCTCTCTCGACACTGACGAGAAAGTGTCCGCATTGGCGCTGGAGAGGCAGCGCGGTGGTGGATGCTCCTGGCGGGTGCAAGTTGCCATCGATGGCGGCACTGCGAACGGCGCTTTTCTCGTCTGCAATGCTCTGGCTAGAACAGCAGAATTTTCTCTAGAGTTCGCTCGCGTCGCACGGCGCTCCTCGACTACTAGCTGTGTTTTCTTCTAGTGATAGTTCTATAGATGGCTTCCAGCATTACAGGAGTTTAAAAACTTTTAAACTTAACGTATATTTTACATACCCACAACCACCGCGGTCAGGATCATGCCTCCGAATTAGTAGCGTAACTCAGTTGGCTGGATGGCATTGAAATATCTTACGTGGAAGCGCGAACGTCTCGTCACGCGAGTTAACGAGAATCTATGCTGCTTTGGAAGTGAACCGTGATCAATTTTAGCGCTTATTTGCAAAAGTTAGCTTTGTGTAAACAGACTTGAGCTGAATGAAAATTCACACTTCACTCCCAGTTGTAGTCATGTGGACCTGTGTACACAAAACGTTTGCCGACAAAATAAAATTGATAAGTTCACTTACCAGCGGGTTATTGCGGACAGCTAGCGTGGATTGGGCGAGTTGGCGCTGCATAATAAAACTTGTTACACGCACTATCGGAGCCGAATGAAACGCCAGCAGTGGCGCGCGTGGTACAGTTCGCACCCTTATGATTAGAGATACGCTCGTGCTGTTTGTCGCTCGTGAGCCATTATAATGCTTTTGATGACACAGTGCTGCGCATTCGGATGTGCGCGGCTGTCAATGGGGGTGACAGGACGGCATGCACTATGCCATTCCTAATGCTTAAGCAACGCGCTCCGCTGTTCGTGTTTCATCAGTGAAGGAAATCGGCGAAAGGGGCCAGGAAGAGCAGAAAGTGCGCTCTTTCCCACCATCCTTTTGGCCACTTTGGCTGACTATTGGTGTTCTTTACAGCGCTGTAAAAAGATTGAATTGATAGCTTGCACGTGACGTCATGGACGCAGAACATGGCTCCAACATGGCGGCTTAGATGACGTCAAGGCAGTATAATCTCGCAGCGATTAACCTGCTTCAGCGTGATAACGACGTCGCTCGAACGTTATATTGGGCCTCTGTGCACGAATAACGAAGGAACACGCATGCGATGTACTGATAACACCCACGTGACATCATAAAGTTCGCGTCCCGCCATGTTGGTGCTCCAACATGGCTGTTTCAGTGACGTCAGTGCAAGCCATGTATATCTTAAGGCGAAAGCTTTGGATTCCTCATCGAACGCGAAAATTCACCGTCGGCGTCAACACGAGTGAAGCAAAAAATAATAATCCTGTGAGGACGTCGCCATATGACGTCATCATGACGTCACACGATGCCGTCATCACATTACATCGTCGCTTTACACTGCCTCTGTGATCGATGGGCCGATCACGGAGGCAGTGCAAAACCACGTGAGTTGCAGAAAGCTTGCAATGCCTCCGATCCTGGAGCCAGAAAGCTTTCGGAGGGGGGATGGGGGGGGGGGAGGAACAATACAGAACTTGAAGAAAAAGAATATGGCTTTCGCCTTCGAGTCGTCTTAGGCAAATGCATGTGAGTTATTTTATTCTAATGATCGCACCATGCCCTAGGAGACGACCGTTGAGAGTGATTTACACTCTTTCATTGCAAATACATCTTGTTATGACTTTCAAATGTGAAAGCTTTGTATTTATCGACGTTAGTATGATTACTCTAATTCTGTTCAGCATACTTTCAGACGACCATGAACGAGTCATAAAACGTCGTTATATTAACGTAGGGATTAAATATGACGCATAAAAGAACTCCGTACAAACTGTCAATATTTCACATCACCGTCGTGCATCCCCTTTTTCCTAGTGCTCTCAGCCTTTTTATTTATTAATTAAATTTTAATTGCTTACGACGCGCTGATTAGCAGCTGCTGAAAACTTGGATCTAATCAAAGGTTGTTACCTGTAACGATCACCTAATTTATTTGAATGACATCACACGTCGTTTGTCATGCGCTGAAACTTCAGAACAACTGAACTGAACCGAAGGAGCAGTCTTGGCAACCGAACACGCGCAGCACACTGTACGCATACATTGCGCTATAACGCAGACACGGAAGCCGAAGCCCAGACGCTGAAGTCGGTGATCGAGAGCGGGCCCGAAAGCCATTTTGAGTGCGCCATGGTCATAGAACAATCAGGAAAAGAAATCCTCGCCCTACATGCAGATGTAGTAGACATTGATGGCTAGCAGGCGACACCAGGAGTAATCGACACTGAATGTGCTCCTGACGGCAACTCCGCTCGATTTCGCGGGCCATTTTGCTTGAACGTCCAGTATATCTTGTTTTATAAACTTGCCCACTAATGTTTCAATAACTCGAGGAGGACCGACTGGCCGACAGCGTCAAGCAGTCTTCACGTAGCGAGAGCACGCGCGAAGAGCGGCATCCGAGGCCCCGCGATAACGTCACACACGAGAGGGCGCCACTCAACTATCTCGGGGCGAATATCATTACTGCGAAAGTTTCTGAGACAGGAGACTGGCTCTCGCGCCGGAGGGAAAAATATCGACCGCCTCACTGCTGCGCTTGAGAAGCTGATGATCCGCGTCAATGCTCGATCATCACCAATATGGTAGGACAGTGCGAAAAAAGAACACAGCACACGAATAAGAAGGCAACACAGAACATGCACAGGATGAGCGCTGAGTGTCAAGTCAAACTTCTTTTGAAAATTTATAGCATGCCCACTTCCATGCTGTAAATGAAGAAGGACTGAATGGCGGTGGATCAGTTTTAGGGGCGAAGCTCCTTAAGGCGGCACCCGTTCGTCCCTCGTAGTCGTAGTAGTAGTCGTAGTGCGTAACAAGTCTTACGCTTTGACCTCCAAGGTGGTGCCGGTGGGAGATTTTTCCTGTGCGTTGTTGAACATTAAAAAGTTCGCAGCGTGCGCGTTAACTAAAAGCCGAATTCTTCTGTCTCTCATTCCCCATTAGCAGCTATTGGCATGTTCCAGTAGGAAACGTTAGTAGAAGTAGAAGTGTAAGTGTTAGCTAAAAGCCGACTTCTTCTGTCTCTCATTCCCATTAGCAGCCATTGTTTACCTCCAAGGTAGTGCCTGGTGAGATTTCTCCTGTGCGTGATTAAACAATAAAAATTTTGTTCAAAACGCCGTTGATTGATGAAATAAACCAACGAAAGGCGCCAGATGTTTTGTAAAAGCAAAACGAAAGAACGCCAGATGTTTCTAAAGCAAAACGAAAAGACGCTAGCTGCTTCACGAAAGACGCCAGATGTTTTCTAAAGCAATGGTTTTCTAAACAATGAAAATTCACAGCGTACATGTAAAATTAAAGTGAGCTGCAAGTCGTCATAACTCATCGAACCTTTAGTATAAACGCGCCCGATCTCACGTCGGTGATGATCTACTGGGCAGAATTCATGGAAGATTCACGGTTTACCGATGAACCTCCGCAGCTTCGCCCACTCATCATCATTCACTCCGTGGATATGCTGTTTTTTCTTTACCAGTAAACAACGGTCGATTATTATCAGTAAACAACAGCCTTGCCTTCGAGCTGTCGAGACACAAATCTTATTCCTCTCATGAACCGAACTTCCGACAAGACGTTTGCCCAGTTTTGTTGAAGGGAGGTCCGGCATCGGGGAGTCACGCTTTCTTGTAGGTGTATTGGTTGTACTGAAAACCAAGTAGCGTGGGAACCACATTAATGCGCTGTACTGACGCTACAAAACGAATTTAGAGGTACAGTTTCTCTGAAGGCTTTGTTCAATTTTTTCGTGATGGTGGGATAAAAGTCCTTTCTAGGACTCTAGAAGGACATGTAAAGCCAACATGGAACATTGTACACGTCAAGAAAATTCGGGCTTTGCAAAACTTTAATGCCAAACGCGCTTTTTGGTGGTTGCAGCATGTGCCTTCCACTGGGTCATTCCAGAGGTCCATGCCGCCCGACAACACTTTCCCATCAAAGGCCGCTACCATGAAGTTTCATAACTTATGAAATTGCACAGCGCGGAATACAGGACGAAACACTTGAAGAAGCACACACGGACAACCTGTCCGTGTGTGTTTAGTCCTGTATTCCGAGCTGTGCAATTCCACACGTAATGAATCAAGAGCAACTATTTATTCTAAAAAGAGACAGGGCGTGCAAACACGGACACAAGAAAGAGATCAGGACACCACAAACGCCGACTAACAACTGAAGAGACGCACAACGGCTGAAAAGAAAGAAGGCACGAAAACTTATCTGCGCATGCCCATGCAACCGGCGAACCTATCAATCCGGCACGCGTGGCGGTCTACGTGGAAGATAACTGTTAAGGCATTTGATTTCATCTTTATGCAAGTTAATCGACGGTTGGCTCACGCATGCGCTACCACTATTCTCGATATGCCATGCTTCAATCATCACCCGCGTTTCTTCATTTCTATGCCGGTACAACACTGCGCATTCATCGAATTTTGGCGTGCACTTACAATCTCGACAATGTAAAGATAGATTAGAAGGTGAGCCTCCTGTTAGCGATCTCTTATGTTCCAACAATCTCTGGTTAATGCATCGGCCCGTCTGACCTACGTAGAAGCGGCCGCAGCTGAAAGGGACCTTATACACCACACTCGTACGGCAATCAGTAAATTTGTTCGTGTGTTTTACGGAACAAATATCCGTTTGCTTCTTGTCTTTTACTCGCTCATTAGGCACAGCGGCACATATCTTACCTAGCGTATTGGCAGCCGTGAAAACAACATTAACGCCGTATCTAGTTCCTACTTTCTTTAGCCTGTGAGATAGGCGATGAATGTACGGTATACCTACGACACGTTTCTTCCTATCGCTTTCTGCAACCATGCTCGGACTTAACACAATAGACTTCTTTAAACGTTCAGCGACCGTGGCCACTGCATCACGAGGATACCCTACATCTTGTGGGGATTGAGGCTTGCCCGTCGCCATTGCGCGGGTTTTTCGCCTATTTCTGCCATCCTCATGTCCGATCATGTCGCTCCCCTCCTCCGCCGTCCTACGGCGCTGGGCGAGCGGGGGTGACGTTAAACCCCCTCACCCCGGCGCCGGATCGCGACGGTGGCGCCACGTTCGAGTCTCGCGTGCTCGCGTCTCGCGAGACGTTGCGCGCGGCGGGGGAGTCAAGACTCTCTCTGGACCTCGTAGGGTAAGCACGTATTTTCTTTCCCGTCCGTCGGCTCCTTTGTTTGGGCTTGCTCGGACGGACTTCGCTAACGGTGCCTTGCGCCAGCGGCGAGCGCTTACCTTACGTTGTCCTTTCCGAACGCTAGGCCGAAGAGCGGTGCGGTGCATTCGTGCGTGGTCATACTACGCCGAAACCGTACCTATCGAAGCCAACGCGAGCGGAGTTTGCCCTTGCTCGAGCGATCGGGCCCTGTTTGGTCGCTGATCGTGAGAGCACGCAGCATAGTCGCGAGGGTCCGTTTCCCTCAGCGGCGTGTCGCCGTGAGCCCTTTTGCCCGCGGAGACGTGCTAGCGGCACCCTTTGTGTTGTACTTTCGCCCGTGGCGTGGTTAAGCCTGTTTTGCTTCTCCCGCCGCCTTTGGGAGCGGGCGTTGTACTGCGTTTTGTGGTGTTGCCGCAGGCAATAAAGTGTTGCGGTTCTCGAGAGCAGTACTGTGTACTTGCCGCGCTGCGCTCGGTGCCTTTGTTTGCGCTCGAACGTACGCGTGCAGTGGTGCAGTGGCGCGCTAGTTCACGCGAGGCGACGGCAGACGCGGCCCTGTGGCTCGCTAAGTTCGAACCCACGCTAGTGGCCGTACTCCTGTGAGATACGTGCACACTACAATCTAAAAGACGCGTAACCTGTGCGTTAAAGCTATCACTCATTTTATGCTCACACGACTTGGTGAGGGCTGATTTAAGGCAAGACATATGGCCGATGCCGTTTTTTACAACATTCGAGTGCCTCGACGAAAAATTTAACAGCGGTTTGGAAGATCTAGGAGAATAGTGCCAGCACACGTGGTTCTTCTGGAACGTTAAGGAAATGTCTAGTAATTTTATTCCATTATTCTGAGGCACCTGTTTAGTAAAGCTCAGCCCTCCTCCATTTAATTCAAATTTTTCGCTCACGGAAGTTACCACCTTTTCAAAGTCCTCATCACTACAAAAAAATCAAGTAATCGTCCACATAACGAAAAACCTTAATAACCGAATTACCCAAGGCGCCTTCCAAAAGATTGTCAATCTTGCTAAGGTATAAATCACTAAGAACCGGAGCAACCTTAGAACCAATACATATCCCTGATTTCTGCACATAAACGCCTTCCTTCCAACCTACCAGCGTCGACTTTAAATACATGGAAAGGATTTCTAGAAATGCCCCGGTAGAAACACCACATTTATCGGTGAAAACCGTCTGGTGCTCTTGTTCGTTAATACATTCATTAACACATTTTAACAAGTCCTTATGCGGCAAAGAATAATATAGGTCTTCAATATCCATACTAAAAGCTTTACAACAGCCGGGGTTCTCCTCTGAGAGGAACTGAACTAGCGCCTGAGAATTACGCATACGAAAAGGGTCTGAAAAACTCAAAGAGGTTAAGCAGTTCTGCAAATAACTAGATACAGCGACTTGCCAGGTGCCTTGCTCTGAAACGATTGCTCGAAACGGAATCTCGTTCTTATGTGTTTTGGCTGAAAAAAACAATTCTAAAGTAAGTGATTTAGCCTTCTTGACATTACAAGCTATTCTCTCAAGATTATGTCTTAACAAAAGGTCGATAGCACGTTGCCTAACTACCGATGGCTTAAGTTTTACCGTCCTAAAATTCTTTTCTATGGCTGTTAATGCTTTTTCTGAGAACAAACTGTCCGGCATAATTACAAAATACCCTTCCTTATCTGAAATTACTGGCCTGAGTTTCTTCTCGACACAGTACTTAACCAAAGGCCGGATAGGATCAGAACACTTGAGATGCATATTAGAACCCTTGATGCCAGCAACGCAGTCTGAAATGCAGTGGGAACGCTCTTCTTCAGAAAGAGCAACTAGCCCGACTTTCCGTTTCATTACCATGAAGTTTCTTACGAATATTATGAAACTCTACTCTTATGCACACCTTAGACTATTCCTACGGGAGACACTGCGTAGAATGTTTAAGTCGGCATTTTTTCGCATTCCACTCCATTAGAAGGCGTAAGCCTATACCCGAGATGGAACCGGCGATTTCGTGAGCGGCAGTGGAAGGGCACATACACAGAAGTTGTGCACCGTGGTGGGTTGCTTTAGAGCTCGGAGCTTGATGTATTTTAAGAAACAGAGCCACGATTCTTGTATTTCGATGCTATCTAGCAGAATAAAGGATGTGCGAGACAACGGGAAGGTATTAACCTGTTAATCAATACAACGTCTAGTTGCCTAACCTATACTGAGGAACACAGGAACAAGAGATCAGCAATAATATAGGAAGGGGATGAATTTTTTGCACAACTATCCCTCTTGGAAATGTTCGATAGGCTACTCTCAAAAACAGGCTGGTCGGTGCAATACGCCTCTCGTAGACTGACGAACAAACACGGCAATTGGATTACAAGCAGCATGAGATGTCCCATCCCCGTGTTTGCCGAGCACTCCCTAATGACACTGCTGTATTGCCTCGGGGCTGCTCTACTTTGTTCTCTTACGTTGCAACTCACGGGTTTCATGGTGACCCTTATGCCTGTACCTTCTGTGCGGTGGATTGTGCTATATGCTGAATGCAATTTGCTCGGGTGGTTGCTCGTCTGGCCTGGCTGATGTCGTACAGTTTTACTTTGCCTTTACACTGTCTCCCAAAACTTATCGCACACTGGCTTGCGTTCAAAATGTTCTATTGCTTTCTTTTTCTTCTCATGCTGGAGAGAGATTTACCTTTGAATGAGAAGGAGAGAGGTTTGCACAGACCTAACGGTTGAAGGCGTGAGTTACTGCTAAAATAATCCGCGAGGGAATTATATAGTGCAAGGAAAAAATGGATGCGCGCAAACTATAGACAATGACGCAGAAGACACCGACGAGCGCTCGACCGTGTCTTCGGCGTCCTTGTATATAGTTTGCGAGCATCCATTTTTTTCCTTGCAAGTATGAACCAACTCGCCCAGCAGCAAGTTTTACTGAATTATATAGTGGGCGTCATAAGATCAGACAGTATTTGCCAATGATTTTGTAATAATCACTTGACTGGTCGGGGTGATTTCATTATAAAGCAAAGCGCGTGTTTGGGATGATTTTTTAAACTTTACAATCTTGGCATTTGGATTAATCTTTCTGAATAAATGAGTTCTGCACAATTCAAAACGCTCTTTGTTTCTACCTGTTCTGTCCGGTTTTTTTTTTCTATTCTTTTATGTACTACAAAATCCTCTAAATGGACCCATAGCAACTCGCCCAAGATTCGGCCCTTGTGAGAATATGCGGTACCCTTCGGTAACGACAGATAATCGGGAACGACGTCGGAAACATTGTTCTCGTTCAGTCTTATCATGTCTCAGCGTCAGCTTTCTATCTTAGAAACGTCGACAGGGACAGAGGGAGGGAACGACACTTTTCTATCAACTGAAAGCTTTATTTGGCAAGATATTCCCCATCGGAGCACGTCACCAGCTGCACATGCGCACCGTCCTAGGTGCGATATCAGGCACTGTCACGCCGTATCTGCTTACTAACCCCGTTCCTTTTGGAGCGACACCTCTTTGCTGGAAATCGTTAATGACGGCTGCCTCTCTGTCCCGGTCATTGTTCGCGTTTCTAAGATGTACCAACTAGCTCGTCTTTCGGTCTTACGTAAGGTTTCTAGGCAGCATTCATCCCCAAACAACACTGTAATGTCCATCTTGAATTGACTTTTACAGCGCGAAATACAACACGAACAACAAAGAAGCACGAACGGACAGCGCTGTGTGCTTCTTTGTCGTCCCTACATGTTGCATTTTGAGCTGTACGAGTCAATTCAAGATGAATCAAGACCAACTAGCCCTGCTGTCAGCAACTCCGACTTAAAGGGGTGGTGCCACCAAATTTGTGGCTTGCGCGTTCTTTGCTGTAAGCGTTTTCTATAGCTCCAGGAAGCATGATGCACGCACGAAGGTTCATGTATTCTCGCTAAATAATTTAATATCGCCTTTTGATGTGGACAACTTTCGGTTTCGGTTTCTGGGCGCCGAGGTTGGGCAGTGACGTAGAAGTGTAGAAGGCTTGGTCACGTGACCACACAAGGCTGTGACCCACTTCGCCAGGAAGCGATCGAAACTCGGCGAGTGATGTAGCAACCGATGCTTTGCCGGTACTATAGTGAACTAGAATATATTCTAGTTCACGTCCTGTACGTACGTTGCGGAGGTGGCGGAGGTCACTCACGTCAATACAGCAGATCTGGTGTGACGTCACTACAACTTTCGTTGCCCATCCTACAGAGCTACGTCTGTTTTGGCGCGCTAGCGATGGGTCTGGGTCCGGAGAATGGGCATTTAGGTAGACTTTGGAAGTGAATTAAAATATATTCTAAACGTTTGCTATGTCCGACCCTTCGTGTAGAGTGTCCTTGCATACAGAGGAAACCCACAACAGGCTTGTTATAGCCTCGAAATTTGATGGCACCACCCCTTTAAACCACCGGAAACATTGCTCAAATTTAAGGGAGCGTAAGCCATTCACGTCAGAACTATGAACCACAATGGTAAAGTTTCAAACATGGAGAAGGGCATCACTGCATACGACGTATATAAAAGCAATGTGTACTATGTCGATGCCGTAAAGCTCGCCGAGTGTAAACGCAGCAAGCAGGCTTTACTAGCGGCAAATGCCCTTTTCGGGTGCATTATAAATCAGAGGGCGCCTCATGCATCCAAGATTTCGGCTATGGTATCCCTCTGCTGCTTAACGTTACACCGAGACGCCTTAGAGCAGCCTATCTTTCACCCTTAGGCGCTACTGATGGGTGTCCATGCTTCTATATTATGATACTTCGTTCTTTCTCTACATGGTTTTACGAAACTAAGCGCACGCAGACGAAGCTGAAAAAAGGGGGAGACAACAGTTTAGTCAAACTATGCATTTCAACCAACTAGCCCAGTTGTCGATTCTCTTGCATTCTTTCTCTAGCCTCGGTTACTAGGAAGCTGCACAAAAAAAATGTTTAGTGTATATGGGTGCCGAACGATAAGCAGTGCGGAGTATGGAGGCTGACAGAGTTGCACCAGCATCAATCACTGTCCAAGTGTATTTCGGTTACTAGTTCGGCTCGTACACTTGTGAGCCAATGCATTTCGATAGCCTAGATGTCTAAACTCTTGAGGTCATGCGGGTATAATGATTCAGAAAGGCATTTAGTTAGCATGCGTACTTAGAAATAGCCAGACCGGGGGATAGCGTCTCTGATCTGTTCTTCTAGATCATATGAGAGCATAATTTATGAGTCAGCGCTCGTCTACGCGATTTGTCTCAGGCGGAGGAAGTTTCTTTCCAGGCCGGGACGACTCTTGCACCAGATATTACTTGTGCTACAGTGGTCAAACATTTGGAGACCGTGGTCGATGTGGTTAACTCCCGCGTCTGTAGCAGACTTCTGCCAGCTACACTGAACTTTAGAAACGATGAGACTACGAACGACTGGTAATGCTTGTCACTTATGCACTATGTGCCTGAAACTAGCTTATATTTATTTTAACTGAGACGTTACGCTGTGCGTCAACAAAAGGATAAACATTTCACCGACGATTATGATACTGCTTAATGCGAATTCTGAGCGCAGCTTCGTGTTGGGGCAACGCCAACCGTGTTTAAAGTTCTGGCTATCCGCAGTTGTAACAATGTAACATTCCTTACACATTGCCACAGGAATTGCCAGCGGTGGAGTGCTACACACACCTCTCTGTGCATTTATAGCTTCGTTTACCTGGTAATTAGTAAAGGTAAAAAAAAGGCGGAGGCCTAGAAAAAGGAAACGAAATCGAAGTAAAATAGAACAAGTGGTTTCGTATCAAACAAACACAGTGAATAAGTACAGAAACAGTACAGGAAGCAAACATTCATTAAGCATGAAGTATTGTCAACTTACCTGTTAATGTTAGACAATACCACAAAACGAAGCTTAGAATAACAGAGAGCTGAGCTAGTTGGTAAGTATTCATTCTGAAAAGACAGGGCGTGCAAACACGGACACAAGAAAGAAGTCAGGACACCACAAACGCCGACTAACAACTGAAGGGACGCACAACGGCTGAAAAGAAAGAAGGCACGAAAACTTATCTGCGCATGCCCATGCAACATGCGAACCTATCAATCCGGCACGCGTGGCGGTCTACGTGAAAGATAACTGTTAAGGCATTTGATTTCATCCTTATGCAAGTTAATCGACGGTTGGCTCACGCATGCGCTACCACTATTCTCGATATGCCATGCTTCAATCATCAGGCGCGTTTCTTCATTTCTATGCCGGTACAACATTGTGCATTCATCAAATTTTGGCGTGCACTTACAATCTCGACAATGTAAAGATAGATTAGAAGGTGAGCCTCCTGTTAGTGATCTCTTATGTTCCAGCAATCTCTGGTTGATGCATCGGCCCGTCTGTCCTACGTAGAACGGCTTCTTTTCAGCCGTTGTGCGTCCCTTCAGTTGTTAGTCGGCGTTTGTGGTGTCCTGACTTCTTTCTTGTGTCCGTGTTTGCACGCCCTGTCTTTTCAGAATGACCACAAAACGGCTGGTTGGGACGCTCATGAGAAAAACGGGGCATTTGGTTCGACACTGTTTTTCGAATCCCCTTCCTAACGTCTTTAAGATGGTTCGTAATATTTTCATTAATATAATGCATGCTCAATCTCGCTATTTTACTAAGTAGTTAGCAGACGTTTTGTTACTGTCTACTCAAGTACGCCCAGGATCTGATATATGTGTCAACATCACCTTGACATAACTGTAACCTCACGTGGATTGTAAATATTTAAAGAGTAGTGGAAATGACGCACACGGTTAAAAGTAAGAATTAAGCTGAGAGTTTATATTGGCAGCAAGCTACAAAAGACACATTGCAGTAAAAACAGGGAAAAAGATGCAAAGGCTTAGATAACGCACAGGATGCAAAAGAAGCATAGATAAGAAAGCACTTGTGCTATTAATGAAACTATGATTTCAAAATCTCTTTGAATAAATATAGCAGGAACAAAAGTACACGTAATGAACCGAGATGCCTTCTGTTAGGTAAGTGCTTGTTCTATTAGATTTAGCATGGATACAGGTGGTTCTATAGTTGTCTGAATCTTAAGTGCATACAAGTGAATCCCATCGCATGTAAGTCGAACTTACATCCACAAGGTCCTTCAAATAGCTGATGCGTGACTTCCTAACGAAGCGACACGCACGAGAAAAATCGATTACGACACTATAGCTCCTTCAGATATTGCGCAATTGTCACCATACGCATGTGAGTACGCGCCGCAGGACGATGGATAGGAGTGTCACGGCACTGACTCAACTAAAAAACATGGCTGATCCCTCTGTCATAGGAATCGGTATAACACGAAAGTAAAACATGTCTTCACAGACGTAGCTGAGCGTTTGTTGTGCATTGTTTCGCCCCGAGGGCGGAGGAATGAATGCTATAGCAACAAGTTGTAATGCCACGCGAAGAACGGCAAGCATCTCGAAACTTGCAACGCGCTGCTCAAGCAGAAAGGACTCATGGAACGAACATACACAGGATGAGCGCGAACTAACAACTGTCACAGCTCGACAGTTAAAGCACGCTGATCAAATACAAAGGAGGACGCACGAAACGAACGCACAAGTATACACAGGATGAGCGCGAACTGCCACAGTTGTAACTTATTTGTTTGTGAGCAGCGCGCTCCTTTCGCAAAAGCGGCCGCTGCAGTGAGCGAAGGGACCTTCGTGCTCTCTCTAACTTCAACGCAAACTTGCGGTGAGGGAGCAAGACGTACAAGAGAAGCGCGCGCGCGCGAGCGACGCCCTGTAGAGGCACACGTTCGTCTCAACGCGTGGGGCGACGACCTTTAAAGCGCGCCCTTCATCATCATCATTTATTAACCCTTAAAGGCCCCTGTTGGGGTATTACATAAGGGGGAAGCATACATAAGAGAAAAGGAGCGTTCAAACAGTCATCAAAAATACAACGAAAGTAACATGTACAAAGGAACAAGGTGAAATTACAAGACAGTCAAAATACACAGGTAGAATAATGCGCTACAAAAAAAAAAAAAAAACCAACAACCTCGGAATACGTTACGCAGCAGCACTAAATAAATTAGTACGTTTTGAAATTTGGTGGGGTCACGTATAGCGACAGCAAGGTCAGGTAAGCTATTCCATTCTGCAATGGCTAATGGCAGGAAGGTGTTTTTGAAGGAATTAGTAGAGCCGTGAATTCTTTGAAGACTTAGGGAGTGTGACAGGCGGCGTGATGTGCGGTTTGGCGGAAAAAGAAGCAGGTCACGTAAGTGTGGCAAGTTGTAATATAGTTTATGAAAGAGGCATCACCGAGAGATTTTTCTGCGAAGTGCTAATGATTTGATGTCCAAGGATAATTTGGTGTTTGTGACACTTAGCCGATGGTCGTACTGGGATGTAATAAACCGGGCTGCGCTGTTTTGGACGGCTTCTAGTAGGTCGACAAGGTACGCTTGATGTGGATTCCATATTGCCGATGCGAATTCCAGTTTAGTGCGGATAAATGTATCATATGCTAGTATGCGGATCACAGGTGGTGATGATGATAGTGACCGTCTAATGAATCCCAGGGATTTGTTAGTTGCAATAACCAGATTATGAACATGTTCCGTTTACAACTTCCAGCGTCTCGCCACCTATCGCGAAGCGCTGTTCTCTGCCAAGATTGTTCCACATTACTTTAGTTTTATGCATATTAATTTTCAGACCTACTCTTCTACTTTCCGTATCCAGTTCAGTAATCATGAGCTGTAATTCGTCTCCCGCGTTACTCATCAATGCAATGTCATCAGCGAATCGCAGGTTACTGAGATACTCTCCATTAACTCTTATCCCTAATTCTTCCCAATCTAGGGCCCTGAAAACCTCCTGTAAACACGCGGTGAATAGCATTGGAGAGATCGTGTCTCCCTGTCGTACGCCCTTCTTTATTGGGATTCTGTCGCTTTCTTTATGAAGGACTATAGTGGCTGTGGATGCGCTGTAGATTTCTTCCATTATGTTTATATAGGCTTCGTCGATGCCCTGATTCCGCAGCGCTTGCATGACTGCTGATGTCTCCACCGAATCAAATGCCTTCTCGTAATCTATGAAGGCTATGTATAGGGGTTGGTTGTATTCCGCGCATTTCTCTATCACCTGATTGATAGTATGAATATGGTCTATTGTTGAGAAGCCTGTACGAAATCCTGCCTGGTCCCTTGGTTGATTAAACTCTAATGTCGTATTAATTCTGTTAGCAATTACTTTTGTGAATAGCTTGTAGACAACGGACAGTAAGCTGTCTACTTAGGACAGGTAGTAACCGCGGAGCCGAACCATGAGAGTGAAATAACTAGAAGAATAAGGATGGGATGGGGCTCATTCGGCAAGCATTATCAAATCATGAATGGTAGTCTACCACTATCTCTCAAGAGGAAGGTATATAACAGCTGCATCTTACCGGTACTTACCTACGGAGCAGAAACCTGGAGACTTACAAAGAGGGTTCAACTTAAATTGAGGACGACGCAGCGAGCGATGGAAAGGAAAATGATAGGTGTAACCTTAAGAGACAGGAAGAGAGCAGAGTGGGTCAGGGAACAAACGGGGGTTAAGGATATCATAGTTGAAATTAAGAAGAAGAAATGGATGTGGGCCGGCCACGTAGCACGTCGGCAGGATAACCGGTGGTCATTAAGGGTAACTGACTGGATTCCAAGAGAGGGCAAACGCGTGAGGGGAAGACAGAAAATTAGGTGGGTAGATGAGATTAAGAAGTTTGTAGGTATAACGTGGCAACAGAAAGTACAGGACCGGGTTGATTGGCGGAACATGGGAGAGGCCTTTGCCCTGCAGTGGGCGTAGACAGGCTGATGATGATGATGATGATGATGATGAACATGTTCCGACCATGTAAGCTTGCTTGTGATGGTAACCCCGAGGTACCTGTACGATTGAACCAGCTCAATAGGAAGAGAATGCAAAGAGTAGGAGTATGATATGAGAGAGTGTTTCCGCGATACGTGAATGGACTTACATTTTTTGACGTTTAGTTGCATGAGCCACTGAGTGAACCATTTCTCAATTGTAGCGAGATCACGTTGTAAAAGCATTTGATCGTTATGTGAGCTTACACGGCGGTACAGGAAGCAGTCATCGGCAAAGAGCCGGATGGATGATGAAATACCGGTGGGAAGGTCATTAATGAAAATTGAAAACAAAAGGGGTCCAAGGACTGAACCATGCGGCACTCCTGATAATACTTCGGCGACTGTAGAGTGGCGGTTCCCGATCCCTGTGAACTGCGATCTGCCAATTAGGAAACAACGGATCAATGACGAGATTAGTGGATGGATGGATAAGCTATTTACTTTGACCATAAGCCGTTGATGAGGTACGCGGTCGAAGGCATTCGAAAAATCTAAGTAAATTACGTCTGCTTGGAGGAGAGAATCAAGGTTTAGATGCCCTTCGCGCTATCTCGCTAGTGATAACGAAAACACACTGATGTACCCCGATCTCTGATTACCGGCACCGGCAAATGGTGCATATAAATAGCACGCCGTTAGTATGACGAAGAACGTGCCGCCTGTGGCGGCGTCGTTTCGCGCTGCGCGCAGGAGATCGAGGGGTCGTAAGTTCGACTCCCGGGGGCGGAACTTTTTCTTCTAGTTTTTTCTTTGCCATATGTTAGTCTTTATTTTTACAACGTCATATCCGTGACGGAAATGCGTCAGTGGAGCTGTGGCGACACAGTGCGCACAAACCGGCGCAGCCATTATGTGCCACCCGGACTCAACCTGGCTCGAGGCCATCCCAGCCGCCTCGGTCTTCGCGCCACCTTCAAGCCGGACATCCACGCTACACCAGCGGAGCTCGTCTACGGGGAACCACTCCGTCTCCCAGGTGAATTCGTCGCCGCACTGCCATCGAGCACTACGACGTCAGACCCCACCGACTTCGTCGCCCGACTCCGACGCACCATCGCCGCCTTACGCCCGTCACCTGCAGCCCACCACTGCAAGCCTACACCTTTCGTGTTCAAGGAGCTAGCTTCGCGCACGCACGCTTTCCTCCGCGACGACACCGTCCGCAGGCCTTTCCAGCCACCCTACAGCGGACCCTACCTGGTCGTCCATCGCGACAACAAGAACTTTACCCTGCGCCTGAATGGAAACGACGTCCGCGTCTCGATTGACCGGCTCAAGCCCGCATACATCGCTTCGAACGAACTGGACAACGCCATCCCAACCACAGGCATCTATCCACAGCCGCCGACGTCGCAGCCCGCTCCGGTCACGACACGCTCTGGACGTCTGGTACGCCTCCCAGATTTCTACAGACCCTGAGGGCTATGCACTCCGCGGGGGGGGGGGGGGGGGTGATGTGGCGACACAGTGCGCACAAACCGGCGCAGCCTCCGCCTCGTCACTATCTAGGTGGGCGTGACACGGCTGCATGCTACACCACACCTCAGATAAGGGACAGCGCCACCGCAGCGTCACCGGAGGCTTACATCACCGACGGTGGCTATAAAACCAAGCTGCCAAGCTCGGAACAGATCATTCCTTCGCACCCGACCGGGCGCAGCGTCGGTATGCTCGCCCCGCTGCTGCTACTTCGTTAATAAACAGTTGTTACGTTTTCTGTTGGGATGCGTCCTTCCATCGACACGGCATCCCACAGAGCCATGGCGGACCCCGGCATAAAACACTTTCGTGTTAAAAATACGAAGGCGAGATTATTTACGGCGCAACGAAAGCTCAGGCAAATTTATGGGGCTCTTCATGAATTTGACACTGGAATGACGTCAATAATTCGATACGATGAAGCTTCGACAGTTTGAGAGTGGCATGAGTAGGATCCAAGGAGGTTGAAAAAAAACTTCTGGAGTGGAGGCGGCGCGCCGCCGCTGAAGCCGACGACCGCCATATTGCTCCAGGCAGAAAACGTGTGGGTCGTCGCTTGAGCCCGCGCGGAAGTACCGCAGATGGCAAATTTCTCCACTCCTTGGTGACAAGCGAGTGTTGTGGAAGTATCATTTTTCGGACTGCCATCCACTCGATAACCACATTTACAGTTTGTCGAAGATTGCCAAGCTGTACATAAAAAACGCCGGGCCTGCGCGGAACGCGCAGCACAATCACAGCGAAAGCGGGAAAAGCGGCCTTTCTAGAGCCCGTTCTAAACTCTCTTGGAAAAGCTAATGCAAGTACACTTTCAAGGTACCCACTACGCCGAAAATAATAATTTTTGTGTAGTAGGGTAGGAATCACTACGCCATTATTCTTCTTTCTGCGGATAAGCGAGGTACCCGCTACACATCTGTAAGGCATTATATGAACTTTGTTGACGTTGCCTGTGGATGACGATGAAGGAGTATGGCTGAGCCTTTTGTAATGGATTTGAAGAAAATAACGACCCGGTCACTCGTTGTGCAATTAGCATTGTGTGACGCCTGGTCGTTATTTTACTTTTCTGACACGCTATATTACACATTTACCGCGATTCCTTGCCCGACCTAACGCCTGTAAGGATGTTTTCGCAAAGGAGTTCAACTCACTAGCGTGGTTCTGTGGTAGAATACTCGACTTCCACGCAGAGGACACGGGTTCAAATCCCATTTGAGCCTGTTTATTTTTATTTATTTGATTTTTTCTTATTTCGCGCGATAGTGGTTATGAACACCGGCGGCGGCGGCGGACAACTACCCCACTTCCGTTTTGATCTGATAACAGCTTTCGCTGTGAAATCAGGCTTCACCACATTTCAAAAGAAATCAACCGGAAAGAAATTCGGCAGATCCCACGTGTTGTGGGAATCTGTTTCATGCGAATCAATCAGCGATCGAGTACTTCTATGCTGTATTTTATAGCTTTGAGCCAAGCGTTACGAGGTGGATCAACGTGTTTTTGTAAGTGTAGTAGCTGTGTGCACATCGTGCATGGGCTTACCAGGCACGTCAACAACACTGGCCTTTAAAGGGTAACACTATGGTGCAGCGTAACGTCAGCCCTCACGTTAGAGTACATACGTCAGTATTATCGAAACTAAGTGCACTTTATGATGCAATCATGTGGATATCACACGTAACTTTCGTTAATGCATTTATCTGGGGTCGAGCAATGCTTCAATATAGCTTTCTGAAACATAGGAAAAAATGTAATGTTCATTACACTGCTAAAAAATCGAGCCTACACTGGAACCACAGACGTTAGTCTGATATGACGACTGTATCGTTGGAGTATACGTGCTGTGTATTGCTTTTTTTGCAAAATTAGATAGGCAGCACCACAACCACACTTGACGTTGCACCGACATTACGCCTGCATAGGCTGTTTTTACAAACCAGTTTATATACCTGACGTGCCTCTGTGGTAATATACTTGATTGCCACGCACAATGCTTGGGTTAGATTCCTGCTAATTCCTAATATTTATTCTTTCCATTCATCAGGTCAACGCTGCCGATGTCGATTTTTCTTAACGCTCTCGCAGTTAAATGACTAATGTCTGTTCTCGCCGTTCCTGGATAGATATAAACTGTCAATCACCTGTGGCGCATAACCGTACACCGCGGCCAGTGGTAAACGGCTATGTGCCACACGTGTCGGAAGGAAAGGGTTTGACGACGTACGCGACAGGATTTTCCCGTTATTCATGTCATGACCCGACAGTCATATTCGTCAAATCCTCTTACCCTCCCATGCCGATTTTGGTCTACACAAAGTTAAGGAGGCGATCATGAGAGCACCCAGGCGTAGACGGCTAGGTAGAGAGATTCGTAGATAGAAACGATGAATGCGCCAAAGGTTCGCTAAGAAATGCTTCGCATTTAAAACTCCCAGAGTGGAGTAAGAACGCGGCTGACAGGGACTGTTACTGTTAAAAATTTGTAGACGAGCGTAAATAAGAGCTGCAGCAAGCTAGTCAATTAATCTGCTTTCGTATCTCTTCTTTTGCTGTGTTTACTTTTTAAGGGCGCGTGTTTCATATGGTTAGTTTCGTGATTGTCTGCATTATGCGTAAACCAGAGCTGCAGCAAACTGGTGAACAAGTCTGCTTTGGTATCTTTTCTTTTGCGTGTTTAGTTTTTAAGGGCGCCTGTTTCATACGGTTAGTTTCGTGACTGTCTGCATTATGATGCATTTTGAAGTTATTGTGGATTTGTTGCTTTATCGGTTCACGTATAAACCACATTGTATATGCTTCTTTTTTCTTTTGAAATTGTATAAAAGCTGGGGATGAATAAAATTTAATGTACCACTTATTAACTCCACCATTTTTGGCAATGCTGGAAGCGAATTCTACGTGTTATCACGCACGCTTCAGCCCATGTATTATGGCGAAAAAAAAAAACTGCCTTCTTCAATATGGCAGGACAAAAAAAAATTCGGCCAAATAAGTGACACTAACTGTCTAGTTCTCATGCTGAAACGCCCCCGCGGAAGCTCACAATTACACTGCGCGCGCTCAAGCTGCGCTGCCTCTTGCCTGGAGCAAGATGGCTGCCAACCGGTTTCCCAGGCTTAAACCGCTCGCGTGGTCGCTTATAGGGGACCTCCACTCCAAAAGTTCTTTTTAAACCTCCTTGGTAGGATCCCATATGGCGCATGCGTACTCTAATTTACAACGTATAGAGGTTTTGTAGAGTGTTAACTTCAGGGGCGGTGGAAAAGTTTCGACGTAGGTAAGTGAGCCTGCGGTTAGCGTTGTCAGTCACATATTAAATATGCGTGTTCCACGAACGGTTAGAAGTGATGTGAATACCGAGGTATTTATAATTGCCAACAGATGCTAATGAAATGTTATTGAGGGAGTAAGTACGCGAAAAATGGGTAGTACGGCGACGTGAATCTCACATGCTCTTGCATTTAGTTGTATTAAGTGTCATGAGCCATTTATTGCACCATTGATCGCGTCGCAGGTTTAGATAATCGTTAATGCATTAAGCTGGGCTAGTTGGTATTCATCGTATGCTTCCATATTGCTAGCGAACACGCACAAAGGACGACATAGAAAGAGACAGGACAACCGCTAGCGGTTATCCTGTCTCTTTCTATGTCGTCCTTTGTGCGTGTTCGCTAGCAATATGGAAGCATACTTAGATAATCGGTATGGTTAGCAATTTTCTGGTAAAGTACGCAGTCGTCTGCAAATGGTCCGACAGTTGAAGTGGAAACACAATCAGAAGATCAGTAATACAAATTAAAAAAAAATCAGAAGACTTAAAACGGGCCCTTCTGGGGCGCCAGACGTTACAGCAGAATTGGGGAAAAATAGTTAGCTGTCACATACTGGCTACGGTGAGAGAGAAACTCTTTAATCGACGCAAGTACGCTGGGGTCTATGTTGACCTGATTAAATTCGAACATAAGTAGGTTATGTGAGACAGAGTCAAACGCTTCGTCGGAATCCAAATATATGCAGTCAGTATCAAATGCAAGATCTGCGTTAATGAATAAATAGTTTCTTGAACACAGCAATCGCGTTTCGCAGGACACTACGAGATCCGTGCTGATAAAGACTAAATGAGGAATTGGACTCAAGAAATTCAATGAGACGTGAATATATTATATGGCCCAAGATTTTTACTAAGCGTGATGTTAATGGTATCGGACGGTGGTTATTAGCGGAATGTATATCACCACATTCATGTGCCGGGACCACCTCCTCAGCCTTCCAGTCAGAAGGCAGTGCAGACATCTGTAATGACTGTTGAAAAGTTGATGAGGGAACAAAAGTACGTCAATGAGGAATCCCAAGTGACGAATAGTCAACGATGTGCACCCATCTCCTCCAACAGCCCCCGCCCCCTCTCCTCCAAGGGGAGCCGGCATCCCTTACCAAAAACGAAGGAACGTGATTGAGGCAGGAGCGAGCCAGTCTTCGATTGACGTCACTTGTTTCAACTCGATCTAGAACAAATTATGGCACACAATCACTTGACCATCAAATAGTAGTCATATGTAACAGTTTTCCGTCTGTAGTGGAGTTATCACAGATAAGCAGATCTGTATATTATTTTAAAAAGAAAGTAAGATTACTCTTCGATCCAGGATGAAGCGTTTCTTTTTTGGGTGTTTATGTACGTGCAATGTATTTTACCCCTTGCGATGCCTACTTCTGTTAACCTAACCGTACTTCACTGCGTTTCAATTGTCGAGTTACACACATTGTTAGCCCCACTTCAATTTTGATTGATACTATTGCACCTCTTCATTAACTAAATCTAATCACAAATTTACGGTGATAAACATATCAACATGAAAGGGTTTTATCAATCTTGTACTTCTATAACGAAATTGCTTGAAATTGGTATGAGTCTTCCATGACTTCTTTACTGTGATGCTATTGAATTGTGCTGATCTGGATGTTTTTCGCTTGCCTCACTGCTGTCCTTGTTTTTGTTCACGAGCCGGGATGTAGGCCTAGTCAGGAAACGGTTACGGCTGTTTCCTTTTGCCTCATCTCGGTGGCATGTAGCTGTCTCGTACACATGCCATAATAAAGTATTATTATTATTATTATTATTATTATTATTATTATTATTATTATTATTATTATTATTATTATTATTATTATTATTATTTCTCTACAAGCTAGTCCACGGTATCATATCCTGCCCTGTACTTCTCAATTGTGTTAATTTTCGAATTCCGCGTAAGTTAACCAGAGAGAACAGACCGTTTCATGTATCCGCCTGCTTCTTCCAACACTCTACCGTTCACAGAATACAAAGTCTTTATAATATTAATTTTCTTGATCTTGACGTTTTTCATAGTCCACAATCATTGTTTTTATCCGAGCTTTGCACTGTTTTGACATAGTATGGCACAATGTACAAAGTCTTCCCTTCTCCGTCTTTCCGCATAGTTGTATATGTGCAATCTAATTTTTTATTTTCCTTCAATATTTCTCATATTGTCTTATTTTACTCCTCCGCTTTTGTGTTCATTTCTCTTTGTCTACGTGTTTTTGCTCTTTTTATTTCTGAAGACTGTCTGTATTGTATTGTTGATTTTTATTGTTTTTTTTTTTGCGTGCGCCTGCACAATGACCTCACGGTTGTTCCTGGGCACGTTAAATAAATGATTGATTGATTGATTGATTATTATTATTATTATTATTATTATTATTATTATTATTATTATTATTATTATTATTATTATTATTATTATTATTATTATTATTAAAGTTGAAGTGCCTCAACCTTTCGCGTAGACCAGCACGTGTGCCTGATTGACAGGTGGCACTGCCCCTCCTGGGCATGCGCAGATAACTTGTTGTGTCCTCCCGCTTTCCCACCGCTATGCGACCTTTGAGTTGATAGTTTGCGTTTGTCTTTTTTCTCCGTGTTTGCAGGCCTGCCGTTCTTCCACGATGTTGTCCCATTGTCGCAGTTACTAAAGAAGACCACTGAAGGAATTTGCAGGTGGCACGAATGGCCGTACAAGTTCGGTTCTTCCTGGGGCGTCATGGCGGCTCAAGAGCATTTTCCACCCTGTCGTAGGCAAACAGCTCGAGTGTCGTCTCAGCTCGAAGAGGGCGATGTCTTGCGAACAAATAAAGCGGTTTCGCGGCATCGGTTTTCTTTTCGGATCAAACCGCTGTCAGCCCCAGAAAGGCGTTTGCCGCAGTCCCTTTTCCCCTTACTTCTCGAGAGAGCGTGACTCTGGCGTTGTACCACTGGTGTCTTTTTATTGTCTGCTTTCTTGTGTCTTCTTTCAGACAACGATCTTCCCGTTGCAACTTGTCGTATCGCATTTAGTGACGGTGCAAGTGGACTGCTGTGCTTTCGTCCCTTCAAACATCAGCTGGCAGAGACAGATTTAATGGCTCCTCAGATTTCTAGTCACAACAGCTGTCTGTTCTGTTTTTGCCTTTTTTTAGAGGCCAGCGGTTCCCAAAGAGCCTGCTTTATCATGCTATAAGCCAGTGGCGTACCAACTTGTTCACGAGTGGGGGGCCCTCGTAGCGCGCGCACACACACACACACACACACACACACACACAGATATATATATATATATATATATATATATATATATATATACATATATATATATATATATATATATATATATATACATATATATATATATATATATATATATATATATATATATCTATATATATATATATATATATATATATATATATATATATATATATATATATATATATATATATATATATATATATATATATATATATATATATATATATATATATATATGCAGACGCCAGCATGATGATAAAGAAGGACAATACATTTTACATGCCATGCCCCGGAACATGCATACACATCCGTATCATATAAGTAAGCAGTGTTTTTAGAGAACTTTTCGTTGGGCGAGTTCGTGTACGTTCAGATTTGCTTTTAAGGCACGAAGGAGCACAGTCACAAGACAACAGGACACGGGAGGCGTTCTGTCCCGTGTCCTTTCTTGTGATTGTGTTCCTTCGCGCCTTAAAAGCAAATATAAGCAGTATTTGTAGCCACGAATTTTCAAAAAGTGACAAATACATGGAGAGCGGCGCAGGAAAAGACTAGCACGGGAGATGAGGGAACAAGTGCACGTGACCGTCCTCTCTCCCTGTCTTTTGATGCGCCGCTTTCCTACAATTTATCCATGCACCAACTAGGCCAACAACGCATTTTAAAGAAGGGACTGTAAGAATGGTTATCTATGATGTCACTTGTGTCACTCCCATTAGTACATTTGGCAGATCGATTGGTGACATTTCTTTTCTATCAATAGGTTGTTACCGTTAATAATGTTTAGTAACAGAGGTAGTAAAAACTGCAGCATAGGTTTTCCCCAATTAGCACTGACATACTTACCATTCTAGAGGTTTGCCTGTAGATATTGTTTTGTTTGCTTTTAGTCCAGCTAGTGATTCTGCCATGTTATAATTATTGTCAATAATATTATCAACTAGTCTAACATTGTATTTTCTGGAACACAATGTCAATGTATATGGAATTAACTTAAATTGTACAGCGTTTATTTGAAAAAGGTCACAGAAAAAGGAATGCACGGTGCATTTAATATTGCATAAACTTCGCGGTTTTGAAACGGCGCCACTTGGTAATATTTTTATTGGTGGTTATTGCTCGAACGAGCTATGCGAAATATTTATTTTGTAAAAACGCGCCTTGCACAGAAGCGTGCCGTCTGATGTAGGGTACACAAAAGAATTTTTTGCGTATAATACCAATTGTTTTGCAGAGTTTACTCATCATACTCGTGACGTGTTTATCACATGTCATGTGTTCGTCAAGGTAGGTTTATACCAGTTTGGGTATGTTAACCCTTGTTACTAGCTCTGAACCTTAATTTCAGAGAAAAAAATAAAGTCGCGCCATCTGCATAGATTATAAATTTAGCTTTGCTATCAATGTTTGGGATATGGTAAATAGCGTAAACAGAAAAGGTCACAAAGCGCTTCCCTGTGAGGTACTGCATTTGAGAATTCACCTACAAATATTACAATCTGAGTTCCACGTTGTAGATACGATGAGGTTAAAAAGCTGGCTATGCCTCCCGTACCATAAAATTCCAACATTCTTAACAAAACGTTGTGGTCGACTAAGTGAACGGCGTTGGAGAAGTCTAAAAATAGGCCATGTGCCACTTTGTGACATTGAGTTTTGTAATATAACCTCATGAGCAAGAAGAGCAAGCTTCGTCGATATCATTTTACGGAAAAAGTATTGAGTGGGAAGTACAAGATTATAAAGGTCAACGAATGGTACCTTCGGCATCACACTTTGACCTTTTATTTCTGAGAGTGCGGACAAGGCTCTTCCTCTCAGTAAATATGGCTGTGCAAGCGGCAGAACCTGACACTTGTATTGACTAGATCTTTACTGGTATAACAACAAAGTTGTCCGTTCTTTTTTTTTCTGTCTCGTATAAGCCAATTGCTGTTTACGATCGGTCGAAGACTTTTGCCTGATGCCCACAGCGCCTATTCGTAACGCAATGCAACGAAAAGAGCTAAAACGTCCCATCCCGCAATGACTCCCCACGTATTGTTAGGTAGAAGACCAAGGTACTAAATTATTTCTGATACTGCCTTTCCTCACCATTATTTCTTCGCTCTTGGCTATTATTTGTTGGTCGGCGCTAACATGGCTTGCCTGTCACGCAACGTGACCAAACCGCGAAACTTACGACGTCAGAGTTACGAGTACGCACGAAACCGCGCATTAGTGTTAATATATCGAGCAAAACTTGATTTGTTTCGTTTTATTCCAAAAGAAAGAGAAGATGGCATTGCGACGATGGTTTAGCGGAGGCTAGTCGTAGTAGGCGGCGAGAATGGATTTATTTGCGCATAATAAATAATTTCAGGGCTTGTGTAACGTCGTTGAACCGTTCGTGCGCGTATACGGCATCGCTCTGTAAACTCTTCTTTGTTGAGGATGCGTTCTTTTATCGCCCTAATCTAAGCTACTAAGGTCGTTGCAAGCTACAGTATGATCAGCCAGGCGAATAAGAATAATGCGGAAACAGGCGGAATCTTCGTCCACCGCCGTTCCGCGTCAGCTTTGCCCAAGTAACACCCAGCTCATCTGCGCGCTCATCGACTCACTTCAGCCAAGGTCAGGCAATGCTGTACGTTTTCGAAGAAAAAGCAGAGGTAATTCCTGTGAACTGCAGTAACATTAATGGACTGAAATCCTAATAAATGCGGCTGGTTTCCACCCTAGCATGCGTCGGCGGTGATGCAAACTTGATTTCAGGTAGAACGGAATAAACACAGGACGGAAGACTGACGCCTGAGAGCCCCTGCTCAGCTGTCGCCTCCTTCACATGCAAGAGCGCAAGGTATCGAAGCGTTGCATAGGCGACTCGCACCGCAGGGAACCTATGGTGCTTCGTGGTGAGGCATGGAAGACGATCTCCACTGCAGAAGCTGGGGATACATCTAAATTTCATTATCTCAATTTGTGACAGTTGTGTCGAACTTTTGGGAGTGGGGGGGGGGGGGGCAGTGTCCCCTTGCCCCCCGGTAGATACACCAATACTGTGAGCCATTCGCGGACAGACCTGCGTACGCTCTGTAGAGCGCATATTTACCAGAAAGTTCTACAAATAAGCGGGCCAGTTAGTGTGGCAGTGAAAAAAGAAATCTTGGGACTTCGAGAGAGGGAGGTTTATTGTGACAGAAAAGCTGAGACGTCGGCTTGAATTAAGTTTCTGACCTGCTACTGAGCGTTAGAAAAGGGGTGGAAAAGAGAGGAGAGGGAAGGTGTTTATGATGAGGACGGTGGCGATGAAGCAATACACCGAATGTCCAAAAACTGTTTACAGACTCTTGTTGAGTTCCGTATCGCGCAAAAAATTGTTAAGAATATTGCCCTGATGACGAAGTGGAGGTCAGAACTTTTTCCGATACTTGTTGCTTCGTATATTTCCGCAAGAACGTGGCCGTTGATTTTATTTGTATGGTATATCGACGGAAGGCGCACATGAGGTGTTCGGTGGTCTCAGGGGTGCCACATACCTCGCAATTCTGACTGTCTGCACGGCCGATAAGGTGTAGGTAACGCCGAGCAAATGCCACACCTAGTCGTAATCTGTGCAGTAAGCTTGTTCTCCACCTTTTCATGGTTGGCGGTATCTTAACGCGCATGTCTAGGTCGCGTTCGTGAATACGGCGGTGACGGTGACTTGGCAATGCTGCAGTAGTTTCGTGAAGGAGTGTGTACACAACGGCCTTAGTGTCCGGCCGTGACAATGGAATGGCCAATATAGTGTGGCGTTAACGTGAGCCATCTTTGCCTCCGCATCGGCTTGCCCCTTTCCATGTAGGCCGCAGTGCCCTGGAATCCACTGATATACGATGGCCAGTTTTCAGGGCTACATCGTGGGATTTGGCCACTTCTTGAGCAAGAAGATAACATGGCCTTCGTTTAAGCGCAGAATCTATTACTCGAAGAGCTGTTTTACAGTCCCAGAATGTAGTCCAGTTATGAGGAGGCTGCGTCGATATATAACTAATTACCTCGCGGACGGCCACAATCTCTGCGGCCATCTATGCCGTTCGATGGTCTAGACGGAAGCGTTTGCTGATCTTCAAACTTAGTATAGCGAACGCCGCTGTTGAAGCTGTTGGTGATACAGACCCGCATATTCTGTAGGTATATACGAGAACGTTAATTCTTTTAGGCCGCATGAGGGTGTACGTGATCTTTTACCCGCTCTGGGAATGGATAGGCGCACCTCAGGCCTTCATAATGTCCATACTGGTACCTCTGCAACATTTGCCGGAGCGAAGCCTGAGGGAATGATGCTCTCAAGGCGCGAGATCGATTCTGCAAAAGTGCTGTCCGGTCGGTGAGTGTGGATCGTCAATCGAGGATGACGATCATGAAGGGTCAACAGCCAGATATATAACCTCAAAGGTTCGCATGAAAGATAATTATCTGTGGGAGCTATGCGTGCTTCCGCAATAGCCCCCTTCGTTGAAGCACAGCGTGGCAGCCCAAAACATGTTCTCAGTGCTTGAGCTTGCAAGCTTTGCAATGTACGAAGGCAGGAAGGGCGAAGGCTGTTCATAATAGGTAAGCTGCATCGCAGGTAGCTTATGAAAAGTGCATCATACAGTTGGAGCAATGACCGGGCCCAATGCCATGCCTCCTATATATCTGCTAAGTTTGGACCTAAGCATGGTGGTGTTGACTTGTCTCTTGTTTGGGGTGTTTTAACGCGATAGCGTTAAAAAGCTCGTATCGCAGAAATTCCGCCGTCGGCGTCGGTGTCGGCGCCGTTGGTTGTGAGCGAAAAATCATCTTGTCCGTGACCGAAAAACTGAAAGAAGCTACAAATAAGATAAATAATAAAAATGTTGGGTCCGAGTGCGAATCGAACCCAGGCCGTCTGCGTGGCAAGCAGGTGTTCTACCACACAGCCAGGCCTCCTTTTCTTCTTTATTGCCTGCGTGCATTACAAAGGAATACATATGTATGTGCTAAAACATGTCAACCACACTTTGGCTAACATTACAAGCAGAGGCGTGGCTGTGTGGATGATTTAGTGAAACACACAGCCACGCCTCTGCTTGGCGCTGCACCGAAAGTAACTTTCATGCTTCCCAAAAATACGCGTCCTGTATGCAGGTGTCACAGCACGAGATGTAATATCGCAGTAATATTGCGTGGTACAAGCGTACATTGCTATCGGGCGTAACAGCATGTCAATATCATAACGACTTGGTGGTTTAAAGACAGCCACCCTTTACAAAAGGCACACACATTACTGCGCGTATTCCCTTAGGACCACGTAGTGGGTGCATCGCAACTTCGAAAAAGTTTCTCGCGCATAATTGCTCCTGGTTTAAAGCATGCTACCCTTTACATAAGGCACACACCTTAGTGCGCGCATTCTGTTAAACACTAGTAGTGTTCGAAGTGCGCACTAGGGGCAGGATATCGCTATCGCGTTCAACTCTTAAAGGCGAAGCTTAAGCGTCCCCCAATTTTTCACTTCTCTCTTGTGTCCGTGTTTGCGCGCCCAGTCGTTCAGCATGAATTTAAATGCACCTTGGCATTGAATATTGGTGTGAAGCCGGGCAGTCGAAGTGAAAGGCCGATCACGGAGGCAGTGCAAAACGAGGTGAGGTGCAGAAAGCTTGCCATGCCTCCTATCCTGGAGGCAGTGCAAAATCACGTTGGGTGCGAGAAGTTTTCGACTGAGAAGAAAAGGAAGGCGGATTTTGCCTGCGAGTCGTCTTAGGCGAATGCGCAAATGGGACCCTGTGAGTTTTATCTTTCATCTCTCACACGCGCATTCACTTTTTCTTCTTCTTGGCTCCTTTTAAATTGTCGTAATAGTCCGTGTGTTTGTTATAACGTTCAAAAAAGTTCAAACGTGCTAGTAGACGAAATCTCAAATGCCGGAGGCCTACGTGAGATAGAGAAGTTTGTTACAAACAGCTCCAAACGTTCAACAGACCCTTTACAGTGGAGCGGCATTGAGGCATTAAATAACGTTTCTAAGATATCAGTGACATGTGCTTTACAGAGCACAGCTATGCGACTGTTATCCTGTATTTGCATATCAGGTGCTTACAGCCTCCGTAGTGCTATAATAATATAACTACAAAATATGTTTGCCCAGTCTAGTGCTTGAAAATCACACAGTCTTAGGACCAGTCCAGGACACCAGAATACTGACACACAAAGCGATATATACATCGCATTCAGTTTAGGCGACGGTGCTATCACAAGAATGTTGAAAATATCGTCAATAACTACGCAAGATGCTGTATTAAGTTATGAAGGCAATTTGTTAACTGCGGAGTGCACGATTGAGCATGAGCACAACATGCTTCAGACTTAGTATTAGGCAGTGTTGTAGGCGTTACTGAAAAAAAGTAACTAAATACGTTACTCGTTACACTATAAAAAAAGGAACGCGTTACCGCCCTACGTTACCTACAAAAAAATGTAACGCGTTACCGTTACCGTTACCGAAAAAAAGTAACGGACGTTACCTCTGCCGTTACTCCGCAATCATAAATTTTAATCGATGTATCTTTGCTGCAGGAACCCACAATAACAATAATTTAAATCTGAAATTTATGTTTCACATAAAACTTCTAACCCAAACAACGAATATACCCGAAATGCTGATTTAACGTGTATTACTTGCACAAATGTACCGGACCTTAGCAATGGTATAGTGGCTTAAAGTTGCCTTTCGAGTTACGTGTGATGGCTTCTGACTCTGACACATAGTGAAGTCATTTTTCTCAATGTGACATTATGCAGAATATGAGATTCAATCATCAACGCTATTCGCAAAGAAAGCATCAATGAAATCTCAAGAAATTTGCAATAATTCTGATGGGGTGCTTCTGCTAGCAAAATAGATGCGCGAATTTTGTAGTAGTAAAGAAATGCTTAAATGGGCAAGTCACGTAAAAAATATCTGTGCATAAGCATTTTTTGTTCACTTTAACCTGTATATTTGCCGCAAAAATTGCGAGCGTTTATGTGAGGGTGTTCAAGATCAGCCTCACTCACTCAGGAGTTCAATAACCAGAAACTTCGCTGCAGTTGCAGATAGAAAAAGCAAAATTTATTTTTTAAACAAAGTTGATAAGCCTTATCAACTTTGTAGCTACTATAAAATGTCGCATATTTAGACATTTTCAAAACAGTTTCCTTAGCTCTACAAGTTTCAAACAATGTTACTTCACTCTTTGTTGCGCATACATTTCATACACAGGATATCTTCTTTGTAACGATAATATTTGTGTTTTACAACGTCGTGAACTTTCGAGAACGACAGGTAATGAAATTGGTCCCTCGGGATTGAATATGTTTGACATTTTTCCCTCGTAAATTATGCAGTTAATAAGGAAATTAAGTTTCTTTTCGGGCTACGGGCATGTGACATGCATAAAATATAAAATACTCAATCAAATCCAAAATATCTATTTTCGGATCCGTGTCGATCTCTCGTGGAATCACCCGTTCGCAATAACCTCGATTAGTATAATGTCTACCTGTAACCGTGATTAGCCGTAACCGTAGATTTTTTTTTTTGCGTTACAAGAAAGAATTCTACGTTTCGCGTCCCGCTCGCATTCTTTTTCAGGGTTTTCTTCCAGCCTATTCTCCACAATAGGGCAGACTCTCGATCGGCAGCGCACCTGTAGACCGGTTGACGTTACCGGCTGTCGCCTGGATGGGCCAGAATTCCACAGAAAGCCGCTTAAGTCGACGACGCGGTAGTTGTCGAATTCGATGCTGTGGTCGTTTACCATGCTATGCTCAGCCAGTGTGCTCCTTTGTCACGCGAACTTGCGGATATCGTTTTTTTTTTTTGTTGTTGTCGTAGCCTTTTGGGGGAGTTCTTTGTTTCCCCCACGTACAAAATTTCACGATCAGCACGTGCTATGGAGTAAACCAGCCCTTGGGCTTTCTCTTCTGACGGCCTGTCCTTTGGGCATGAAAAGGCGCAGGTGCCAGCAATCCACCTGCTGCATCCACTTCCACGAGAAGCATGTCCGTACAGTTTCTCATGGCGAATTATGCGGCTTTCATTAAGCTTTGTGTGGCGATGGCCCAAACCTCCACACAAGTCGGCGCGTCTTAGGAAATTGGTCCCCACAATTCCACACACAAAAAAAAAGCGATTCCGCCCGCGCTTTCTTGGTCAGTGCCTGGCAGGCGGCCTGCCAGGCATTGCCCCGACGAAAGAATTTGTCGGGGCGAGCTCTGAGAAAACGGCACCCCCAGGGTGAAAAAGTAACGAGTAACGTGACACCACACGTTACCGAAAAATGTTATCGTAAGTACGTTACCCGTTACAGTTTCTAAATTGTAACGAGTACGTTACTAAGTTACCGAAAAAAGTAACGCGTTACCGCCAACACTGGTATTAGGGCCCGAGAGGGGACAGAACAGAGTACTGTTCTTTCTTAAAGGGATACTGAACGAAATTTTTGCCTCAGAGATCTTCAGCGCAGTTCAAAGATTGTGTACTGAAATTGGTAGCCACAACCTTCATTTTAGGCAGAAAATAGCGGACAATAATGAATTTAATGCGTTTATCACAAACTTTCACCCAGCTTCTTACAACCCTTTCAATCCGCCCTGCTCCCACTGAAGTTACCAGTGTGGACGGCACTGGCAGCGAACAATGCTCCCGGGTGGGGCAGCAGCGCCTTTGTGGAGCCAGTGGAATGGAGAGGAGCACAGGACACTTGACGTCACGGCTGTCAATGCGCACCTCCTAGCGCGCTCACAGCCCTCCAAAAATACAGCCAACTGGTCAAAAATATCTGAAACAAACACTATTTATCGGAACAGTCGTGTCTCCCGAGTAGAATTTCGACGTTTTCGTCATTTTCTTTCGATATTTTTCTTCAGTATCCTTTTAAATATGTTGGTAACTGCGCTTTCCAACAGTCGTGCTACCCCGCTCTATCGCGAGGAAACGCTATACTTGAATAAGCGCGAACCCTTGCAATGCATAGAAAAAAGAAACGCACAAGAACTATGGGAATATTTAGTTTAAACGAGACGCTTTCGCTTTTAAGCGAGCAGAACTCTGCGGCTGCAGGGGATAACTGCTTTACTGCTTTGAAATAAACGAGGCAAACGGTGAGTCACGCTAAATTAATGCGGTGCCGGCTTCTTTCATACACATCACGGATGGCGGTGGCGGCGTGTAGATTCCTGCCTGGCCTGAAGATTTTGTGTGTGTATCATATATATATATATATATATATATTGTGGCGAAGCAATTGGTACTGCTTAACGGTTGCGCTCTCTAGCGGCTCCTAGTGGGTCGTCCTCTTCTAAACGCCGCTCGCGCTCGGAGCCCGTGCTTTTGCCTTGACTGTCGCCATAGTGCATTGTCGCCGAGTGCCGTCCAATAAACAGCTTGACATATATACATATATATATATATATATATATATATATATATATATATATATATATATATATATATATATATATATATATATATATATATATATATATATATATATATATATATATATATATATATATATATGAGAAGGGGAAGGGATCGACGAGTCCGTGTTTCTTAGGCACAGCAGATAATGAAGCCAATAAAAGCATAGGGAACGCTATTTGTAGTTTTGAAGTGAAATCAGTGTGGCTGTCGTAACAACGGCGATAGGGCAACGGCATCTTGTATACCACTGCGGTTTTACAATGAACAAGACGCGCGGCATGGCTCCGTTTATTTGACTCGTCTTGGCTGAGCCCGCTCACCGCGGCACATATGCGTACAAGCTGGTCGGGTGCCATAAAAATGTCGCAGTTTCGCCGCAAGGGCGAAACAATTAATGCGATAGCAAGAAATTGGAATTTCACACGAAGAACGAGAAGCTGCTCGACACTTGCAGCGCGCTGCTGAAGCACAAAGAAGGACGTCCGAAAAGAACGCACAGGCATGCACAGGACAAGCGTGACCTAACAACTGTCACAGTTGTTACGTCTTTGTTCTTGAGCAACGCGCTGCAAATGTCGACAGTGGATGATCAGATGCTCTTACATATTTCTTTTTCTTTTAAGCTGCGGCGCGTGGAGTGACCCCCTGCGTCTCCTGCCACACGGGGGCGTGTGATGTAAGGTGTAGCCGGTGTTCTTTGTTTTCTTTTTTTAGTTCCACATCCGAGTGGGTACAGAAAAGGGCCACTTTGTCGGGCTCGTCTCAAGGGCAATTTTCAAATTGAAAGGAAATTAGGTTGCGTGATAGCGGGATAGAAAACACGCTCGAGTTCCTCCGAGATTTGCTTACCACCGGCGGTGAATGGGGCATATGAATAGCTCGCCGTTATTTCGCCGGCACATGCATGGGGCATGGTCGGGTTGTCTAATGCAGCGGGCTGGGGAGTGAGGGGTCGACGGTTCGAATCCCCGGTCGAGTGCTACCAGGCTTTCGATAAAGATGCCACGCCTTTTGTGCAGTGTAATAATAACGCAGTAGTATACAGGATTCCGTTGTCCTGTGGCCATGCTGGCGGGGGCTGGATACCTTGCGGACCATTGCCCTTACTGCGAAAAAAAAGACAGTACTTCGCAACGCAGGGTGGACAGGGAAATATATGAAGCTCTATTAGAAAAGGAGCTGACGCACGTGTTGTTAGTCCCCCGTCGGCACTTTCAGACAAGGAACTTTTCATTATCTGCGAGGAAATTGATGCCATAGGGGTTATTTCTGAGTTATAACGGACCTCTTGTGCGCATGCGGTCACCAATTTTATGTACCTGCATGTTGAATGTAGTTTAGTTGACCCTGTTTTTCTTCTCCCCGTCGTCTTTACGCTAGTAATCATGCTCGATACCAAGTAGCCCAACTTTCCGCTTTAATTATTGGTGACACATGAGTGACTTAACCAACTGCCTCTCGCTCCACTATGCTACATATTACCATTTTTGTCAATGCCGGCAGGTGCCTTTGGTGCAAGTGTGCACGACTTCCGAGTGAAACGGCAGTATTTACTCCGCGCTCTTGCACTGGCACTGCAGCGGTCACTTGCTTAACAAGGAGTATTTGTAACATGCATATGCCGCACCTTTCGCGAACGGATGAATTAGGTCAATTGAGGCTATCGGGTAGAAGATAAGACGAAAACCCGCTCTATGTTTCTATGATTGCTTTTCTTTAATGAAGGAAAGTGCTGGTGAAAAGTAATAATTTTCAGAGCACGTACCAATTTTCTAGTTGTCCGTATACCTCCTTAATTACGTCGCTAACGAAGCTGTTATTCCGTGGAAACAGCTTCTGGCATTAAGTTCATGATTAGCGCTCTTTGGAACAGTCAGCCAAGAATAACTGAGGATCCCAGACGCAGTACTTGCCACTTACGACGTCCATGTCGAACACAAAGCACGACAAACAACAGGTCCAGGGAGAAGATTAATTTTCCGACGGCGCCAAGCTCTTATGTCAGTGTCCGCACAGGCCAGGAAGGTAGAGAGTGTATCGTTCTCATTAGTGGCATTAGACCTGTTTTGCTTTGGCTAAAAATTAAGATAATCGAAAGCATCCCTAGCGTGCGCACTTGTGCAGCGTAGTATAGTAGAGCTACGGCACATGTACAGACTCTGTGTTTTTGTGCCACTGCCTCGGTTTTTTTTTTTCATAAGCACTAATGAACCCGATGAACAACACGAAAAGTCATTCTCTTACATACACACGACGGCTGACAAGCTTGGAAGGGTTTTACTACTTATTCGGCGACTTTTCTTGGCAGTACTGTGGAAGCTACAGAACCGAAATGCTTGCCTGCGCGCGCGCCAGGAAATAGTGTCTATTTTTCTTTCCTAATTTTCAAACTTGCCTTGCTCGAGTAAACAAAGCTTGCTTCATTATGTGAGACTGCACATAATCTGGCAGCCTTGTGGTGCATGTTGATCTAGTCGTGACGCAGTTTCGTAGATGTTCTAGGCGCGCGTGTGCACCAGTACTGTATTGATGCCGTGCCATATGATGCCTATTAAAGTCCTGTTTGTCATATAATCGCCTTGTCTACGTCGCCAACAGGGGCGTAGCCAGAAATTTTTTTCGGGGGGGGGGAGGGTGGTTCAACCATACTTTATGTATGTTCATGCGTGCGTTTGTATGTGCGCGTGTATACATACACAAGCAAAACTGAAAAATTTCGGGGGGTTTGAACCCCCCACCCCCCCCCTGTCTACGCCCCTGGTCGCCAAGTCCTCACATTTGGCGCAGTCGACGACGAACTATGCCGGGGGAACCAGAGCCACCCGTCTGCTTCGTGTGAGTTGGTGTTTGGTACCCGCTTGCCTGCCTCTCTGCCTCTGCCCTAAGCCTACTTCGAGCTTGCCCGCCTGCACATCGGCCGCAATGCCGCTCATAAACTGGAGCGAAGCCACTGCGGAAGACCTCCGTGGTTTCACAACAGACTTTATTCGCCACAAACTTTCACGTCGTAACCTGGAGACGACTGACTCAAAAGACAAGATGACTGAACGGTTGCTTGCCGATATCGCCCACAACCGTCAACCGACAGCTGAGCAACCTGTTCTCGCTTCTAGTACGCAAGTGTTGAGTGTCTTGTTGCAGCAGTTTTTGACGCTCTCACAACGGCCGACTGTTCCAGTCCAAGTCACCACGCTGCCTGACCTTTCTGCATCGCTACCAACCTTTAGTGGTGACGGTAGTATTTCAGCTCATCAGTAGCTTGAAGAGCTCGAGCGCACGCAAGGATTGGCCTCGTGGACACCGTCTACTATCCTCGCCGTAGCGCTTGCTAAGCTCTGCGACTCTGCTGCAGATTGAAAGAGCGTGGCAGGGAACCACTGCGACACGTGGGAAAGTTTCAAGACTGCGTTCGAGAACCAGCTTGGAGACAGGCTTACGCTGCTGCAGTGGCAGCATGTAGTCCCCAGACGCGTCCAGTCACCCAGTGAGAGCCTCGTCAATTACTCTTTGGCAAAACTGCGAGTTATCTCAAGATGTCCCGTCCAATTGACAGATCCCCAGCGAATTGAATACGCCCTACAGGGACTGCACGACACACACTTGGCAACTACTATTGCTGCACGACGGCCATCAACTGTGAGCGCTTTCCTTGACATCGCCACCCAGCTCGATCGAACTATGGAGCATTTCTACGTTTTTCCAAGTCAGCCGCCCGTTGCTGCCAGAACGTCAACGTCACGAGCGCCTCCTAGCCTCTGCAGCAGATTGGTATTATGAACGACACAGCTTCTTGACAAATCAATCCACCTGAGTCATCAGTCTCATGTCGAACTTCTTCGTTACCGTTGGACCAGCAAGACAGTCGTTATTCTGCAATCGGCTCCCGAAATTGCGCACCTGCTTATCGCCCTGGGGAAGGCCACATGCACAATTGCCAGTCCACATGCTACAATTGTCGCCAAACTGGCCATCTTGCATCGAAGTGCCCTCGTTCCAGATGCAATGCTCAGCTCTCCAGCCAGCAAACGAGACTTCCTTCCATGGCGTGCTTTCAGACTTCAGAACCGCCCGAGGAATCACTTGTGCAGTGTGCTGTAATTCCAGCCGACATTCCACTTATAGGCACTGTTGACGCCTTTCTAGGCGGTGGTTCCAAGCACACCATACTCTCGATGAACGCTGTCGGGTCTGCCAACCTGTTGCCATGGGCCAAGCCTCCCATATCTGTTGTAGGTGGTGGTGCCGTCGTGCCACTTGGTACATTATGTACTCCTATTTCTGTGCGGCCCAATTCGGCAGTGCTTGAGGTCCTAGTTCTGGCTACAAACCTCTTGCCTTTGATTCTGGGAGATGACTGGTTTCAGGCAGCTCATGCTGAGCTCCTTGTACGGCCACCTCATCCAACAGAAATTCAACATGACGCAGCGACGCAGCTTCGTAGCTGTTCTAGGCGCGCGTGTGCACCAGTGCTCTTTTGATGCCGTGCCATGATGCCTATTAAAGTCCAGTTTGTTATAACCGCCTTGCCTACGTTGCCGAGTCCTCAAGATTACAAAAATAAAAAAAAAGTATGGGAAGCCACTGGTGGAAAAAATTATTGTACACTTTAATTTTTTTCTTTTTTCATTCTTTGACAGCACCACGTTTTCCGCACGCCTGTTCTCGAAGAAAACATGGCGTCCCCGATGCCGGCGGCTGGGCCTTGTGCCGCCGCAAACTCGCCGTTTCGTTCTTCGAGAAAGATATACCCGAAATGTGACAGAAAGTGACTGCAAAAAGGAAACAAACAAGTTATCTGCAAGTCTATGCAGGGGTAACGTGCCGTCAGCATGAATTGTCGACGAATGCTGCGAGCAAGCACAGCAGCAAGTGCTCGCCGAATATGTAGTCATTTGTGATGTTTAAGAACTCGTATCATTAATAGTATCAACGGAATCTGACATTCGACGCTTCATTTGGGTGAGTCGGTTGTTCATCGTACTGCAGAAACCATGGCGCAAAAAAAAAGAATAGAAAGAAAACTAACAGGGTACGAGATGAAGACGGGACAAGCACTTGCCCTGTCTTGATCTTGTTCCGGATTCGTTTTTTGCGCTATGGTTTCCACATGACGATTCATAATTGGTTCTTATGGCATGAACGCAGTGCGCGAATAAAGAAGAAAAGAAAAAAAAAAACGTCATTCCAATGACGGCGTCATAATCAAAGCGAAACACAGTCAAGTGCGCACAAAGAAGGACGGAGGGATTGTTCTGCAATGGACAAAAAACTGGCTCAAGAGTCGGTGCTCTTGATGACCAATCGTCCAATTCCTCCGAAAAATGAGCGGACGCCTGTAGCGGTGATGGCAGATTCGCCTGGCTGTGCGACAGAAGGTGGGGCACGAAAGCGCTGTGCTGCTGCGCCTTCTTCTAATGCCCGTCAAGTATATGGCTCTTGAGGAGCGAGTCATTGCTGTAAGTTTTGCGGCACGAGTCATTTGTGATTGCGCCGATGAGAAACGTTGCAGACGCTTTGGCCACCATTTTGAAATTTGCGACTGGACGTGCAGCTAATGCCGAACTTCGGGTAAACCGGAAAGACTTGCCATTCGCGATGACCTTTCGAGGCCAAGTGTGAGAGAGCCTTTTTGTTCAGGACAGCTTGGGTGCTACTGGACCGTTCGTATAATTGCAATTGCCGTAAAACGCGAAAGTAATTCCCGCGTTACCCGGAACGAGTTATAGCATCGTCCCTCGTCGTTACATCGACCGTTTGTTGTCATAGGTGTGATAATATCAAGTGATTATTGACAAAGTTTGATGTATAGAATAAAGGCAGAAAACGCTGCTGCGTTACGTATAACATGGGTACCTAATTGAGGAAAGAAGATGACTGTTAAGGGCTCGTTTTTCTTTGTTAGACACAATATTCATGAGAACTAACAGACAATTCTCACTGATATTCTCACTTCAGCTCTCACTAACAGTTCTCATTATTATGAATACTTAATCAGAAGTCAATGTCAGAACTGTTTTGTACTACGAGTAACAGTCAAAGTGCACTACCGAAAATATAAATTCGTAAAAGAGGAATAGCGTTGCTTATAGAATTTTGCAGCATAAGCCATGAAATGCGGAATTTCATCTAAAAATGACCCAATGACGTATACGCGCCAAGAGACAGAAAGCGAGAAGAGGAACGGCAGGGAGGCTAACCAGACGAGCGTCCGGTTTGCTACCCGGCAAAGGGGATTACAGAGCACTGGGCGTACAGAGGGCCCTGCAAAAGGCCGCGCGATTCCCCAATTAAATGTCAGAGTGCTGAAGTAGTGTAGGTCAGAGAAGCTTTGGCCTCACTGACCGACGTTACCCCTTTGTACGCACGCCAAACTCTTGCAATAAATAAAGAGCTACAAATGTGCAAGAACGCTGTCAGTGTTCTTAAAGAAGGCATTTAACTTCTTTCTTTCGAGCTTGCCACAAAACCAACAAGCCGTCCGAACGGCACGTCTGCAGCAGCGGACTCCAAGATAAGCGTTGGCCGAGAAAGACGGCGTCATTTGTGCGGTGCACATCGGTGACGGAGCAATTAATGGGTGCCTTAATTGGAAGTGTCCGATAAGGATCCGCGGCAGCCGGCCCATCACGGTATAATTCGTGACACTGTTCACGACGTCTAGAAAAGGATCTTGTATTCTGTTACAATAAACGCTTAATTCTATATAAATACGCATTTGGTGACGTCTGCTCACAGAATTCGCGTTGTGTGACGCATGGTTGTTATTTTGCTCTTTTACCACGCTATATACATATCGTAATGAGGTTCCTTCCTGACAAGAGGCTGTATAGGGTCTTCTTGTCAAGGAGATTCGAGCATCGGCATGGTTTAGTGGTAGAATACTGGTCTGCCAAGCAGCGGGCCAATGCTCGAATCCTGTTCCATCCTGGATATTTTTTGCTTATTTCGGTTTTAACGCGACAGTGTTTTATGCCGGTGTCCACCAAGATTTTAGTGACGTATTTTGATAAAATGGACGCTAACAGATCAGAAAAAAACTGTAAGAAGTTCCCGCGCTAGGAATTGAACCTACAACTTCATGGCCGCGACGATAAAAAGCCCACTTCTCTACCGACAAAGCTACCGAGACAGACGCACGCCGCTCCACAAACGCGCCTTATATCTCTCACACATTCTCTCTCGCAAGGTGCTCTCTGTTGGAGGGGCTAGGTGGGGCGGGGTGGTGCCGCCGTCTGTGGGCGGGGAAGTGATGTAATGCGGCATGACACCGACTAGGGGCGAGAGAACGATTCGACGACGACGCAGTTGAAGCATGTCCTCGCAGACTGCGCGCAATCTCGAAGGCCATGGTTAAAGCGTCTCGATGCCAGCGGAAAACACTCGCCGTGCTAGCATCAGGGAGTCGCCCGAGACGCAGTGTAACGTTCTTTGCCTTTCGCTTCGTGTTAGCGTGTTAGCGCTTCGTGTTCGTGGCTCGTTCTCGGAGTAGTACAGCTTCCACATGCACCAACGGTGTTTCGCCGTCGTCTGGTTCGAGTGCGATATCTTGCTCCGTGGCCTTGGTGGAGCGAGACAGGGGACAGCGGGACGTGGAACGCCTGCGCGCGTTCGCGGCTCAAGCTACGAACCTCTGCCTCCCGTGTTGCTGAAGCGCAGTGTGGTAGTGTATGCATGAGCACATGCGTAGGATACCCAATTACTCGAAAGCGCACATCGTGCGTTTCGCGCCTTAATTGGCGACGCTTTGAAGAATGTGCTTGTTGATGTCATCTTTGCGTGGTATTCACGATACGCTGTGTCCAGGTATATGTTAAAAAAAAAGATGGTTGATCCCTTCTTCATAGGAATCGGAATAACACTAAAGTAAAGCGTGCCCTTACAGAAGTAACTGAATGTTTACTGTATATTGATATAAGAGAGTTTGCACAATGTACATTGATGTCTGGCAGCTATCGCACTGTTTAACGTAGATGCACCCACTTTGATGATTGGTGGTACATCTCCATCCCGACGACTAACGTCCATGTTAAATGATTACACAAAACCTTGTGGTAGCTGCAGTAGTTAACGGTGAAAGCATATCCAGAGAACGAGGTGTGATAGCAAGAAGAGCGTCGCATATTGGACGCAGAACTTTGTCGCCATCCCGCGCCATGTTAAATGTGATTGAAGACCACGGCCGGACTAGAGGGAAACGCAAAGCGCGTCTTGACACCCCCCCCCCCCTTCCCACGACCGCAATTTTAGGGGCGAAGCTCCTTAAGGCGGCACCCGTTCGTCCCTCGTAATCGTAGTAGTCGTAGTGCGTAACCAGTCGTAACGCTAGTACCAGATCTTGACCTCCAAGGTGGTGCCGGTGGGACATTTTTCCTGTGCGTTGTTGAACAATAAAAAATTCGCAGCGTGCGCGTTAACTAAAAGCCGAATTCTTCTCTCATTCCCCATTAGCAGCCATTGGCATGTTCCAGTAGGAAACGTTAGTAGAAGTAGAAGTGTAAGTGTTAGCTAAAAGCCGACTTCTTCTGTCTCTCATTCCCATTAGCAGCCATTGTTTACCTCCAAGGTAGTGCCTGGTGAGATTTCTCCTGTGCGTGATTAAACAATAAAAATTTTGTTCAAAACGCTGTTGATTGATGAAATAAACCAACGAAAGACGCCAGATGTTTTCTAAAAGCAAAACGAAAGAACGCCAGATGTTTCTAAAGCAAAACGAAAAGACGCCAGCTGCTTAACGAAAGACGCCAGATGTTTTCTAAAGCAATGGTTTTCTAAACAATGAAAATTCACAGCGTACATGTAAAATTAAAGTGAGCTGCAAGTCGTCGTAACTCATCGAACCTTTAGTATAAACGCGCCCGATCTCACGTCGGTGATGATGTACTGGGCAGAATTCACGGAAGATTCACGGTTTACCGATGAACCTCCGCAGCTTCGCCCACTCATCATCATTCACTCCGTGGATATGCTGTGATTTTTTTTCTCGGGGCGAGCGCGTGAACGGGGAACGCGGTGTAACAGCCAGGTGAGGCAGGCGCGCGTCGCAGAGCTATTTTTGGTTTGGATTAGCGTGATGCTATGAGCGAGGCCGACGCTTTTACGACGCTTGCGCTAAGATCGCCACCTCGCGGTGTGTTAAGGCATTGACAAAATTGAACTTCTATGGAAAACGCGCCGAAAGGGACGGACGTGTAAAGCATTTCAGGTGTTAATCGCGGAGGCCACAGTAATGACGAATTACTTTACACTACCGCTCCCAGAGGCCAACACCACCCCGCTAACCGGGAGAGTGGTAGATATAAAAGGCGCGTTTGTAAAGGCTCTAGAGTCTGTAACCGTGGCGCCGTGGATAGCGTGCTGCGGACCGAGCGGTCGTGGGTTTGATGGCCGTTGACGGAACTTTTTTCTTTGTCATCTGATCGTGTAAATTTTTTTGACGTCATTTCCGTGACGGAAATACGTCACTGAAGTCTTGGTGGACCCCTGCATAAAACACTTTCGTGTTAAAACATGGCTGATACCTCCGTCATAGGAATCGGTATAACACGAAAGTAAAGCGTGTCTTCACAGAAGCAGTGCTTATTGTGCAGTGATATATGAGAGCTTGTACAATGTCTATTCGTGTTTGGCAGCTATAGCACCGTTTGACGTGGATGCACCCATGTTGACGCCTAGTGGCATGTCTCCATCGCGACGACTGACGAATATGATCATGACTGAACCGTTGAGGTAACTGAAGTTGTGAACACATATTTAGAGACAGCAAATCGTGAATCCCGAGTAAAGATGACATCAACAAGATCATAATCAGCACTGATACCCTATATGCATTTCTTCAAAACGTCGTCAATTAGGGAGAGAAACGACACGGTGTGCGCATTCTAGTAATGGGTAACCGACGCCTGTGCTCATGCATCTACTACCACACTGCGCTTCAGCAACACGGGAGGCAGAGGTTCGTAGCTTGAGCCGCGAACGCGTGCGTTCCGCTGGCCTCTGTCTCGCTTCACCAAGGCACGACATTCGCCCGTCAAAATCGTGTCTTTTCTGCAACGCGTATAGATATGGCTAAGAGCAAGTTGCATCGGAAGGCCGGAAATGCAAGTAATTAGTAGAAATAAAGCAAGGGCGCCGTTAGTCGCCGTTGTTGTTCCCTCTTTACCATTGTGATAGAGTGACGATTAGAATGGAGCTGTTTAGCTGTAGACTTACCTTTCATCCGACATTGTCAAAAGGTGCTATACCAGTGGTTCTCAGCCATGGATGTTTCGGAGACCCCTTGTGCACCGGTGGAAGTGATGAGGGACCCCTCGCTGAGAGAGGGGGAGGGGGGCATAAATTAACATAACACGCAGCGTGAAATAGGTGCGTTTTATTTCTCCCTGGTAAAGAATGTTCCGACAAAAAGGCAACGTCAATTTAACCTCAACAGCTTGTCAATAAGTTGTGCGCTCTGCAGCCACATTCAACCTGTTCCTAGCTATGTTTGTTCTTCAAATATGCAAGCTTAGAAAAAATATGCTCGTGTTCATATCTCGTAGAAAACTGCAACAAAAGCTTTACAGCCATCTCACGGAGACGGGAAACATAAATCAGCTCTGCCACAATGTAAAAATGTTATGCGGCAAAGCATAGTAAAAATCAGAAGGGGCGCTGTCGCGGGACATAGTGTGTCTCCAATAAAGGAGTATTTTATTTCCCGAAAATGGCTTCACGGACCCCCATTGTCTGCGATGGTTGGATGACATTGTGCTTCTTGCAGACAATGTATGGATGGGACTTATAGATAATTTTCTGTATACATGAGACAATGAGGCAGTATATAATAATACCGCTCTCTAGAGCTGACGCTGCCTGGAAGCTCCGCGAGCTTGCTCGTCAAAGCACCACGTCGCAATGGAACGAGCCGCCCTTCAAGCATGCGTGACTGTATTCCCTGGACCCAACTCTCAGCCTTCAAATTCCTCCAGGCCTTCGCCGAGGTGACGCTACCCTCCTGTGCAGGTTATGGTTGGGTGTCGCATTTACGCGCGCGTACGCGTGCCGCATAGGAATGGACGACACCGCACCATGTGACCACTGCGGCAGTGATGACACAATTCAACATATTCTGTACGACTGCCCACAGTACCGTTCAGAGAGACAGCCACTTTGCAACGCGCTCGATAAGTTGGACGACCACACTCTGTCGGAAGAAAGAATCCTGGGCCATCGATCGGACCAAACGTCACAGAAAAAAGCTGTGCAAGCGCTACTGCGCTTTTCACGCAAGTTGCCTTTCATAAACTTAAAAAGCAAGAGCAAACCTGTAACAAACGGAGGAAGGAAAGGTGGTATAGCTTGAATTCTCACTAACGACTTAATCGCAACGGTAAGCAATTTTCTTATCACTTAACGCGACGGAAGGATCACTGACACGTGTTGCGGTCTATTGTCCATGCCTCGTTCATTTCCTGAGTTCGCAGCTTCCGATAGGTTCGGAGGATGCGCGAACTCTCGAAGTTTGACTTCAAAGAAATAAAAGAACGATTACCGAAGGACAGTAATCTTGATTTAATAGAGCGGATAAAAGTACATACAGTAGCGTAGCCAGAAATGTTTTCCGGGGGGGGGGGGGGGGTGCAACCGTACTTTATTTTCGTGCGTGTGTTTGTATGTGTGCGTGTATATATACACATGCAAAATCTAAGCATTTCGCGGCGTTTGAAACCCCATCGCCCCTCCCCCCTCCTGGCTACGCCAGTGCCGCTGTGTTTTGTAAAACAGTCTTTAGAAATAGCGCACCATACGCACTCTTGCGCCTTTAGCGAATGAGTTGCATTCACTGATACGCGACACTTATTGCTCTTTTTAAGCGTTGACCAATGTTTCTTGCTGCTCATGCAGTAAGTGGCGGCAATAAGCTTGGAAACAGCAGCTTGCTTGGTCGCACCGGCGTCATGCGCTGCGTTCAGAGAGAAGCGGGGTTGAGAGAAGCAATGAACGCGTCACCACGTGATCAAAAAGAAACTTTCTCGGGGCGACACGAAAATGTTGTCTATCTGGAGCCATTTGGAAGGAGAGGGCTTTGGAGCAAGTATATCCATGGGGGCACACATCCAAGATACAACGGCAGTTTCGTCTCAGACGTGAGAAGGGTGCGAATGGCCAGGTGCCAGCGGCAGATATCGAGGTGTAGCACGGGGCTGTGCATTAGCTGCAGTCCCCGGAGAGCTCGTGGCGCCAAAAGAAGGGCACCGAATGAGTGTAACGGAGAAACGCCTTAAAACGCCGTGCTCTGCTAAAGACGACGTAGGTTGTTTCGGTCGGGGCAGCGCACGAAAAAAACAAAAAAACCTTGCCTGATCCCTCCATCATAGGAATCGGTATACAGTAAAACCTCGGTGATACGAATCTTACGGGACCACCAACAGTATTCGTATCATTCGAAATTCGTATTACCAGAAAGCATGAAAAATTAGCATACGACAAAAGAAAGCTGGCGTCTATTTTCATTTATTGTTGTTCAGGGCCGCAGCAACGTTAGGAAGAACCCTGAATGATTGTCAGTTAAGGTTTTAGAAGTCGGCAATCATACAAGCACTCGTAAATATACGGCCCGTACGCGCGTATTTAATTAATGAACCAGGCGCGTTGTGACCCGCGACAGCAGTAGCCCCTTCCAAATTTTAGTATGCTTTTTTGCATGACACCGGAGTACTGCAGCGAAAGTACCAAAAGAAGCGCTTTAACGCGATGGATCAAGGCCACAAACTTACAGAACCACGGTCCTGTGTAATGATTTTGTTATCGCGGAGGTGTTTGGAATGTCTTTTGGGAGATTTACGGCAGTGCCCGCACAAGTGCGACCTCAACGGTCGCGCATGTTGACGTTGTGAGGCCTGACTCCTTCGCCAAGACCGTTCTCGCCTTCTTTCGGTCCTCGTCCACCTTTCGTAGCCTCTCTAGTAGGATGTCTGATGCACGAGGAAGGCACCTGTAAACACAGTACAACAGCAGCCCACGTCGACACGTTAGAAAAAAAAAAGCATGGCCTAATGTCCTCTAATCTAAACGCTAAGGCACACGGAGGCACATAAGAGCCTCCCAGATTCGCGCACACAATTTCGGAGGCCATGACGCGTTTCTGAAGGTTTATTCTGACCGTAAGAAAAGTATTTTTCTTACACCGTGATTTTGACGATTTTGCGGGGCGGCGCGCGTGCCCACGCTTGCGTTCCCGCGCTCGCACGTGCTTGGTGCGTCTTCCGCGACAGCGCGGACAGCACCTCTTTGAACCTGGGCGGTAGCGTACGTACGTATCAAACGTCATTGGCTGAAAATCGGATCGCAACAACCGTACGCTATTGCACTGCAGGCCTATTGGCCTTGGCCGGGACCAACGAAAAATTCGTATCACCCCGAAATTCGTATGAGCTGAGGTTTCACTGTAACACGAAAGTGATACGTGTCTTCACAGAAGTAGTGCTTATTGTGTAGTCATATATGAGAGCTTGTACAATGTTTATTGGTGTTTGGCAGCTATAGTACCGTTTGACGTAGGTGCACCCACATTGACGCCTAGTGGCACATCTCCATCGTGACGACTAACGCCCATGATCATGACTTAACCGTTGTGGTAGCTGGAGTTTTTAACATATACCTGGACACAGCGTATCGTGAATACCACGCAAAGATGACATCAACAAGCGCATAATAAACACTGGTACTCGATGTGCACAAGCTTCTTCAAAGCGCCGCCAATTAAGGAGAGAAACGGCACGGTGTGCACTCCCGAGTAATTGGGTAACCTACGCCTGTGCTCATGTATACACTACCATACTGCGCTTCAGTAACACGGGAGGCAGAGGTTCGTAGCTTGAGCCGCGAACGCGCGCAGGCGTTCCACGTCGGCCGCTGGCCGCTGTCTCGCTCCACCAAGGCACGACACTCGCCCTTCGGCAACGCTGCCTTTGTGCAGCGCTTACTGCAGCAGTTTTATTAGTCGGTACTGTCGTACTCGAACCAGTCGACGGCGAAAGACCGTTGGTGCATATTGAAGTTGCACCAGGGGGGTGTTACTCCGTATACGTCCCATGAGATTTCATGACGTGAGAGCTGGCAGCGCCAAACGTCTCTTCAGTTACAATCCTGGCGGTTGGGATCAGAGATTCCAACTGCATAAACGGCGGCGCACATGGCAACACCTACATACACTAACACCAGCCGCGCCTCCTCCCTTAGCTCTCTCGCGCGCGCCGTTCTTCTTCTTCTTCTTTCGTTTCTTGCTGTTGTTGTTGCGCGCGCAGCGCACTGTTTCTTTGTTTTGTTTTGTTTTTTTAATGATCCCGCTTGCGCGTGCAGCGCTGTCTGGCGCGCTTAATTTTTTTTAACGCATCCGCTCGCGCGTGCTGCGCCGTGCGTTCGTTGCGCGTTTGAATATACGCAATTTGCAATCGTGCATTCTGAAAACACTGTAATCGTGCAGCATGTGCCAGAAAGCGAAATAATGAATTGCACTCACAACACAAAATATCTTTGGTCACGTTTTATTGCCCTCCATCGTTTCCGAAAATCAATATTTTTATCAAATGTGGTGCGATACAGGCTCAGGAGATTAACAGAAGTTATTAACAGATTAACGAGACGTTAACATACACGTGTTCATGATCACTGAACAACAGGAATGATCCCGGCAAAGTTAAGAACATAAAAAACAGTGGAATAAAAAAAAATCACAGCATATCCACGAAGTGAATGATGACGAGTGGGCGAAGCTCCGGGGATCATTAACCTTGAATCCCCCCGTACATTTCGCACTCGATCATGCAAATACGTGACAACACGGGTGTACAGTATAAACAAAGTTGCTTATTAATCACACTGCGTATATGGCGTTGAGATGTGGGCGGCGTGTTCCTTTCATTATGACCGCCCTATGATCGGTGAAATGTAAAGCCAAAGGTTCTTGTATGGGATCCAACCTGAAATTTGAGAAGACGAGGTCAATGCCCTCTGATCCCTCAGATCGAGCCTGAAGGAAGTGCGGAGCTGGGCAGCCTTCTTTGTTTCTCTTCCGTTTTCTCTTTCTTTCCTCCTCTCCTTTTCTCTTTTCGTTTTTGACCGCCTTATGATCGGTGAAATGTAAAGCCAAAGGTTCTTGTATGGGATCCAATCTGAAATTTGAGAAGACGAGGTCAATGCCCTCTGATCCCTCAGATCGAGCCTGAAGGAAGTGCGGAGCTGGGCAGCCTTCTTTGTTTCTCTTCCGTTTTCTCTTTCTTTCCTCCTCTCCTTTTCTCTTTTCGTTTTTGACCGCCCTATGATCGGTGAAATGTAAAGCCAAAGGTTCTTGTATGGGATCCAATCTGAAATTTGAGAAGACGAGGTCAGTGCCCTCTGATCCCTCAGATCGAGCCTGAAGGAAGTGCGGAGCTGGGCAGCCTTCTTTGTTTCTCTTCCGTTTTCTCTTTCTTTCCTCCTCTCCTTTTCTCTTTTCGTTTTTGACCGCCTTATGATCGGTGAAATGTAAAGCCAAAGGTTCTTGTATGGGATCCAATCTGAAATTTGAGAAGACGAGGTCAATGCCCTCTGATCCCTCAGATCGAGCCTGAAGGAAGTGCGGAGCTGGGCAGCCTTCTTTGTTTCTCTTCCGTTTTCTCTTTCTTTCCTCCTCTCCTTTTCTCTTTTCGTTTTTGACCGCCTTATGATCGGTGAAATGTAAAGCCAAAGGTTCTTGTATGGGATCCAATCTGAAATTTGAGAAGACGAGGTCAATGCCCTCTGATCCCTCAGATCGAGCCTGAAGGAAGTGCGGAGCTGGGCAGCCTTCTTTGTTTCTCTTCCGTTTTCTCTTTCTTTCCTCCTCTCCTTTTCTCTTTTCGTTTTTGACCGCCCTATGATCGGTGAAATGTAAAGCCAAAGGTTCTTGTATGGGATCCAACCTGAAATTTGAGAAGACGAGGTCAATGCCCTCTGATCCCTCAGATCGAGCCTGAAGGAAGTGCGGAGCTGGGCAGCCTTCTTTGTTTCTCTTCCGTTTTCTCTTTCTTTCCTCCTCTCCTTTTCTCTTTTCGTTTTTGACCGCCCTATGATCGGTGAAATGTAAAGCCAAAGGTTCTACGGGATCCAATCTGAAATTTGAGAAGACGAGTCCCTCTGATCGAGCTTGAAGAAAGTGCGGAGCTCACCCTGCCATGCCAACTTTGGTCTACACCAAGGAGGCGATCACGAAAGCACCTAGACGTTGCCGGCTAGATAGATAGATAGATAGATAGATAGATAGATAGATAGATAGATAGATAGATAGATAGATAGATAGATAGATAGATAGATAGATAGATAGATAGATAGATAGATAGATAGATAGATAGATAGATAGATAGATAGATAGATAGATAGATAGATAGATAGAAACTCTCTATGTGCCTAAGGTTCGCTAAGAAATGCCTCGCATTTATTAAATTTATTATGCGCATATGGCGTGAGCGTTACATGGTAGTCAGACGAGAAATACACACTCGGAGAGAGAGACACGGAACAGTCACCATTCAAGACTTCTCCCAAAGTGGGCGGCTCCCTCGGTTGGGAAAGGATCGCTTCTTCACGTGCCACCAGCTCACCTTCCATGTTCACGGTACAAAGAGTACATATCTTGCACCGTGTCCAGGTTCGAGGGGCCCGCGTCTCTCCTCGTGCCTGCTCTTCTGTGGCTTGGCTGTGGAGGTCTCGTGGACGGCTGACCGCCGATAGTGTAGTAGCGGCAGAAGTGTGGGAACTGGGAAGAATTGCACTCCTAGTAAGCGTGCACAATGAACAGTTCTCGATATCACAACAAATACGACAGATTAACCCCGAGAATGAAGCGAGGGACAGAATCAAATATTGTTTATGCAATGAAGGACATCCTAAGTAGCGAGAATAACTCGGGACAATTCATGGAAAATGGAAAAGAGTTGGGGTGGCGAAACACGCACGCACTTGCACACACGCGCGTAAACGAGCGCGCGCCCGATGATCACTGTTCGAAAAGCGCTGATCTTTGCCTTTCCAAGGCACCGCAGCCGCTATCTGAGTGCAGGGAAGAAAAGTTTTCATAGGCGAGCTTGGGCGTGAAATTGTATATGCGGTCCTATTTTTCTCGGCGAACAGAGACCGCTCTCCCGTAAAATGAGATTTTTTTTTTGCCAAAATCTCATTCTGCATCACTATAAGCATGACTCAGCCCTTGTTCTTCTTGCCGGTTTGGATCGCATGCTTCAAGGATTCTCCCAATATGAGCGCATGACGGTCCCCTCTCGAGTTGTTGTTTGTTTTCGTCGCTCAGAATATACCCACCAGAAAGAAGACGCTCGTCCGATTATCGTCATCCCGTATGAAATCTGGCAGACGTTTGCGGAGTGCTTCTTATAAGCACTTCTGAAAAAAACAACAACAAAAAACGCTCGCATCACTGGGAAACTTTGAACGTATGAAATATGACGATCCCAGCACTGCACAGAAAGAATGAAAGGCGGATCCACAAGTTGGAATATTTACAGCACTCGGGCGTAAGTTTCACGAGAGTGCTCGGACGTTCTTTGGGGAAGGATACTTTTGTTGCTGAAAAAAGAAAAATTGTTGAAATTGTTGAGCGCGTTTGCTTCGTGCAGTAAAGTATTCGAGTAAGGCTGGTCAATTTTCGCGTTTGAAGAGGCGCCTAAGGCTTTCGCCTTAATAATTTCGGTTATATGCCGGACGCACCTGCCTTCGCGGCACAACTCCCTACCCTTTTACAGTCGCACATACAGAAGTACATGTATGAATGTACGAACATCCGGATTTTAACTGTGATCTGTAGTTTTGACGTCCTCAATTTCAACGATAAATGTGTATTACGCATTACGAGAAACTGTTGAACGGGTAATGTCGCTGGAGCCAACGTTTCGAAAAGTGCAGTTTTCGTCAAAGCACCACGTGGCTCCTGGAAACATTTAGTAATGTTTGGTGTTCTTTTACAGTACCCCTCGTATTGACGACCACAGGCCTGTAGCGCTGAACGCATGCACGACTGGAGCGTTTATTATAGCCACTCAGGCACGACATGACCAAAGCGGTCTCTCGTGTGACTCTGAGCAGACTGGTATTCAATTACTCACCGTGACACTGATGCGCGTCGCTCTCCAGGAAAAATGTTGTTCCTCGGTAAACATCCAAGTCTTCGCAGAACTTCTCAGAGCTCGTCCTTTTATCGACTCACAAGCGGGCTGTAGGCAGGCCACTTTCGCAGGGCCTTTCATCGACGTGTTGCAGATCGAAGAAGCACGGCTGCCTCTCGCACACACAAAAAAAAACACACAAATGTTGGCGGTATTCGCTTTTTTTTCTTTTGTGAAGGACAATGCGCGGGACAAGAAAAACAAGCGCGCCCTGCAGTCTTCCTGAGGTCGATATACCGCTTCTCTGCTTGATACGTTTCTAGGAGTGGACCCGATTACGCTTCTGTTCCTATATTTCGCTATTACTTCACCACCAATGCTCAAGGTGGTGGGTCGGCACGGTAATATCGTATAAAGTACTGTAGCGCCAGAAATTTCAGCTTTTAAAAAGTTTCTAGTGATCCAGCGATGAAGTTGTTTTGTACAGCAACTGTCATTCGTACGTCTAAAAATACGAAAGGAGGCTTCGTTTTTTTCCTTTCAGAAGCAAACGTTGCTCTAGAATTCAGAGATTGTTTTTCGATGAGTCCTCTAAGCTTGGCTCTTTTTTGTGTACATACTTCTACGGAAAGTTTTCGGGCGTGATTACATCTTGTTATCTTAGTGTGTGATACAGTGAGATCGTGCGTAGCAGTACTGCGGCGACAAGTGCATTGCCAAAAAGAGAAAAGAAGGTAGCTACAAATGTGGCGCAGTTGAGCCGAGCGCTCTTTGTGAAGACACGATACTCGGAAAGCATGTCTTTTATTTATAATTTCTGTACTTGTTGTTGCATCTGTTTTGAAAATGTTTGTGGATATAGATGAAACCATCTAATCATCTTACATGACATAAATATGCACAGGAAGGTGCAAATTCTAGAGGGGGAGAGCAAGAAAACAATTTTTAAGTTATTAAAGAGAACAATGTTTTGAATACGATGTCCTACTAGGCCAGCCACATCCAGTAATGTTCCACGTCCACTTTCTTACCGAATTCATTGCCAAGAAAAGCAGACAAGTAAGCAAAACAAATAAAACGTCGAACTTGTTTGGGGCAGCGCTTAGGAACACACGGACAAAGACACATAGTAAACGCCACGGGCGCTGACTTACAACTCAAAGAGGTTTGACGATGAACCAGCTCGCCCAAACCAAATTTTTGCTAGAACAAATATAACGTGACAAAATAAAAAAAAATGAGAATTAAACGAACTTTTAAAATAAAAATTAAAAACGAGAAAAACAGTAAGGAGAAAGTATGATGAGGCAATCACTGAATAAAGAAAGCCTAAAAATATGTAAAATTGTCATCATTCAATCTTCATCCATTGATTGAGTTGGAGTGCGAAATATTTTACGTAAGACTATAAGCTGGCAGAATGCGCGCTTTGTATGCAGACCTGAAATCAAAGAATGTTTGTTTTGTCACAGGAAGTCTGGGTTCACGGCATTCATTTCATACATGGTGGCCACCGGCAGGGGCGTAGCCAGAAATTTTTTTCGGGGGGGGGGGGGGGAGGTTCAACCATACTTTATGTATGTTCGTGTGTGCGTTTGTATGTGTGCGTGTATACATACGCAAGCAAAACTGAAAAATTTAGGGGGAGGATTTGAACCCCCCCCCCCTCCTTGGCTACGCCCCTGGCCACCGGGCGGCATGCAATACGCGGATCGCAGTATGTGCCCGCCATTGTGTTCTGCCAGCCGCGCCCTAACTGACTGCATCCCTCGTTTGGGGAAGCCGACTCGCAGCGGCTGGCGTCATCTGCGAGTTCGGGTGCAAGAAGTCATGGACGAGCGCACTTGTCGTCTGCTGCAGCTGCTGCATGAGAAGCACGGAGAAGAAGCGAGCGCAGACTCTAGCTGCAGTGGCTTGGTTGCGTCGCTGTGCATGTACAAAGAAAACAAGAAAAGGTTGTACGCTGGAGCGCAATAGACGGCCACATTGTAATATGGCCGTCTATTGCGCTCCAGCGTAATGTGTAATATAAATTTTTATCAGGTTTAGCCTACTCATGCAGTTGAAGTGTTAAGAGTACTAAGATCTGTTCATGCGCGTATATAGAATTTCGCTAAAGATCTACTTCTATATGTCTTGCAACAAGAAACTGGCGTACATCGCAAAGAAGTCAGAAGGATTAACCTAATCAGCTCTATTCTATCTGCTGGCTCACACGAATGTAATTGTCGCATGGATATTACAACTTATTTCTAGGCAGATTCTTACTTTAAATGCGTTACATTTTGGAACGACCAAACCCGTAACAAACCGCCCTTTGACTGCTGGGTCCTAGTCTAGTGTCCGCTGTGCAAGAATGCAGCTGTCGCATTAAAGGAGCTCATAGTGGAAGGAATTGCCGAAGTGCACTGTCTTTTCCTAAAGTATTTTCTGCGTTTCTCTTCCGATGTGGCGGGTTGGCTTCCTTCATAACTCGTGACATAGGATTCCAAAAGCGATGAAGCCCTTCGTGGTGTTCTTACGGCCCATTCTGGTAAGGCTTCAAGACTATCAAAGGTCTCGCATTTCATTTTCCCCGCACTTTGTTTCGTCTCCTTATAGCTGAGATGGTTGAAGTGGGCGCGCTGCCGTTTAGTACTCTGCTGAAAAAGTTTTTTTGTCGTTTATTGTATGAACCCCGCCTTATAGAAAAACATTTCAGAAGATTGTCCGCAGTCGTAAGCAGTAGGCTCAGAAAACCCCCACAACAACTAATCCAGGGTGCGCACTAATTGAACAGAATATATGTTGTTACGTTCACGAACGGGGTTTATTGAGACGCGACGTAGCGGTGGCCTCAGCAGCCTTGAAATCACACCGAGGTTGTCGCTATAGCAAGGCACGTCTTCTTCCTCCTCACCTCTCTGAAGTCCGGAACCACTGCACACAGGTGCACATACCCAAACTGCGAGTGTAACATCTCTCCGCGCGCAGACGAAGCCAACCGGGCGAGTTAAACAGCCTCTCTAGGAATGAACGGCTTTAAACGGGCAATATGTGTAAGTTCAGTCTTTGTAGCACGTCGGCCATTGGCGTGTAGGCGAGCAACGCGGTAAGCCACTTGGTTTATGCGGTCGAGAACAACATAGGGTCCATCATAGTGTGCCAGCAGTTCTTCACATAATCCAGGTTTTCTCACTAGTGTCCAAAGCCACACCAAGTCACCGGGTTCATATGGGACGTGTCGGCGTCGCCGGTCGAACCGTAGCTTCGAGCGTTCTTGCGAAGAAAGAGTGCGCAAATGAGCGAGACGTCGGGCCTCCTCCGTACGGTACATAGTCTTGGAAATACAGAGATCATCATGGTCTAAAAATGGGAAAATCGTGTCGAGTGTATATCGTGGCGGTCTAGCATAAAGAAGAAAGAAAGCACTGTAGCCGGTAGTTTCATGCTGCGCGGTGTTGAATGCATAGGTAATAAAAAGCAGAACATCGTCCCACTTTTTGTGATCTGTTGCGACGTACATGGACAGCATGTTCGTGAGAGTTCTGTTTGTGCGTTCAGTAAGACCGTTCGTTTGAGGGTGATAGGGTGTAGAGTGCCGAAAACTTGAAGCACATAGACGAAACATCTCTTCGACCTCGTCTGCCCTGAACGGGCGTCCACGATCACCTAATAACGACTTTGGGAGGTCCGTGCCGGAGAATCACAAAGCGTAGCGTGAAGAGGCACACGTCACCTGCAGTAGCCTATGGTATAGCAGCCGTCTCGCAGTATCGTGTCAGATGATCGGCGCATACGACGATTCAACGATTTCCGTTGGAAGACCGCGGAAAGGGACCAAGAAGGTCAATAGCAACTTGCTCAAATGGAGTTCTTGGTGGCGGCACAGGGTGTAGTCGACCAGGAGGACGCTTGCGACGTTGACATTTATTACAGCTAGACACGTATTGTTGCGTGGTCTGATGCATCTTGGGCCAGTAAAACCTTTCTTGAAGGCGGTAGAGAAACCTCGTTGCACCTAAATGAGCGGATGTTGGATCATCATGCATGACTCTCAAAATAGAAACGCGGAGACTCTTCAGGACTACCAGAAGATATCGCGAACCTGTAGTAGAATAGTTCTTGTGTAGGAGCCCGTCGCGTATTGTGGTGCATGGGAATGCGTCGAATATATTTTTAATACCTCTACCTTAGAAAAAATCATTCGGTTTCGGTATCGAGGGGGCGGCTTCTCAGCGACATATCATCGCAGTGTGACGTCACGGGGAGACAACAACTCGCGACGTACTAGCGGAATATCTGTCATCTGCTCGTGATGAACGTAAACGATGATCGGAGAATTGTCATCCAGGGATCCCGACAGCGATTTCTGCGATTTTGGCTGCATCAGGACGCAGAATTCGTGAACTTACTGGAACTGTGTTGACTCGTCGGGATAATGTCCATTGCGGTGGAGGTGGCTTCCATATGCCCAGCGAGGAAAACTTTAAATCAAAGTAAAATATTTTAAACGTGTTGTTTGACTCCGGTGTGTGGAGAGCGTGAACACTTCGTACCAAGGAAGCGTAAAATGTCCCTTTTGCGATGTCTCAAAATCATTTCATTACTCCTTTAAACAACTTCACTGTAAAGAGAATGAAGAGAGCGCGTACCGGTTCACGATGATGATAGTTTTTTGCGACGCAACACAAGGTACCGACAGCTTAAACAACTTCGCTGGTAAAAGACGCCAGGCCTGCGCGTAACACGCAGCACAGTCGCAGCGAAATCTAGAAAAGCGGTCTTTCTATAGCGCGTTGTAAACTTTCTTGGGCAACTAATACAAGTACGCCTGCGAGGTATGCACTGCGTCATAAATCATCATACACATGTGTGAGGCATTATGTGCACATTGTTGACGCTGTGGCTCATGACGATGAAGAATTATGGCCGAGCCCTCTGTAATGAGTTGGAAGCATAAAACGACCAACTCGTTACGCAGTTCGCATCGTGTGACGCCTGGTTCTTATTTTACTCTTCTACCACGCTATATTACATATGTTAAAGTGGGGAAGGAGAGTGGTGGGCTGACCCCCCCCCCCCTCATGGCTACGCCAGTGGTACAGACGCCAACTATCAGTGAAACTACAGTGCTTGTAGCGCACATAAGAGACAGAACAAATGAAGGCACACATACACACGCAGGGCGTATGTGTGCCTACACTTTCCCTGAATGAATGAAGAAACACGAACGACGACCTGGACGGTAACTTGCAACTGATTTAATCTCGACAAGACGGAACAATACATACAGAAATATGACATTCGCGTAGAACGTAATAAAAATGCTGTAAGGTGAACCTCTAGATTTTCGGGATAATTTGGAACCCTGTTAGTGCCGGTTGGGAGTCTCTGTTCAGTGGACTTCGGACACTTCCACGTGTCGTCGTGTGCCCCAAGTAAGAGGACCATCTGAGACACTTCCGACTGAAGAAAGAAGCCATCCATCTTAACCCGAGAGAAGCCGTGCTCGCCGATTTAATTACGGTTTCCTTTCGCTTTGGAAAGAGCCCCTTTCACCGCGTGTCGATTACCGAAGTATGACCCAACAAACATTTTATATGTTTGCTCGTAGCAGTTCGCTTCCTCTCTGCTTCCTATAGCCACTTGCGCTGTTTCCCCCTAATGGCAGGTTTTCCCAACCATGGGACTGCGAGTCGAGTGGAAGCGGTGAATCCACTTCCAGGCTGTCGCCGTTTTCATCGCCAGCAAGGCGCTGAAGATCGAAGTAGCGCTCGTGTGTTTTTTTTTTATTACGCCATCTTAGCAACTGCTGCCCCGCCACGGTGATCTAGTGGTTATGGCACTCGACTGCTGACCCGAAGGTCACGGGATCGAATCCCGGCCGCGGCGGCTGCATTTTCGATGGTCGCGAAAATGTTTGAGGTCCGTGTACTTAGATTTAGGTGCACGTTAAAGAACACCAGGTGGTCGAAATTTCCGGAGCCCTCCACTACGGCGTCTCTCATAATCATATCGTGGTTTTGGGACGTTAAACTCCAGATATTAGTATTATTTAGCATTTGCTTTAGCCTTAGGTGTGCTGCCTAGAATAATCGGCAGCAGCTCGTTTTCTGCATGTTCAGCATTTTTCATTGCATCAAGTTCAACCGTCGTAAGTAGGTTCGATTATCTAATACCTGCGAACGTACAAGAAATTCGCTTACTATGCGTACCGAGCCACCATGGATATCATCTGAATGAAATGGCGGACTCATTAGCCACATTATCTCTAAGTGGACCTGGAGTCCCTATTTCACCACGCACGCCTTGCGGTTCAGCTTTGAGACAGAAAATTTCGATCGCAGAGTTACTGCAACAAATGTTCGACGGATATAATTAAAACTCTCAGTACAATTAGAGGTTTCTTACACAAGATTACGCTCTTGAATGGCACAATTAAATTTTTACTTTCATAGAGCTGGTCTCAAGGCGTCCACGGTATGCGAATTTTGCAATCGATATTGCATTTGTAGATAATTTCTTTTTGTCCTATCGGAGACATTTCAATCAGAGAAAAATGTTCCTCGCCGCTTCGTTTCAAAATATTGCCACGTGTGTTATTTTGATGTATTCGTATTTCACCCAGAAGGGCTATTTGCAAGGCTCGCCGCAGACCACGCCGCAGTGTTTCAGAAGCTTTGCGATTCTTTAGGATCATCCCGTTAAGATTGCGCTCAGGACGCGAATAGTCTAGTGCATTCGAGAATTTACGCGGCCGCCAGAACGCTGGAATCTTCGGTAGCATATGTATAAAAGCCGACGAGCTTGACCGCTTGTCAGAACGGTCGGCGCCATGTTCGCCGCTACCAGTGTACCTTGCCTTTTCAGTCTGCGGGCGCAGGTTCGCCCAAATAAAAAGTTCGTCTTGAACACACCGAGTGCTGCCTTCGTGAACGTCACGACCACGGGACAATATGGAAGTCGGATTAAGCTGATCAGAATGTTTATCATTTGGAGTCACAGCACTAAGTTATAGTACGAGGAATAGCTGCGCCGCTCGGTTTGCGGTAGCGTGATCGGGCCCCGTTCGCATTGCCTTCTCATTCGCTTGTCAGGCTTCGCTTCTCATTGGACACCTCAACTGTCCGGGAAATTATACATACAGAACATGTAACATAAAAAGCTGGGTTACCTTGTAAAGAACTTCAATCGTCACTAAAGTCATTGCTATACAGGCTGTTTCAGTTAAGAAGCACCGAGTATTGAAAGATCAAACATAGGCGCTATACGCGGTTCCAATTAGCGCAGTGTTGTGCTCAACTATATAGAGCTCGTCAGAATATTTTTTTGCAATCCGCCAAACTCGGCAATTAACAAAGATTGTGTAATGAACTTTTTGAAAAGTAACTCTGGAGAAAAAATCTTCAATGCAAGAGTTGTAGCGCTTGTTCAGAAACATCGAAATTTTAAATCTCTGCTAACACAACTCCCCTGCTTAGTTTTCCGGTATTTCTTTAAAACGCGCAAAATTTAACGTGACTGCCGCCTAATGCGCGGCGCTTTCAGTGCCCTCAAATGTAAGTTGAAGGAATTATCAAAGGCACAGAGGTCGATTGGCGCATTGAGGCTGATTGAACACGGGATCGAATCCCGGCCGCGGCGGCTGCATTTTCGATGGAGGTGAAAATGTTTGAGGCCCGTGTGCTTAGATTTAGGTGCACGTTAAAGAACCCCAGGTGGTCGAAATTTCCGGAGCCCTCCACTACGGCGTCTCTCATAATCATATCGCGGTTTTGGGACGTTAAACCCCAGATATTATTATTATTATTAAGAGGTTGATTGAACAAGCTATTGGTGACTGATTGCGATGGACGTTAAGCGATAAAAGGAGCATGCCATTTCAACAACCCAAAAATTCTTCAACGAAAAAGCGGCAGCCACGGAGCAAATGCCATATGAGACCGTACGCAGAATTTGATGCAGCGCAGGCGTTTTTTCTTTTATTTTAGCACCAAAGAAGAAACACATTGGAAGGCGCGATAGTCGACAGCGTGATGAAGGACAGAGATAAAAGATTCACTCACACGCGGCGGCCGCTCTTTCGTGGATTTTCTTTTTTAGACGGTACGCACCCTCCCATCATTTAGTGTCCATCGCAGTCACCGCTAGCCTGCCCAATCGCCCTTCGTGCGCGGAGCTACCTTTGATAATTCGTTCAACTTACTTTTCAGGGCACTAAAAGCGCGGTTCGTTAGGCGGCAGTCACGTGGTATCTTTAAAATTCGCACGCTTTAAAGAAAGGCCGGGACAAATTAAGCAGGGAAGTTATCGTAGCATAGATTAAAAAAAATCCATGTTTCTGAACAAGCGCTACAACTTTTGTATTGAAGATTTTTCTCCAGAGTTACTATTTAAAAAGTTCATTGTGCAATCTTTGGTGTTAACTGCCGAGCTTGGCGGATTAGAAAAAATATTCTGACGAGCTCAGAACAATACTGCGCTAATTGCAGACGCGTGGCAGCTATGTATAATTTTTGTAACACTTGGTGCTTCTTAGCTGAAACACCCTGGAGTATACCACATACGTCCGTCACAAATGTGATGCTCTTCATCTGCCTGGCCCAGGTAACATTATCACAGATGTTGGAATCCGTTGAGGTCGTGCAGCTCGCTTCATTTTTGCTTACTACCGTCGTTCAGCCACCCAAATGAAGGCATCTCTAAACCTCATCCCACTTGCTACCCGCCGAAATCACGCTAGCATTTGCCTTACAGCAGAGCTCTTATGGTAGAGGTTTGCCGCGTGTCCTCGATAGAAATTTATGAACCGCCACTATCACCGCCCAAGCATTCTGTGCAACACGAGAAGCTGAAACGTGCCCACCAACTTAGACGAACTCTTCATTAGTTTTAATTTAGGGTGACCAGTCTTATCACGGAGTCTTGATATTGAGTAGTCTCGATTACTGTTCGCAACACTTAATTACTCTTAATTATATGTAATTATGTTCATTTGATTAGTAATATACTTTAACACGCTTTAATGAAGGTGTCGTCTGTTACCCGTGTTTTGGTCTTGCTAATTATTCTGATTTCTTTAAAGTATTCTTGGGAGTTTTGAATTACTTGGTGTTAATTAACTTTACATGCCTTATTGAACTGTAGAGGTGTAGTATGTTGCTTTCCGATTTTTGCTACTGCAAGTGTTGTCGGCGACGGGCGACCGGACGGTCACACTCCGTGACCAATGAACCAGTCAATCATTTCGCTTGCAAAGGCGCCGATGCCGATTAACGCGCATCCACGGGCGCGTATGCTCCTCCGCGTGCACACGCGCGCACAGAGCGCTTTAGAGACTGCATTCGCGCCGCGCCTCTATGAAACGCGAAAAGGTACCCAACTCTATTCTTTTGCAGCAAGGCAAAGGCAACACCTGTCTAGATGCACTGGGGAGCGAAGCGAGCTTGCTAGGGATATCGCGCATGCGCAGACCCTGGCACTACTTTTTCACCGGCGCGCTCCGCCGACAAGCTGCCACCGCTCCGGCGCTACAATTTATTTTGTGGGCACCTGTACAATCACAAATACTATCGTGCTCAATATGACTTGCAACATGGGAACGCGTGTCAAAACGAGCTCCAAGCTTGCGTATAACCATAACCTCCACTTTCCCCTATTTCCACAAAAGAAACGCTGTCTACTCACTCACCCCAAATGAGATAAGCATATTGAATTGCAAAAACTGGGGCACGTGTAAGTTATCCGCAAGCTTGCAGCTCGTTGGCCAGGCGCTCCCGTTTTGCAACTCATACTTATCGCGATATGACCACACCAAGTGAAAGCACGCCGAATAGGTTGCTGTAGCTGACCGTCAGATGGCGTGGTTAATGTCCAAATGTGCGCATCGTCGGCATTTTCCCATCTGCTCTTTCTGTCAGAGCTTCCAAGGTCGATCCTAATAGGTCGCGAAGCTTCGGGCGAAAAGCGGCCGATTGCCAGAGACATCAGCAAGGGGAGTTATGGATGCTGCGATTGAAGTGCGACTAGGTGTGGAGGGAACAAACACTAATAGCGAAAAACCAAGTTTTATTCAAGGGTAAGCAATGTTTTTGTTTTACAAGTGATATTTATTCCCCGAACAATATTATGGTCTCAACAATAGACCATATTCATACTATCAATCAGGTGATAGAGAAATGAGCGGAATACAACCAACCCCTATACATAGCCTTCATAGATTACGAGAAGGCATTTGATTCGGTGGAGACATCAGTACTCACGCAGGCACTGCGGAATCAGGGCATCGACGAAGCCTATACAAACATAATAGAAGAAATCTACAGCGGATCCATGGCAACTGTAGTCCTCCATAAAGGAAGCGACAAAATCCCAATAAAGAAGGGCGTGCGACAGGTAGACACGATCTCTCCAATGCTATTCAACGCGTGTTTACAGGAGGTTTTCAGGGCCCTATATTGGGAAGAATTAGGGATAAGAGTTGATGGAGAGTATCTCAGTAACCTGCGATTCGCTGATGACATTGCATTGACGAGTAACGCGGGAGACGAATTACAGCTCATGATTAGTGAATTGGATACGGAAAGTAGAAGAGTAGGTCTGAAAATTAATATGCATAAAACTAAAGTAATGTGGAACAATCTTCGCAGAGAACAGCGCTTTGCGATAGGTGGCGAGACACTGGAAGTTGTAAAGGAGTACGTCTACTTAGGACAGGTAGTAACCGCGGAGCCGAGCCATGAGAGTGAAATAACTAGAAGAATAAGGATGGGTTGGGGCTCATTCGGCAAGCATTATCAAATCATGAATGGTAGTCTACTACTATCTCTCAAGAGGAAGGTATATAACAGCTGCATCTTACCGGTACTTACCTACGGAGCAGAAACCTGGAGACTTACAAAGAGGGTTCAACTTAAATTGAGGACGACGCAGCGAGCGATGGAAAGGAAAATGATAGGTCCAACCTTAAGAGACAGGAAGAGAGCAGAGTGGGTCAGGGAACAAACGGGTGTTAAGGATATCGTAGTTGAAATCAAGAAGAAATGTATAAGAATGGAAGCTAGAGCGAGTTGGTATGCGTTCATCTTGGACGCTGTTCATCGTGAGCGCTGTTTCAACCAAGATGAACAAATGTATATGGGCCGGGCACGTAGCACGTCGGCAGGATAACCGGTGGTCATTAAGGGTAACTGACTGGATTCCAAGAGATGGCAAACGCGTGAGGGGGAGACAGAAAATTAGGTGCGTAGATGAGTTTAAGAAGTTTGTAGGTATAACGTGGCAGCAGAAAGCACAGGACCGGGTTGATTGGTGGAACATGGGAGAGGCCTTTGCCCTGCAGTGGGCGTAGGCAGGCTGATGATTATGTAGGTGCAATGTGCAAATAATGTATAGCAGCGTTTAATTATTACGAAAAAGCTTTTTTTAGCGTCCTCTGAAGAGAGGTGCACGCCATTATTATTCAGCGCAGCCCTTGAAGTGCTTGAAAATACGTACGACGACACGACCCCTCATGTGTCTTGGTGTTCCGAACTTGCATGCGTTCTTTGAATTATTGTAGTGAGAATTTAATTTTTGCTGTGCACAAGGTTGTGGGTTGCGTTTCATCGTTGGTGAACGTGTTAAGGTAAGTGTTCAGCGGGCAACATTTAACGCCGAACTATTGCGCCCGCGGAAACGATGTGCTGTGCAAGGATGCAATAGCAACACGCCTGGCGGCCCATGTCTTCTAGATAAGAAACCGGGGCAACGGTTCGTAGTAGTGTGCTTGCTGGATTTTCATGAATCGGTATTTCTGTGGCGCGAATTCCTTCGTGAACACGCAGTGACCAGTTTTATTCCTGTTGTCGGTGAGGAGATCTCTAAGTTGACTGTCGTGCTACAATTCGTATACCTGTATACATTACACGTAAGGGTAATTTATCGGAGCATAAGGCAAAGCATAGTTGTGTCCACGCACGTTTTCTACCTATTCCACACTTGGGGCTCATGGGGTACAGTGTAATATTATTGCGTTATTGTGACCATTGAATTAAATTCAAATGTCATTTAGTCCTGTTAGAACTGAAGCACACGAAGTTAAGGCACCTGCGTATGTGCGAAGCAAATAAGCAACGCTGCAAATACGAGAGGTACGCTGCTGCTTGCTTTATTTATTTTATTTTTTAGTTATTTTGTTTACAAAGTACTGCATGCCCAAACAGGGGCCCAAGCAGGAGGGGCAAAAGTACACGAGAAGGCAGAGCAAAACAGGCTGTCACGTCTTTAACAAGTAGCTGATTTCACAGTCAGGCAGGGAAATCGACGGCACACTGACGCAAGCATTTCCATGTGTATGAATATGATAAGCTTCGGTAATCTCACGCGCTCTTTGCTCTCTGTACGTTTCCAAAACGGTGCACCGCTCAAGAATTACTGACAGCCACATGCTTTGCATTGCTGAGCTAAGTGACTGGGCACACATCCGTTAAGCGGGTAACCGTTCTCTCGTAGCCGGTCGTTCAAGCATCGGCTGGTTTGGCCGATGTAGCAACGCCCGCACGTGAAAGGAACCTTGTAAACTACAGCATTGGTGCATTCATCAAAGTGTTTCCTGTGCTTTTTCTCACAGTTTTCTTTCTTTTTGCCCTCCTTGTTCACTTTGCGGCACAGCATGGTCAGTTTGTTTGTTGCACTGAATTAAAGGTGCACTCCAGTCTTACCTTTTAGGGGCGAAGCTCCTTTGGGTGTTGGTCTGTCCCTCCTCTGTAGTATGTAGTTGTAGTAGTAGTAGTAGTAGGTAGCCACCTCTGGTTGTTGGAGTGTTCACTAGATGGCGCTGTCGTAGCCACCTCTAGTTCTCAGAAAGATCCCTAGATGGCGCGGAGGCGCTCACTGCGTTGCAGATGCGTGCTCTAGTCCCCCCCCCCTCTCTCTCTCTCTCTCTCTCTCGCCTCGCGACGCCGACGTTCCGCGCTCGCTGCGTTTCAGATGCGTGCTCTAGTCCGGCTCAGAGGCGTTCTTAGGCAGGAGACTGCAATACCCCTTCTTACAAGTTCAGAGTTCGCAGACGTGAAGCTTTCTTCGAATGGAGGTTATATTGCCATCACTGTCGAAAGATTGCTCTAGGTCTAAAAATCTCATCTTTTTGTTGGAGGGATGCTCAACCGTAAGAATTAGTGTTTTCATTTCACGCTGAAATGTGTCAAAATCTTTTTGTGTTGACGAACCACTCGTGTGAAACGCAAGGAAGTCGTCCACGTAGCGGAAAACCTTGGGAACGCTGGTCATCGGAGGTGAGACATGAGGCTTTTGTCAAATCTTGCTAACAAGAGGTCGTTAAGAACGGGGACGATATTCGAACCTATGCACATTCCATCCCGCTGAATGAAAATGGAGTGATTAAAGCTGATGAATGTCAAATTAAGGTAAAAACAAAGTTCTAAAAACTTGTCGGCATGTATCGCACATGCATTTTGAAATTTAGTGCTCCTATACTTATCAATACATTGGCTCACTTCATCACATGCAAGGTTATGGGGCAAGGAATAAAACAAGTCTTTGACGTCAGCTGAGAGAGCACCTACTTGCTTCGGACACTCAGTCTGAAGGTATTCAGAGACACTGTTCGGGCTCGCGACGGCACATGGATCATCAACGGGGAGGACGTCTAGGGATGAGTGCAGATAAGAAGCCAAGCACCTTTGCCAAGTACCACGTTCTAAGATGATGGGTTGCCTTCTTTGTGAGTTTTCGTCACATCCGCTTTATTTTCTGTTCCGCCGGAAGTGTTCCCTCCTCACACAGGTGCCTCGAGCAGCCGCCAGTTCTTTAACGTATGCTTCTATGTAACATTTACCTTGGAACTTTCTTTTGAACGGGCGTCCTTTGCACACGTCGCTTAGGCTTCGCAAGATGACCGCATGCAGTCCAGCGAATTGGAGCACTGAACTCTTGAATGGGCTCAGCTTCCAGGTGGCATGAAATTGAACAAGTGGAAGCTTTACTTTATCTTATGGTATTTGTGGTCAAATTATTCACATAACGATCGATTATACATTATTTCTATTCGCGGCAAAATGCGTCATCATCAATTTAACGCCGACAGCAACGGCGCATATCTGGTATTTTTGCTTTGTCAAATGCAATTGGGGAACCTTCCGATGCCAGATACAGGTCTTCTTCAACAGAAAGATGTCAATTGGTTTCCTTGTGTCAAAGCCTATACCGTTCGGTGAAATGGCGCCGGCTGCAGTCGCCCGGTTTGTTTGACAGCGAGGAAAGTCGATAGGCCTGTTCGACCGGCGTTGTTTGCCCGCGTGGACACACTCCGAGGGTCAAGATCTCCTCGCCGTCCATGCGAACGGATCGAAAATTGGGCTTCTTTACATGGTCTGCCCACCCGGACATACGAATTCGAGTACATAGTGCATTATCTAACGAAGTCAGCACTTACTTTAACGTTGCGAAGGAGCCCGACACTTCGCGTTGTTCAGAGCGGATGGACAGGGGTAAACAAGGCGCTTGGAAACAGGACACAGTGCGAACTCTGTGTTCATGAGCCGTCCCTGCGACTTTACTACTACGCAACGTAAGCAGACGGCTCGGCGAGTGACGAAGTATCTCTATTATTTATTATCCTGTGACTGAAACAAACAGCAGATTGCAAGGGAATCGCTTGAGTTAAAAAAAAAGAAAGAAAAACGAAAAAAAAACCCCTTCAGAACGAGATAGGAACTCCACCAAGCGCGACGGAGACGAGAGGTCGATGGATTGAATATTTTTAAGGTTATGCCCATTGACAAAGCGGGTAGCTGAAGAGCCACACGCTCGTCGTCTTCATCACTTTGGAGGGCACTGCACTAGTCCATGTTCTCCGTAACATCTTGCCGGGAGTATTATTATGATGTCAGTGAGGCGCACGAGCCTGATGCGTTTCGGCTAATAAACTTCTTTGTAGTGCTACATGCATAATGAATGTGGTCGCTTGGACGATGTGCGCGGGCGCCAGGCGAGGACGACGAAGAGCTGGTCTCTGCTCGGGCTTTAAGCTGGTGTGGTGAGTGCCGCAACCGCTGTTGTACATACATTTTGCAAATAGTCTCGTCATTGGCGTAACATTTAGGTGGAGGTGCGGGGTATCGAACTAGACACGCGCTATGCCTCCCAAACAGAATATGGCATTGGCGAGAATCACGGCTATAGGCTCCAACGGGAACTTTGACTGCCAGAAAAGCACATGTAGAGACGAACCTTGTTTCTATACCGTTATCTAGGATTGATGCGGCTCGATACCTAAGTAAGCTGGCGCAGAACATGACACTGCAAAAGTGGCAAACATCACAGTTCACACACCATCGACTGTATTCTCTCGACCCATCTCTACGACTGCGGCTACTACCTGGTGTTTCCCGGGAAGAGGATACAGTGTTGTGCCGTCTGCGTCTGGGTGTAGCGTTCACCAACGCCTACTCATTTAAGATAGAGATGGCCGACAACGCCGAGTGCAACGACTGTGCCGTTGAGGAAACTATTGAGCACCTTCTGTGTTACTGCCCGACATACACAACCGAGAGGCTTCACCTCAGCACTGCACTAAATCAAATGGACGGAAGCGCTTTCACTGTCACGAAAATATTGGGACCATGGGGCTGCCCATCACAGTTCCGAAAGGCAACGAAAGCGCTGTTGCGTTTTCTCAAGGATACCGGACTGATTCGCCGTTTTTGATGTCAAACGCGGAACTCTTACGTCGGCCGAAAGAGTGACTTTTCTCTCCTCCTCTCCTTCCCCCTTCCCCAGTGCAGCGTAGCCTACCGGGCTCAGCCCTGGTTAACCTCCCCGCCTTTCTTTTATTCTTATTCTCTCTCTCTCTCTTTTGGCTAATGCGCTCGACAGAATGCTGTCACGCTCATAAAGTGCGCGCCGTTCGTGACCTTCCTTGCGCGGATCACGCAAGGAAGGTATGCGAGATGGATGACGATTATTGTTGTGGGACAAAAACACATTCGCTGTTTTCTAGAGTGTGACACTGAACCGCACATCCAGGTACTAGAAGAATATTTTAGTTAATGATTTTGTTTTTGAGTGTATCTTTGAGCCTTACCTCCACGAGAATGCATCCGCGTCTGCCCGTTTCGCGCAGCCGATAACATGGCCGCAAGTGCATAGGGCGCGTGACAACACTTGCTGGTGCTCCACCGCCGTTGCTCATCTCCTGCTCTGTACTGCGGCGAAAGCGCTAAGCCGTGAGCTCTCTCAGTAAGAAGGCGACCACCCTGCCGCGCCTCCCCCAGCATTCTGCATGGCCGGGTCGCCATGCACCCCGCGAATTTCGATCCTCACTTATTGTCTTTCTGGAAACCCGGCGCGGTCTCCCCAAAAGGGGGACACGCTTCCAGGTCGGGGATCAAGGCACGTTTCAAATATAAATGGTAATGCCTCAGTCGTCGACGCTTCCCCGCTTTTCCTGTAGGCGTTCACTGTTACGTCATTGTGAAGGAACCCTGCGGCCATGTTAAAGAAAAATAATAATAAAAGAGACGCACCATGAAGGGCAGAAGGGGAAGTGGCGCCGTTTAAGCGTTACTCCGGTTTTCCCATTTTAAAGCAGAGAAACAACAGCTACTAAGTGTTATAACCGACCTCAGTAGTTGTGGCGTTGTGCTGTCAATGTTTGTTTGCCGGCGCCGTATGTTGACGAGGCTTGAATGCAGACGTACTCGCTTACGTAGATGCACATTAAAGCTCGGCGAACGGTAGTGGCGTTGCGGTGGTTCAGGAACTCCCAGCGATTGCTGGATATTCTCGCAAATAATATCTGCTGTTGAAGCACCTGAGGTTAGGCGGACATGTAACACAGTTCTTCGCGTAATTACGGTCTCACGCAACTCGTCGGAAGGGATCCCGGCGTAGTCATGAGGCTGCTGAATTGGCTGGTGCGCATTTCCAATGCCTTTTCAATTGCCGGTACTGAACTCGGCCATGGTCTTGAGAGTGTTGCGTGTCAGTCCTGCAAGCAGCTCCTGCTTGACACCGCGCATGAGGTAACAGATCTTCTTTAACACAGATATATCCGGGTCGACGCGACGAGAAAGACGGGTCATCTCTTCTGTGAATGCGGCGATGGTCCCGTTAAGTGGCTGCATTCAGAATTTCAGAGAGCTTGGGCCCGTTCTTATCGTATGACGCCCTGTGAACGTTGCGACGAAGCTGCTGCGAAAAAGGTCCCAGGCCGTTAGCGTGGATACCAGATTTTCGAATCACGTCCTGGCCGCATCTTTCATGGAGAAGTACGCGTGGCACAACTTCTCGTCAGAGCTCCAGCTGTTATAGGTTGAGACCCTTTCGCGCGTCTCGAGATAGGTTCCGGGATCTTCACATGGCGACCGACGGAAGGTTGCCGGCTCCCTGGGCATCACGATTGTTGCAGGGGTCACTGCGTCTGTCATTATGGCTGCGGCGTTTTTCGCCGTGATTGTGGCTTTATCGGGTAAGGGTTTGTACTCCGTGTGCAATCCTTGTAGCCTGCGGCTAGCACGATGCTCCGGGATGATGTCTATGCCTTCTTTACGTATTCATTCTAAAAAGAGACAGGGCGTGCAAACACGGACACAAGAAACAGATCAGGACACCACAAACGCCGACTAACAACTGAAGAGACGCACAACGGCTGAAAAGAAAGAAGGCACGAAAACTTATCTGCGCATGCCCATGCAACCGGCGAACCTATCAATCCGGCACGCGTGGCGGTCTACGTGGAAGATAACTCTTAAGGCATTTGATTTCATCTTTATGCAAGTTAATCGACGGTTGGCTCACGCATGCGCTACCACTATTCTCGATATGCCATGCTTCAATCATCAGGCGCGTTTCTTCATTTCTATGCCGGTACAACACTGCGCATTCATCAAGTTTTGGCGTGCACTTACAATCTCGACAATGTAAGGATAGATTAGAAGGTGAGCCTCCTGTTAGCGATCTCTTATGTTCTAACAATCTCTGGTTAATGCATCGGCCCGTCTGTCCTACGTAGAAGCGGCCGCAGCTGAAAGGGACCTTATACACCACACTCGTACGGCAATCAGTGAATTTGTTGGTGTGTTTTACGAAACAAATATCGGTCCGCTTCTTGTCTTTTACTCGCTCATTCTTCCTCTGCACAGCGGCACAAATCTTACCTAGCTTATTGGCAGCCGTGAAAACAACATTAACGCCGTATCTACTTCCTACTTTCTTTAGCCTGTGAGATATGCAATGAATGTACGGAATACCTACGACACGTTTCTTCCTATCGCTTTCTGCAACCATGCTCGGACTTAACACAGTGGACTTCTTTAAACGTTCAGCGACAGAGGCCACTGCATCACGATGATACCCTACATCTAAAAGACGCGTAACCTGTGCGTTAAAGCTATCACTCATTTTATGCTCACACGACTTTGTGAGGGCTACCTTAAGGCAAGACATTGCGATACCGTTTTTTACAACCTTCGAGTGCTTCGACGAAAAATTTAACAGCGGTTTGGAAGATCTAGGAGAATACTGCCAGCACACGTGGTTCTTCTGGAACGTTAAGCAAATGTCTAGAAATTGTATTCTATTATTCTGAGGCACCTCTTTAGTAAAGCTCAGCCCTCCTCCATTTAATTCAAATTTTTCGCTCACGGAAGTTACCACCTTTTCAAAGTCCTCATCACTACAAAAAATCAAGTAATCGTCCACATAACGAAAAACCTTAATAACCAAATTACCTAAGGCGCCTTCCAAAAGATTGTCAATCTTGCTAAGGTATAAATCACTAAGAACCGGAGAAACCTTAGAACCAATACATATCCCTGATTTCTGCACAAAAACGCCTTCCTTCCAACCTACCAGCGTCGACTTTAAATACATGGAAAGGATTTCTAGAAATGCCCCGGTAGAAACACCACATTTATCGGTGAAAACCGTCTGAAAACCGTCTGGTTCACCGATAAATGTGGTGTTTCTATCGGGGCATTTCTAGAAATCCTTTCCATGTTTTTAAAGTCGACGCTGGTAGGTTGGAGAAATGAAGAAACGCGCATGATGATTGAAGCATGGCATATCGAGAATAGTGGTAGCGCATGCGTGAGCCAACTGTCGATTAACTTGCATAAAGATGAAATCAAATGCCTTAACAGTTATCTTCCACGTAGACCGCCACGCGTGCCGGATTGATAGGTTCGCCGGTTGCATGGGCATGCGCAGATACGTTTTCGTGCCTTCTTTCTTTTCAGCCGTTGTGCGTCTCTTCAGTTGTTAGTCGGCGTTTGTGGTGTCCTGATCTCTTTCTTGTGTCCGTGTTTGCACGCCCTGTCTCTTTTTAGAATGAATACGTATCAACTAGCTCAGCTCCCTGTTATTATAACCTTCTTTACGGCTTGGATCGCGGCTTGACGGGGCCGTCCGGAGCATGAATAAACTAGCCCCTCCACCAGATCTCACGTGGTTGTGACGATGAAGTACGTACGACATCAACCGGCAAGGAATGAGCTGTTTGTTGGGCGAAGCTGTGCTCAGCAAAAGAAGTAGCACTCGCAGTGCAACGATAGCGGCAGCGACAATCGTCGGTCATCGATAAACTATTCCTCTGTGAAGTGCGTCGCCTTTTGTACATTCTGCAGATAAAGCCTTCCAGCCTGGCGGTATGACAGTCGAGAATAACAGAGAGCTGAGATATTTGGTAAGTAATCATGTTAGAGACAGGGCGTGCAAAACGGACACAAGAGAGAAGTCAAGACACCATTGGCGTTTGTGGTGTCTTCTCTCTTGTGTCCGTGTTTGCACGCCCTGTCTCATGACAGTCGATTGTGTTTTAGGCAAGAGTAGGCACTTGAGGCCTCCTCTCTGCCCATCGTTGCTTCGAGTGCAGCTTACGGCTTTTTTTTTGTCGCTTGTACATTTCTGCTTTAACATCAGTTCATCACTTCTTTCTCAGAATATTGCGATACGGGCCCATTGAGTGAACGCTACATATATGCCATAAGCGTTCCCAGGCTCCCACGGATGGAAGTCGTGATCATGCAACGGCAAGCTCCTTTTTATGGCACAATCGTAGCTCAATTATAGCTTAGTGTCGACCGTGAAACATTTTCACACGTAAAAGTGAACGTCAACTACGATAGTAAATTACGCACTTCAGTTTACTGGGACACTACCCGGTGTTTTCTTTCTGTTTCTTTGTCTCTTGTGTCATGCGAGCACACAGAGAGTGCAATGCGTGACTGCTCCGATGAACCAAGAAAGGGAAATGGACCGAGGGACCCGTTTTTTGTTAGACACAAGCTAATAAAGCCAAGCAAAACGTAGGGACATCTTCTGTTTCAACAGAGACCACGATAGGTCGGCAAAAAAATTGGAGCGCACTCAGACTCACTCAAGAAATATGTTTTGCTCTGTGGGCTCACTCAGACACAGACTCAGCAAAATTTTTCTCAACCGGACTCACTCGGACTCACACTCGCTGAACTTTTTCTCAACTGGACACACTCGGACTCAAACTCACCATCACATAACCGAGTCGGACTCACTCAGACTCAGAATCACGGCTTCACCTGAGTCTGAATGAGCCTGAGTGAGTCGACTCATGAGTCCGTTGGCGTAAAATTAACTTTTTCTATCGTGGTGTCAAAGTTTTTACCGCCAATATCTCCCGTAATCAGGTGCTTTACGATGCGCATCTTTATCTTGTACCTACAAATACGCCTTATCAGTGGTTTCAATACAGTCAGGACATTTTTATGAAGTACGTGACTCACACAAGGTATCTTTATCAAGAATTTCTCATTAAAAAGTTTGCAGGGGCAGGTCATGGCACCTCTTCCCCTAACTGACGCGTATGATCAATAAATATTGAGGTGGTGCATGAACGCTAGACTGCTGTCATATGTATGAATAGACTTGACTAGAAACGTAAGCCGATATAAGGATGATGGTAATGCTGAAGATGAGTAGATAGGACCATAGGTCGGCAAGAAATCGGCGGAGCTCACTCAGACTCACTCAAGAAATATATTTTGACCTCAGGACTCACTCGGACTAAGGCTCACCAATACTTTTCACAACCGGACTCACTCGGACTCAGACACACGGAAAAGTTTCTTCAACCGCATTCACTCGGACTCGGACTCACTAAAATATTACTCACGTGGACTCACTCAAACTCAGACTCACGGCCCGATCTGAGTCTGAGCGAGTCTGAGTGAGCCGACTCATGAGTGAGTTTGCCGACCTATGAGACAGCAGCTATCCGCAACGTTAGCACGCCTCGATGACCAGCCGCTTTCCGAGCAATCAATTTTGGAGTGCCGGAACGTTCGAGCTTCCACCCAGAAAGCGACGAAGGCGCAGCTGAAGTATGGGCGGTCAACCGGCCTCGCTACACGACGATGGGGCTCACGTGCTTGCGCGTGTGTGCGTTTTTTTCTTAATATATATTAACACGAAAGTGTTTTATGCCGGGGTCCACCAAGACTTTCATGACGTATTTCCGTCACGGAAGTACGTCAGCAAAATGAACGCCATCAGATGGCAAAAAAAACAATAAGAAAAAGTTCCGCTGACGGGAGTCGAACCCATGACCTCTCTGTCCGCGGCAATGGCTGGCGGGCGTTAAGCCCCCTGAGCTATCGCCAAACACGTTACGGAGGCTACATGAACGCGCCTTTTATATTTCACACTTTCCTCTCACAGTGCTCTTGGATTGATGGATGGATGCTATGAGCGTCCCCTTTATAACTGGGCGGTGACATCTGTGGCCCAAGGTACGAAAAAAATAAAAAACGCGCCATTGCTACGACCGTCCCATTCGGCGCGTTTCCGATACAAGTTTAATTTCGTCGACGCTTTAACACACCGTGAGGTGGCAGCTTTAACCCAAGCCTAGCTCATTGCATCCATCCATATCGAACAATAGCTCTCCGACGCTCGCGTGGCTGTCGCACCGCGTTGCCCGCTTGCCCTGTGAGAAGTAACGGCCGGGCTAGAGGGAAGACACGACGCACGTAGCGTTTCTCTTCGCATTTCACGACGCTTTGAAGGAGTGCATATTGAGTATCAGTGTTTATTATGTGCTTGTTGATACCATCTTTGTGCGGGACTCACCATATGCGGTGTCCACGTATATGTTAAGAACTTCAGCTACCGCAAGGGTTGAATCATGATCACGGGCGTTTGTCGTCGGTTCGGAGGCGTGCCACTAGTCGTCAACGTGAGTGAGATGCCTCGACATCAAGTGGTGCTATATCTGCCAAACAACAGTAGACATTGTAGAAGCTCTCATATAGCAATGCACTATAAACAATAAGCTACTGCTGTGAGATGTTTCACTTTCGTGTTATACCGATTCCTATGACTGAGGAATCAGCCATCATTTTTTTAACCCTTTGTATTTTCTTTTTCTTTCCTTACCTTTCTATCCTGCCTTACCATGTGCCGGATAGCAAACCGGAAAACTTTCTTCTGGTTAACGTTCCTGCCTTTCACGTAACCTTTCTTTCCCTTAAGCTCGCATTATATTTGTGCGGCCTATCAGAAAGCTATCATCATCATAACGGGTATATGCCATGGAATTGGACAAATACCGCTACACACCACTGGTTCACTACGAAAGAGAGAGAGAAAGCTACGGAAAGAAAGAGAGAAAGAAAAATTGAGAGAAATAATGGGAATGAATACATAAGAAGGTAGAAATAGAGAGAAATAGAAACACAGAAAGAGAGAGAGAAAGAAGCATAGAAAGAAAGCGATAGAAAAAAAAACATGGTTGATCCCTCTGTCAGAGGAATCGGTATGACACGAAAGTAGAACGTGTATACTTACAGAAGTAGTTGAATCTTTACTGTACATTGATATATGAGAGCTGGCACAATGTGTATTGGTGTTTGACAGCTATTGCCCCATTTAATGTGGATGCACCCACGTTGACGCTTGGTGGAAAATCTCCATCCCGACGATTAACTTCCATTATCAATCATTGAACAAACCTTTGTAGTGGCTGTAGTAGTTAACGATAGGCGCGTAATCAGAGAAAGCGGTGTGACAGCCAGAAGAGCGTCACTGATTGGACCCAGAACTTGGGCTAAGGTCGCCATCCCGCGGCATGTTAAAGAGTTATTGAACGTGGCCGGACTAGAGGGAAATGCGACGCGCGTCGTGTCTCCTCTCTAGCCCGGCAGCAATTTTCTCGGGGCGAGCGTAAGCGAGGAACGCGGTTACAGCCAGGCGACGCAGGCGCGCGTCGCAGAGCTATTTTAATATGGATGAATGATATGAGCGAGGCCTAGGCTTGAGCTAAGGTCGCCACCTTATGGTGTGTTAATGCGTTGAAAAATAGCACTTCTATTGGAAACGCGCCGAATGGGATTGACGCGTAGCAATGACGCGTTGCAGGAGCAAATCGCGGAGGCCGCGGTCATGATTCATTACTTCACTTAACCGCTGCCAGACGCCGACACCACCCCTCCGACCAAGAGCACTGGGAGGTGAAAGTGTGAGATATAAAAGGCGCATTTGTGAAGTATTCAGACCGTGTGACCGGGGCGCAGTGGATAGCGTGCCCGACATGTGTTCTCACGGACCGAGAGGTCACGGGTTCGACTCCCGTGGACGGAACTTTTTGATTCGTGTGAATTTTTGACGTCATTTCCGTGACGGAAATACGTCACTGCAGTCTTCGTGGACCCCGGCATAAAATACTTTCGTGTTAAAGAAAGAAAGCTCATGAGAGAAAGAAAGAGAAAAAAGCAGAGATAAAGAAAGCGTCGTTCTATGAGAGGTACGAAGGCTCGGTTCTGGAGTTTGGACATCCGTGTCATGACTAACCAAGCTAAAGCCTAGCAACAACCTAGAAGCAACCAGATCAGACTTCAGAATCGTCCGATTTCGCTGTTTCAAGATTTGCGCGACTTAGTGCAAGCTTCGCCAATTTTTTAATTTTGTAGTAACTATGACATAAAGAGAAATTAATTAATGTGAACGAAAAAGAATCTAGCCGTCGGTGGGAACCGAACCTACAACACTCGAATTACGCGTCCGATTCTCCTGTCCGCTTTATTGGATATTTCTGTGCATGTAAGACTATAGGAGCTTTGGCGAGCGCCATTCGTACTCATATCGGCTAATGTGTAGCATTCTTTTTTTATGCTAGGTGGCGTCACGTAGCACGCTATCTTTTGCGAGCTTGAATCTGGCCAATAAACACTCGCATGCTATTTTGAGGCATGAAATCTGCCGGAACAGTGTATCTGTTTGCTTCATTGGGTTTAACAATATACAAGTTGTTTAGTATGTTTTTTATCATGAATAGATCGATACAATTTGACATTCCATAGGCACTCTTTACTTTGACATTCCAGGATATTGCGATACGGGCCTATCCAGTGAACGATCTATCGATATATGTGCAGCATTCTGCGTGAGAATGAGTGCGCCTACCTCAGTTTTAACTTTTCTCTGGTCGCATATCGAATGCACCCGGACGCAGGCATCTTTACATAACAACTGGAAAGGCCCGCCTCAATAGTTTCGCAGATACGTGATGCTTATGAAACAGGCTTTGCGTTGAATGCACCATGAATGCTTGGGTGGTTCTTTCAAATAGAAAATTTCGCAATTCGTGCAAGCACCCTGCTTGCACCGGGGTATTAATATGAAAATGTGATAGCTTCAGCACTTGGGGGATGTAACAAAAGAAGTTGTGAAGTTTTAAGAGCGCATGAGAGACGTTTGTGGCGACACACTGCGCACAAACCGGCGCAGGCACCGCCTCGTCATTAGCCAGCTCGGCGTGACATGGCCGCATGCTGCACCACGCCTACGATAAGGGACAGCGCCAGGGGGGTGAAACTTCGCTGTTTTTCTGTCCCGTGACTGCAGCGATCCTAATGTTTGGGGGCTGTACTACCTACGAGCATAAATGAACGTTGTTTCATTTTATATTTATTACCAGGTTACTTATTAACTCCCGATTTTTTAATACTCAAGTGAACCTAAAGGTTGCAGTTCGAGGTTGCGAAAATACGAGCGCCACCCGGAGTGGAAAACGGGAACTGCGCCGTCCTATCTCTCACGGCGAAAAAGGGGCGTTTCTTGTCGCGCGCCTATGTATGCTATGGCCTGCGGTGTCCCAAAGGCCGCTTTTACCACCGTAAAGTTTGTTTAAGCGAAACTGGCGAAACATTTGCAAGGTTCAGCGAAACAGACGCATCAATGGATTCGCGCCGTTATCACAAATCGTGCTGTGCTGAGTGGTGTCGAAATTCTTCACGCGCCACCCGGCATAAATTCTTTCGGATCCCGGCGGACGGAAGGTACGATCTGCATGATGCTCATTTTGTTTTTCTACGTTTGCACGGCGTAGTGTATGTTCGCACTACGCTTTCCTCCAACGTGCTTTTAACGAACACTTTTCTGTGTAGTAACCACGTTTTTAAAAGTATCGTCACGAAAATCATACTGAGAAATTGTGTAAATACCAATGTGGACTGTTCAAAAACCTTTATGCATCCTAGCTCAACGTGCACTTCTTCAATCATATGCAGCGCTACAATGCCCACTGTTCTATTATTTATGCCTATCAATACATGAAATTTAGAAGGGGAGAGTGTTGAGCTATGATTAGTAGCTAGTCATTGTAAGGCGTGCGAAGACACACACAAGAAAGTATGTATGTATGTATGTATGTATGTATGTATGTATGTATGTATGTATGTATGTATGTATGTATGTATGTATGTATGTATGTATGTATGTATGTATGTATGTATGTATGTATGTATGTATGTATGTATGTATGTATGTATGTATGTATGTGCGTATATGCGTATGTATGTATGTATGTATGTATGTATGTATGTATGTATGTATGTATGTATGTATGTATGTATGTATGTATGTATGTATGTATGTATGTATGTATTGTCATGCAGAGAAACAAGAGACAACGCCCGTTCGCTGGGCCGGCTGTTCTTCTTCTCCCTCGTCTTTCTCGTCTTCGCACAAGCCGATCGCGCGCTAGTGCAGTTCTTCATCATTACACTCGGCCACGCCGCAAGTATGGCATCCTGTCAACATCGTCTTGTCTGTAGCCGTCCTGGACACTTCACCGGCATCTGCAGCACTAATGTCTGGTGGTCTGCATTGGCTGCACCTCAGTGGTCGGTCTTTCCAACGCTGCAGCCTGTCAGGACGTTCTTTCAAAGACAACTCAGGAGGGCGGAATTGGCTGTGCCGTAGTGGTCGCTGCATGCTCAGCTGACAATTTTGTTGCAGCAGTTTGGGGCGCTGGTCTCCATCCCCGTTTGCGCGCTGGGCAGGCAAATACTTGCACAGCGAAGAATGCGTACAAGCTTGGACAAGCTGTGGAGCGTGGTCGTGGTTCGGCGTAGCAGCGTCTGCGTTGCTGTTTCTGCAATCGTTCGTTCTGCGGTAACAAGGACAAAAGGTGGTCTCTGGTGTCTCCGAACCGCGTCCGTACACGTGAACGCCCCCGTTGCTTCGTTCCACGTCGGAATTCTTGACGTTTTTCGAAGGCATCTCACTACTTTGTTCGAGCTGGTCGCCGTCCGACCGGTCAGTGGCGGATCCCACGATGGCGAGAGCCACTTCGTCCTGATCCGCGCGGCGCTCAGGTGGTGTACCAGGTGTCAGAGTAGAGCACTTGCCGTTGTCAGCAGACTCGCACGTGGGGCTGCCGGAATGGTCGATACTGGCTCCGTCGGCCTGGAGCGCAAGGCTTCCGGAATGGCCGATGCCGGCTACGTCTGCTCGGGTCGCATTGATAGTCTCCGTATTGGCTTTCTTGAGCGAAGCGTTCGCACCCTCGGCCAGTGAATGCCGTGAAGCCAGCAGATGTTTGTCCGCCTGGTCACAGAAGGTGCTTTTGGTGTCAGCAGACACTTCGGGTTGTGGTCTGTCGACTTGGGAGCATTGGGATGATGCGGTACTTGGAGTCAAGCGGCTGAGGTTGACTCCAGAAGAATCTACGGTGAGGCGAACTTCGCCAGAGAGGAGGTAGTCAGCCCCTAGGATAATATCAGCGGGCAGGTCCTCGAAGACGGGAACGCCGGCAAGGAACTTGCTCCCGGCTTCGGTTTGGAGGTGCAGGTCTAGCGCCCCGACAGGAAATGCGCAACCACCGAGGCCACGCAGGGGTGCCTCAGGCCATGGTTCGAGGTGCGCTGGGGCATGGCGTCGGTGCAGCGCCGTGCGTGGAGCGCCAGTTTGCACAAGAGCCGTAAGCTCGCCGATTCCGAGCACGTGGACCTGCACGGTTAGAAGTGGCCTCGTTTGGTGGTGTGTGGCTTGATATCGTGGAGCTGGTGGTGTAACGTCGATCCGGCCGAAAACAGCAATGACCCTGCCACTCCATTCGGTCCAGGAACGTTGCTTGACACCTTCGTACTTGTGCCATGCCTCGGCACCACCGCGAAGGCGGTCTATAGCCACCAGCCATTTCTGGTTGTCGTGCCAGGCATGGCGAGAGCCGAAAGAATTGATGGCCTCAATCCACAGGGCAGCGTCGTCCTGGAAGCCTCGGAACTACGGCACTGCCCAAACAGCCGATGATGAAGCGGTAGATGCGAACACGGAGTTGGGCGACGCCAGGACGTCGAGCTGCTTAGACAGTTGCGTGAAGGCATGCCAGACCTCCGCGACTCTGTCGGGTGAGGCGCCTGATGAGCAGGAAATCACGTCCTCGGAGTATGCGGCGGTCGCAGTACTCACGCCTGCGAGATCCACGGCCAAGGGAGCGTGGACGGCGTCTCTTGGCGGCTCAGATATTGGTAGACTCTTTGCTACTCGACCCACACCTTTGGAAGCGTGAGCTGCGTTCTCAGAAAAGATCCGGGGCGCCGTGAGGTCGTCAACCGGTAGCGCGGCGTCTGTAAACTGAAGTAAAGCCGCCGAGGAGGCCTGGACGCCGTCCCCAGACGGTGCTATCAGCACCGGCAGGTTGACAGGTACCGAGGAGGCATGGACGCCGTCCCGGAACAGCACTTGGTGCGGCGGCAGGTAGGCCGGTTCCATGGCCGAGGAAGCGCGGACGGCTTTCCTTGGATGGCGGCTCTGGAACACCGATGACGCACGAGCACAGGCGGCGTGGGCCTTAAGGCTTCGTTTTCGACGACTGCGCCATTGTCATGCAGAGAAACAAGAGACAACGCCCGTTCGCTGGGCCGGCTGTTCTTCTTCTCCCTCGTCTTTCTCTTCTTCGCACAAGCCGATCGCGCGCTAGTGCAGTTCTTCATCATTACAGTATGTATGTATGTACGTACGTACGTACGTACGTATGTATGTGTGTATGTATGTATGTATGTATGTATGTATGTATGTATGTATGTATGTATGTATGTATGTATGTATGTATGTATGTATGTATGTATGTACGTACGTACGTACGTACGTACGTACGTACGTACGTATGTATGTATGTATGTATGTATGTATGTATGTATGTATGTATGTATGTATGTATGTATGTATGTATGTACGTATGTATGTATGTATGTATGTATGTGCGTGTGTGCGTGCGGGCGCTCTTCGCGCCTTTTTTACACTATAAATCCTTAGAAAATACATAAAATCTGTAAAGAAGTTAACTCGCGGTTGTTCATGTGGAAGGTCCGCATCTTGAAAAAGCGCTTTAATTACCCATACTAGAACGGGAAACAAGGCGCTAAGAGTAATACAACTTGACCTCGCGGACAACTCTGAGATCCGTATATTCGTACAGATGATAAATGAAAAAAAATGATGGTATGAGACAACTGTTAGGACCATTCAAAATTAAATTTGTGGCAGTTGAGAGGGAAATCTGCGGGAAGCATAACTTTTATGAAGAGGAACGCGAAGTTTACAGATTCGTAGCTCTGCATCAGAAAAAAATATCGCGCTTGGTTAAGTTGCATTCGTAAGAACGTCTAACGTGAATAAATCTCAGGCACGAGCTTATTAAGTGACCTACAATGATTTTAAGCATTAAAGATTTTAAGCAGAACGTGCTCCTCGATCCAGTCCCCCTCTTTCCTGTACTGCAATTCTTACGTGTTTTCAAAAGTGGTTCTGAAGGAATAGTGGTATATATGACTGAAAAGTCTCTTGTCATTTTATATAGATGCATTATTAAGGGCACTTTACAGAAGTGTGATATTGGGTTTTACCGTCGTGTTAATGCAGCCTTGTAAAATTGATATCTGAAGATGGGTGTGCGGCTGCATTAGTTATCGTCGTATCTGACGCCTGCGTATTGAGAATCTACATGCGAGTGTGGATCTCCTGAACTGGTCCGACAATGCGAACTCACCGAAGTTGTGAGATACTGATAATATGGTTCGAAATGTTGACGTAAAAATACTACAGAAAGTAGACAGTATTGGTTGAACCCTAGTTTGTCGCATTAACTATCCATGCAGTAGCGGTAAGCCTGTGCCAGCCTAAGTTGAAACACCCATAGCGATAGCTTAGCACTTAGAATAGAAAATTGAGCGAGTTTTTATTGATTCATACTTAGGACTGTGCAGCGCTCACAAAAAGGGACAAAGTACAGAAGAAGTACACAGGACAAGCGCTGACTCTCAAGTGAATTTTTATTCCGGAAAACACACAAAAGTAAACAAGAAGAAAAAAAATAAACAAGTCATGTGACTTGCGCTCCAGACGCAAAACGAAAAGGATATTCATGGCTGTTACCCCTTAACTACTGAAGTTCTGTGGTTATCAACGAGACCTCGGCCACTACCCAAGAAAATCAGCATCACTGAGAAGGGAAAGGTACTGGCACTGGGCGATATCACGATACCGAAAACCTGCACGAGCATTCTGCAAAAAGGCCCCAAGTTCTCCACGGAGCCGCGACTTTCTCCCGTGGACAAAGTGCTGCACTCGCGAGACGTTTCAGCAAGAGTGCCAGAGGTCCTGCGACCCCGCTGCGTGATCGAGTGTGTGGAAGTCGTAAAGCGAACTCATGGCATGGAACGTAAGTCAGTGAATCTGTCTTCGGTCGTCAAATTTCTTGTGAATGAAGGTCATAGACTAACAACGGCAGATAAAGAAGGTTTCTTTGTGATTCTACCAGAGGCTCTGTATAAGCGCAAAGCGGAACAAGCCATGGAAAAGAATTTGTGCAGTCAACTGAAAAACTGTCAAAAGTGAAGAAAATTTTCTTCACAAGTTAGAAAAGCTGGCAGCGGGAGTAAAGAAGGCGGGCAAAGGTTTCCTGGAAGTATTCTTTTCAGCGAAAACCCACAAGCCAGACATTCCTTTCAGGGCAATCGTCACTCAAAAGGCTACGTGGCAACATGTTGTGTCAGGCTACCTGTAGGCGCAGCTAGCCTCCTTGCACATCGAAGACCCCTTTCGGGTAGCCAATTTCTTAGAATTGACAAACTTTTTGAGAGAAAACAACCCAGGGAATTGCCAGGCCATCAGCGTCGATGTTGAAGACCTCTTCTATTCACTCCCACACGATAAACTTATGAAGAGTGTCAAAATGTGCATTTGTTACTTCAATGATGAGTATGCTTTTTATGAGAGATGTAAAATTTCGGTAGAGGCCTTTCTTGAACTCCTGTCAGTTTACCTTCAGTCTACCTTTGTACAACATGAAGGGAACCTGTCCATACAGAAAAGTGGCGTCTGTATCTAGGGTGGCCGCAGTGCTCAGTGAAATGTTTTTGAGCAGGGTAGATAGGTGGTTGGCTGAGCGCTTAGATGGCATGGTAGATCATGTGTACCGGTACGTTGGTGATTTTTTGGTCTTCTTCAATAGCCCAGATTACACGAGAAGCAGCATAGACATTCTCAAAGCCTTTAAGGAATGTGGGCTTGGGCTTAAATTTACGGTTGAATTGATGAATGAAGAGTCTATTCAGTTTCTAGACCTGAAAATAAAATTTTTACCCACTCATGTTTGTTGGCGATGCTCCCCAAGAACCATAAAACCGTTGCTTGATTTCAGCTCTAACCATTCCAAGCTTATCAAACAGGGGATAGCCCTTTCGTGCATCCGCTCTGCCCTAGAAAGAACGTGCGTACACGGTCTCCGCCATAGTTTCGACGAACAAGTGGCTAGATTAAGGAGAGCAGGATTCCCGGACGTCGCAATCGTGCGAAAAATTGATGAAGGCCAAGAAGTCAGCGCAGCAAGAGACTGCACAAACTGAAAGCAGCCGGAAGCGAAAAAGATGCGCTGTTTTACCCTACGCGCGTAAACTCTCACATGGCCTAAAAAATATCGCTAAGCGCTACGGGGTGGACGTCGTGTTTTCCTCCCCAAACAAGTTGTCCGGCATGTGCGCCCGCGTGAACAAGTGTGCCCGGCCGAGTGGGTCGAAAGAAACGAACAGCGAACGTGGTACTAAACACGCGTCCAAGTTTGTTGACTGCGAAGTGGCACTCGTGTATCAGATCCCGTTGTCGTGCGGTAGATCTTATATAGGACAGAGTGGAAGGTGCCTGAATGTTCGTTTGGGAGAACACAAGCGTTCATTAACGCAAGACACGCATTCTCATTTAGCAGGTCATTGTCGGGAGTGCGTGTGTACCCCGCACTTTACTGATACCATGGTTCTTTCCAGGCACAAAAAGCAGCTTGCCCGAGAAATTATCGAGGCCATCCACATTAGAAGAAGCTACGAAAGATGCGTTAGCCAGCCATCGATAAAGCTTTGGGATAAGGAATACGAGTTTTTGGTCAGCACGTGCGGCAATGTGACTTAAAAGTCGTGGTGCGCATGCTGCGTTAAGGGGTAACAGCCATGAATATTCTTTTCGTTTTGCGTCTGGAGCGCAAGTCACGTGACTTGCTTATTATTATTTTTTTCTTCTTGTTTACTTTTTTGTGTTTTCCGGAATAAAAATTCGGTTGAGAGTCAGCGCTTGTCCTGTGTACTTCTTCTGTCCCTTGTCCTTTTTTTTTTTTCGCTGCACAATTCTAAGTATGAATAGCTTGGCACATAGCGTGCTGGATCGATTCCCGGCCACGGCGGCCGCATTTCGAGGAAATGCGACCCGTTTGCTTAGATTTAGGTGGTCGGAGATACGGCATTGTGGTTTTTGCACGGAAAATCCCAGCGACTGTTATTATTACTAAGCAACGTTGAAACGTGAAAAATCGTTTGATAATGGGCACTGCATCACTTGACCGTAATGCGCAGCTCACAGGAACTGTGAATTGGAATGAACTATCTAATTTGTTTGGCCACACCATAAGGCCTTTCTTTCAACTACTATTTGTACATAATTTTCCTTCCTTCGGGAAAATGGTAGTGAGTCCTTGACTTGTTATTTGTTTCTGTACCTCTAAAAAGCACAGACATATCCTTGCCCCGTCAATGTTGTTCACTTACAAGGCACTGTTATGCAGAACTCTCCGGCTACACGAAGGTGACACCACGCAATGCACGCTCTTCTTCGATCGTCGAGACACTCTGGTCGGCAGAGCGATCTCACTCATCCCCTGGTTTCTCTGCGATTCCGCTTTTATTTCTGCTTGTTGCTTAGTCACTCGCGACAGCCGGTGTAAACACACTGCTTGACTCTCATCTCGCTCCTGCGGTGATATTCTTGCCGCATTATTGTGCTTTCGGCGCCGCACGAATTCGGCAAGGCCAAGCGTCTCACTGTCTTTAGTGTACATTCTTGGTTTTACAGAATAGAAAAAAGAAAATTCATACACGATGACATTTCCTTGCTTGACTGTGAACGTGCTTCCCTCGTATATATATATATATATATATATATATATATATATATATTTATATGTATGTATATATACACCTCAAACTGGAAAAAAATACAAAAGAAACAATTGACTTAGGGGGGCAATACATATATACACCTCAAACTGGAAAATATACAAAAGAAACAATTCCAAAATAATAAGTCAAACAACAAGCATCAACATGTACAAAAGATTCACGCATGGTAACCGTGAACGACCAGTGTATTTGCCGCGCATGCAGCGGCCACAAGGAAGAATCCTCGCGCACATGGATGTGGCAATCGCAAAAAAGGACCAATACGGACCAATGAATTATGATACGGCATCTACTTGCTGAGGTTTGTGAGGTGGCTTGATAAGATGTGACCGGATGTGTCAAAGTTTGTCTGGGATGCAATGTCGTCAGGGAAACTGTTCCACAGACGGATAGCACGTGGAAGTGCGGACTGATTTAACGCGTTTGTTGAGCCGTATACACGGGAATAGCTAAGATGATTGTGTAGTCTACGTGAAGTGAGATATGGTTTTCGCAGACCATATATGTATATATATATGATAGAGGCAGTCGTTACACGTATCTGCACATCGGTTTGTTGCACGCAATGGAAATGAAGCCGTTCAGTGTAGATAGTATTTGGGCTTATTGGTGTATGTCACTGTGCAGCACACAGCACTATGTGTTTTCCTTTTTCTTTCTGCGAACTTGCACTGGTTGCGCTACATGGGAAAATTTCTAAAAGGGCTTACTTTTAAACATCAAACAAAAAATGGGCATAAGGGCACTAATGCGCACGTCTATTCACAGTAGTCGGCGTTTGCTGAATGTCACGAATATGGAAAGATGGTTCGATATGACGTCAACGGCAGAGAATGGCGTGCTTCTAGCCTTTCTCTCTGTGGATTAAATCGGAGGGAAAACACGGAATGATGGTATGGGTGTGTTGTTTCTGAGCAGAGGGTAGATGTACATTTCACAGTGTATGTGAGATGCCGAAGCTACCACTGCGTCCAGACGGCATCGTCAATAGCATGCATAGTAATGGCAGCTGTTAGCACTACCGGTGTATACTTAAACTAGAATGTGGCAGCACGGCGCTAATCATATAAATCAGCATAACCTCGATGGCACTCCGACGTCACGGCTCGTTGCTCATGCAGCTGTTGCAGGGTCCGTTCCAGCGGCGGCAAGCGCGGCTATCTGTTCGATTCCGAATGCGCGGTGCTCCCCTGTCACAGTGACCCTGAAAGGTAAAAAGGTAAGCAAATGCAAGCATCTGCTCGACGTGCCGAATTGGAGCTCTTGTTTGGAGGTGCCGTTTGTAGATGCCGAAAGGCCTTGTGCGATCTTTTCGGTACCTTTACCTTGATTTGTCAGTTTGGGAGAACTCTCGGAATACGCCTCGAGTGGTACAGCGCAATTCTAACACCTCGTTCACTGCCCTGAACTAAGGCATGCCTTCCGAGATCTGCAGTGCTGACGTAATCAAGTACCCTCGACATGGTGGTAGTTCGGGCACAAAAACAGGCGCCGGCTGTTTCACGTCGCCCACTTCGAGGCAGTTGAAGTAGCTTGTCTTAAAAAAAGAAAAAGAAAGAGCATTCATTCATTCTCAAAACTTTATTTGCAAGAGTCCTGAAGCCCGGTATTTTCAGACTGAGGTGGGCCGCGTGCTCATAGACTATTTTGCGGTTGGGTTTCGGTGCCGACATATTAGGCTCTGAACCTCGGTTTTGTATGTTTAAGAACTACACGAGCAGTGCTACGGCAGACACATGCGCATGAAAGCGGTTGAGTTGTTGCATTCTTCGTTTCATGGCCTTATTAATTCACGTCGCGATATAGACAAATAAGAAAACGTTTGTTTAACATCCCCAAGGTGGCGGCGCTCATGTGGCTTACGTAATAGGGAGTTTTCGAATAGAGGCCCCAAAGCGCATTGCGTGTGCTGGCTTTGGGTCAAACAGGAGCTTAAGAGTTTTCGAATAGGGTATTGCGCTCGGCGTTTGCGTCTTGCACTTGCAGCGCCACGACGGCCAGAAAGGTAAACTAGAATGAATAGTAATTAAAAGCTTTCAGAGATAATTACCTTCGGAGCGCGCATTCTTTACAATTTTATTAAGCAAAGTGCAGTGGTAATGAATTCGCCGACAATATCCATCGATTGTGTGCGTCCACACTCTTGCCGTCATCAGCCAAGACATCCAACTTGTAACCACCCTAGTTGCGTTGTGTCGACGAGCTGTCAAATCGACAACTGGTGTTAAAAACAGGGACTATATTTCGGCCAATCTTTGTTGTATGCGTGAGATATGAGAAAGCGTTAGCCTGTTCCAGCATTTTTGAATTCATAATGTTATCCATTGCTCAGAAATTAGGTCAGTCTGGTCTTGGCCGAGAGCCGTCGCTTCAGTGGGTGCCGCCAGCGGCCTAGGCAGAAATATTTGTTGGGGGGGGGGGGGGGAAGGGGGGGCACCTCCTTTATCTGACACTGGGTCTGGACAGATAAGTGGGGTCGAGTGTCATTTTGTGCTCTGTACCCCATGGGAAAAAAATTCGGGTGGGGGGGGGGGGGGGGCACGGGCCTGGTGTGCCACCCCCTGGCTACGCCACTGGGTGCTGCCATGTTGTTTTGACGCAAAGCTTTTGGGGCAGGCTACGGGGGTTCTCGCTAAATTTGAGAGACTCAATCGCTACGTGGGTCGCGCACACGCGCAGTGTCCTCGACGCTATTCCTTTGGGGCCCCTATTAGAAAACTCCCTAATATCGTCGATAGAACTGGTAGCGCAAGCCAATTAATTACAAGGCAGACATGTATAACTATGTTTTGCTGCGCAAGCATGTGGCTTGCTTACAGCTTCCGCCCTGCTGCAACCAGTTTGTGAGATAGAGCACACGCCACCCAAAAACCACGGTCAAGCTAGTAAACCTAATTACCACGGGGTAACTTCTCACATCCTTTAGAAGTCCACGCAGAATCTACTTTGGCAGTTGTTTAAGTGATGCGTCATTGTAGAGCTTCATTGTAGGTTGCTGCCTTCTATAGAACGCTGCTTTCATGCAGCATCGAGACGGCATCTTTCTTTTTCTTTCTTGCTTTCATCAGCGCCTGGAACTTCCCGACGCAATGGGCATCTCGTGACCACCGAAAGGCATGTTTGGCATCGAATTTTCGCTGTCGTAATCACGGTGTTAGAAGTACAGGTGGAACGACGCAGCACCGGCGCCGTGCGCTCGCTGCGTCGAACTTCGGTTCCTCCGCGCCGTCACGCCGCGAGATGGCAGGAGCAGTCAAGAGGCTCACAGCGGCGCGCGCCGGCCTCTCTTCCGACCAAGCCACGGTGACGAAGCAGTTGTCGCCACATTGCTTCCTCGTTTAATTCTTTTTGTGCGATGGCAGGTCATGCTATTCGAGTGAGAAAGCCGTGAAATGGGCAAAAAGTGTTTTGTGCCGCGGTGCAACTCTGTGTACAAGACCTGCACTGAAAAGTCGATTTTTCTGCACCCTGAGATGCGGAACGCCTGAATGTTTGGCGCCATGCGATTCCGCGCAAGGACCGCGTGCTGCAGTCGACTGATTACGTGTGCGAGAAGCACTTCGAGCCGAGGTACATAACGAAGACGTGGGAAGCAGTGTACAAAGGGCACGTTCTTGTGAGCACATCACGAAAGGCGGCTCTGGCTAATGACGCCGTGCCGACGAAGTATTGAGTTCGTTTTGAGTTCATCGTCTTGAGTTCATCCACGCCGTGAGTTGGCCCGTTTTTTTTTAACACCTACGTGCGTTTGCAGTCTTTCTCTCTCTGTGCGAAAGCTACGCTTGTTAACAATGAGAATATATGGGGTTTTACGTGCTGAAACCACGTTATGATTATGAGGGACGCCGTAGCAGAGCTCCACAAATTTCGGCAATGTGGTGTTATTTAACATGCACTGACATCGTAGAGTACACGGGTCTCTAGCACGCTGCCTCCATCAAAATGCGACCGCCGCGGCTGGGATCGAACTAGGGAACTTCGGTCAGCAGCCGAGTACCGTAACCGGTGTACCTTCGCGGTTGACTGGCTACGCTCGTAAAGACTCCGCACACCGCGATCGACGTGTTCCTTGAAAGACGAAGTAGTAACGCTGTCTTCGGGTGACTATGCGAGACATAAACAGTGAAATATATTCCTCAGTTGGCAACAGAGAAGAATCGGAAACATATATCCGCCATTCATAATGCCTCCCCTTCTCACAGTGCCAAACCAGGATGCTTTTTCATATCCTTCGTCGGTGCCTCAAACTTAGCTGCTGGCATTCGCTAAAATTCAGTATTTTATGCACGACCAGCTAAACAGTCGTATTCGTGACACATTTTTTTATCCGCGATCAACGACCGCAAATTACTTCGAATGTTCGCGACAGCAAAGACACTGTGCATTTTCTGTTGTAATACTACGACTAATGCGGTATTTTTTCTAACTATCTAAACTATACTTCTACAAATAGAACTAATTTTGTCATATTTCAGCGTGACGTCACTGTCATATCTTTAATTGTCCGAATGAGGAAAGCATATGTTGAATTTGCCACCGCCAACCTTCGCGGTGGCAAATTCAACATATTCAACAGGTAGCGGCTGTATCGTCCAAATTTCGATTTATTCGAAGCAATTATTTATTTATTTATTTTTGCGCTCGTTATAGCGCGAACGCACAGTTTTTTTATTCATTTCGAGGGGCGGTCGCGGCTCCGAAGCGACCACGCCTGATACCGCTCTTGAGCCACCAGTAGTGTAGCGCCATCTAGGGCCCTGTGAACAAGACGCCACAAACCGCGGACAAAAGTTCGCCGCTTCCGGAGGCGCCGTCGGTCCACCTATAATACTTCTAACACCGTGGTCGCAATGTTCCTGATGTGCACATTCTGTCAGGTAGAATTTGCATGTTGTCCAAGAGAGGGCTATTGTTTCGACTACCATGATATTCAGCGAAAGTTTCATTGAAGTGCTCCCTTTTAATGTTTATGTGACGGTGCTTGTCTGGCACTAAAATGTCAATCAACAAAGCGGAAGAACGTCCTCGCACGGATAAAGGTTATAGGAGCAAAAGCTCGGAAAAAAAAAAACAAAAAAAACGTGTAGACGCACGCTGCTGAGTAGCCTGCACACATGCTTGCGAAAAGAACACCAATACCAGTCTGAGGCGATGAATCATCATTTTAGAAAAAAACGAAACAAAAATGCCTTAGGATAAGGCTGGTACAGAAAAATGCGCAACAGCGCCTCTCTTTTCGAGTTATTCTTCTGTGGTGAAAATTGTGGGAGGTGCCGCGCAGTGGATATCCGCTGTTTAGTGGCGTGTGTGTTTCGTGCAAGAAATTCTGGAGCTTTGGGTGGCTCGTCTTCTTTGGGATGAGCTAAGCTAGCCGTAGTTTATTGCCAAGAGGCTGGACGTTTTACGATCGCGTTCCGCTGGGAGCCAAGCGTCGCTTGTTCCTCCCGAGAATTTCTCCGCGCGTTTCCCAGAGAATGTTTAGAGCGGCGCTTATGCCAAGCTGTACAGCGATGTGAAAAGAACGGCGTCTCTGAGCTATCATTCAAATTGCTGTGAAGCCAAGGAACACACTTAAAACGAAACGACTCGGGCAGTTAAAATTCAGTCGAGATTTGAGGCCCTTCTTTCCAAGCTCGCTGAATGGTGACAGATTCTCTTACGTGCAGTCGAGAGAGTGTGGTCAGGCGTGCCTTTCGTGGGCGCAGATAATCAAAGCAATGGAAAAGAGTGACGACGGCCGCAAAAGGAGTACTGTTTCGCGCATGAAGGATTTGAGATGTCTTGTCCTCAATGCCTCTGCGGACGTGCTTCACGTTGTCCTTAAGTCGCCCGTGGAATTTGAATTGACGCTGGCGCAAATATTGACGACATCCTCTACAGCTACACAGAGCTTGTATCGTCGGGCAGTTGAGCGCGCTGGCGTAGACGCTGTTCAGCTCGGAGATATCTCAAAGTCTGGGGGCCGAACACTTCCGCGAATGCTGTTCCGCGAAAGCGAACCTGGTTTGGAGTTCACGTTCGTGATTGTGAAAACAGAGGATCAAAACGTTAGCAAGATAGAAGATGAAGGTATGTCGGGTCATCGCGCCTGCTTTGATCACTGAGGCGCTTATAGGTAGAAGATCAATTTTACCCGTCAGTCTCATCTGTTCTTTTATAGAAAGCAGGGTACCGCTGCCGCTGGAAGACGGTGCACTTGATGAGGGCGACGGCGACTTCATACTGATTGCTGGTGCTTCGCTCTGGGTAATGGTTGAAGCCGTCCGCAACGTTCGGTTGCGAAATTCCAGGCTGAGGCCAGGCATTGCGGCAATCTCCACCAGATTCCGTACGATGATTTATAAGACCCTCACACCCTTGACGATCGAGGCAGCACCGGTAAAACGCGAGCACTAATTGGTTGGTTAGTTTTTCCTTAGTGTACTGGCGCAACCCGCCCCGGGGAACCAGTCATGAATCGGGCCGTGCATTGATTTAGAAAAAAAGAAATATTGCGAAAGACAAAAATAGAAAAAATTCTGCTTGTTCCACGCCGAGAAAACGGCCGGGCAGCGAAGCTGCAACCGCGCGAGTGTATGTGGTTGGAGGAGGAGGAGAGGTCGAGGAAAGGAAAAGGCGCACTTCTGCAACCCTAATTGGGAGCACGGCTCATCGCCTGTAGGGGCAAGGGGGAAAGGGAGATAAAGATGAGAAGAGGGGGGAGAAGGAGAGGAGGAATGCTGTCCATGATTGGGGACGCGGCGGGCGGCTACTATAGCCAGACTGGCCTAGGCAGCACACCAGCCAGGCATCCCCATCACCCAGGCCGTGGCGGCCAGGGACAACTCGCAGGCCCGCCTCAAGAAGCTTCTCGTCACAGTCCACCCGGACCGGAGGGTGGCCAACCGGCGGGGACCAATGCTTCTCCTAGAGACGGGCCACCAGGAGGGAACGAGCCTCTCTGCTGCGACTGCGGACCGGCTGTGTGTGGACCACGGCCCGCCGATACCTGAAGGGTCGCTGCGCCTCCCCAGCCTGCAGCCGCTGCGGCGACCCCGAGACCCTCGAGCACCTCCTTTGTAGCTGCCCCGGATTGGCAAAGGAACGCTCGACAGTCACTACAGTCTACCGGAGGCAGGGCCTTCCTGCCACTACCCTGGAGCACCTCCTCTTCCCATCCCGTCCCCATCTACCAGCGCTCCGGAGCCTGGCGGATTTCCTCGAGGAGACGGGAATCGCGGCCTACCACTGAGACCGAGGCCCTTGCCACCCGTATCCTCGCTGCCGGCCTGCTGCTGTTCGTACTGATGACCTCTGCGCCACCACACCTCTAACCTTCTCTCTCCTATCCACTGTCATCCCATCTCCCTATCCCGCAGGCGCTGCGCCGTGCTCCCGAACGGGCTGCAGAAATTAGGCGCCTTTTCCTCTTCAAACCACTACCACCACCACTATAACCGGTTGGCCAGTCCAGTGTCCTCAAGGAAGCGAAGAACCTCCTTGAAAACCTGGGCGTGGTGCTGCGCAGGGAATAGGAGGTCCGTCTGTGTAGCCGCGGGAATACCCTGGCGACGGAGTGCGGCGAGCAAGGCGGCTCGTTGTGCTTGAAGCGCTGGGCACACACACAACAGGTGAGCAATTGTTTCGTCTGCCCCGCATGCACTGCTCGCAGGTGACGAAGCTCTGCCTAGCCAATGACGTCGTGCAGCAGGCCAGGAGCAGCCGATGCGTAGACGCAGTAGAAAGGACCGCTCCCTCGTGGAGAGGCTCCTGTCAGGCAGCCGGGTCGGAGATTCCAGCCTGGCCACAAGTTCGTCGGGGTGGCAGCGTAGCAACAGCCGCCTCGAGGTCAGATCACTTGGTGTCGTAAATCCCCCCCCCCCCCCGCCCTTAGGTTTGAAATACGCGCCCTTATACTTGATCGGGCAAAGCAAAATCACGTGACCTGCGGGCTCAGGCAATGGCGTTTCAGCGAACGCCTCACGTCCAGTGATTTGCCGTTGGGGCAGCCGGCATCCTGCCAAGCGTGGGCTCCCTGTTTTCGGAATTTCGGAAGCGTTTCACATATCTAAGAATGCAGACCTGTGTGTCCCACCCTTGTCGCTGCATGACTGTGAATTTAACCATATTGACAAATCTTGTGCCTTCATTGTGCGTTTCGTATCCTTATCTTCTTTATTATGCTGCGTATAAATGTGTTCTTCGAGCCTGTAATGAAACTAGTTGTGAGTGAGCGCTCGTGTCGAACACCGTCCTTGTTCCCGCAGTCCTTGAACAATATGAACCACTAAATGGCCCGCCTATTGCGATCTCTTGAAGGCACAATCATGCCATAATGCTTGCGTATCGTATGTGTTTCTATATAATATACTTTTCTCGCAAAGACAATCTACTTTTTGCAAAGACCGACGTACGGTTTCTTTTTCACATTTGGGCCGCACTGCCTCTTCAGACGCGTAACGCAGGATCTTTCGAAAGTCAGGGATAATGGCGAGTGCCTGTTTCACACGCGGCACACGTACAGTCTCTAGGACGAGAAAACGAGAAAAAAAAATAGCGGTTAGCTCTGAACGAGAAGCAAAGCAAGGCTTGTTCGCCGAAGGGCTCCAATAAAGACCAAAAAAGAAGGCGAACCCAGAGATAAGAGTGGCTAAATGGACTTGTTGGCATGGCATCTCCTACTTCGTTGTACTTCACGTAAGGAACGGGAGACAATGCGAGAAAAGAAACGCATTTTTCAGCGCCGTGTGGTATGTTTTTTCCCACTGTGTCTTCGTTTTTGTCTGCGTTTCAACGATTTCAAAGAACCCGGTGAGCCATGATGAATGAAGGGCGCACCGGCGTCTTACCCGCCTTTGGGAGACCGGCTTCACGATTTATCGCCCCGGGAGGATCAGCGAAACGAAATTGCTCTTGTAAAATAGCGCAGTGGTTTACACGTTGGGACGAGCGTAGCACCGAAAAGAACAGGATGCATAAAGGGTGGGTACTCAAGCCGACCTACTGCAGCGACACAAAGTATTTGCGCTAAGCGCCCGATGTGCCAACTTTTCATTCGTTTCGCTACCGCTGGTGCTTCGAAAACTGCGTGGGAAATGCTGCATCAAGTACCTCGAATAGAAAGTATAAGAAAGTATAAGAAAGTATAAGTGGCTGTGTCAGTTTACACTACTTCAAACAGGAAAACTTATCACCTTATTATTTACTAATTCGATAGCAATCAGACTTAGCAATAATGAAATTGCAGTAATGGCATTACAGTACTTCAATCAGTTTTCGCTGTAGGTGATCAATGTAACCAACTACTTTTGTGCTCTGGGAATTTAATAATGCAATGAAAACTGCAAGCGAGAAATTTCAAGAAAACTGCTCATTATTTTCTCGATTACTTTTGACTAAAATATAGCACGTCCATTTCCTCAATGGAACAAAAAATCAACCAATAGAGGCAAGATCACCGCCCAAGCACTCTGTACAACCAGCGGAGCTGAAAACGTGCGATTAAGCATTGGGTTATAATCCCTACGCTGTGTTGAAGCCTTTCTCAATTATTGGTATGGTTTGAGCGGCGAAATCCACCGGTCTTTGAGAATTTTGCGGATGACGCCGAAGAGCTTGTTGACGTATATCGATCATGCCACAGGATCATTCTTCCAAAGTTCGACACGTTCGAGGAGCGCCATATCCTGCACGGACCGGAGTTGCGTGACGTCGCCGCGTACCTTGATGCGTTCGAGCAGCTCAATTAAGTGGTCCTAATGAACTTCGGAGGCCGAAAAAGTTAGAAATGCCGTGGGCTTGCCTCGTTATTGCGAACACCTCCTTCTTGCGCTCCCGCCAACAATGGATCGTGTTTAGGACTCCACGCATGAACCACATATCTCAGTCTCGCACGAAGTCACCGCTCTTTAGTTGTTGACGAGTGATGGTGCTTGCAATATCGTTTTTACGGAATGGAACGGTCTTTTCGATGATGTTGAACCGGATCACTTTCATGGCCATGTACAAGATGTGAGCCGGTTACACACCTCGACGGTCCGAGCACCCTACCTCACTGGTGACTTTTGGAGAACGGCGTGGCGTGTGGAATTGTGATTTTCCGCGGATGGCCGACGTATATCTGCAGAAAGGACCACTCCTCCGCGTGTTCGTCGTAGAGGCACGGGAACCTGCCCTTGTTCGGGAGCGATGGCTAGGTAATGCGTGCCGTCGACGAGACGAGTTGAGTCTACGGTTGCGCTGTCGAACACCGCCGTGTGGCTCACTGCGTGCATGGCAGACGCACACTCAACGGGATTGTCGGGATCCGTAACTTCGGCAGTGGCTTCGATCTCGTCTTCGTTAATCGGATCGTCCTCAGCCACGGCATCTAACATGGCCGGCTCTACTCGTATCTTGCACCGGCAGGTAGGTACAAAGGGGTGTCGATGAAGTACAGTAGCCAGGCTTTGATGTTGCATTTATTAACGAGGCCCCGCTTGTACGTATAGGCTTTGCGAGGACACATCGCTTGATATGTACCTCGATTGCTATGTCGTCTGCGCTGTTACGCGGCAGACATTTCAGGGTGTTTTGCGTGTGGATCGGAACGTTCACAGCTTGTCCCTTGATTGCCTATTGTCCGTTGCCATGTGTTAATCGCCGAATGCTAGTGAACGGCAGACGCGGGGTGACTAGTCGTTCCTCGATGACGTTGAGCCTGGGCAAATGTGAAGACATCGGTGGATAAACGTAGCCGTTAACAGTGCTTAAACTTGACAGACTGCCTTGATTCCTTGCAATCTCCACAGACCCGAAACTGACCGACGTCGGGAGCAGCTGGAAAAAACCGCGTCAGTACTTCTTCAGCTTACTGGGAGCGCGGGAACACACAACAGGCGAAGGCCTACTGTCGCGCCCTTGGTAACGCTAAATGCGAATTTATGTCTTGTGACCTTCAATCGTTTATTAAAAATAACCCTAGAAAGTTCTGGAAATCATCTCTCCTACTAACACTGTTGACAACATTTCACTGGTGGATGATGATGGGATAAACGTTAACCCTAACGATTGTGCTACCTTGTTCAATAATTATTTTACCAGTGTTTTTATTAAGGAAGACCATTCCAACATTCCATGTTCGGAAGAAGTTGATTACAGGTACGTGTATCCCATAGTTATTACTACTGCCGGAATTTCAGCACTCATTAAAAATCTAAAAATATCAACATGTGCAGGAGTTGACGGTATTAATACCAAATTTCTTAAACAGACCATTACATTTTCTAGTATCATACTTACCCACATCTTCAAACAATCATTATCAACAGGCGAAATACCGAATGAATGGAAAATCGCCAAAATCATGCCTGTATTCAGATCGGGAATCAAATCTAACGTTAGTATTTATCACCCCATATCTCTAACAAGTGTCCAATGTAAATTACTTGAACATGTCATTGCCTCTAACATCGCTCAGCACTTAGAAGCTAACAATTTCTTTTATCAGAACCAACATGGGTTCAGAGAATGATTTTCATGTGACACTCAACTAGTAGAATTCACCAATAATTTGTTCATGGACATGGATAAGTATTTTTACATTGACTGCATATTGCCACGCCCACTTCTTGTTTTATTTTATGTTTTCTGGGTTTGACCAACGGGGACGGTTATCAACGCTCGAGGCTGTCCGCGAAGCAGTGTTCGAGAGGCTTCTCGATTGTAGTGGATCGTTTTGTTAAGATTTCGCGCCGCACGCGAATGTTCCAGCTTTGTCGAGAGATAGCGCCGCCACCAGCGATATCGCTGGAAAGTTCGATAGCGCCTGTATAAAGGCCGACGCACTTGGCCGCTCGTCGGTTGATCGACGGTCGAGGCTCTGTTCGACGCTATCAGTGTATTGCTGTAGTTTGAGTATCAGTTTTCCGGCCACAAGTTCGGCCAAATAAACAGTTTCATCTCGGACGTGCTGACTGCTGTCTTCGTCGACGTCACGACCACGTGACAATATTCATCGATTTCTCTAAAGCTTTGTTTGATCGCGTTCCGCATTATCGTCTAATATCTAAACTGTCGTCATTAAATCTAGATTCCTTAACATTATCCTGGCTCAGAAACTTTCTTTCATTCCGTAAGCAGTATACAGTTACTAATTCTTTCTCATCTCCTCTAACTGATGTAACCTCGGGTGTCCCCCAAGGTAGCATTTTGGGTCGCTTGTTATTTTTAATTTACATTAATGATCTACCATCTCATATCTCCTCTAATATACGACTCTTCGCAGACGATAGTGTAATCTATCGTAAGATAACTTCATGATCAGATCATCTCGCTCTCCAAGAAGACCTAGGTCTCATAACTAATTGGTGCTCACGCTGGCAAATGACACTTAATACCGATAAGTCTAAGCTAATGACCTTCAGTCGCAAGAAATCGTTTTCCGTCTTTAACTATACCCTTAATAACTGTCATCTAACACGCACATCTTACAAATGCCTTGGGGTGCATCTATCACCCACACTATCATGATGGATGATTACTTAATTGTAATGTCCAAATATGAAGCATCCGTGAATGGGGATGAGATTCTGGAGGTCTTTCGGAACGCTGGAATGGGGCTTGAGTTCACCAGCGAAAAACCTTCACAAAACTCAATACAGTTTCTAGACCTGAAGATAACCATTTCTAACAACCACCCTTGTTGGGCGTATAACCCCAGATCTGTAAAATCACTCCTTATTTTAAGTCGGGCATTCTAAAATAGTGAAGGAGGGCATCGCTATGTCGAGCCTCGGGGCCGCGATTAGGAAGTCGTGTACACACCAGGGGAAAAAAACTTTTCTGATCAGGTGGGTCGCCTTCAGGCAGCCGGGTTCCCGACTCCTGTAATCACTTCCGTCTGCGAAGGACTAGTGCGGCAGATTCAGAAGGGACAAAAAAGTGCAAAAAAAGAGCGGCCAAAAAATGTGCCACCATGCCCTACAAGCACAGAATGGCACATGGGTTAAAAAATGTGGCGTTGCGTTACGATGTTCAGGTACTATTTACAGCCAAAAATAAGTTAGGAAAATTGTGCGCAATGGTGAACAAAAAGCATGATAAACTGAGGTCTAGCCAAATTAAATGTGGTGTGAAGCACAAGGACGTAGCAATGCCTTGTGCACAAGGGGTAGTGTACAAAATACCCTTAACCTCTAAAAAAGTGTACATCGGGCAAACGGGGCGCTGCCTCTATGTACGGCTAAAAGAACATTCTGGAACCTTCAAGACATGCATGTATGCCAACCTGCCTTCGCACTGCAACACGTGTGGGTGCAAGCCATTGTTCAGTGACACGAGAGTGCTCTTTAGACAGAGTGATCAAACGACACGGGAACGTGTGGAAGCTTTCTACATTAAAAAAAATTCGGCAGATCCCACGCACTGTGGGAATCGATGTAATGCGAAGCAGCCAGCAAAGAGCTGCATACATCGCCTTGTTTGTCTTTGAGCCAAATGAAATCATTCATGCCATGGCATCTTGTCCACCATATATCGCATGTTTTCCATGCACGCATGCATGCACAATCTAGTATACACCATGCCAATGAAACGCATATTCTGGTATATACAATGCATGACCTGTCGCTTATGTTCATCACGCACTCGAATCGTGCCATACCAATTTCGGTATATATCCAGTTAACAAAACGGCCGGAAGCACACCATGACAGTGACATGTAAATCATACCGTACATGACATGCATAACATGATTCGCATGTTAAGACCTCTCATTTATGTTCGTCATACAGTCACATCGTGCAACGTCAATTTTGGTGTATATCAAGCGAGCGAAATGGCCGCGAGTACACCATGAGCGCGGCATGTAAATCATGACATACATGACATCATGTCACGGTTTTCATGTTACCACCTGTTATTTATGTTCGTCATACAGTCGCGTCGCGCAATGCCAATTTTGGTATATATCAAGCTAGGAAAACGGCCGCGAATGTATCATGAGTGTGGCTTGCAAACCATGTCGTACATGACCTGCATGTCATGCTTCCATGTTACCACCTCTCATTTACGTTCGTCATGCAGTCGCGTCGCGCAATACCAATTTTGGTGTATATCACGCAAGCGCAACGGCCACAAATGCGCCATGACCATGACATGTAAATCATGTCGTACATGTCATGCATGTCATGATTTTCATGTTACCATGTCTCATTTACGTTCGTCATACAGTCGCTGCGCGCAATACCAATTTTGGTGTACATCAAGCTAGTGAAGCGGCCGCAAATGCATCATGAGCGTGGCATGTAAATCATGACATACATGACATGCATGTCATGGTTTTCATCTTACCAACTGTTATTAATGTTCTTCATACAGTCACTTCGCGCAATACCAATATTGGTGTATATCAATCTACTGAAACGGCTGCCAGCGCACCATGAGCGTGGCATGTAAATCAGGTTGTACATGACTTGCATGTCATGATTTTCATGTTACCACCTCTCATTTACGTTCGTCATACGGTCGTGTCGCGGAATACCAATTTTGGTGCATATTATGCCAGCGAAACAGCCGCAAGTTGTGGGAATCGAGCGCGCCCTCCCCTTTGGCGCCTCGTTCCCCAGCTAGCGCGCGTGTTGGCCCCGCGCGGCTCGAGCGCCGGGGACCGCCGCTAATCGGCGGTATGGTGACCACGGCGGCAGCGCCAGGCCTCTTTGTCTGGTGCGAGCCATGCGTCGGCCTCCCGGCGCGCAGGCACGCGTCCGGGCATGCCTCGACATGCTCACGCCACCAAGCTAGCTTACGTTACTGCGCGACGCCTGTCCTCATTGGCCGCCAGTAACAACCCCCTTCCCCCTTGAGCTCGCTTCTGTCTGGCGCGGGCTTGCCCGCAGGACAGGGTTGCCGTTGGTGGCTACTTTGCGCCAAATTGGCTACTTTACTAGTCTGTCTGGCGACGAAAATTTCAGGTTGGCTCCATGGCTACTTTCTGGCTACTTTTGAACTTATATTTTGGAGCATGGAGTATCCATCTTCTGTTATTATTTGCGCATCAAATACAATGTTTCGAAGTTTTTCTGTGCGGAAAAAATGCGCGCGGGCGGCCTCCCCTCACCAGCAGGCTACTGCGCACCGAGGCACTACAACGCAAAGCGCGGTGAAGTTGCGTGCATGTTGGCAAACGCGTGGCTAGCGCGCTGCTCACGACGCTCGCCATCTATGCTGATGCTAAGCGCAGGGTAGTCATTATGATGCGCAGCTTGTGTACTCGTATGAACTTGACAAAAACAGACATTCGTAACACAATGACTGGGCTGTTCATCTTCGGTCAGATGTTACTTTCTGAAGCTAGACTGGTATTATGTAAACTCTACTAATGAAATTCGGTCTACGGCGTCAAAGAAAAACTGCTTCAACGTTGAATGTCCCTACTGAGTTGTTGGCTGGAATGTTCGGAAGACGCTCGGCACCTGGCAAGAACTTGAAAAGGTATTCTACATAAACGATATGCAGTTTCACTGAATTTATTTATTTATTTATTTATTTTCAACTTATCTGTGGCTTGAAGACCAAGTAAGATGGTAAAAATCGGGCTCTCATTCCTGTGGTCTTGTTTGTATTCAAAAGGGTAGTATTTATTGTTCAATAAGGAAATCTCTACTAATAATACAGCTTCTATTCTATTTGGCTACAAAACTGGCGACAAAATTAATTGGAATGGCTACTTTGGCTACTTTTAGTTTGAGTTCTGGCTCCTTTTCAAATCTACCCAACGGCAACCCTGCCGCAGGAGATGCTCTCAGGCTAGCACGAGAGGTTGACGCGCTACTCTAGCAGGCGGCTTCTCGTTCGTGTGCTCGACTGATGCCCTTTGTGTGATGGTCGTAGCACCGCTGGCAAGCGTACTCGATCGGTATTGCGGAGTTCCCCTTACGGCCTGCAAGCCCGTGACTGTCGTACTGTGCTGCATCTCGGGTTATAAACCCGTGTTGTTTGTTGACATGCTGCCTCGAGTGCCTTTTCTGCGCCGTGCCGGAGTCGACGACCCCGGCCGTAGCGTCTTTGTTCGCTGCGGCAGTGGAGAACGTCGCGTCCCTTCATGGTCGCCTCGTAGGGTAAGCTTTGTGCTAAACCTATCTCCACATAACTGGCGCCCAACGTGGTTTCGGCATGGCAGCGGAGCAGTCCCTCTCGAGGCGCTCGTTCCTGCTCGATCCCGTGGCAACGGACTTGATCTCGTTCGATGCGGACGACGCCGGCAGCACGAGGTAAGCTCGCCTTAGCGGCCCTCGGCTTTCGGCCACCGGGAAAGATCCCGTCTTTGGGGCCTCCTTTGGTGATAACCGCTCGAATGTGGACTACAGTCCTAGCCTCGCCAGTTTCGGGTTTTCTCAGCTGTTCGAGACACACGCGGAGAATGTGCTTTCGGGCCCCTCCAATGCGTCGTCTCCGCTTGCTGGCCTTCATTGGTTAGCAGCGCAGCTGAGTAACCAAACCGCCGCACCGGAGCGTCCCTTCCTAGGCCACATGATGCTGGCGTTCACACGCTCGCTGGCCCGTCGTTGTCACGAGCGTAAACGGGTTGACAATGTCGTTCGCGTTTTCCGACGATCATTTTCCTCATGCGCGCCTGGGCGACGTTTTCGGCAAATGTGAGTAACCGCGCTCCGTCGTCGATTCGTTTGCCCGTCGTGTGAGGTATCGTGCATCCGTCGGTGCGGAAACCCTTCTCTTCTCTGTGCCGTTTATTGGCCCCTTTGGGTCTGGCGTGCCTGGCGGAGAACAGGCGTGCGACCCTCGAACGGCGGCGCCTGCCTCGGAGCCGCTGCACTTAACTGCGGCACAGCTCCAGGCAAAACATTGCCTTCCATCTCGCGACCAGCACAGCTATTTCGTGCGGCGCTTCGCGGTTGGTTGTGCGCTGGGAGAATCGCGCGCGACGACAGCGCTTTGTGCATCTCCTTGGTCTTTCGCTGCCCGTGATTCTCGGTCGCGTCTTTCTCGCGCGCACGGGTATCGTGAATGACTTCCCAAGCGGTGGCTACAGGGTCGTCCCTTTCGGCGCCCTACAACCATTTGCAACCCTCGTAGTGGTTACCGCTGCCTTTAAGCACGGCACGCCACACGAGATTTCGCTCGCTGGAAGCTTGTCTGCTATGTCAAGGGAGTGCCATTGGTGGAGGAAACAGACTCCATGGCGCTCCTCTGGCTTAAGCGCTTTCGTGAGCCTTCGGGCCGCCTCGCGCACTGGGCGTTGACTATGCAGCGATACAACTTTGTTGTGCGCTACCGGAAAGGGAGTTTAAACGTCGTGGCTCACACCTTGTCGCGTGCCCCCGTTTCGGTGCGACACTTGTGTCCGCCTCTCCCGAGAGCAATCGCACCGAGTAGACTCCGGGACCTCTGGCTCCAGTGGGTCGAAAGAAGCGAACCCCGACGGCGAATTGACTTTTGAGTCGATCGCCTCGGGCGAGCACGTCACGTCAGCTGGTATCCTCTTAAGCAGAGAAGAGACACCAAAGGTACAGCAGTGCGATCCGTTTTGGGCTCCAAGAGCCGTGCTCCCAAGGAGCGGGCGCGTATTGACAGTCTGGTATTGCTGTCGGCTCCGTGTGCCGTTTACGCAGTCTGGTATTGCTGCGGGCACGTTGGATTTGCATCTGTCTGTCGCCGGCGGAGTTCTCCTGCGCTCCACATCCCACCGGAGGAAGCTCCCCAGGAGTCTTTTAAGGTGGGGGTACCCCGCAGTCTAAGGAAAGCCACCCTCGGCTATTTCCAGGACTCGCGGTTGGCCGGACATGCGAGTAGCCGTAAGACTTTCCAAAAGTTGTGCCGCTCTACTACCTGGCCAGGCATTAAACGTGACGCTCTTCACTCCACGTGTGGCAATGCGTGAAGTCTCGTGCGGGCAAGCCCCCGGGCTCATGCAGCCGCCCCCAAACCCTTTCGTTGCCTGCAGCAGCGACTTGGGAGAGAGGGAGGCGGTCACACAACCGCAGGAAAACCGTAAGGCTGGCCCCAAGTCACGCCACCGGTACAACCTGTGGAAACGCACTTAAGCAACCTTTCTCCCACTAGCAGGTAGCAGGACTTTATTCCATACCATGACAGTGAATGGTGAATAACCGCTAAGGTGCGGCGCCACACGTCTGGAAGAGGGAGAAGGCACTCTTGGCCGAAAATACCCTCTGACGTGTCATCCAAGCCATAACCTGGCAAGCTCCCCATTTTGTTGGGCAGCACTGTCAGGCAGGCACCCCTTTTGGGCAAGCCGGCTATGCCGGGGACATTTCTGTCCACTCCTGCATCGCCCCGTCGTCTCCCTGCGCCTACCGTGCCACCAGCCTGTTCCGGACCAGTGGCCTGCTGTTCCCTGGTCCTCCCAGCTGTGGCCTGCTTCCTGCCTTCTGGCCTGCAGACACCACCACCCTGCCTAACCCACCTGGCAGCTTCGGCAGCCGCCCTCGGTGGCTGGTCCGCCCACTCAAGCTTTGGCCCAGGCCCGAGCGTGGTCGCTCCGGCTTCCGTTCCTGGCTGCCTGCTGTTCCGGCCTGCCGTACCTGTAAGGCCCCCGTCCCAGCGACTTTCGGCGGTTGGCTGCCGCACGCAACTGGCAGCCACGCCTCGTACGTTCCCGACTGCCAACCTCTCCAGACCAGTGAACTTCAAGCGGGCTGGCTGCCCGCCCTTGTGCAGTCTTCCCCGTTCCTCCTGGGCTGCGGACCTTCTCCCGGCAGTGGGCTCTCCCCTGTGGTGGAACTTCTGGTGGAACATTTGGTGGAACTTTTGTGTGGCCATGGCCGACCTATGGGCTTGTACCTTCGGGAAGACGACAACCCCCCTGTTGGACTTTGCCCCGTTGGCCAGCCCCCTTGCGGCTGAGCTGGCCTTGCCAGTTGGCCTCGGACAGCCTCTTTCACAGGCTGGCCTCGGTCTTTAGGAGGGGGGAATGTGGGAATCGAGCGCGCCCTCCCCTTTGGCGCCTCGTTCCCCAGCTAGCGCGCGTGTTGGCCCCGCGCGGCTCGAGCGCCGGGGACCGCCGCTAATCGGCGGTATGGTGACCACGGCGGCAGCGCCAGGCCTCTTTGTCTGGTGCGAGCCATGCGTCGGCCTCCCGGCGCGCAGGCACGCGTCCGGGCATGCCTCGACATGCTCACGCCACCAAGCTAGCTTACGTCACTGCGCGACGCCTGTCCTCATTGGCCGCCAGTAACAACCCCCTTCCCCCTTGAGCTCGCTTCTGTCTGGCGCGGGCTTGCCCGCAGGAGATGCTCTCAGGCTAGCACGAGAGGTTGACGCGCTACTCTAGCAGGCGGCTTCTCGTTCGTGTGCTCGACTGATGCCCTTTGTGTGATGGTCGTAGCACCGCTGGCAAGCGTACTCGATCGGTATTGCGGAGTTCCCCTTACGGCCTGCAAGCCCGTGACTGTCGTACTGTGCTGCATCTCGGGTTATAAACCCGTGTTGTTTGTTGACATGCTGCCTCGAGTGCCTTTTCTGCGCCGTGCCGGAGTCGACGACCCCGGCCGTAGCGTCTTTGTTCGCTGCGGCAGTGGAGAACGTCGCGTCCCTTCATGGTCGCCTCGTAGGGTAAGCTTTGTGCTAAACCTATCTCCACATAACTATCTCCACAAAGTGCACCATGAGCGAGGCATGTAAATCATGACATACATGTCATATATGTCATGGTTTTCATGCCAGCACTTGTTATTCATGTTCTTCATACAGTCACATAGCACAACACCAATTTTGGTGAATATCAAGCAAGCGAAACGGCCACGAGTGCGCCATGAGCACGACATGTAAATCATGTCGTACATGTCATGCATGTGATGATTTTCATGTTACCACGTCTGATTTACGTTCGTCATACAGTCGCTGCGCGCAATACCAATTTTGGTGTACATCAAGCTAGCGAAGCGGCCATGAATGCCTCATGAGCGTGGCATGTAAATCATGACAAACATGACATGCATGTCATGGTTTTCATCTTACCAACTGTTATTCATGTTCTTCATACAGTCACTTCGCGCAATACCAATTTTGCTGTATATCAATCCACTGAAACGGCCGCTAGCGCACCATGAGCGTGGCATGTAAATCAGGTTGTACATGACTTGCACGTCATGATTTTCATGTTACCACCTCTCACTTACGTTCGTCATACGGTCGTGTCGCGCAATACCAATTTTGGTGTATATCATGCAAGCGAAACAGCCGCAAATGCACCATGAGCGTGGCATGTAAATCATGACATACATGTCATGGATGTCATGGTTTTCATGCTACGACCTGTTATTCATGTTCTTCATACAGTCACATAGCACAATACCAATTTTGGTGTATATCATTCTAGCGAAACGACCGCGAGTGCGCGCGCCATGAGTGTGGCATGTAAATCATGTCATACATGACATGCATGTCATGATTTTCATGTTATCACGAGTCAGTTATGTTCTTCATACAGAAATGTCTCGTCATACCAGTTTTCGGATATATCCCTTCATTTACACGGCCGCGAGCGCCCAGAGACCATGTCATGTAAATCATGGTGCATATTACATGCGCGTCATGATTTGCATGTCAGGACCAGTCATTATGTTCGTCATGAATTCTTGTCACGTCGTACCAATTTTGGTGTATATGAAATTAACGGAACGGCCACAAGAGCCTAAGGTCGTGGAATGTAAATCATGCTGTTCATGACATGCGTGTGATGATTTTCATGATATGACCTGTCATTTATGTTCTTAATAAGGCCATGTTATGACACACCAATTTTGGTATATATCCGATTAACGAAACGGCCAGGAGAGCACAAAGTCGTAGGCTAGATAGATAGATAGATAGATAGATAGATAGATAGATAGATAGATAGATAGATAGATAGATAGATAGATAGATAGATAGATAGATAGATAGATAGATAGATAGATACGCTCAAAGTCGCAGAAGTTCGCTAAGAAATGCTTCCCATTTAAAAAAAGGAGAGTACTGCGTCAGCCAAACAACATCGGTTTCTTTATACGAAAAAAAAGTAAACTTAATCAGTCGTATGTTTGTTTATCTTTTGTTGCTCCTGCGCAGTCTCTTCACAGTATAAAAGCCTTTTCTATTTTTCCTTGTTATGGTCCCTTGCCAGCTCCTCTGCGCATGTTCTTGATGCGTATCACCTGTGTATAAATAATCTGCATATGCCTAGTAAACCACAGTGGAGAGTCAGCGCTTGTTCTGTGTATCCCTTTCTTCGTCCCGTCCGTCTGCGCGCTGTTTTTTTTTTTTTTGCCCATAATCAAGGGGTGTGGGGGTAAGGGGGATTCAGGCTACGTATGCTGCCAGGCCGTGCTTGGCAGCGATGTCTTCAGCTTGTGCCAGGATCGGTGTCTGGACTTCTCGGTCTGTGCTGAAGTCCCGGTCTGCCCCGGTCCACTTTTATGGGGTATATATGTTTTTCTTTGTGCTTAACAAAGAAATACGATCTCTTAAAGTTCTCCTTTTTTCGTTTTTATGTTCTAATGTATGATACATTAGACACGCTCTCAGTTCGGGCTCATCGGTGGTCTAGTGTTTGCGGTGCTCGACTGCTGACCCGAAGGTCGCGAATCCCAGCTGGCTGCGGCGGCCGCTTTTCGGTAGAAGCGAGAATGCTGGATGGGCGTGTACTTAGACTTAGTGCACATTTAGGAACCCCAAGTGGTCGAAGTTTCCGGAGCCCTCCAATACGGCGTCTCTCAATCATATCATGGTTTTGGACGTAAGACACCAGATAATAATAATAATAATAATAATAATAATAATAATAATAATAATAATAATAATAATAATAATAATAATAATAATAATAATAATAAGTGGGCTGTGTGAGGCCAGTATGTTGCTGTGCAATGCATGGCAGACCTAAAAAAAAGAGATCACGTCAGTCTGCAATTACAGCATTATGGAGGGCTTCCAGAATATCTAACGTACAAACGGAGAAAAGATGGCGTTCCTACGAGTGCGAGCGTCTTATTTACTTCCTCTTCCTCCTTGTCTCTGCTTTGCCTTTCGCGGGATTTCGTCATGTTGCATGTTTCCGGTGCGTCTTTTCGACCAGTGTGGTAGCCGACAACGCCTCCGATTTCGGTGCGCTCGAGGAGGCAGGCTTCGGGAAAATAGAACCTGCGGTCGAATCGTCCATAGATGATGGCCACAGATCCTTCAATCCATGACATCACCCAAAGACGACGGTCCCCCTGTAACCATTGGGCGAAAGTGCGAATTCTCACGAAGGCACAAATGCGCACATGTGATCTCTAGCGCGTCTGATAGACTTCGGTCGAGATCAAACACAAACAATGTCTCTCAAACAATGAGATACCTTTTTAAAGCACCCATCAGAAATGCCAATTAATTGATTAATCGATTAAAACATTGCATAGAAACCAATTAATCGATGAAATTCTGAATCGGCGAACGAATAACGATTAATCGATTAAAATTTTTAATCGACCATCCCCAAGCTGAGGATGTCGTGGTGAAGCTGCAAGAGAACGTCTTGCGTTGAGAGGCCGGGGCGGAAACCGAGCATAGTGTGGGGAAGGAGGCTGTGGGCATCAACGTGCGTTTGCAAGCGAGCAAGAACGACGTGTTCCATGAGCTTGCCGACGCACGAGGTAAGGGAGATAGGCCGGAGATTCTCAATCGTGAGTTTCTTGCCTGGTTTTGGAATGAAAGCTACGCGCGCATGCTTCCACGACTGGGGGATATTGAGGCTCTTCGATTTTCCACTTCTGGCTACCCGCGGGCTGCCAGAGCCAGCCAGAGCGCGCTCGTTTTTCTCGGGTTGCTCCGACCCCCCCGCGGTGCACTTCCGGTTGGCGTTCGTTTTTCTCGGGTTGGACGGTTCTGGCGACCCGCGGGGAGCCCGAGGGTCGCCAGAACCTTCCAGGACAATTTAGTCGTGGAAGCTCTCTGGAAGGTTTCGGGCTAGCAGACGCCGAAAAGAGACGATACGTGCTCGCCGCCATCTTTGTGAGGACTCGACGGATTGCAATGCGGGCGCTTGCGGACTACACCTTTGCTTGTCCTTAGGCTCGGGCCGCTCGGCGCCGTTCCGCCGTGCGAGATGGCGCGATTACGAGTGGCGGCGAGCATTTGGAGCTAATGTTTATTGCTTTTCTTACGTGTCCCTTGAAGTTTCCTTCCGTGGACAACGCGGCGAACTGTGGCGTTCTAGCCATTCTAACTGCGTCGTGCACATGTCCCAAAAGTTATGTACACGTTCGTACGAACGCATGGAGACCCCTTTCGAGTTTATTTTTTTTTCGTAGTAGTATTCGATTGTGGTGTCGTGTGTGCTTTATGTGCATTTAGCTGAGACTATTGTGTTCGAACTGCGTATTTCGCTCCGTCGTATGTTTGCGTGCGTGAACCCCGTCAGAACTTAACTATTTCAACTAGGTCTTCGATGTTGATAAAATGCACTGATCGAATAAAAGCGATCGCGACATTGTTTTTTGTGTGATCCTCGTCGGTCGCGAACGGCGTGCGAGCGTACTTCGATCTACGGGCCAGTATATGAGGTATGGTATTATGTTATGCTACGACGCGTCGATGTGAAAAAACGAAGATGAATTCAGAAATGTATACATCCTTTTGTTGCTTATTTCATCGTCGGCTTTGTCTTTTTCCACCTCTTAGTAATAATTCCATGCAGTATGTACGCGGTTATCACCTAGTAGCTCAAATAAAAGCTGAGCTAGTACATGAGATTTTTGGAGTGCCACTTAGGACTGGAAAAGAGGCTCAGGCAACATCTGCCAAAACGAGTCGAAGACGCGTCACACAGAAGTTTATTTTAGATATAACGCGCACTCGTGGTACCCATACCGCCGCATTGGCCGCATGTCTCAAGTTATGACAAGATGCAAGCTGGTCAACGCGTGTGTGCGACGTATACAGTATGCGATAGATCCTCGAGCTCAGTTGGGGACACGATCACTTTCGCGAGATTTTCGCGTCGTGTTGTGCAGCGACTGCTACACGTACTAAGCAGACGTGAGCTGGTTAAGCCGTTAGCGGCGCGGTAGCTCACCTTGCATCGCTTTCGTGGCGCCGTGCGCCAGCTGGCTGTTTTGTTCGCGGACGGGGCGAGTTGCGCACGATTTTGCGAATACGTGATCGTATCCCAAATCCGTATGCTCGGGAATATCACTTCAGCTCTTCAGCAAACCTAGCCACATATTTTCAAGCGGGCAATGCAGAAAAACCAACGCGCACGCGGCGCAAAGTTTCGTTTGCTGCCACGGCGGTAGCGTTTGTTTACGTTTACGCTGGCTGTCCCAGCGTTCGATTTTGTAATCTTGGGGCAGCTTCGGGTTGTCTCGGGCTTCCCACACATGTGACCAAGACGCTGCTTCCTGTCCCGACCGGAACTCGCTGGCTGACCCTCTGGCTATCTCTGGCTGCCAGAAAACTGCCAGAAGTCCGAAAATCAAAGAACCCCATTGTCGGAGCGCCAGCAGTCATTGAGGAAAGAAGTAAGTGCGGCGACCGAGAGGCGTCGAGATTGCTAAGGAGCTTGTTGGGGACTCGGTCTGGGCCAGGGGCAGAGGTGGTGCGGAGCTTGTTAAGCGCCGCATAAAGCTCCACTTCCGTGATGTCGGCGTCTAGTTCGGGGTTGGGGGACCCGGAATAGGACGCGAAATGAGGGGAGAGACCATGAGAAGGCAGGAGTTGGAGGTATTTGGCAGCCAGGTCTGCCATCAGCGATGATGTGTCGCTGGGATAGGCCTGAATTACCCGCTGCAGTTGCTGCCGGGTGACCGACTTCGCGGACGTAGGGTCGAGAAGATGGCGTAGGTGATGCCACTATTGCTTGCAGCCCAGCTGATTGGAAAGTCCTGAGCACAGCTGGTCCCACTGCTGGCGGGCAAGGGTGGTGGTGTGCGTTTCGATTTCCCGGTCGAGGGCTGCTATCTGGCGACGAAGACGACGGTTGTGTCGTTCCTTATTCCACCGATTGGTGCGGCTTGTATAAGCGGCCTGCAGGTGAGCAAGGCGGGAGTCAATCGACGGATGGTTTGCCATAGTGGGGATCGAGGCCGTGACACCTTCGAGGTCCGCCAGTAGATGGTCAGTCCACCGCGAAAGGTCCTCGATGTCGGGAGTGGCGGAGTGTTGGCGACGCGCACGAAATGCGTTCCAGTCCGTGTGACGGATAACGTGTGGACGCGTCTTGCACGGGGACGTGCAGACCTGCATGGTGAGGACTTAGAGGTCGCTGCCCAGGGATTGATGTATGTTGGACCAGCGTGCATCGCGGACGTAACGGCAGTAGCTGAGATCTAGGGTGGTGTCGCGGCACACGCTGTTGCCGACGCGCGTAGGTTGCATGGGGTCAGTGAGCAGTGTGAGGCGAAGGTCGTGAGCAAGTTGCCACAACCTCGTGCCCAGGCCGTCAGTCTTGGGGTAGCCCCAGTCCTGGTGTTTGACGTTGAAGTCACTGAGAACCAGGAAAGGGGATTTAGCCGATCTTAAAGCTGCGGCGCGGAGTAGGGCGAGCAGAGATGAATCTTCGGTGACCCGGTGGGGTTTGTAGACATTCAGTATAAAGAGAGAAGGATCTTCCCGTTTCTGAGGTAGAATTTCGATAAAAACGTGGTGGACCGCAGGGAAGGATAAATCGACCAGGTTGACCGTGAGCGTCGGCCGGGTGAGGATCGCCGGGACGGGATGGGGTGCGGTATGATGAGCCACTTGATTGTGGGCAATGTAGGCCGACAGAGAAAGAGCGGTGTTAGTTTGCTGGAGCACGAGGACGTCAGGTGTATCCGGAGGGTCAAGTTGTTGGAGGTGTAAGAGAAGATGGCGTCGCTTGGGGCGAAAGCCACGGCAGTTCCACTGCCAAATAGTTACAGTAGACCGGTCAGCCATGATTAGCGTTAGCAGAAGACGTCTCGTCGGCTTGCGATTGCGACGGTCGGGCAGCGGGGTCGGTGTTAGAAGCGCGGATGTGAAGGGGTGGCTTTGCTCGGACGCTATCGAGCATGAAAGCGTGCAGGGTATCGATCGTCTCCTGAAGTGATTGAAGGGACGTAATCAAGGGGAAAGCAGCAAGGTCCGTGCGCAAGGAGTTTAGCCTCGTGCTGCGTCGTTAGGAGCTGGTGAACAGTGTTGAAGCGGCTATCTAGCCGCCTCTCAAAATCCGCTTGGGCCGTTATAATGGCTGCTTGGATTTCCTCAGAAATGTGGAGATACTGCTCAGAAAATTTTTTTTTGATTGTGGTGAAAATGAGAAGATCGTTCGTCACATCGGCGGCAACGAGCGCGCTTTCGCCCCATAAAAGAATTATAATTTTAATCTGATGTTGAAAACTGTGAAAGAATGACCGCTAGCGTCACCCAACAGCAAAGTGGTCGCAATTCCCGCAATCTATAGGTGTGACAGACTATCCACGCAGGTGGGCTTATTTTGCTTAAAAACAAACACGTAGAACTTGAGAGTGTATTTTCCGCTCTTGAAACAGCTTTCGATTGCGTCAAAAAGCAATTTTTGCTGTATTTTTTCATCTCACGCGTCCAAAAAGACGCCTGGCGGCGCTGCCGACGCCGCCGCTTCAACACCCCGCGCTGGTTATACCGTTACGCTGCAGTGGCGTTAGGATGTATCGCGCGTGCTGCGCTGTGAAGGCATGCATTTATAATCGCTACATCAGTACAGGAGTTTCGTTACATCGTTTGCCTGCAAGACCGTTACAGAAACGTCTATGGGAAGATTCCGGCAGCAGTGCTAAAATAAACGCATAGACTGCAATCATAGCAAAACGAGTGTTCTGTAATCGTATAATAAGGCTTCATTTAACCGATGGTGCGCTTAAAACGACTGTTACATTCATTGCATTAGTGTTCAGAGAGAAAAAAAGAAATACCACAGAAATGACATGTGCTTTCGGTTTTAAGCCTTACCGGCACTACAATCGTCATCGCGTCAACCAACCAGTGTTGTGGGGCGTATTCACGCCAATGGAAGAAGACCGAACGCAGATCGAAAAATTCTGTTTTAAAATTTTCTACTCACTTTCCAGAGAAACCGCTGCAAGGTTGGACACTTCAGACGGTATGCTTTCGAATGCGGTACAAAACAGAAAAGCGATGAAGGAGGGTAGACAATCCCTTTAAGAGGCGTGGTGTGCCTCTTGCGCTTGCCAACACACCCGTTGGCGGGTTGAGTATCCATGTCCGATGCTGAGGCGGTGGATGAGGGAAGAATAGATAAGCGGTCGAGGGCTGCCTCAAGCTTCTGTTCAAGCGTGCTCAGCTGGGCTTGGAGGGACGTGATTTCAGTCTTCTGTGCCTCTAGCAGCGAACCTTGTGCGGCGAGTTGTTGTTGTAGAGAGGCGTTTTCCTGCTGCAGTGCGGTGACCTGCGGCGAGGGGAGCGCTGGTGGAGCGCCGGGGGAGGACCACACTGAGTGGGTGGGCTGAGAACCTACTTTGGGCGCCGTCTCGGCGAGGGATGGGAAAACTGAAGTCGTCTTGGCGGGAGGAAGGGGCAACTTCGGTGGCAGCGCAGTGCCGCGTCCCATTGCATTCTTAGGGGTCGGCGCAGCGTCTGCGGGTTGCTGTGACGAGGAGCGATTACCGTCACCGGGTTGCTGTGACGAGGAGCGATTCGCCGTTGGGAGTCTTCCGGCGTTGGGGGTGCTGTGCATAGCGATGCTTCCATTTAGGGCTGTGCGTCGAGTGATTCCCGTTACACGCGATGCAGCAAGGTGTGCATGTGGGCGGCGAGCCCTCGGGAGGCGGGGGATGTGTAGCGCCGCAACGGTGGCACCGATCCTGTCGTGGCTTGGGGCACACATCGGTGCGGTGGCCGGTCGAGCGGCAATTGAAACAAGCCTCTACCTTGTGGAAAGGAAGAAGGCGAAGGTGGACACCATGGTAGAGAACCCGCCGGTGTACCTTGGATTCGGTGAGGGCGACCAGAATGTGAGGAGTCTTGCCCATACGGCGGCCTCCCACGACAGAAAGAGTAGGGTTACTAGCCTGGAGATCTTCGAGGATGGCTTCGCCCGTGAAGTCGTCAAATGCATGATATAGAATGCCTCGCAGGGCGTCGTCCGGTGGCGGAGCGTAAAGGTGCACAGTCAAGGTAGTGCTGGACACCGTGAGGGATGTGATGCGGAGGTAGGCTTGAGCGCGAGCCGAGTCAGCGACGCCAAGTGTGAAAGTATTGTTAAACGGGTGGATCCGTACCGTGTCACGGGATGCGGGCGGGAGATCTTGCAAGTTCGCTGCTTGCAGTAAGGCGGAGTATTAGTGCCATGGCTGAAGCTTATTAAGGTCGACAGAAGTTTTAGGACGACCGACGACGTGAATGGTGTCGGCCGGGAGGCGAGGAATCGGCGCGCGACGGCGGGGCCGAGATGGCGAAGCACTGGTCTGCTTCGATGGTGGCGAAGGTGGCGGCGGCGAGGCTGGCATGGTGGTGGGCGTAGTTTTGGCGGCAGTGGCGCGGCGTAATGCCGCGCGGCGTTTCTCTTGGGCGCGAAGGCCTGGTGACTGCTAGGAACCGTCTGATAGTTCTTCGGGAGACACTTCCTGTGCTCCATGGTAGTGGGCAGCCAGGAGACGGACGGCGATAAAGCAGCGGGAGGCCGCACTCGAGCTAGGCTTGAGTAGGCCTAGGTCGGCGCACGGCGTGGTCAAGACTTTCGAAGGCTCTCCTCGCTCTCCTCTCCTCGCCCAGGAGAGTATCGGGACAATATTGGTGTCGAAATGATCCTGACAATTTGCTCTACCCACTCATGAGGAAATTATCTGGATACGGCCTAAAGAACCGGCGTGAGCGCCGAAAAGTTGCGGAGCCGATGTGAGATGCGGTAGCGGGGGGAAACGCCGCCTGCCGTTTCAGTGGATAGGCGTCTTTGGGTAAACTTAGTACTTAACAGGGTTTTTTGGGGGCCAAGTTGGTGCAGATTGACAAAAATTACTTAGCACAAGAAAAAAAATTACTTAGCGCAAGGAAAAAACGCGACACACAAAGAAGGTACAGTGCTCACGGATTGAAATAGGACACTTGGAGCGCTGAGTCCTTTGTCTTAACAGCACAGCATGCGTGCCGCATCGCCAATACGCATGAAACGAGACCGTCCTCTGCTTGCGCCGCTATATATAGAAGGTGTGCACCGGCGAGTTATCACGGTCGGCATGCGAAAGCGCGAAAGCTTTACAGCGCCACGCTGACATTGGGTGAACTACAGGCCGGCTCGTTGGCGACCGGAAGGAGCACGCTTGCTCTGCAGATGTTCTCTCCCTCACTCTATACCGCAGTGCAACACCTTGGTTCCTTGAGCACCCACGAGTGGCGTGCATGTACCGGTGGCCACGCGCTCCGAGTGTCCTATTTCATCGACACAAGGGACAAGCGCTTGTCGCTTGTCTCTTGTGTCGCTTCACGTGCACTGCGTTTTTTTAGCGTTAGCTACACTGGCCTAGCCGAGCCAGTTTCACCTGGCTCCTCAAGAGCCGTGCTGCGCATGCACGAGGATCAGTGATGTCACACTGCTGGCGCATCGGAGCCGGCACCTCCCGCGCACTCCGCCGCTGCCGCGCGCGACTCGTTGCCGCCGGTCTGCTCTTTCCAGAGGAGTGACGTCGTAGCCGAGGTAGACGTACTGGCGCCGGCGCGCGCGCAGCTATTCGCCTTCGCTGTGCAGTCGCCGTCTGACACTGCGCTGGAGCCGCTTGATAGCGCCTCTATGACTGGCGTTTGCCAGCGTGGTATAGCCATGGAGAAGGAGAGCGGAGAAGCCTAACTCATCGGATCCTGAAGTAGTTGCCTGGTAAAATAAATATATGTATATAATGTGTGTGTCATTGGAGCAGTAGTAGCATGATAATCAAACTAATCCTAGACAATCAGGAAAGCTAAGAACAATCAGCTGAACCTTTGCTAACGCTACGTTATCCTGGCATGGCCGAGCTAAGCCACTGCAACGTTTTTTTCTTACGCTAAGTAATTTTTAACAGGAAAGCGTTTTATGCAGGGGTCCACCAAGACTTAAGTTATGTATTTCCGTCACGAATATGACGTTGATAAAATGGACGCTAACAGATGAGAAAGAAAAGAGATGGTTGATCCCTATGTCTTAGGAATCGGAATAACACGAAAGTAAAGCGTGCCCTTACAGAAGTAACTGTATGTTTACTCTACATTGATATAATAGAGTTTGCACAATGGATATTGACGTCTGGCAGCTATAGCACCGTTTAACGTGAATGCACCCACTTTGATGATTGGTGGTACATCTCCATCTCGATGACTAACGTCCATGTTAAATGATTAAACAAAACCTTGTCGTAGCTGTAGTAGTTAAAGGTGAAAGCGTAATCAGAGGTGTGATAGCCAGAAGAGCGTCGCATATTGGACGCAGAACTTGGTCGCCATCACGCGGCATGTTAAAATGTGATTGAACACCACGGCCGGACTAGAGGGAATTGCAAAGCGCGTCGTGCCGCCCCCTGGGCGCGATTTTCTCGGGGCGAGAGAGTGAGCGGGGAACGCGGTGTTACAGCCAGGTGAGGCAGGCGCGCGTCGCAGAGCTATTTTTGGTTTGGGTTAGCGTGGTGGTATGAGCGAGGCCGACGCTTTTACGACGCTTGTGCTAAGGTCGCCTTAAACAAAATTGAACTTCTATTGAAAACGCGCCGAATGGGAAGGACGTGTAACGCGTTGCAGGCAGAGGGGGGGGAGCCCAGGCCCCCCCCCCCCCCGAAATTTCGATGACACATGGTGTTTTATCAAAACTAAATCATGAAAATAGGCGTTTTTATCAAATAGTCAAGGCTTTCAGCAAGTGCCCCCCCCCCCCCCCCCCCACCCGAAAAAATTCCTGGCTACGGGCCTGGTTGCAGGTGTTAATCGCGGAGGCCGCAGTAATGAGGAATTACTTTACTTTACTGCTCCCAGAGGGCAATACCACCCATCCGACCGGGAGAGTGATAGATATAAAAGGCGCGTTTGTTAAGCTTCTAGAGTCTGTGACCGTGGCGCAGTGGGTAGCGTGCCCCGCATCTGCTGTTGCGGACCGAGCGGTCATAGGTTCGATGCCCGTTGACGGAGCTTTTTTTCTTTGCCATCTGATCGTGTAAATTTTTTCGACGTCATTTCCGTGACGGAAATACGTCACTGAAGTCTTGGTGGACCCCGGCATAAAACACTTTCGCGTTGAAAATAAACTAATAAATAATTCCCATGCCGAGAATCGAACCTACGAATCCGCCGAAGCGGCAAAGTCGAGAAACGTTTCTTCATCTCGAAGGCTTTGTTTCTGGCAATAGGCTCCCCAAGCATCGCTTAGTGGCGCTGCTGCCCTTGACAGGCAGCGCAATCTCGGGCATAAAAATACAAACTGGGTGCAAGCAACGCGAGTTTTCTCTTCTCTCCAATGCGCTGCCGCTCGCTTCCGTGCACGCGCAGAGCTCTCGCGGCGCACTTGCGGCGCTTCACAAGGTATCGCTTGCAGTGCGGCTTCAAAAGAATCTTCAAGCTTGACTGGCACTTTCGAAAAGCGAACGTGATAAAATGAGAAAGGCTCGTCAATCACGTTTAGGGGTGAAGAGCAGACGATCGACGACAACGACGCCCGAATCAAAGCGAAATGCATTTCCCAAGTCGTGATTACACCGTGTAGGATGTATACATCGAGGTATACGTCATCAACGTCGAGGTATCATTCTGTCATGTTAAAGATGAATAATGGTCCACATGCACTCCGAAATGAAGGCGTACACGCTATCTATTTTCTGCGGTGTCGACTACGAATCATATGATTGTTGTTTTGATATGGCCTGCTTACAGTAGCAGCCGTGTACTTTCGTGAACAAACGTTTGCGGTGTGCGAAAAAAAGAAATTATACGGCCATGGCACTGTTTCCTGAGAAGGTTAGAGTCAAGTCCTCCGTGCCGCTGGAGAATCACCGGCCGAATAAGAAGCGAGGCAGCTAGCTGAGCTTTAACCATTGTGAAGCAAGATGAACTGCTCCCCTCGTTTTTTCGGCTCTCGCGTCATGCTTGCACTCCCTTTTTATGAGGATATCGACTTGACAGGCGTATAAAACCTACAGAGCGAACGCGGCTAGAAAATCTCACAAAGTTTTTATTTTTAAATTATCTGGGGTTTAACGTCCCAAAACCACCACATGATTATGAGAGACGCCGTAGTAGAGGGCTCCGGAAATTTCGACCACCTGAGGTTCTTATACGTGCATCTAAATCTAAGTATACGAGCCTCAAACATTTTAGTCTCCATCGAAAATGCAGCCGCCGCGGCCGGGATTCGATCCCGCGACCTTCGGGTCAGCAGTCGAGCGCCATAACCACTAGACCACCGTGGCGGGGCAAAATCTCACAAAGTCGGAAGGTGGCTACTTCAAGGTTGTAATTGCAAAGCATGTATTAAGTGCCAGATATATTTAGCGGCTTAAGTATATAAGTATAGGCAGCGACGTCGAGATTGTCTTCGTCGGTGGCCGTTGGCAGCATTGCGTCGAGCGTCGTTGCTGGTCTCCTTCCGAGGCCAACGTGTAAGGCGTCACCTGAGTCGTTTCTTGCACACCTGTGTTGTATGCGAAGGTCACGTACGGAAGGATGGCATCCCACGTCTTGTAATCGACGTCAACGTACATGGCCAGCATGTCGGCGATGGTCTTATTTAGCCGCTCGTTGAGGCCATTGGTCTGAGGGTGGTAGGCTGTGGTCCGGCGGTGGCTTGTCTGGCTGTACCTCAAGATCACCTGAGTTAGCTCCGCAGTAAACGCCGTACCTCTGTCGGTGATGACGCAGAACGATGTCTTTAACAAAGAACTTCGCTACCTCGGCGGCACTGCCTCTAGGTAGGGCCTTTTTTTCGGCGTAGCGGGTCAGGTAGTCGGTAGCTACGACGATCCACTTATTACCACTAGTCGACGTTGGGAACGGCCCCAGGAGGTCCATCCCAATCTGCTCGAACGAACGCCCCGCCACGGTGGTCTAGTGGTTATGGCGCTCGACTGCTGACCCGGAGGTCGCGGGATCGAATCCCGGCCGCGGCGGCTGCATTTTCGATGGAGGCGAAAATGTCCGAGGCCCGTGTACTTAGATTTAGGTGCACGTTAAAGAACCCCAGGTGGTCAAAATTTCCGGAGCCCTCCACTACGGCGTCTCTCATAATCATATCGTGGTTTTGGGACGTTAAACCCCAGATATTATTATTGCTCGAACGAACGCCGAGGCTCGATCGGCTGAGGAAAGCCCGCTGGTCTTGTTGGCGGTGTCTTGCGTCGCTGACAGTCTCGGCATGTCCTTACGTAGCGAGTGACGTCGGCGGCAAGGCGCGGCCAGTAGTACTTTTCCTGTATTCCTGCCAGCGTTCGGGAACCACCGAAATGTCTTGCTGTCGGGTCGTCGTTCAGGGCCTGGAGGACTTCTGGTCGCAATTCTGAAGCCACCACGAGAAGGTACTTGGCTCGATGTGGTGAGAAGTTCTTCTTTTGGAGAACGCCGTTGCGTAAACAAAAACGACGCCAGTGCTCGCTTGAACACTTTCGGAACGACGGCGTTCTTGCCCTCGAGATCTGAGTTCCGGGTCGGATCGCTGTTGTTCAGCGAAGTCGTCGGCACTTATGGTTCCCAAGAAGAAGTCATCATCCTGGTCGTCTTGCGGTGGCGGGTCCACGGGGGCACGAGACAAGCAGTCGGCGTCAGAGTGTTTTCTTCTGGACTTGTAAACGACGGTAATGTCGAATTCTTGAAGTCTCAAGCTCCATCGTGCGAGACGACCTGAAGGGTCCTTCAAGTTAGCTAGCCAACACAGGGTGTGGTGGTGGCTCACAACTTTGAAGGGCCTGCCGTAAAGGTATGGGCGAAACTTTCATGTAGCCCAGATTATGGCAAGGCACTCCTTTTCTGTCGTAGAATAGTTGGCTTCCGCCTTTTATAGCGACAGGCTAGCGTAGCTGATTACCCTTTCCAATCCGTCAGTCCTCTGCACAAGAACGGCGCCGAGTCCTACATTGCTTGCGTCGGTGTGCACTTCTGTTTGGGCGTATTCGTCGAAATGCGCGAGCCACGGAGGCGCCTGTAGGCGTCGTTTTAGTTCTTGAAATCCTTCCTCCTGCGACGTTTCCCACTTGAACTCGACGTCGGTCCTGGTAAGGTTAGTAAGTGGCTCGGCGATGCGCGCAAAGTTTTTGACGAACCGCCTGTAATAGGCGCACAGGCCGAGAAATAGACGCACGTCCTTCTTGTCGGCAGGTGGCGGGAATGTAGCGATGGCGACTGTCTTTTGCGGGTCAGGGCGTACTCCGGACTTGCTTATGACGTGTCCCAAGGACAAGAGCTCCTCGTACGCAAAGCGACACTTTTCTGGCTTGAGGGTGAGTCCGGAGCTCTTTATTGCTTTAAGTACAGCTTCAAGCCGCCGTAGGTGTTCGTCGAAGTTTGAGGCAAACACAACGACGTCGTCCAAGTACACGAGGAAAGTTTCACTTCAAGCCAGCCAGTACTGTATCCATGACACGTTGGAAAGTCGCGGGTGCCGAGCAAAGCCCAGAGGGCACAACCTTGAACTCGAACAGGCCTTCTGGTGTTATGAAGGCAGTCTTTTCTCGGTGTCTCTCGTCGACTTCGATTCGCCAGTAGCCGGTCTTGAGTTCCATCGACGAAAAGTACTTGGCGTTGTGGAGTCGATCTAGGGTATCGTCTATCCGCGGAAGGGGATACACGTCCTTCTTCGTGACTTTGTTCAGGCGACGATAACGGACGCAAAAACGTAGAGTCCCATCCTTCTTCTTCACTAGCACCACGGGGAATGCCCACGGGCTCTACGACGGCTGGATGATGTCGTCGCGTAGCATTTCGTCGACCTGTTTCTTAACGGCCTCGCGTTCTCGCGTTCTCGCGTTGAAACTCGGTACGGGCTCTGACTACTTGGTCGGGCACTTTCTTTTGTTATGAGACACTGTTTCGCGACTCGAGTCTGTCGCATTCTTGACGTCGATGAGAAGCAGTCCTTGAATTGTAGGAGGAGGGCTTTTAGCTGGTCTTCCTTGTGCTTCGAGAGGCTCGGGTTGACGTCAAAATCGGGTCGAAGCAGGTTTGGTAGCATCGAAGAGGGCGAAAGCATTGCTGGCGTCCACGAATTCGTGGATGTAGGCGACCGTCGCGACGCAAATCTGACGGTTCAGAAGTAGGTGCTAATCGCCCTCGATGACACCTTCAAGGTCTGCGGTTTCTTCGGTGCCAACGGAAATGATGATGCTGGAGAGAGGCGGAATGGTGACGTGCTCTTCTATCACATTCAATATGGGGTTTCCTGGCGTCGTGTGTGGCGGCAGCGCTTTTTCTGAGGTTAGTGTTGTTGACTCAGACCTCAGATCGATGACGGCGCCGTGGTGGCTTAGGAAGTTCATCCCAAGTATCACATCCCTGGAGCAATGCTGTAAGATTACAAATCTCGCAGGATAAGTCCGGTTATTGATGGTGACTCGTGCGGTGCAGACTCCAGCCGGAGTTATTAGATGGCCCCCAGCGGTTCGGATATCGAGGCCTTGCCAAGCGGTCCTAACTTTCTTCAACCTTGTGGCGAAGGGTCTACGGACGACGGAATAGTCGGCTCCAGTGCCGACGAGAGCGGTGACGTTGTGGCCGTCGAATAGTACGTCGAGGTCGCTAATCCGTTTTGCGTTGCGGTTAAATGGCGGCGTCGGGTCACGGCTAGGTCGGCTTGTCCTGCTGCTTCTACGTCGCGTCGACAGGTCTTCTTCAGGGACCGAGGTTTCGTCGTCAGGGCTTCGTCTGCTTCGCGTTGTGTTCTGCAGGTCTCGTCGCGTTGTCGTCGTCGGCGGCCGCGGATGATCGTCGGCATTTCGTCGTACAGCAACCGCATCTCCATCGGTTGCTGCCCTTAGTTTCGCGGATACGGGCTAGGCGACCGCCCCCGGTTTGGGCCAGTGTGCTGCCGACGGTGCGGTGATATGTAGCGGCCGGCGACGCCGAGCGGGAAGGTGGTCGTTCGTGCCACTGTGTTCCGGTCAGGTAGTTGTCGATGTCGCGAGGCCGTTCGCTTGTCTGCGGGCGCGGCGCGTTGACGGCGAATCCGCGTAGACCCATCTGTCGGTACTGGCAGCGGCGGTACGTGTCGCTGGCCTCCCCGCAGTGGTAGCAGAGCGGGCGGTTGTCAGGGGCGCGCCAAACGTCGGTCTTCCTTGCCGCGTAGCGCGGGGCATAGCGTTGGGCGACAGGAGGACGGTAGGGCATCGGTGGTGGTGGTGGTGGCGGCGGCGGCGTATGGCGGCCGAACTGCTGTGGCGGCGCAGCGTTTTGACGTGGGCGAGGAGGGGGGGCGCGGCGTCGGGCAGCAGCAGCATAGCTGATTGCTTGCAGCTGCGGCGGTGCCGGCTGAGGAACACCCAGCAGTGACTTTTGGATTTCCTCGCGTACAACGTCAGCAATCGACGTCACTTCGGGCTGTGCAAAAAGTGCGAGCTTTCGCAGCTCCTCTCGCACGATGGCTCGGACCGTTTCGCGCAAGTCGTCGGAGCCGATGGCATGAATGGCTGCGCTGGCTTGAAATTCGCGGCGATTGTACTGCCGCGTGCGCACCTAGAGCGTCTTCTCGATGGTTGTTGCCTCCGAGAGGAATTGTTGGATAGTCTTGAGTATGTTTCTCATCAGTCCCGCGAAGGCTCCTATTTGACGCTGTTGCGACCGGCCTTTGGAGGCGCCAGAGACTCCAGAGGAAGAGGCTGGAGGAAGGCAAACTTAACAGAGGTTTTATTTACATGAGCGAGCAGTTTGTTTCTACATGACGATTTCGTCCTACAGGACGAGGATTTCGTGTCTACATGACGACGATTGCGCGCCGAATGAGCCCGCGGGGGCTCGTTTTAAAGGGTCTCTTTCACCTTAGGAGGAAATGCCATAGAAATTACTGACACAGTTAGAACGCTTGGAGTCTACTTTAATGAATTCATGCTCTGGGATAGTCACATAGAACATCTTCAAAGTAAGCTTGCACGTGTAGTTGGCGTTTTGAGAAAATTCCAGCATCTATTGCCAGAAAAGGCAAAGCTTACGTTGTACCACGCCCTGTTTGAATCACAGTTAAAATATTGCGTATTGGTATGGGGAAGTTCAACAAAAACAAATATTAGTAAACTAGTCTCTATGCAGAAAAATGCGCTCAGAGCGATTGCTGGCGTGCCTTACAGAACGCACTCTGAACCACTGTTTACCACCTACCATATCATGCACTTTACCAACATGTACCATCATCGTCTTTTACAGCTCTACAAATCACAGATTGAACGCGGCATATTGTTCTTATGTGAAGTCGCTAACCTCCACACCAACATTCTTTGCTACCTTACAAGACACCACGAGTACTGGTCTGTGCCTCACCCACGTACTAATTACGGCTTTCAAACCCTAAGCTATACATTACCTTCCTTGCTTAACAAGTTTGGCTTTACTCACACCTCGATACGCGAACTTTCCTTTAACTCTCTTCGAAACTTATTTCGTTAATGTGTACATTTTTGATGATGATTTGTGATTTTTGATTTTTAATGTGTGCACCTTAATTATATTTTGTGTACGCAACTTTATTTGAATATATCTGGAGATATAATGTGTTTGTAGTGTCACCCATTTTATTGTGCACCGTGTTCTTTTTTTCTGCTTTGGAGTTCTTGTTTGTTATGCTACAATGTTATCCTGTGCTATTTCTGTTTCGTGCATACCGCAGTGCCGATGTATACGGGGGGAAGGGAGCAATGTCAAGCCGCGACTGTGCGGCTTTTTTTCCCTCCTCCTCAGCCATGTATATATATATTTTTTGTATGCATGTCTGAAATAAAGACTCAGACTCAGACTCAGACTCAGACTCAGATCCCTAGATGGGGGAATTTCTCCAAGTTGGGACGGTCCAATCGCGTCCCACACAACACTAATGAGGGTGCCACCCACACTCGCCCAGGTCAGCGTCGTCGACTGGGGCGTGGCCACCGCACTCTGCTGATGTTGCACCTAAGGGTGTAACATGTGGTCCCCGTCATGTGAAGGCCGTAGGGCGATGGGTCCCACGCTCGGACACAAAAGGTCTGCAGTTCCGAAGCACTTTGTCGATCAATTTGTGGGGCTGGTTGTCATCCGCGCGGACGCCGCTGTCCCGTCAAGGTAGATTTGGCGACAGGAAACCATTACGGTCGTCTGGCCGAACGCGGATGGGCCGGACTGCAAGGCGCCTCACGTCCCATTTCGGGAGGACAATTCAAGCGCTTGAACCATTGTCAAGGGAAACAGCGCTTCGGCGCCCGGTTCGAAGAACAGGGGACGCCGCTTTCTTTTCGGCGCAGGGGCCGATCGTAACAACGCCTCGGATGAGAAAGCGAGCTTTCTTTTCCTCGGGCATGACAGGGTCAGCATGGCGGAATAGTCGGTTCATCTCTTCCGCGAAGATTGTCACCATTTCATTAGGGAGCTGCACCCGTGTTTCCAGTAATGCGGCGGCCCGTTCCTTTCGCACGACGCTTGTGACCGTTTCCAGGAAAGCACTGCGAAAGATGTCCCAGGTTCGAAGAGCGGATTCCCGATTTTCGAACCAAGTCCTTGCCGCGTCTTCCAGGTAAAAGTACACGTGGCGCAGCTTGTCCTCGGTATTCCAGTTGTTAAGTGCTGAGACCCTTTCGAACGTGTCCAGCCAGGTTTCGGAGTCATCGCTTGGCGATCCATGGAAGGTAGGCGGCTCTCTTTGCGGCTGCATCACGACAGCTGCAGGGGACACTGCGGCTGTCATCGTGCCCGTTGTCTTCGTCGCCGTGGCTTTTGGCTTGTCCGGTAGGAGTCCAAATTGAGGTGGTAGTCCTTTGAGTCTCCGGCTTGCTCGACTGTCACTGATGGTGTCGGTGCCTTCTTCACGAGCGGGGCTGGATTCATGGCTTGACGGGGGCGTCCGGAACATGAACGTACCCAGCACCTCCACCAGATGTTACGTGGTCGTGACGTCGACGAAGACAGCAGTCGGCGTGTTCAAGATGAAACTTTATTTGGCCGAACTTGTGGCCCGGAAACTGAAAGTCAAACTACAGCAATGCACTGACAGCGTCGAACAGAGCGTCGACCGTCTATCAACTGACAAGCGGCGAAGCGCGTCGGCATTTATACATGTGACGTCGAAGATTCCCGCGTTATCGCTGGTTGTCGCTCAAGGTCTAGAATAAGCTCGAGTGTTCGCGTCTTGCGCGAAATCTTAACAAAACGATCTAGAATAATCGCGAAGCTGCTCGAACAATGATGTGCGGTTTGCGCTGAGCGTTGCTGACAGTCTTTGCTGGTCAAACCCGAATACATCAAAATAAAACATGAAGCGGGCGTGGCAATATAAACATTTCTGATTGCCACTGTTTTCGTTTTTCGCACAATTTCAACATTGCTTTGGAATTCCTGCCTGAGGTACGCGCTAATACTGTACCCTGAGATATGCTCACATTGCATGAGCTCATTTGCTTCGGATTGCGAAGTTTTCTCGTTAACCGAAAAAGATTGAAAAAATTTCGGTTTCACTCCGGAACGAAATAATAGATAAAGTTTCGGTTACGTTTTCGTTCCGGTCGAAAATATTGTGTTTTTTTTTTCGTTTTTCGTTTTCGTTCCATTCCAACACCCTGGTTCCAGCAATCCGCTCTTGTAGCGCTCCGAAGCAGCCGCCAATTCGGAAGCAGCTCAGAGTGCACGCAAAGAGCGCTACGATCGCAGCCACCGTCCTCACACCTTTACTGTGGGTGATCTGGTCTGGGTGAGACGACAGGCTCCGGTTGCCAATGAGAAAATGGCACATGACGTATGGAATTGCACAGCGCGGAATACAGGACGAAACACTTGAAGAAGCACACACGGACAGCGCTGACTCTCTACTGAGGCTTATTGCATACGACACATGCGCAAAGAAAATACTTATGATCAAAAGAAAGGAAAAACAAGAAGAACCTCAATCTGTTTACCGTCTGTGCGTGACTTTCAGGAATTGAACTTCTTTATCACTTAAGGTGATAGAAGGCTGGCCGATACACTCCTCTATATAGCCCGACTTTCCGTTTTGTTGTCCAGAAAATGGCACCTCGCTTCAGTGGTGTTTACCGCCTCATCGAACAGCTTACACCATCCACATTTAGGGCTTTACGTGTGTCATGTTTGACATCTCGTTTGGTTAATTAACCATGAACGGTGCACGTGTCCTAGTACAAGCCTCATGTGCCAACACTTTCTCCACTGATCGAGCAACTGACCCTCGTAGAGGCCACGTCCGCCTCAGGAGCAAACGTCGTCGCCTCTGCAGAGCAGCAACGGCCCCAACGCACTCGATGGCTACCGAACCACGTCGACGACTTTGTGCTCGAGTGAAGTTGCAGTGTTTCCACGTGTGTGCGTGAGTGTTATCGCGCGTGTGGCCGTTGTGGACAGTGTGCAGAGATCATTGACCACGAGACTTGGTCAATCAGACTGGGGTGGGATGTGAGCTCCCGCATGTGCCCAGCTGATCACTAGCGCCACCTACGGCGCTGTTATGCCAACCTAACTCGAAGCCCAAGCGAGAGCCGGGGCGCGCATTCTTTCTAAAAAGACAGGGCGTGCAAACACGGACACAAGAAAGAAGACAGGACACCACAAACGCCGACTAACAACTGAAGAGACGCACAACGGCTGAAAAGAAAGAAGGCACGAAAACTTATAAGTGCACGCCAAAATTCGATGAATCCGCAGTGTTGTACCGTCATAGAAATGAAGAAACGCGCCTGATGATTGAAGCTTGGCATATCGAGAATAGTGGTAGCGCATGCGTGAGCCAACCGTCGATTAACTTGCATAAAGATGAAATCAAATGCCTTAACAGTTATCTTCCACGTAGACCGCCACGCGTGCCGGATTGATTGGTTGGCCTGTTGCACGGGCATGCGCAGATAAGTTTTCGTGCCTTCTTTCTTTTCAGCCGTTGTGCGTCTCTTCAGTTGTTAGTCGGCGTTTGTGGTGTCCTGACTTCTTTCTTGTGTCCGTGTTTGCACGCCCGGTCTTTTTAGAATGAATACTTACCAACTAGCTCAGCTCTCTGTTATTTTAAGCGCATTCTTTCTCGTTCCCCCCTCCGCCGGAGACAGTCGCGTCTTCGCCGCGCTCCACAATACTCTAATAAACGCGTTATTATCCTGTTCCTGACGCCTCAGCCCTCACGATATCACTATACAAAATAACGACTATTGTGAGGACACATTTCACTTTCGTGTTATAACCATTCCTGTGTCGCAGGGATCTGCCATGTTTTTGCCAGTAAATTTAGTAGTTGTACGCATATCGTTGGCGTGACTGGCAGGTCGACCACACTGGAGTGTAAACGGTAGCGCATGCTCCGACGTAAAGTTGGGACTCACGTTGCAGCGATGTTCTTTTTATTACGACGAAGTGCAAGCTACGGCTCGATTATGTGCATTTCATAGGTACTGGTCGTCGGTGTAGTCGAGCAACGCCTGCAGTTGCAATGGCTATTGCGTTATAAGAGCAAAAAAAATCACCGCCATATCCATGTTAGAGGAGCTTGCTCGGAGATGATCGGGTAACCCGCGAATCCTCCGTACACATTCCTCTACCATCATATATAGACGTGGTAACGTTGTGCAGCTGTGGCCGAATGTGTGGTCGAGGAAATTGCGCTTGAAGCGCGCGTCGGCGCCGCCAACCTCAGGTAGTGACCGCTTTTGACGCTTAGCCGCGGCATCCCGCGCCCGCACTTCTTCGGGGTTCTCTCGCTGCCGCTCCCGTGCTGCTTCTGCTTCGCGACAATTCTGGTTCACCTCCCTGCCTTTCTCTCGTTTTATTATCTCTCTCTCTATCCGTATCTATCTATCTAGCCGACTACGTCTGGGTGCTCTCGTATCGCCTCCGTAGCTTGGTGTAGACCAAAATTTGCATGGGAGGGTAAGATGGTTTGACGAATATGGCTGTCCGAAATAACATGAACATCCTGTCGCGTACGTCGTCAGACAGTTTCCTCCAGGCACGTGTGGCACATACCCGTAACCACGGGCCACGGTAAGCGGTTATGCGCCGCAGGTGACTGACACTTTATATCTTCTTCCCAGGAAGCGGCGAGAACAGACATTGGTAATTTAAATGTGAGAGCGTAAAGAAAAACCGACATCGGAGGCGTTGGCTGGACGAATGCAAAGAATAAAAATTCGGCAGATCCCACGCGCTGTCGGAATCGGTTTCATACGAAGCAGTCAGTGAGTACCCTATGCTGTACTTTATGGCTTTGAGCCATGAGTTACGAGGTGGATCGTCATGTTTTTATAAGTGTAGTAGCTATGTGCACATCGTGGGCTTACGAGGCACGACGACAACAGTGGCGTTTAAAGGGTAACTTATGGTGTGACGTAACGTCAGCCCTCACGTTAGAGTACATACGCCAGTAATATAGAAACTAAGTGCACTTTATGGTGCAACCATGTGAATATCACACGTAAATTTCGTTAATGTATTCATCCGGGGTCAATCAATGGTTCAATATAGCTTGCTGAATCATATGCATACAAACGTAATGTTTATTAGACCGCTATGAAAGCGGAGCCAACACTGGAACCACAGCCGTTAATCTGATATGACGCCTGTATCGTAGGAGTACATATGTAGTGTTTATTGCTTTCTTCGTAGGCGGCTATATAGATAGATAGATAGATAGATAGATAGATAGATAGATAGATAGATAGATAGATAGATAGATAGATAGATAGATAGATAGATAGATAGATAGATAGATAGATAGATAGATAGATAGATAGATAGATAGATAGATAGATAGATAGATAGATAGATAGATAGATAGATAGATAGATAGATAGATAGATAGATAGATAGATAGATAGATAGATAGATAGATAGATAGATAGATAGATAGATAGATAGATAGATAGATAGATAGATAGATAGATAGATAGAAACGGGGTCAACGTGCCTTTGGTACGCTAAGAAATGCTTCGCATTTAATATAACAGACAAGTTAATCTGAGCCTCAAGCGTGGGGTCGAGGCAGGACCAAAGGAAAGCCGCCGCGTACCATCCGAACTCGAAGCCTCGCATAATGAACTGCGGGAAGAGCATGGCCCTCGAAACACCAGACAATAATTAACTTTTGGTAAAATAACTTCAGAGTAATTTCCTGACTTTTCAAAAGTAATAGTAATATAAAGTCATTATTTAAGGCCAGCTTTAATTTGTAGTATAATTTAGCTACATTTAGAGAAATCACAGGAAAGTATTTAGTAGTGTAATTTAATTACTCTGTGGAATATTTTTGCCATCTCTGATGAGAGTCGATGTCTGATCCTAACTTCCTTCTGTTTTGTTTTATTGTCGTTGTGTTAAGTGAGCTATGGCGCATCAAGAATGCTGTGATGGCAATATAGATACTATGGTGAAATTCTGTTTTCCGTTTCTTTCTCCGCTTCATTTATCACGTTTTTCTGTGGTATGTTCATTTTTATTAATTTCCCTTTATGCAATAATTATTGCCTTTCATTTACAAACTATCAATAAGGCCTCCTATGCTTTCCTTGTCTTCATTATCTGCTGATATCACGAGGTTGTGTCCAGTTACAAAGAAGCGAGTCCCTCGATCTGTTCATTCGTTCATTTCATGGCAAGGGTTTCGTCCAGTCAGATTTGATGTCCTTTCATGCGGTGATTTATTTGTCAACTACCGGTTCGTAAAAGGTCACATGTTACGCAACGCCAGATGGCAAAAAAAAGTAAAATCTTCCACATTCACCGCCATGGCTACTCGTGGCACTGGCCAGCACCAAGGCGATTACGCGTACAAAACTACCGAATAAAGTGGGCGTGGGAACGGCCGCTGCCGTAGTTCACTTGGTATGGAATGGCACGCGTAAATCTATTGTACGCAGCGAGACCGCTTGCTGTTCACTCCCGAAAGTACTACTACCCGCATAGGAGCTTCGTTCGCCTATAGTCTGCGTTTAGCCGTTGTCACGTCTAGTATTTGTAAAGCTGCACGGAATCTGGCGTATATTTGCAGGCAGAATGAACGGAGTCGTTTTTTGCTTTTGCGCACTGCAGTCACTCAATCAAACACAAAGCGGCAGGAAACTCATCAAGGAGATCGACGAGCTGCCAGCTCGATAGGTCGATCCACAGGAGAGCCGTCAACGAGAAAGAAGCGTAATCACAAAGATAGCTTTATACCGTCCACTTTCTTCTCGCACAAGAGAAGTGAGGTGTTGTTAATTGCCGCTCGGTCATCCTTCAAAATATAGAAATTTTGACTCTCAGCTTGTGCGGGGACCTAATTTCTCTTCATCGACTGTCAATTTTTTTAGCAGAGCATATTTTCATGCCTTATTTTGTGCCCTGGTAAGCTGGCAACGTCGCCGGCCGTTGTCTCTTTAAATATACTATAGTGTGCCATCAAGGTTCTTCGAATGACGAGGTGTTGACTTGATCTATGCGCAGTTGGTCAGTCTATCTAGATAAGAAAATTCGATTCCAGGGGTTACAATACGTGTAAAACGCGCAAAAGCTGTCGAGGGACGCTCGAATGAAATGAAAGGAACCTTTGCTTTCGAATTGTCTTAAATTGCCGGCAATCGACGCATTTCATGATATACAAACACTGTTTACAAATATTCAACTGCTTGAAAAAGAAAGATCTCAATTGCGCAAGCTAAATATGTAAACTGCTTCAAAAGCGAAAGAGTGGTTTTTAATGGGGGACCTCCCAGAACTCATCAGATAATGGTGCAGATAACTATACCGTTAATTAAAGGAGAAACCAGAATGTTCAATTGCGGGAGGGAGCTGGAAAAAAAGAAGACTGTATGTCGCGCCAACTCGGGGTGACTCTTGCTACAATACAATGGAATACAATGGAAGCATTTAGACCACTGCGCACAGTCGGCTATTGTTTAGTCCACGTACTAGTATTTTAAATTATAGCGTTTATTTAATGTACACATTCACGTTTCATTACCAGGCTTATCTTGAGGTAGAAGAGGTTCACTCCGACAGGAGCCGCTTCCTTCTATTTATGAACACCACTGGAAAGGTAAGCCACAAAAATAAGTAAAAGTCGGTTTGAGGATTATCGGCAGAAAAGTAGTGAGAAATATATGCAATGGGGAAACTCTGTCGTAAGGCGCAGAAAGTTTGGAGATTTCTTTCTGTAGGAGGAAAAACTTAATTGAGGTAGACGAGGAATCAGGCCCAGCTAAAATAGAATATTAATATTTAGCTTGGTGGCGCACACGTCATAAAGAGGCCACTTTACTCACACGCCCGAGTTTATTTACGCCAAGTTGCGCCGCCTGCATAGGAGGTACAAAAGGCCATCGAGAAATTTTTCGGGGTGCCAGTATTATACGAATAGCTATCCCATCACTTCCCGCTAATTCCGTCGTATAACACCTATTGCGCTCACTTATCACTGTTTCCGTACATGCTTCCAGCGTACGAAATCATCCTCACTTGAGATCAAAACATCACAATAAAGATATTGCACGGAGTTTTCTCACTGGCAAGCTTTCCGGTGCGCTGCATGCGATATAACAGTATAGCGAAAGCGGCGGCCTTGCACAATATTAGCTTTGAGTCCACTTGAAGACGGGTACATTTTCGGGCATAGAAGTACTCGCGTACAAGCTACACTACTAGTGAAGGATAAAAATGTGACAGGTTTGCAGCTTGAATAGTTTTATTCAAGTTTTGCAATGATATTAAAAAATTCCTTAGCCAAAAAAATTTCGGCAGATCCCACGTACCATGGGAATCGATGTTATGCGAAGCATGCGCAGGATGGTGACTGTGGCGTAATTTTTCACATTGAGTGAAACGTTACGGAATGACGCCAGAGGAATATGGAAGTGGTATACGCACACTCATATGTTGAACAGTCACATGTCTATTGTTAACCAGTTGTTAACCAGTTGTTAACAGTTGCGTAACGATGGCAACAGCAACATGGATGTTACCAACGCCAGAGCCGGTAAGCTGATATGTAGTGCTTATATTCTTCAATACTGGATAGCGCGAATCCGAATAGGACAAAGAAGGAGCACAGATGCACAGGACAGGTGTTACTCGCAACTAAGCTTTATTCAGGAAAGTTTCCCTATCCGAGTGGCACGCGCAGGCGCACTGCACGTACATTACAGTCACATTTACAGTTGTTGTGCTTATATTTGTTCGTTATGACGGAGAACGCACATACGTTTCACGGACCCGTGTCTATGTGTAGAAGGGGTTCTTGACAGTTGTTGAGCAAGGTCATCATCACCACGATCACCAGCACCAGCACCAGCACCAGCAGCTGTACCGGACTTGTTATTCCGATCCGTTCGTGATCGCAGCAATGAGGAGTCTAACTGTAGTGAAGTGCGTGGTATAGTGCAGCTGGCGGAAATCCCGGATGCCTATTACGATGAAATGATCTATGGTGGCTCCTGTCGTGGACGTGTCAGTGAGGTCTTTTGATGCCCTCTCCACAACCAATACGTCTTTCACGCAGTATAAGGACCAAGCGTTGTTGGGTCTTGATAAATCAATGTTGAAGTCACGGGTAATGATGAGAGGCCTGGTTCTCACAGCAGATTTATTGTAGAAAGCATTCACGCCGGTTTTTGCATAATCCACATGGTCCACGTTGCGGACCACATGGACGAGTGGATGGTAGTTGAGCATCTTTGAGGGGTGCTCTGTCTTCAGTTTCCTCGCTTTCCTTGCGTCCGCCGCGGTGGTGAAGTGGTTAAGGTGCTCCACTGCTGACCCGAAGGTCGCGGGTTCGATCCCGGCCGCGGCGGTCGCATTTCGATGGAGGCAAAATGCTAGATGCCCATGTTATGTGCGATCTCGGTACACGTTAAAGAATACCCGATGGTAAAAATTTCCGGAACCCTTCGCTACGGCGTGTCTCATATCATATCGTGGTTCTCGGACATAAAACCCCAACAAATATTATTACTATCACTTTTCTTGCGTGTCAATGTATGTGTTCGCGGTTACTGTGTTGGTTGAGACTCTATCACCTGTGACGCGTTCTCTGGTTTACTGGTATATGCCACACGTGACTGAGAGAAAGGGTTTCATGACGTACGAGACAGGTATTCTGCGTTATTCACGTCATGACCAGTGAATCGTGTTCGTCATACACTGATCCCCTGCTACGCCAATTTTGGTGTATTAAAAGTTATGGAGACGACTAGGAGAGCGCCCAGACGTAGGCGGCTACATAGATAGATAGATAGATAGATAGATAGATAGATAGATAGATAGATAGATAGAAACGGCGAAAGTGCCTGAGGTTCGCTAAGAAATGCTTCGCATTTAAAATAACGGTGTAGTTTAGAGTAGTGTGCAATAGGTCAATATTGCCGGCTTTAAATATTCTTGGTTTTTTAGTTGCGCTGCAGATGACGAGTTCGGGTTGTTAACTACAACTTGCGCACCACTTGTCCTGTGTCCCTGTATCGTCCTATCATCCTCGTCTCGTCATCTGCAGCGCAACTAAAAAACCGTGAACGACAACCAACTAGCCATTGGAATTCATCGCTCTGCGCTAAACGCTTTACATATGGCTGCAGTTTAGAGAATTGTTATAGCGTGTTTATTTCCAGCTTCATTCGTTCCGTAGAATGCCGCACACGCAACGCCGCCGCTACGCGAGCTGTGCAGCCCCAAGCTCGTGCAGCCATTCCCTATGTGCCAGGTGTTAGTGAAGCATTAGCACGGGTTCTGCGAACGTTCGACGTACACGTCGCGCATGTTCCTGCCCGAAAACTTAAACACGAACTGGTGCACGTGAAGGACCCACTCAAGAAAGAAAAGTTCCCAGGCGTCGTTTATAGAATTCCGTGTGCAGTCTGCGACTACGTTTATATCGGTGAGAGTGGTAACATTGAGAGACGTCTGAAGGACCACATGAATGACGTCAGAAAGAAGAATGTGGTGTCTAACGCACCTGCGGAACACGTGGCTACATGTAATCACGACACTGACTGGGCCAAGGCAACCGTAACCGCAAATGAAAGAAACTGGTGTTCGCGTCAGTATCTGGAATCGCTTCTTATTCAGACTACAAAAAAAAAAAAATGCTGAACAGAAATGATGGAAACCTGTCTCCAGCGTACGCCAGGTGTCTCGGCAGCGTTCTAAAACGGACATAAGCTCGCTTCGCTGGGCCATTTTACTGTGAAACAAGGCTACCGTACGGTAGCCGAAACGCCTTTTTAATGTTTATAAAACCTTTCATTTGGTCGGCGTTATTTCATTTCGTTTCTTCTTCATGCTCCTTCCCGACCAGACGATGCTTCGTCAAACCATCGATTTCACGTCTGAATAAGCTATAAGTGATATACACGACCGGAAAATAAAGCACGCATGCTAAGATTTCGTCTAGTTCGGGTTTTTAACAAAAGTGAAACTTCCGGGCATGCGGCCTTGAGAAGTTTTCACTACAACTTTGGAGAAAGGGTCTGTTGTCACTCGCCTCAGTGAGAGATTGAGCGTAAGTTCATTGTTCTGGAAAAGCCACGCACCCGTAGGTTACAAATACAAATATACTGGGCAGTGTGCGATTGATAAGGTAATAGCCAGTTACATGGCGAGCACAGGTTAGCATTTACTCGACGTTAAAGGCAATCCTTAATGAAATATTGCTTGTTCTAGGGGTCAGATGCAAATAAAGGCGGAGAACACCTCAAACGTTCTATCCTTCAAAGAGAAAAATACATAATGTAATTCATGACTATTCGCGCTGCCAGAAACTTGACGAAGACACGAATGAAAAAAAAGAAGCACACAGGGCGATTTGTCAGTCGTCCGTATACATCAAGTTTCTGGCAGCGCGAATAGTCATGAAGTCGTGCCAACTAGCCCCCACAGTAGCTTTACTTACACTATAGTATAGAGAGAGAGAGAGAGAGAAAGCTCTTTAATGAAAAACAGAGAATTCTGCCGGCGTACCTAAAGGCGCCTACATGCTACTCTGTATAGGGGAGGGGAGTGAGGACAGAAAGGCCCTAGGAGGAGGAGGGCAGAAAAGGAGAAGGAGAAAAAAAAGAAGATAATATGATCGTGGTATGTACATGTCACAACGTAATGATGCTGATGTAAGTTAATTTACAGTTTATCAATTCGGTGAATGTCCTCGAGGAATCGGAACAGAAATTTTAAAATTTTACGTTGCTGAGAAGGAGAAGACGTAGGTCCGAGTATATTCCTGAGATCTAGCGGTGCTTGGGAAGTTGAGCATATACTACTTTCGAGACAAGTTCTTTCTTCTCTGTATGCCTGGCAATCTAATAAAATATGTTCTATTGTTTCTAGAGCACCACAGTTATCACAGTATGGGTCAGTGGTCAAACCAAGGCGGCACATGTAGCTATTGGTGAATGCTGCGTTGAGGCGAAGACGATGATAGAGTGTCTCAAGGTGACGAGGAAGGTGATGCGGAAGTCTTGTTTTTAAGTCAGGGTCTATGGAGCGGAGAAAGAGGTCTTGAGGCGAAAGATTCCATAACTGATCCCTCTCTCGGTGGGCGTTCTTCTTTGCCATTGCTGATGCATCTGACTTAGTGAAGTGTGTCCGTCGAATTTTCCTTAAGCATATACCTCTACGTGCAGCTAGATCCGCTTTTTCATTTCCGTATATGCCGCAGTGTCCGGGAATCCACTGGAACATGACAGTGTGACCAGACACAGTGGCCATGTGGTGGATGTAACCAATGTCTCGGGTCACCGGATGTTGTTGACGAGTGGCGTTGATGTTGCTCATGCTCTGTAGGGCTGCTTTCGAATCTGTTAAAATGACCCATCGTCCAGGAGGTTGCCGCTGGATGTAAAGAATGGCTTCCTTTATCGCGTACAGTTCGGCTGACGTGCTTGTTGTTAGTCGTTCAAGACGGTAAGAGAAACATTGGTCCGTTGAAGATATGTATAAACCACTTGACGAACTATGGGAAGAGCAAGACCCGTCGGTAAAGATGTGAGCCGAACTGGAGTATTTCTTGGCGATGTATTCTAGGGTGATTTGCAAAATCTCAGCTTGTGGCATATTCTTTTTCGAGTTGATACCGGGGATGTGTGAACAGACTTGCATAGATGACAGTGTCCAAGGTGGAAAATTCAAGGGCATGAGCTCTCGCATCATTACAGGAATGGGGGCACTTATTTCTCGGACTGCTTGTCCAAAGCTTGAGTTAGCGCAGCTTTTAGCAATGCGGCCAAGGAAGTGTTTTCCATTTTGGGTGATGTGTCGGAGATGAATGCGTAAGACTATAGTACAAAAATTGATTACATACACACAAACAAAAAGCCGGCAGATCCCACGCATTGTGGGAATCGATGTAATGCGAAGCAGCCAGAAAAGAGCTGCATACATCGTCTTGTATGTCACTAAGGAAAATGCGTGTCATGGTTTTCATGTTAACTCCTATTATTTATGTTCGTCACACAGTAACGTCGCGCAATACCAACTTCGGGGTAGATCAAGCTAGCGAAATGGCCGCCAGCGCACCATGAGCGTGGTACGTAAGTCATGCTGTACATGACATCCGTGTCATGACTTTAATGTTAACTCGTGGTATTTATGTTCGTCACACAGTCACGTCGCAAGATACCGATTTTGGTGTATATCAAGCTAGCGAAACGGCGGCCAGCGCACCATGAGCGTGGCACGTAAGTCATGATGTACATGACATGCGTGTCATGATTGTCATGTTAGCTCGTGTCATTTATGTTCGTCACACAGTCACGTCGGAAGATACCAATTTTGGTGCATATCAAGCTAGCAAAACGGCCACCAGCGCCTCATGAGCGGGGCACGTAAGTCATGCTGTACATGACATGCGTGTCATGATTTTCATGTTAACTCCTGTTATTTATATTCGTCACACAGTCACGTCGGAAGATACCAATTTTGGCGTATATCAAGCTAGCGAAACGGCCGCCAGCGCACCATGAGCGTGGCACGTAAGTCATGCTGTACATGACATGCGTGTCATGATTTTCATGTTAACTCCTGTTATTTATATTCGTCACACAGTCACGTCGGAAGATACCAATTTTGGCATACCAAGCTAGCGAAACAGCCGCCAGCGCACCATGAGCGTGGCACGTAAGTCATGCTGTACATGACATGCGTGTCATGATTTTCATGTTAACTCGTGTCATTTATGTTCGTCACACAGTCACGTCGCAAGATACGAAATTTGGTGTATATCAAGCTAGCGAAACGGCCACCAGCGCCTCATGAGCATGGCACGTAAGTCATGCTGTACATGGCATGCGTGTCATGATTTTCATGTTAACTCGTGTTATTTATGTTCGCCACACAGTCACGTCGGAAGATACCAATTTTGGTGCATATCGAGCTAGCAAAACGGCCACCAGCGCACCATGAGCGTGGCACGTAAGTCATGCTGTACATGACATGCGTGTCATGATTGTCATGTTAGCTCGTGTCATTTATGTTCGTCACACAGTCACGTCGGAAGATACCAATTTTGGTGCATATCAAGCTAGCAAAACGGCCACCAGCGCCTCATGAGCGGGGCACGTAAGTCATGCTGTACATGACATGCGTGTCATGATTTTCATGTTAACTCCTGTTATTTATATTCGTCACACAGTCACGTCGGAAGATACCAATTTTGGCGTATATCAAGCTAGCGAAACGGCCGCCAGCGCACCATGAGCGTGGCACGTAAGTCATGCTGTACATGACATGCGTGTCATGATTTTCATGTTAACTCGTGTTATATATGTTCGCCACACAGTCACGTCGGAAGATACCAATTTTGGTGCATATCAAGCTAGCGAAACGGCGGCCAGCGCACCATGAGCGTGGCACGTAAGTCATGATGTACATGACATGCGTGTCATGATTGTCATGTTAGCTCGTGTCATTTATGTTCGTCACACAGTCACGTCGGAAGATACCAATTTTGGTGCATATCAAGCTAGCAAAACGGCCACCAGCGCCTCATGAGCGGGGCACGTAAGTCATGCTGTACATGACATGCGTGTCATGATTTTCATGTTAACTCCTGTTATTTATATTCGTCACACAGTCACGTCGGAAGATACCAATTTTGGCGTATATCAAGCTAGCGAAACGGCCGCCAGAGCACCATGAGCGTGGCACGTAAGTCATGCTGTACATGACATGCGTGTCATGATTTTCATGTTAACTCCTGTTATTTATATTCGTCACACAGTCACGTCGGAAGATACCAATTTTGGCATACCAAGCTAGCGAAACGGCGGCCAGCGCACCATGAGCGTGGCACGTAAGTCATGCTGTACATGACATGCGTGTCATGATTTTCATGTTAACTCGTGTCATTTATGTTCGTCACACAGTCACGTCGCAAGATACGAAATTTGGTGTATATCAAGCTAGCGAAACGGCCACCAGCGCCTCATGAGCATGGCACGTAAGTCATGCTGTACATGACATGCGTGTCATGATTTTCATGTTAACTCGTGTTATTTATGTTCGCCACACAGTCACGTCGGAAGATACCAATTTTGGTGCATATCAAGCTAGCAAAACGGCCACCAGCGCACCATGAGCGTGGCACGTAAGTCATGCTGTACATGACATGCGTGTCATGATTTTCATGTTAACTCGTGTTATTTATGTTCGCCACACAGTCACGTCGGAAGATACCAATTTTGGTGCATATCAAGCTAGCAAAACGGCCACCAGCGCACCATGAGCGTGGCACGTAAGTCATGCTGTATATGACATGCGTGTCATGATTTTCATGTTTACTCGTGTGTTATCTATGTTCGTCATACAGTCACGTCACGCAATATCAATTTCAGTGTAGATCAAGCTAGCGAAACGGCCGCCAGCGCACCATGAGCGTGGCACGTATGTCATGCTGCACATGACATACGTGTCATGATTTTCATGTTATGACTTGTCATTTATGTTCGTCATACAGTCATGTTACGCCATACCAATTTTGGTGTACATTCGATTAACCAAGCGACCAGGAGAGCACAAAGTCGTAGGCTGCTAGATAGATAGATAGATAGATAGATACGCTCAAAGTCGCAGAAGTTCGCTAAGAAATGCTTCGCATTTAATATCATGGTTATTGAGTGTCAATAAAATTAGGATAAACCAGTATTTCGGTTTTAGAGCATGATACATCGGTAACTATTTGTTCCGGTGAAACATTGCGCTGTTGTAGTGACTATGCAAATGCGATGCAAATGCGACGACTCTCGGTCCGCAATGCGCGGCGAGAATCGACTCGGCCACAGACGGCATGTTCTTTAGCATACTTACGACGAGGTGTTTATATACACCATTTACCGTTGGCGGTAGTCATAGATCGGTGGCACTGCAGCTTGCGATTGTTATCACTAGCGAAATGGCGCTAAGGGCTCGAAGGGCACATTTGAAGGTCGTTGCCTCGCGCGTTGCGATGCGCGCGCGCCTCCACAGGGCGTGGTCGCTCGTGCGCGTGCGCTTTTCTCATGATGGGGGTGGTTTGTACGTGTTGTGCTCTCACGGCAAGTATGCGTTGAAGTTAGAGAGCGCGTAGGTCACTTCGCTCACTGCAGCCGCCGCTTTTGCAAAAGGAGCGCCCTGCTCAGACGCAAATATCTTAGAACTGCGACAGTTCGCGCTCATCCTGTGTATATTCTTCTACGTTCGTTTCGAGCGTCCTCCTTTGTGTTTGAACAGTGCGCTTTCACTGTCGAGCTGTGGCAGTTGTTAGTTCGCGCTCATCCTGTGTATATTCATTCCGTGGGTCCTTTCTGCTCGAGCAGCGCGTTGCGAGTTTCGAGCTGCTTGCCGTTCTTCGAGTGACATTACAATTTGTTACTGTAGCATTCATTCCTTCGCCCTTGTGCCGAAACAATGCACAACAAACGCTCAACTACGTCTGTTAAGACACGTTTCACTTTCGTGTTATACCGATTCCTATGACAGCGGGATCAGCAACGTTTTTTTTTTCATCCGATTTATTGATGACAAAGCTTTTCACCTCACCGATGATGCTTTCATGCGTACTTCAATATGTGACGTCGCCTTTATGTAACAGCCAGATCGGGGCGAACTGTATCCTAAGCACCTGCTGCCTCTAGATGCTTGTTAGGCAGTGCGTTGCTGTGACCGGGCATTAGCATCTCACCGAAGCATCACATTCTGACTGTGTGTATTGCATTGCGTGCTTTCGGCTGAAATGTGGTACGTCTTGTGCCTCCGCGATTTTTTCGTCCATCTTTATATTTTTTAACATTCCTTAGTCGTTAGAGATAATTCCCCATGATTGCAATTGCTGGCTCTCCAGTGAGCGATGTTTGTCACCTCCGGTGAAAACAACGCCGACGTGATAAGCGGCCGAAAGCGTGCCTGACGTTTCCCTTCCATTCCGTGGGCATCACAGCAGTCTCGGCACTGCTCCCATTTAGCCAGGCACTCCAGAGGTGTGCGAAGGGTGGGTGAGATTGAAGAAAGCGTGCCCAAAGGCCAGACTACGTATCAGCGGCGGCCGTAGCAGTCGTTAATTAGAAGATTACTGCGCTTTCCCTCAAACACACGCGAACTGGTATCCCCAGAGACGCAGGGGTCAAAAGGGGCTCGCTAAGTGGGATAAGCGGGCTCAACGTGATTAGCGATGTAGATAAGAAACTGAGCAGCGCTGTTCTGCAGCATGGTATAATAGTAGCGTGAGGATTATGTCTCCTCCTTGTGGGCATTAGGAAAACGAGATTTTCTGTGCGTTTCTCTCTTCCAAAAGAACCGAGCTCGTTTTCTCGAGAATACAGCCAACCGAAGGCAGCAGACGAAATGGAGGGTACTTTTTTCACTTCGGAAGATGCGTTAATTTATCAAATACTCTGGAATTTATCGCCAGTCGGGTCTTCAAGCTATTAATGGTGTAATACAGCACTTCTTGTTTTGAAAATTCTCCCGGATATTGCTAGCCGTGGCTGCTACTCGGAGAAATGCTGTCCAGCATTCGTACAAGGAATCAGCTTATGCCTACAGACAACACTGCAAAAAAAAAAAAAATGCCGTGATTGAACGTGGTTAAACCAACTTTGTCGAGCGATAGCTCGGTTTGCTTTCTTTAGGAAAGGACCAGTTTGCAGGGATTCAACTTCATTGTGAGCCTCGACGGCCCCGCTTCTCTTTCTTTTTCCTCCATGCAGAGTTCTGGCAGAGAGGGTGCCAGACAGCCAAGCTTTTGTTCCCACTAAATTCGATTGCCACTCAAGCCGCAGATTTTTATTACTTATTTATTCGTAGCTGTCTCAAATTTTCGCTCACGCACAACGCCAATTTTTCGCTCACAACCAGCGACGTCGACGCCGACATCGGAATTTTTGCGAAACCGTGAGCTCTTTAACGCTATCGCGTTTAAAGAACACTCGTTACCCTGCGTTTGGTTGATGTTAAGAAATCCCATGCAGTGAAAGTTAAAGCCGAGTTCTCCCCCAGGGTGTTGCTCATAAGCCAGTCAGCATTGCCGGGATGTTAATTACCATAATTTAGCTAAATACATGTTCTGCTACGCGGTTACATTGCTTTACCTGATGCCTCCAACGTGTTTGCCAGCTCATTTTGCTGCTTTAGGCTAGATACACAAGCGTATGTTGTGCGCTGCCATTTCATGAAGATGGAGCCGTAAACGTAAGTTAACAAGTATTTAGAAAACAAGAACCTTCACTGTTTTTATTAAAACCGATGAGTTCTCGACAACATGTGATACCTTTAGTGGGTTCCTGCATTCTACTTGGCGAAGCATGCATGCATCTTAAGTCGGCGCAATTTCTTTTCTTACGGGTAGATAGCGCAACGCAGCCCAAATGATCATATCAGTTGGAAGCAGCAGTTTCGCTTATCGATAGGTAATAAATTTATTCAAAAGAGAAAGCGGCAAACATACAAAACTTTATTTTGAGCTCGTATGGCAGCATATGTCCGAGCCAAAGCGGACCACATTACGTGTAAGGCGGCCGTTCACGTATACAGCACGCGTGATAAAAAACCGCGCCGCTTTTTATTTTGTGATACGCGTAGCGAGATAATTGTCCTCTAGCTTTCTTCCAACGCGGCGCTCATTATCCCTGCTGACATCGCATCGCAGTTTCACTTGTTACTTCATACTCCTTGGGTCGAATCGGCCTCTTATGAAGCCTCTTTCTCCGCGCTGCCCGGTTTTTTCATGTGTTTATTAGTGCCATAGAGCGTCTTACGCAAAGCATCACTTTCCTCATGAAAGTCCTCATTACTCGTTAGCACGAGGCATATCAACAATAATAAGAAAAAGAACTCTGGAACCATTAATTACAGGCTTAGAAATTTCAGCTGTATCCTGTGTAAAGAAAGTGTGGCGCTTTACACTTAATTCCTAACGCTTCCACTAGGGTAAGTTATAGGAGGACGCTTGAGAGCGTGCTAAAACGAAATTTTTATTTTCAAATATTTGCCAATCGTAGAAACGCTCTTATTACAAATCTCAGGGTGAATATTTGAGCGAACTTCTTGAGCTTAGACGACGGAGTTAGCCCCGCCACGGTGGTCTAGTGGTTATGGCGCTCGACTGCTGACCCGAAGGTCGCGGGATCGAATCCCGGCCGCGGCGGCTGCATTTTCGATGGAGGCGAAAATGTTTGAGGCCCGTGTACTTAGATTTAGGTGCACGTTAAAGAACCCCAGGTGGTCGAAATTTCCGGAGCCCTCCACTACGGCGTCTCTCATAATCATATCTTGGTTTTGGGACGTTAAACCCCAGATATTATTATTATTAGACGATGGAGTTAAGTTGTTCGAACTACATGGAAACGTATGCGACATTTAGAAAAATTGTCTAATGTTCACGTGTGTAATAAAACAGGAGCTCGAAGTTTGGAACTTTGTAACGCCATGACAGAAACAGAATTAGAATGTGCGAAAATGTGTCAGTCAGAAGACCTCAAGCAAGAAAAGTTGATGTGCTGGTACACAGTATATGTGCGAAATTTTGCAGTTAAATCTGATTGATGCGATTTTAGGGTAAGCGGAATACGAAGCGTATAATTTGAAAATCATATCATTAAACGAGCTCCACAAAGTGTGGAAATAGGAGCACTGGTTGAAAAACCAGTGGTCCTATTTGTCTGGCAAAGCTTGTATCGCACTAAGAAGGATACGTACGATGAAAGTGAAGACAGGGCGATGCGCTTCGTCCTAGCTTCATTGTTCTCCGTCCGTATCCTTCCTAGTGCTCTACAAGTTTCTCCATGTATCGTCACCAAGAATCCCCTTCTTAACATCCATTCATTTGCCGTCGAATGCATAACACATTACGTGGAGCAACATCTCTCGATCACCCGCGAACCGTAGCTAACCCACTTTTATTCATGAACGTTGAAATAGCTCGACAGTCTGCGCTAAAATTCCTTCCTTTCAATGTCTATAAAAAGTTCCATGGAAGTTAAAAAAAAGGCACCGTTTTCTTACTCGAATGAGCATTTGCAACGAAACATCCAAGAGTGTTCATGGGTGCGAGTGCGTCGCCAGCAGTTGAGCAGTCTTCTGCGTCGTCATCTTGGAGGTCCTCATCTTCCGCGTCTTTCTGTGCAACAGTTCTCTATCCACAGTGCGCAACTCGTGTGTCGTTTAAGTTCTGACGCGTAAAACCCCAGAACTTAAGCAAGTAATAATCATTTCACTCTTGCTGCCTCTTCACTTACCTGCGGAAAACGTTTTTTTCTCGAACTCCTTCCACGTCTTGATGAGTTCTTCATATATCTTCCAAATTTATTACCTCTTGATGGTGTTCACTTTAGCCCTAAGGCCCACAACCACAAGGCAATGTTCAGTGCGCTCCACAGGCATAATGCCGTACACCTTGCAGCTTCCTTCTGACTGCATAGATATTTTAACATCGTTTTAACGTGCTATCTATTTCTCAAACTTTAGCCATATTTTTTAGTTCAATAACTTTATCTCGTTCTTTTACGTTTTGCTCTGTGAAGGTACTGGTTTATTTTCTCGTTTGTATGATCGATCGCTGTTGTGGGTATGTGCGATGATGGGAAGGAATGAACCTTAACAAGCGGTATACCGGACCGCTTCACCGCGGCAGCACCTCCTTAATAAATGCAGTCTCGGTTGCCTTCAGTGGCTACTTTCAAATATGGGGGACTTTTACAAATCCTACGGCAATTACCCTTTGCTGTAAGGGGTAGGCTGTAAGTGACTGACACTTGCACCTTTGCTTTCCTTCCACGAAGAGAACGCCGTAGTGTGGTTCTTGCCACTGCAGTCTTCTTGGGGATCACCTCGAAGGAGGTCAAATGCTGTGAAGTTGCGGGGAGCATGTAGAACCCAGTCACTCGACATCTGAGGCCTTTGTCGTCACGAGATATGTGACATTCGGGTCAAACTACACGTCATGACGCTCGCCGACACGTGCCGCGCCACGCGGCACGCTTACTCGAACCGTCACATCGACCCATCCTCGTCATATTCGCAGTCCTCCCTCACTAGTTTATTGTTGGAGACAGCACCAGCTCAGAACGTTAATACTGTGACGTCCCTCACCTCGTCCTTTCGCTTGACGTGGCTTGCGCTTCCTGTCACCGCGAGATCGGAGTTGAGCTTCTCCTCCTTTCTTCCTGTTGTGAGGCAGCTTTTTATGCAACAATTGCTCTACCATGCATAAACTCTGCCGTAAGAATTATATACACTGCGCCTTCAATGCACGTGAAAAACGAGATTTTTTTTTACATTCACAATAAATTTCTGCGATATAATGTTCAAGTCACAGGCTGCCAACTAGCCTAAGCCGATGCTTTACCAAATTATATTAATTTAGATCAATCGATCGGGAAAAAATGTTCCGCGCGAATGAACTTAAGCCCGAATGAAAAAATGTCCTAATGTGCATTGATGTCTGGTAAAGTAATACCCTTGTCACACGGGCAGTCTAACCGCAGTTAAGCACGACGGCCGTTACGTCTAACGGCTGTTGTACCTTGTCACACGACAACCCTAACCGCAGTTAATCCGCTAACGATCGTTTTCGTAAACGGAGGTAGGCAACCCCTGTTAGCGCCGTAAACTGACAACATGGCGGCCCCCATGTCGGACGCGAGCGGCTCGGCTCCCAGCGAAATAACGAGCCAAAAGCGTGTCAACTGGACCGTTGCGACGACAGAGGCGTTGAAACGCATTTGGGAAGATAAACTACCGGCTTCGAGGTACAAGTTTGTCCGTGCTGCAAAAATCTCGTGTGCATTTCACGAGATTCATACACTGCTGCGTTCGTTCATTAAACAGGGCTTCACGCTATTTGATAGACGCGCATCAAAACTCGCTGCTAACGCGTTCATAATCGAGCGTGAAGCCCTAGACAAGGCGGTGTTATAGCGGTGTTGCACGAACGCAGCCATGTATCAACTAAAGAACGCTTGGAAGCGCTGAAAACGTGTGACAGCGCCTCTGTCTGGTTTACGGTAACTGTGGTTAAATCCGCTAACTGCAGTTGGGTATAACAGCGGTTAAGCTTACCCGTGTGACAAGGGTATTAATCGTTAAGTAACAATTCTATTTACCAGTACTTTACGCTTCACGAGTAATACAGTACTATATTGCAAATGTGGCATAGGGCTGAGTCAACAGTGTTGCAACATTGCCGATTAAATAGTGACCTTCGGCTCGAGATGGCAAAACTCATTCAAATATCGAAGCATCGAGGCCGTGATTGCAGTAAGTATCCTCGATGTGAGTGACTCAGTAGGACTGCGAGTTTCGACTAGTTGCGGAGTAGCAATATCTAAAGCCCTACAAACTGAGTGGTTCATACAATTGGAAGCGAAGCGTTTAAATACAGGGGAGGGATGAATAAGCGCCACCAGGGGCTCTAAGACATGATCGAGAAGGCGAGGCGAAATAGGAATGTACCCAAGCACCTTTATGCGCTCCTCTTCAATCCTTACTCTCTTTCGATTCTTCACTGGGCGGCTCTATGAAGCAATCGAAACGAAAGAACCAACTAGTATGACGCTGGGAAGCAAGTAAGCTCCCACAAGTTGAACGTCTCGCGTACCTATTAGGTGTCTGCAATGTTCGGGGCTCCTTATGAAATCAGCGCCAGTTTTCAGTCGCCCTGAACTTCCAATTCCAAGCCTTTTATTCAGACGCAAACAACAGCTTCACTCTTGAGCCTCGATGTTTACAAAACCCCGTCAGCGGCCTTAGTGTGGTGATCCAAAGCATCTCCAGAAGCTCATTAACCGAGCTCTGAAGACTTCTTTTCAAGGAAAACCCTGTGCCCATTTTGTACTCTTTTCATAGAGGCGGGCTTCGTTAGCATACCTAGTCATCTTACTGAAGATGGGCTCAGCCAACGGTGAAGTTTCGCCCACGCCTTCAACACTCCTCGCCTCTTCGTCTACTTTCGGCACGACGTCATTCGTTCGTTGTTTCATCGAGCAGCACACGACGAACAACGACATGCCGTTTTCATCGTGCCGATGGTTCTTCTTTTTATTGCCCTAGAATAAATCTTTGTCGGTTTTTCTTCTTAACCAATTTACGCGTAATATATTGCTACGGACAGCAGTAAAAAGACAAATACGTTAAAGAAGACGGCGACGATTAGGAGCCTGTTTTGTGCCAAAGGACGGTCGTGAAGATAAAAAATATCGCGATACGACAATCGAATGCGGTAGAGGTCGTCAGCATCCTTTCATGGCATGTCTGGTGCAATCATTCTCTTCAGGTCGTCGATAACAGAAGCGACGGACTGCGAAGGATTGGTGTGGTCGGTAGTACCATCCTCCAACGTCACTGATGCTATTGAGTGATCATCGAAGGCCCTAATATGTGTCGGAGATATCCCCCGTGGCAGCACTTGCGTTGTCAAGCCAAAGTTGACCACTGGAAAACAAGTACGATTGGATGTAATAGATAAAACAGAACGAGGCCCTGCAATACCTTGATGAAGAAGAGCATCCGTGACAGGAGCCACGAAGTACTCGCCATCGGGCACTGGTGGGGATGGTACCAAGTCAACGTATGTCAGAGCTGGGGGTGGTAAGTGAACCAAGTCCGCGGCGCTAAGACGAATGGGAGGCGGTTCACTGTGATCTAGTAGAGGGAGGTCAAGGCGGAGGAGTACCGGTAGAGCAGTCTATGAGGGCCGAATGAGCAGAAAGTTCAAGCCTAGGATGGCGTCGTCGGCGAGAACAGTGAGGACAACGACGATAGAGCGATCGGGTATTGCTTGTTGCGCCTTTTCATTAAACACACCTCCTGTGAACACCACAATACGCCCTTCCTTGTCCGACGGCATAAGTCGAAAGTCATTTTCTTTGAAGAAAGACACAACCAATCTTGTTGGGTCTCTGGCCTTTCCAAACCCAACCTTGTTGGCCGTCCGACATAGAGCATCCACTGTCCAAAAGGCAACGTTCTTTAAGAAGAGAGGTACGAGTTGTATCAGTGATACGTCTGTTTGTCTTTTTCAAAATGATCCCGTACGATGCTGCTCACTCTAAGTTAGGAGAGCTATCGCTACCAACTGCCTTGATACCGCCCTTATGAAGTCGTGTCCTCACGCCATGCAGGTTACTTTTGAGAACCAATTGGCACGGCTATACGCAGCCGGCTTTCCGAGCTCGGTCGTGGTGGCCGTTTCGAAAACCCTTCTTCAGAAGGTGAAGGGCATAAAAAGGGAAACGTCTAGCCCTGTCCAAAAAGGAGGCAAGCCCGCATGGTCCCGTACGTCCACCAACTTTCCCACAACCTGAAGAAGGTTGCTAATTGATACAGTGTGCTTATAGCCTTCTCGGCTCCACGCAAATTGGCCGGACTGTGTCCGGGAATCAGCCGCGTTGACAAAAAGCTCGGTTGCCAGAGGAAGCACACCAGACCTTACGTGAAATGCACGACGGGCGTTGTATATGAGATACCGCTGTCGTGTGGGAAGACGTACGTGGGCCAAACTGGGCGATGTGTCAACGACCGAGCACGGGAGCATGAATTATCTTTAAAGAATAAAGGAAACGCGCACTTACCTCCGCATTGTGTAGCCTGCAATTGTGAACCTCTGCTTCGTGAGATCCAGATATAGCGCGAGAGTTATTGGAGGCGTTTCACATTAGGAAGAGAGGCACGAGGTGTACCAGTGATACGTCCGTCTGCCTTTTTCAAAATGAGATGCAACTATTTGATATGAAAGCGTGATTTTTTCCCTTACTGACGCACGCATGCGCAAATGGTTATATGTTGTTAGCTTCACCTTCCGAATAAACAGTTGAAGTTTAGCGCCCGACCTTACTGCTTTCTCCTACTTTTTTCCCGTGCTTTCTTTCACACTTGGAAGGGTAGCACTAGTAGACACGGACCAGAGGAAGACACACGGACACACAGACGGAAGCGCTAAAATCACAGTTTGCGCTAAAATGTACCCTATAGATTTCAACCAACTTGCCTAGCAACAAGTCGTAGTATATTGACATTCTAGTGTGTTATTTGACACGTTACTGTAGTATTTGTAAGATTGGGCTGTTGAGAGAGAGAGAGAGAAATGTTTTAATGAAAAGCTGAAGATGTTTGCCTCGCTATTCGCCTGACATGCTACTCCAGGTGCTCCAGGGTGATGATTATGATATATACACTGATAACCACACATACATACATAGACTACACTGTTTACAAAGTTTCGGTCAGGCTTGTGGCCCGCAAGAAAGTCAGCAGCGCTTTCGTTGCGCGTAACGCACAGGTGCTGTTTTGCCATGGGCCCAGAATGTGCTGCAGTTCTAAGCACGAGTCCAGTTGAAGGTGCAAAGCCGCCTTCAGAGAAAGTCTTTCTGTTGCGTATCGCCTGCATTCGCAGAGAACGTGTTTTAGGTCTTCTAGGACGTTACATTGAACGCACAACGGTGAGTCCGAGACAGCTTGATTTTGTTCTTGAAGTAGTGAGTGTAGGCGACGTTAAGTCTGATGCGGTGCAAGCATGTTTCCTCTTGTCTGTTGAGGTCTCGCGGCATATCGAAGGCACACGATGGATCAATTTTGTAAAGAGGCCCATACTGGTGACTGGCATCTGTCCAGAGGGATCGCTGGAAGCGCCATGCATGTGCCGATACAAGTGTCGCCGCGTCTTTTCTCGAGAAAGGTATTTCAACCATTTCTCTCGAGGCGTCATGTCCAGCTTTGGCAGCGTCATCAGCCTGGACGTTGCCTTGTATTCCGCAGTGGGCAGGTATCCACTGTAGAACAATGCGGTGATTCAATTCGCAGGCTTTATTGCATAGGCGTTTGATGTCCATTACGAGCTGTTCCTGCGTGCTTGGGGACTTCAGAGACTGTAGCGCCGATCTTGAGTCAGTGAAGATGACCCAAGACTCGGCTGTCTGGTCTACGATGAAATTAAAAGCAGCCCGTAGTGCGGCCAGTTCGGTGGCTGTAGATGAAGTACGGTGACTGAGAGTGGCACAAATGGTGACATTGGCAGACGGAATCCATACCCCAATGGCAGATGACGTAGGCGTGACAGAGCCGTCAGTGTAAATACGACGGTGAGCCTTGTAGCTGTTTTCCATGTGCTGCAGAGTGAAATATGTTAGTGCTGGTCCGGGTGTGCGCCTCTTGTTACTGAACCCAGGCACGAAAGTGATTATTGACCACGAAGGAATTTTCCACGATGGCTCCGCAGGCATTGACGCGCTTTGATAATGCAGCGGGAGTAAGCTCCGTACCACAGGACCGCTGTCTGAAGCAAGCGGATGACCTGGCACTCTGGTGGCATAGCGCAAGTGGACACGAAGAAACTCCTGCTGTAGGAGCACTGGAGCTGATAGGCGTCTGCTTTCGGCAAGGGTTCCGATAGTTGATGTATTTTTTGGTAGGCCAAGGCACACCCTCAGGGCTTTTGCTTGAGCTCCAGTGAGTGCTTGTATGTTGGTTTGGGAAATTCCATGTAGCGCAGGCCTTCCTGCGCTACATGGGCTGTTTAGCTCACCGTTGTGTAAAACGTAATAATAGATGTCCATGTGTTCGTTACGCTGCGACTCGTACCGTCTCTGATGTTCCATGAGCGTCGTCATTTGATACACTACAGAGATAAGCGAATGTGCAGAAATGATTTCTTTGAAGCAAGCGTCTTTCATTACACAGATAGAAAATAAGAAAAATTACAAAGGAACGAACAGTTTTACGCTAGAAATAGTTCGCAAGCGCAATGTACACATAAGAAAGACGTACAAATATGCGCGCACGAAGCGCTAGAGAAAATAACTAAGGAGAGCCACCTGTAATAGACGTATACTTCAATTACATCATCAGTGTCCAATTGGTGGTGTGTGCTAAAGCCACCTTGAGGGCACAAAATCACAAAAACATGGCTGATCCCTCTGTCGTAGGAATCGGTATAACACGAAGAAAAACGTGTCTTTACAGACGTAGTGGAGCTTTTGTTGTGCATTGTTTCGCCCCGAGGGCGAAGGAGTGAATGCTATAGCAACAAGTTGTAATGTCACGCGAAGAACGGCAAGCAGCTCGAAACTTGCAACGCGCTGCTCAAGCAGAAAGGATGCACGGAACGAACATACAGAGGATGAGCGCGAACTAACTGTCACAGCTCGACAGTTAAAGCGCGCTGGTCAAATACAAAGGAGGACGCACGAAACGAACGCACAAGTATACACAGGATGAGCGCGAACTGTGACAGTTGTACCTTATTCGATTGTGAGCAGCGCGCTCCTTTCGCAAAAGCGGCCGCTGCAGGGAGCGAAGTGACCTTCATGCTCTCTGTAACTTCAACGCAAGCTTGCTTGCGGTGAGAGCGCAAGACGTACAAACCACCGCCATCACAGATAAGCGCGCGCGCTCGAGCGACTACGCCCTGTAGAAGCGGACGCAGCGGACGCTCATCTCAACACCTAGGGCAACGACCTTTAAAGCGCGCACTTCGAGCCCTTCGCGCCATCTCGCTAGTGATAACGAAAACGCGCTGATGTACCCCGATCTCTGAGTATCGCCGCCGGCAAATGGTGTATATAAATAACACGCCGTTAGTACGCCGAGGAACGTGCCGTTTGTGGCGGAATCGTTTCGCTCTGCGCGCTGGGGATCGCGGGGTCGTAAGTTCGAGTCGCGGTGACGGAAACTTTTTCTTCTAGTTTTTTCTTTGCCATATGTTAGTCTTTATAGTTTACAACGTCATATCCGTGACGGAAATGCGTCAGTAGAGCCGTCGTGGACCCCAGCATAAAACACTTTCGTGTTAAAAAGTCACAGTTTCCCCGCAAAGGCGAAGCAATGAATGCGATAGCAGGGTCATTCCACGCCAACTGTCCCAGCCGGGGCGCTCGAAAAAAATCCATTTCTCTGAAAAAATCTGAGAAATTTACGCACATATAGACACTAGTTCTACAGTATTTTCCCAAAATATTTTGAGCGGCAAAAATTTGTCGGTTCACGTGAGCTCCATTTGAACTTCTCAATATGCTGGAAAATCAGGTACGAAAGAAAAATTCGCTATAAATGGACCGTTTCACGCATTCTTTCGAAACTTGCTTTTTTGTGTTTTTAGAGCATCTCGCTTTTATTATAGGACAGTTGCTTAGAGTAGCTTTATATTTTTCGCTCCTTAGCGCGCAGGTAAAATTGAGTAAATTGCAGCGTTTTCGGGAATTTCTTTACAAAAGACGATTGTAGATCAAATACATCAATTATTTTTATAGAACTCTCCATCATATCACCTTGATATGTATTATACAATATAAATTATTAACAAAAGGAACTGAAAACCATGTGCTACAAATATGCTACCTCTTTCTTTTATGCAGTAAATTCAGACGGTTTGTATTGCCCCCATATAAAAATAATGCAATGGTGGGACTAAATTCAAAAATTTTTTTCTTGACTAAAGCAAAAACTACTTCGATTAAACTTTCTGTGGACGAAGTTGTTATGATTCTTAATCATATGTGCTTTTCTGCTTATTTTTTCTTGGACCACCTTAGGGTGCTACAGACGTCTGAACATAGGCCAATGTAGCGTTTTTTCCAAGTTCAGGATTTTATTTTAGAGCGTGTGTGCCGCACACAGGCAAAATAAAAACTTTAGAAAATAGTACGTTTTATGGAGAGTTCTATAAATATAATTGATGTATTTGGTCTGCAATTGACTTTTGTAAAAAAATTCCCGAAAACGCTGCACTTTACTCCATTTTACCTACGCGCTAAGGAGCGAAAAATATAAAGCTATTCTAAGCAACTGTCCTATAATAAAGGCGCGATGCTTTAAAAACACAAAAAAGGAAGTTTCGAATGAATGCGTGAAACGGTCCATTTATAGCGAATTTTTCTTTCGTACCTGGTTTTGCAGCATATCGAGAAGTTCAAATGGCGATCACGTGGCGGAACAGTTTTTGCCGCTCAAAACATTTTGAGAAAATACTGTAGAACTAATGCCTACATGTGCGTAATTTTCTCAGATTTTTAAGAGAAATTGATTTTTGTCGAGCGCCCAGACTGGGGCAGTTGGCGTGGAATGACCCAGCAACAAATTGACGTGAGGCTGGCACGTAACTGTTTTGTAACCGATCTCGCGTAACTACAAAACGCTGGTGTAAGTGAATACGGCCGCTCCAGGGAACGATGCTCTCCGCATAGTCACTTCGCATTGAGAGCGCAGCACGTAGAAGGGTATAGGAGCCGCCCGCTGTGATGGCTTTCGAGATGGCTTTCTTGCCACTCGTCGTAAAGTTTCACGTTTGTGCCTGTACCATAAGTTCTTCCATTCCTTGCCACCAGGCAATGCATTCATCAGACCTGCACATCGGACATCGCGCCATTCTCACCCCAACGCCGTCTATCCCGTACGTTCTAAAACAAAGACCTTCCAGAAGTAATTTTTCCTGCAGGCTGCGCAAGACTGGAACGACCTTCCCGCCCACATCGCCATGTCATCTCAGTTTGCCCAATTGAAAACTGCAGTAGAAAGCCATATTTTATCCTTGTAAATGTGATCTACTGCTGTTATTTTTTTGTTGTTATTGTTGGGGCTGTTTTTGCTTTTTTGCTTTCTTTTTATCTATCATGTTTTCTTGCCCACCCCTCATGTAATGTCCCTCGGGACCCTTGAGGTACTAATAAACGAATAAACGAACGATAGCGCGCGCGCCAGCGATCGCGACCGCGACCGCGCCCTTAGATTCAAAATTCAAAGTTGCTCCTCGCGCGACACTCCCCCACCCTCCCCTCGCGTCTTCGCGTCTTTTTTCATGCTCTTTAAAGAAGGGCGTGGCGTTTCCTGTCTGCTTCCACGGCAGGCCTTCCGAGCGGGGTGATGTTATCTCATGCACCCTTCGAGCGACGGAAACGGGACGGCTCGTTTGATCTCTGCTTCGGTCGCGTTCGTCGTACCCGCTCGCGCGCTTTTAGCCGCGGTAGATGTGCGGGGGGATTTTATCGATTTGGACTTCATACCGGAAGGACATGATGGCGACGGCGACGGCGACGGTTACGGCAACGGCGACGGCAGAAACCCATCGAGACTGTCCATATAATTGCTATCGCAATAAAAACAAGAAAGTCAAGCAAGCGCACGCCGAAGCGCCATTCGCCGGTGTTATGTCTATTTCGCGCCTACAAACTATGTTTAGAAAACCACACCGACTAGTTCAAGATGTTCTTTTGAAAGGCGTTTCCAGTCTCCTGAGCTTGTCGTGTGTCGTTTTTCTTTTCTTTCTTGTGGGGAGGTTCTTGTATTCTTGCACTGTGCGAGAAGATTTTGCACTTTTTCACGTCGACGCCTACATCGCTTTCTGCACAGCAACAATAACAGGAAGAAGTGATGTCCGCATAGTGTTTCACCACACACTTTCAAAAGTAGGCATCTTTTCAAAAGCACGCGGGCATATTCTCATGAAATTCACGCGAGTGCCTTTTTTTTTTCACGCCAAGTGCACTCAAGCAACGGCGCTATGACAGCTCTAGCGAGTCGGTCGCCTACGCACTTTTGTTATGGTCAATAACATTGGTCGTATGCATTGCTTGCTTTTCTTTTAAAAAGACAGACGTTTCTTCCTTACCACAATCGCGCTCTGTCTTTCTCGTGCCGGTAGCAATTTCTCGGAGTGCAGCCTCGCATTCTTCTCTGCCTCGATTTGCATACGAGGTGTCGGCAACATCGAATTTCCATATTCTGTTTCGCAAGAACCCATCTGACAGCTGCGTGTATACTGATGCTGTTCTTAAGCCTACTTCATTCCCTCAGGGCCACGTGGCCAATGCTAGCAATCCATAGGGGTACTTTTACAAGCAGTGAAATATTAGCGCTGAAAATAAATGAATTCTGGGGTTTGACGTGGCAGAACGGCGATCTCAATATAAGGTACACCTTATAGGTGGACGCCATTAAGCTATCGCGGCGGTTGCGGGATTATTATTACGCTCCTTCGTGCTTTTAATTCCCTACTGTTATATGGTGCATATGCACACTATACAATTCGGTAATTCAGTGCTGCTACGCTAGTGGGTTCATACGGTCTTACGGAAGAGAGAAACTAACGTGTGGCTGATACCTCCAGTTTTCTAATAGGAAACACCTCTAATAATCATTCAGCCTTCAAGTGCAAGCACTAGCTGTCATCAGCCAATGCTAGCCGAGATTAACCACTGCGGCTAGCAAGCGCGTCAGGCCATGTGCTGAAAAAAGTATATTGTTTAGTATTAACTACAATATATAATTTGGTGTATAAACGAAGAGGGATTATATATACCGTAAAATGCCGAGCAAGCGCACCCCTCCCTTTTTTGGGAGATCCGAAATGGGCGCCAGTGACCGACCAAGCGCCCCCCCTCCCCCTTCTCCTCTCCTCTGCGGCCACGTTTTTTTTTCAAGACGAGCATCGCTTCTATAATGAATGAGTACACTGAATGAGTACACTGAGTACACAAGAATGAGTACACTGAACGCGTATCTAATGCTGTTTATGAAATTCCGCTGTCATGTGGCCGGTCGTATATTGGTCAAACCGATCGCTGCTTCAATGGTTTGACAGTAACAGTGTGCTTGATTGGGCTGGTTGGGGCTGCATGGTATACGAAGTGACGAGGGGGAATAAAAACAGTAAATAAATAAAGCATTTCATTAGAAACATGGATGGGCATTTTTTATTTTTAGCGGCTCTCCCGCCGCCATCTTGAATTTCGGTCCGGGACCGAGCAAGCGCCCCCCCCCTCCTCCAAATCAGGTCTTATTATCCTTCACCGTAGCGGGGGGGGGGGGGGGCGCTTGCTCGGCATTTTACGGTATATATATATATATATATATATATATATATATATATATATATATATATATATATATATATATATATATATATATATATATATATATAAATTCATCGTCGCGACTCTTCTTACTTTTTCCTCAGGTTTCTTACTTCCTTTTCTGTTGACTTTTTTGCAATTTTCTCTTTTCTTTTTTGTTTTTTACTTTTCTTTTCTTTTTTACTTTTTCTCTCTCTCGGCTCGGAGGACGATGATATAAAAGCGCATCGAAGCCTGGTAAATTTCGTCTTGATGAAGATTGGCCTCCGATCGAAACGTCACAAATAAAATGTTCTTTTGGAGCGTGTGTGTGTGTGTGTGTGTGTTTGTGTATGTGTGTGTGTGTGTGTGTGTGTGTGTGTGTGTCTGTGTGTGTGACGCTATGAATGGGAGGCGTGCCGTGGTTTTACTGCACTGCTCGCACACTTCTTCCTCGTTGGCTTCTACCAGCCAGCCTTGCATGCCTGCTTACGTCACAGGATTACCCCTCCCCTCGAAAGAATGCGCAGTAGTTTTATGTCACAATGAACTTCCGTAAACTCGCACAGAAGCAATGGGAAGGCACAGCGCAACTGAGACAATGGACAAGAACATGCAACACACACGAGCGCTGACTTACACCTGGATTTATTTTGCACCAAAGTGCCTCATAAATGCGCTTAAACTTGACAAATGACACATCGGGAGTCAAACGGAAATGCTCGTTTTTTGAACCAACTCATCCAGAACAAAGTCTTACTGTATCGCACAAAAGACCACATGAGAGGGCAGCAGTCCGGTGATATTAAGGCGAGCTCTGGTGGGCGAGGCTGGCTGTTGCGTTCAGGGCAGCAGAAGCACGCCCTGGGCGTGGAAAGTGCTGATGACAGCTTGCATTCTTACGAGGAATGAACGATGTTGGAAGGTCGGCAGCTCGGACTTCGTAGGCGTCGCATTCTTTGTCGTGATTGGTACACCCACCGGCCTTCCAGTTTGCGCGCTCGTTGATCGAGTCTGATTGGACGATGTATCCGATCCTGCGGATTACAAGGGGTGATTTCGCTTCTTTCTTGTCGTTTTCTGTTGTGCTGTCGTAGTTGTTGTGATCGTAAGCGAGATGATGATCTCTGGTGCAGAAGGCGTCTCCAGCGGCGTTCTTTTATGCCAAGATGTCTTTCATTTTGAATTTGTCTTGGGGTAAGAGAGCTTGTTTTCCGACATCCTTCTTTAATCCTGATTTGTGTTTTCCATGAAGATTTCCTTCGTCGTTGTCCTTGTTCGAGTATCTGTTGTCGCTTATGTCGATCGACTTGTATGTGCTGGCCTTGCTGATGCTGCTCTGGAAATTGCTGATGTGGTGCCCCTTTCTGAACATGACTTTGATTTGCTTCACAAGTTGATCTAGTGTCCCGTTGGTAGTTGGTGTATGGTGGGCTGTTGTGTTGCTTGTCCGTCGGCAGTAAAGGCTTGGTCAATTGTGAATGCGTGTCGCTTCGCGGAGCTATTGAGCTTAGAACATCCGACGAAAAACCCTGCTCTAGAAAGTTGTGGTGTGATCTGGCTTCGTGCAGGTTCACCAGCTCTTTGAGAGTGAGTGTAAGCATCTTTTGAGGTGTGTCTTCAGGTTTATCGGTAAGATTGACGTGGGGTGATGCCAAACCCAATTGTGGGCCATGCATGCGACACGAGATGTCAAGTGCATCTGGGGCTTAAGTAATAATAAACCGTTCACCGAAGGTAGTTCGTGGATATGGCGTGGAAGGAGCTTGCGTCATCAGAAGTCACACCTGCGCTTTTGTTTTCATTGTTGGAACTGGCGCTGTGTGGTGAATCCACATCGCTTCGACATTCCGGTAATTGAGCGCTCGAAGTTACCGCAACAGACATGGCTTGACCCAATTCCGAATCTTTGTCGCTTTGCGTAATAACAGAAAAAAAACACGGTTGATTCCTCGTCACAGGAATTGGTATAACACGAAATTGAAACGTGTCCTCGCAGAAGTAGTTGAATGTTTATTATGCACTAATATACGAGGGCTTGCACAATGTCTATCGGTGTTTGGCAGCTATAGCACCGCTTGATTTGTACGCACCCACGCTGACGCCTGCTGGTACATCTCCATCCCAACGACTATAATGTCCATGAACATGATTTAACCTTTGTGGTAGCTTTAGTAGTTTAGATACACCTGGACACAGCATATGGTGAATCCCGCGCAAAGATGGCTTTGAGCCGCGTTCACATTGCACATAATAAGCATTAACTAGACATGTAATCTTTCAAAGAGTCGTCATTTGAAGAATAAAAAATCATGCCATATCCACGAAGTGAATGATGATTGAGGAGCTGGCTCGGAGAAGATCGGGAAAACCCGAGAAGATCGGGAAAACGTGACAGAGTATCGCAAGAACTTTACAGGTTAGTGTCATTAGGTATAATATCACCAGTCAAGCATTCTAACTGGGCGACGCCCATCGTGCCTGCTCTGAAGAAGGACGGCTCGGTCAGAATATGCGGAGACTTTGAAGCTACTCTCAATCCCGCTTGTGTCACGGAACAGTACCCGCTTCCAGTAATTCAAGATATCTTTGCGTCATTAGGAGGTGGCCAGTTGTTCAGTACGCTCGACTTGCGGGACGCATATCACCGGGTGGCTCTGGACAAGGATTCCCGGAAGCTCTGCGTTATAAATACTCATAAAGGCCTGTTTTGTTACAATAGGCTTCCTTTCGGCATTTCTTCCGCTCCAACCATATTTCAAAGAAAAATAGATACAATACTGGCTGGCCTACCTGGCGTTCAGGCTTATTTAGATGACGTTCTGGTCTCTGAAACGGTTGGCGATGGCGGAGCATGGCTGCAAAATGTGTTTGAACGGTTCAGAGAACATGGCGGGAAGCTCAGGTACGATAAGTGTAAACTTAGCCAGCCATCGGTCACTTATCTTGGGCATCGCATTGATCAAGCCGGCCATCACCCAACTGCGAAGAATGTAGATGATATCATAAATGCCCCTAGTCCCGAAAACCTAAACGAGCTGCGTTCGTTTCTTGGGATGATAACGTTTTATCCAAAGTTTTTGCCGAACATGTCAGATACGTTGTTTAGTTGTTGAAAAAAAAAAAACGCGTGGTGGCAGTGGAAGTCATCCCAGGAATCTGCATTTCCCAAGGCAGAGCAGTGTCTTAAAGATGCCGAGGTACTGGTGTATTTTGACCTATCAAGACAACTGAAGTTGGAATGCGACTCATCCGCTCGTGGGATAGGCGCCGTTCTTTTTAACACAAAAGTGTTTTATGCCGGGGTCCACCACGCCTCCACTGACGCATTTCCGTCACGGATATGACGTTCTAAAATATAAAGACTAACATATGGCAAAGAAAAAACTAGAAGAAAAAGTTCCGTTACCGGGAGTCGACCTTACGACCCCTCGATCCGCAACGCGAAACGACTCCGCCACAGACAGCACGTTCTTCGACATTCTAACGGCGTGCTATTTAGATACACCATTTGGCGGTGGTTGTACTCAGAGATCGCGGTATGTCGACGTGTTTTCGTTATCACTAGCGAGATGGCGAGTAGGGCTCGAACGGCGCGCGTCGCCCCACGTGTTGAGATGAGCGTGCGCCTCTACAGGGCGTGGTCGCTCCTGCGCGCGCGCTTATCTTGTACGTCTTGCGCTGTCACCGCAAGTTTGCGCTGATGTTACAGAGAGCACGAAGGTCACGAAGGTCACTGCGCTCGCTGCAGCGGCCGCTTTTGCGAAAGGAGCGCGCTGCTCACAAACAAATAGGTTACAACTGTGACAGTTCGCGCTCATTCTGTGTATACTTCTGCGTTCGTTTCGTGCGTCCTCCTTTGTATTTGACCAGCGCGCTTTAACTGTCGAGCTTTCACAGTTGTTAGTTCGCGCTCATCCTGTGTATATTCGTTCCGTGCGTCCTTTCTGCTTGAGCAGCACGTCGCAAGTTTCGAGGTGCTTGCCGTTCTTCACGTGACATTACAACTTGTTGCTATAGCATTTATTCCTTCGCCCTCGGTGTGAAACAATCCACAACCACGGCCGCTACATAAAAAAAACAGGTGCGGCCTGCTGCGTGGCGCCGTAACGGCGTCCGGGGCCTAGTTCTCCTTGCGCCCGCTCTGGCGCCACCACACCGGTACAGCTGTTCACGGAGAAGCGCTTCGACAGCCGCGTTTGTACGCGCGACACCTACTCCAATCAGGCCGTAGATTACGCGTTTTATAGCTGCACATTACAGGTTGAATATTGAAGTCGTTATTAGAAATGCCGATTACCCCACATATGTGAACGGTTTGCCCTAGGACTACCAATATTTGTAGAGTGGGCCTCAGTACTCTTCATGAAGGTTGCCCGCTTTACTCACCTGAAATTAAAAGAAGTTCTCGTTATTACGAAGTATGCTGAGTATATTTACGTGTTTCTTCAAGGCGAAGTAGTGAGTGATGCAGGCACTCAGGAGGGTGGCCGCGTTTTCTGCCGAAATTTGACTTTTCCTCTGTCTCTCTATTCTCGGCAATGAACAAGCGCGGCAGTTTATTAAAGGTGCATGACATGAAATCAGCAGCATGTAGTGCGGATAACCGGGAAACAGAGTTGGGACCGCAGTCGGAAGCAAAATCCTAATCTTCGTGTTCTTTTTATAGTCATCCTCAGTGAAATGTAATGCACATACCAGCGACCTGTCGCTTGGCTCCCATTTACTTGCTTTCCCTGATGGCCCTTGGCGAGAAATATTCTTCAGCCACGCTTCGCGACGCTGCAGATCGCTAGGGAATTCGTGGTACTTCATAGTAGCGTCTCTTCTCGCGTTTGAATTGCACAGCGGCACACAACAGCTTCGCGGCACCTCACCGCTGGAAAAAACCGTCCGCCACAGACGCGCACACAAAATAAACGCACTCAGGCGCAACAAACACGAGGAAAGCTACTCACACACACGATCACACAAAAAAGCACACGAACAACGCATAAATTCCGAGCCGACCACATTGTAGCACCACGGCCGCTGCATAATGGTAGCACGAACTGGCCTCTGCTTTGCGGACCGCGCTAGTGGCGTCCTCACCAAAAACTGCGGCCGCAACTGTGAACTCGACCGGGGCGCGCTTGCCCATTGACTGCGACGCGACGCAGCAGGCCGCACCTGTTTTTTTTTTATGTAGCGGCCGTGCCACAACAAACGCTCAACTACGTATGTGAAGACATGTTTTACTTTCGTGTTATACCGATTCCTATGACAGAGGGATCAACCATGTTTTTTCACATAATTGGAGGCACTAACAGGCCAGTCGAATTCCGGTCAAGGACCCTTACAAAAGCCGAAAGAAATTATTCTCAATTAGAAAGAGAAGCACTGGCACTTGTTTTTGGAGTTACTAAATTCCGGGATTATCTCGTAGGTCGAGAGTTCGTCCTGGTTACCGACCACCAGCCACTTCTGCGACTGCTGAGACCCGACCACCAGACGCCTGCAATGGCCGCAGCTCGCATCCAACGGTGGGCTCTTTACCTGCGAGGTTACCGTTACAAGCTTGAATATGCCCCAGGAAGGCAGCTACTGAATGCGGATGCGCTGAGCAGACTGCCGCTGCGGTGCTAAGGTGCCGTCACGGAACCTGAACCTGAAGAGTACGTATTTTCTTTGAAATGCCTGGATGAAGGGATAGTCACAACGCGCGAGCTGAAGGAGCTGACCGCCAATGACTCGATCTTATCCCGGGTAAAACAAAACGTGTTGCACGGTTGGCCGAAAGGCGCAGTACGTCTTGACCCTGCCTTAGTGCCTTTTGCGGATCGCCAGTTAAAGCTATCTCTGGCACACGAACTTGTCTACTGGGGACATCGTGTCGCCATACCTGCCGCAGCGCGGAAGCGTTTGTTACAACTACTGCATGAGACTCATCAAGGCTCTTCTGCAATGAAAACAGTGGCGCGATCGTTGTTTTGGTGGCCAGGAATAGACCGCGACATAGAGTTAACAGCAGCGCAATGCACCAACTGCATTGACAATTTGTCTATGCCTCCAGCGGCGCCGCCTTTATGCTGGCCACAAACACAAGAGAGATGGTCGCGTGTTCACGTCGACTTTGCAGGGCCGATAGAAGGTAAAATGGTATTCGTAGTTGTGGATTCTCACACGAAATGGATGGAAGCGGTGCCATTGAACCAGGCTACTTCGGCAACCACCATTAACTGTCTGCGTGACATATTTAGCCGTTTCGGTGTACCAAGAATACTAGTGTCTGATAATGGAACGCATTTTACTAGTCACGAGTTTGCAATATTTGCTGACAGAAACTGCATTTAACTTCATAGCTCTGGTTTCGTCGCTGTCTTCAGAGTGAGAAGCCAAGGCTGATTTTAGGTCACTTTTAAATTTATTACAATTTACAAAGACTCGGACGTGAGAACATGGTGGAGTTGTCGGGCAAGAAATTTCAAAACTTATCGGAAAATGGTCACTGTTTGTGGCCCAGTCCAGCGCTGCATAGTGCATAATGAACGTCAGCATAATGAACGCCATCCGGTGGCAAAGAAGAACTATAAGAAAAAGCTCGGTTGTCAAGAGTCGAACCAGTGACCTCTCAGTCCACGACGATGGCTGGCGTGCGTTTAGCCTACTGCGCTACCACCCAACACGTAACGGAGGTTAAATGAATGCGCCATTTATCTTTCACACTTTCCTCTCGCAGTGCTCTTCGATGGATGGATGAATGTTATGAGCGTCCCCTTTTTAACAGGGCGGTGACATGTGTGCCACCAGGCTTGAAAAAAAAAACCCGCATTTCCCCGAAGGGGAGTATGAGGAAGTGCGAAGCACGGGGTGATGCTATGAGGGGGCGCGCGCGACTAAACTGCAGAGCCGAGCGCAGGAGACGGCAGCGAGAGAGCACGCGCCAGCCGACCCACGGAGGTCTGGCCGTTTTTAAGTGCAAAGCACTTTTACTGATGATGATGATCTGTCTTCCGAACTCGTTCCAAAGAACCCGCAACGCGTTCAACTTGTTGGCGGCGTTGCGCACGCCCGAGATGGGGCTCAGGTTGTTGTCGAACCACAGTCGATCGCACACCGCGCAGCTATATCCGAAGCTGCGGTCCAGGAAGTCTCGCTGAAGCGCGCGTCCGGCCGATCGAATTCGAGGGCCCGCGCTCGCTCACGCATCGCGCGTCCCCGCGCCAGATCGGCTTCGGGGTGCTCGGCTCGCTTCGCACGCTTTCGTTCGGCGTCTCGCCGCCGGCCTTCATCACCACAGGCAAGCGCGGGGCGCGCGCAGCCACGGAGCGGAGGGCGGAGCGCGCGCAGTCACGTGGGGCGTGACGTCGCTGCGCCGTTGCTACAGACGCTCCTCTCCGCTCCTCGCGCCGTTGCTATGGGACGGCGGATTCAGGGTCGCTTATAAAGTGCATTCGCACTTAATAAACGCGCCGTTTCTACGACCGTCCCATTCGGCGCGTTTATTTCGTCAACACTTTAACACACCGCGAGGTGGCGGCTTTATCCCAAGCCTCGCTCATAGCATCTATCCATATCGAAAAATAGCTCTCCGACGCTCGCCTGGCTGTCGCCATGGTGTTTCCTAAAATACTTACTAGAGGGACTCTGGTGCTAGAGTCTGTGGGAGCTGCAACGCATGACGCTTCAGCCGGCATGGGAATGATGGGTAGTAGACGGATTTGTGTAAACATCGTTCTTTCGGCTCCGTTTGGCTATGCGTCGCCTGCATCCGCTTTGTAGCTAGGCGAAGTTCAGCTAAAGTCACAATGGGGGTAAATCGGGCTAGTTGGTTGCTCATGATCGTAAAATAACAGCGCAAAAGACGACGTTTGTCGTTTGTCTCTGTGTGTTCGTCCGTCGTCTTTTGCGCTGTTATTTTACGATCATCAGCTAAAGTCAGCAGTTCTACTTCACCAGTTTAACCTTTTTTGCGATAGCCATTATATGGACACTTCTTGAGTAAATAAAACACGCCAAAGAACGAGGACGAACAAAGGAAACGACAGACCACGGCGCTGACTCGCAACTAAATGGTTGCGAGTCAGCGCCGTGGTCTGTCGTTTCCTCTGTTCGTCCTCGTTCTTTGGCACGTTTTATTTACTCAAGATGGAATCAGACCAACTTGCCCAGTTACACGTTCTGATGTGATATGGACACTCTCGGCTGATTTTTGCCGTCGCAGTCGCCGTCAAACCCCGGATATTTATATGTATGTATATATATAAAAAGGCACAAAAAATAAAGCAGAAGAAAAAAATTCTGATGTGCCCGACCGCGGATTCGAACCGGAAAACCCTCGCTCCCCAGCGTGCTGCGTCTGACAACCCAACCACATGCCCTGTATGCGCCGGCAAAATAAGGGCGAGCTATTTAAATACACCATGTACCGCTGGTGGTAAGCAAGTCTCGGAGGAGCGTGAGCGTGTTTTCTATCACGCAACGCTCCTAATTTTCTTTCAATTTCAAAACAGCCCTTAAGAGGCGCACGACAGTGGCCCTTTTCTGTACCCGCTCGTGATGTGGAACGAAAAAAAATCACAGCATATCCACGGAGTGAATGATGATGAGTGGGCGAAGCTGCGGAGGTTCATCGGTAAACCGTGAATCTTCCGTGAATTCTGCCCAGTACATCATCACCGACGTGAGATCTGGCGCGTTTATACTAAAGGTTCGATGAGAGTTATGACGACTTGCAGCTCACTTTAATTTTACATGTACGCTGTGAATTTTCATTGTTTAGAAAACCATTGCTTTAGAAAACATCTGGCGTCTTTCGTTAAGCAGCAGGCGTCTTTTCGTTTTGCTTTAGAAACATCTGGCGTCTTTTCGTTTTGCTGTTAGAAAACATCTGGCGTCTTTCGTTGGTTTATTTCATCGATCAACGGCGTTTTGAACAAAATTTTTATTGTTTAATCACGCACAGGAAAAATCTCACCAGGCACTACTTTGGAGGTAAACAATGGCTGCTAATGGGAATGAGAGACAGAAGAAGTCGGCTTTTCGCTAACACTTGCACTTCTACTTCTACTAACGTTTCCTACTGGAACATGCCAATGGCTGCTAATGGGGAATGAGAGACAGAAGAATTCGGCTTTTAGTTAACGCGCACGCTGCGATTTTTTTATTGTTCAACAACGCACAGGAGAAATCTCCCACTGGCACCACCTTGGAGGTCAAGATCTGGTACTAGCGTTAAGACTGGTTACGCACTACGACGGGGACGAACAGGTGCCGCTTTAAGGAGCTTCGCCCCTAAGAAAAGAAGAAAGAACACCGGGCACACCTCGCATCAGACGCCCCCGTGTGACTGGAGACGCCGGGGGTCACTCCACGCGCCGCAGTTTAAAAGACAAAGAAATATCTTAGAGCGTCTGATTCTCCATTGTATACACCTGAAAACCCAGCGGTCCTAATTTTCTTTCAATTCGAAAACTACCCTTGAGACGCGCACGGCACAGTGGCCCTTTTCTGTGCCCACTCGTGATGTGGAACGAACAAAAAAAAAGATAACAAAAAAAATTCGGCAGATCCCACTTACCGTGGGAATCGATGTTATGCGAAGCATGCACGGGATGGTGATTGTGGCATAATTTTTCATGTTGAGCTAAACTTACATAATGACGCTAGAGAAGTGTGGAAGTGGTATAAACACACTCATATGCTGAAGAGTCGCATATATATTATTTAACCAGTTGTTTACAGTTGCGTAACGGTGCCAACAGCAACATGGGTGTTACCAACACCAGACGCGGTAAGCTGATATGTAGTGCTTATATTCTTCAATACTGGATATCGCGAATTCGAAGAGCACAAAGAAGAAACACTAATGCACAGGACAGGCGTTACTCGCAACTATTTCAGCACAGTTCCCCTGGATATACACACAGCCGAGTGGCAGGCGCACTGCACGTACGTTACATTCACAGTTGCGTTACAGTTGTTATGCTTATACTTATCTGTTATGACGGCAACGCACGAACGTTTCACGAACCTGTGTGTATGTGTAGAAGGGATTCTTGACCGTTCTTGAACAAGGTCGTCGTCAGCGTGATCAGTGAGCACCAGCAGCTGGACCGGACTTGTTAACGGATCCGTTCGTGATCGCGGCTACGAGGGGTCTAAGTGTAGTGAAGTGCGAGGTATAGCACAGCTGGTGGAAATCCTGGATGGCTCTTACGATGAAATGATCTATGATGCCTCCTGTCCTGTACGTGGCAGCGAGCTCTTTTGATTACCTGTCTACATTCAAGCCGTCTTTCACGCAGTATAGAGACCAGGCGTTCTTGGGTCTTGATAAATCAATGTTGAAGTCACCGGTAATGATGAGAGGCCTGGTTCTCTCGGCAGGTTTATTGTAGGAAGCATTGACCCCTGTTTTTGCCTACTTAACGTGGTCCACGTTGCGGACCACGTGAACGAGTGCATGGTAGTTGAGCGTCTTCCAGGAGTGTTCTGTCTTCAGCTTCCTCGCTTTCCTTGTGTCCGCCACGGTGGTGTAGCGGTTACGGTGCTGGACTGCTGACCCGGAGGTCGTGGGTTCGATCCCGGCCGCGGCGGTCGCATTTCGATGGACGCAAAATGCTAGATGCCCATGTACTGTGCGATCTCGGTGCACGTAAAGAATACCAGATGGTCAAAATGAAAACCCCAGCAATTATTATTGTTATCACTTTCCTTGCGTGTCATTGTGTGTTCGCGTTTACTGTGTTGGTTGAGACTTTGTATCACCTGTGGCACATACCCGCATAACATAAACTCTGGTGTGCAGGAATGTGCCACACGTGACTGAGAGAAAGCGTTTCATGACGTACGCGACAGATATTTTGCGTTATTCATGTCATGACCAGTGCATCGTGTTCACCATACACCGATCCCGTGCTGTGCCAATTTTGGCATATTAGAAGTTACGGAGACGATCAGGAGAGCGCCCAGACGTAGGCGGCTAGATAGATAGATAGATAGATAGATAGATAGATAGAAACGCCCAAAGTGCCTGAGGTTCGCTAAGAAATGCTTCGCATTTAAAACACCGGGCACACCTTGCATCAGACGCCCCCGTGTGGCTGGAGACGCAGCGGGTCACTCCACGCACCGCAGTTGAAAAGAAGAACAAACATCTAAGAGCATCTGATCAGCCATTGTCGACACTTGCAGCGCGTTGCTCTAGCAAATAGACGAGATAACTGTGACAGTTGTTAGTTCGCGCTTGCCCTGTGGTAAATATTATGCTTGTCAAGAGGAGAGTAGACGAAGAAGTGACAAGAGAACGTGGGCCCGAGCGCGCGCCCGCATTCCATTTTAACACGAAAGTATTTTATGCCGGGGTCCACCAAGACTTCAATGACGTATTACCGTCACGGAAATGACGTCGAAAAAAGGTACACGATCAGATGGCAAAGAAGAAAAGGTTCCGTCACCGAGCATCGAACCCACGACCGCTCGATCCGCAACAACAGATGCCGGGCACGCCATCCACTGCGCCACGATCACAGCCTCTAGAGGCTTTACAAACGCGCCTTTTATATCTACCACTCTCCCGGTCGGCGGGGTGGAGTTTCCCTCTGGGAGCGGTAAGTTAAAGTAATTCGTCATTACAATGGCCTCCGCGATTAGCACCTGCAACGCGTTACACGTCCGTCCCATTCGGCGCGTTTTCAATAGAAGTTTAATTTTGTCAATGCCTTAACACACCGCGAGGTGGCGACATTGGCACAAGTGTGGTAAAAGCGTCGGCCTCCCTCACAGCATCACGCTAATCCGAACCAAAAATAGCTCTGCGACGCGCGCCTGCCACACTGGCTGTAACACCGCGTTTTCCGCTCACGCGCTCGCCCCGAGAATAGTCACGGCCGGGCTACCGGGGTGGCACGACGCGTTTTGCGTTTCCCTCTAGTCCGGCCGTGGTGTTCAATCACATTTTAACATGCCGCGGGATGGCGAACAAGTTCTGCGTCCAATATTCGACGCTCTTCTGGCTGCTATCACACCTCGTTCTTTGATTACGTTTTCACCGTTGACTGCTAAAGCTTCCACGAGGGTTTGTTTAATCATTTAACATGGACGTTAGTCCTCGGGATGGAGATGTACCACCAATCATCAAAGTGGGTGCATACACGTTAATTGTGCCAACTGTCTTATATCAATGTACAGTAAACATTCAGTTACTTCTATAAGGGCACGCTTTACTTTCGTGTTTTTCCGATTCATATGACGGAGGGATCAACCATATTTTTTTAGTTTTTCTACTCAGCGTCAATAAACAAGACGTTCTCTACTTCGGCTCCGCTTTCTGGTTTTAAACAGTATGTGCCGTGACCAGGATAAGAAGAACAGTTGAAGACCCCTGACGATGAAGCGAGGTACCTGAAGAGAACGGCCGATCAACGCGATCAACGCGACCACGCTGGGAGAAAAACAAAGAACGATCCACGTCATCACGAGCCCCTCGATTCCCGACGTGAGGACATGCAAAGGCTACGACGGAAACGTGCTACCGTTCGAGCTTCGGTCACCAGGATCATGAACGACATGACAACTCTTATGCGGACGGAACCAACGCCAACTGGTGAGCTAACCGATCATCTTAACCTATTGAAGATAAAAGAAACGATGCTCACAGACCTTGACAACGAAATAGAAGAGCATGTAACTGACGATAACCTTGAGCATGAGATTAACAGCGTCGGGCATTATCAAGATTCTATCGTCCTCACAAAGTCCCACGCTGAACGCATTTTATCCTCTCCTCAAGCTGTAGCTACGCACGCATCTCACGACGATTCTCATCAAGCACGTGTGCAGATTAAGCTACCTAAGCTCGATCTGTCGAAGTTTAATGGAGACCCAATTAGATGGCCTGAGCTTTGGGATCAATTTGAGTCAACTATTGATCAGAACTGCCATCTCGCAGACGTGGACAAACCGAAATACCTCCGGAGCTACCTGTCGGGTAAAGCGGAAGGTTTCATCAGCGGCCTGGCCCCAACTAACGAAAGTTATAACACAGCTATAGATCTTCTCAAAGAAAGATTCGGTCATAAGTCGCTGATTGTTAACGATCACATGCGCCGGCTTCTAAACCTTCGTGAAGTCCGCTCATGCGAAGATTTTGAAGGGCTTCAAAGATTGCATGAAGAGTTACAAACCCGAGTGAGATCCCTTCGTAACCTCGGAGTCGAAGAAAAAGAGTATGGAGTGTTACTGAAAACAGCAATAATTCAAAACCTTCCGCAAGAACTGGTGCTCCGTTATACAGCAATAATTCAAAACAGCAATAATTCAAAACCTTCAGCGTACCTTGTTTTCGACAAACACAAGCGGTACTAGTGACCAACTAGATGAATTGTCTAGTGTTCTTCTAGACTTCTTAAGCCTCGATGTAAGAAGCCGGGAATAGGCTTTGCTGCTGATGGATGACCACAGAGAACGAGTCTTGACCGGAAAACCAAAATCTAACGATAATAACCGATGTTCTGCGTCTATGTCAACCATGAAGCTTGATCCAGAGAGTTGTGTGCTATATGATGGCAAAGATCACTCTGCGGATGACTGCCCAGCTGAGATAACATTAGACGAGAAAAAGAAGAAACTGCGCAAGTTAGAGTGCTGCTTCCGATGCGCTAGACAATTTCACAGGGCGAAAGAATGCAGAAGCTGGAAGAAATTGAGCTGCGCGAAATGCAAGGGACGACACATCACAGCGATTAGCGACTACTGAAGTTTCGCAGCTTCAAGATTGGAATTTCCGCTGACATCGAAAAAGCTTTTTTCAAGTGTCACTGGCTGAACACGACCGAGACGCGTTTCGCTACTTTTGGTTTGAGGAAGGGTCTACTAACCTTGAAGAACTGCGCATGACAAGGGTTCCTTTCGGTGCCTGCAGCAGTCCTTTTCTCCTTACGGCAACTCTGCGACACCACTTTCAACTCGTGGAAGACGAATTCCCTTCGACTGCCATACTGTTGAAGGATCATTTCTACGTAGATGATTTGGTCATCGTAGCACAGAGCAAAGACGAAGCACAGCAAGTCGTGACCGATTGCTTAAGTATTTTGGAAGAGGCGGGGATGCTTCTAACAAAGTGGACGACAGATGATGGACGCTTACGAAACATTTACAACAGTGAAGACATGAAGATACAGTTCGATGTAGGAAACGGAAAGAGGATTCTTGAACTTGTCTGGGACACTGACAAAGACATCCTGAATCCATCGATAAACAAGATGCTTGAATCGTTAAGCGAGCCAAAGGTTACGAAGCGACAGATTCTAAGCTTTGCCCCACTCATGTACGATCCTTTCGGATTCTTGGCGCCGTTCGTTTTGGTGGTGAAGTTATTAGAACAAAGGATGTGGATACAGAAATACACCTGGGATGCTCCCCTACCCGAGTCTATTCTGCTGGAGTGGACAGCGTGGACTAAAGGCCTCCCAATAGTCAATCAGTTGGAAGTTAAGAGACATTTTGGCCAATTCCTCCTGTACACGAATTTTCGGGTTACCATCCATGCCTTTAGCGACGCAAGCCCTGCTGCGTGCGGCGCCGTGCTCTACCTTCAGATACGAGACTTTAATGCAGCCACAACAGTTCAGCTACTGATAGCCAAATCGAGAGTCGCACCTCTACAAAATATGTCTGTCCCACGACTAGAGCTGATGGGAGCGCTTGTTGCCGCTCGACTTGTTACAACAGTGGAACGTGCCCTAAACCTAGCCGACGTGGAAACTGTTATGTGGACAGACTCTATGATTGTGATTCATTGGCTACGAAGTTCAAAGAAGTGCTGGAAACAGTTCGTAGCAAACAGAGTTGCGGAGATACTCTCCCTAACTGAAGTGAATATGTAGAGACATTCTACTCCCATTCTCCGTCAAGCCTACCATTTCGCCATTCGTGACGATATCCTTCACCGACGCAATTACAACGCCGACGGCCGCCAGTGGCTACTAGTAATACCCCGCAGTCTGCGTTCTGACATATTCGAATCGATCCACGCTGATCCGCAGTGTGCGCCCTCTGGGACTTTTTTTATGTCGCGTGGTATCGTCACAAACTCTTCTTCTTCCTTTTGATTCTTTTACATCCCCCTTCTCGTTCCCACGTACAGGGTAGCAAACCGAAGGCTTCCTCTGGTTAACCTGCCTGTCTTTCCTCTCTCTCTCTCTCTCTCTCTGGGGTATCGAAAACATACCCCCGCATTCGCCAAGGGTACTTTTGGCGAGGAATGTACCGCTACGTGCAGTAGTAGTTCGTTCGCTCCTGAATCGATTGTCAGCGCCGCAAAACTTCAACACACCTGTCACCAGCCGATACCTTGCCCTTACTGGCCGTTTGGGCGCGTTGGCATCGATTTGTATGAGCCGCTTCCTCGGACATCGGCTGCTAACCACTGGGCCATCGTCGCTGTAGACCACCTCACGCCATACGCCGAAACTGCCGCCCTCCCAGCGGCTACAGCGCGCGATGTTGCCTCCTTCCTGCTCCACCGATTCATGCTGCGCCACGGACCACCCCAGGAGCTGGTCAGCGATCGTGGCTGTGTCTTCTTGTCGGAAATCGTCGAAGCCATTCTCAAAGAGCCCAACGTTGTTCACTGCAAAAATACTGCTTACCGCCCGCAGATAAATGGCCTCACCGAACGCTTTAACCGCACGCTCGGCTACATGCTCTCGATGTACGTCGCCGCCGGTCACACAAATTGGGATGCAATTCTGCCTTTCCTCACCTACGCCTACAATACCGCCCCTCAAAGCACCTCTGATTTCTCGGCCTTTTGTCTTATGGTACGCCAGGCAGCCGTCGCACACAATTGACACAATCCTTCCATACAAGCCGGATCGATCTGAGTGTGCGCCTATTTCTACCACAGCCAGACTTGCTGAGGAGTGTCGCGAGCTTGCCAAGACCTTTACTACGCATGACCAAGAGCGGCAGAAGAGCCTTCGCGGTAACACCACCACTTCTGCGCTCACGTTCGTCCCTGGAGCGCTTGTATGGCTCTCGGTCCCTACCACTGCAACTGGCCTCTCTTCCAAACGAAGGCCCCCACCGTGTCGTCAAATGCACATCCCAGGTCAACTACCTGATCGTACCCATTGAACCATCTTCGGACTTGCGCCATCGAGGGCGCGACATTGTCAACGTGGAGCGCCTCAAGCCCCACCACGACCCGCTCATAGTGGCCAGCTGTTAGGTCACCAGGCGTCTCTCTTTTCGTACCCGGGGTAATTGTAGGGAAGCGTTGGAATTCTTTAATGGGTCGTCCTCTCGAGCGCCTTCTAGGGATCATAACGTAGTTCAGCGCGAAAAACAGGAAACAGACAAGTGAGAGGACAAGGACACAGCGCATTCTTCCAAGTAAAATTTATTGGATTGGGACGCATGTATATATACACACAGGGAAAGCAAGAAAAGAAAAAAGAAAAAAATAAAAATCAGGAAGTAAAAACCGAAAGGTGAAAAGAAGAAAAGTGCCGATAAGTCACACACGTGTGCCAACACCGCCCCCCTTCCCATGACTCGCCAAAAACAAAAGCTCTTTGTCAGAAAGATGCAAGGAAGGCATGCTTACGCATGCGTCCCCAGACCGTTTAATTTCCTCAGCCTCGATGATTTCCCTCACCCTTTGGTCCCGACTGCGTGCAAGGACCGCAGTGTTTTCAAAGAGGGGCCTACACTCACAATCCCGCACGTGGATGCCGAGGTGCCCCGATACTGTCGTTTGGACGGTGTAGTAGTGCTCACGGAGCCTCTCGTTCAGGCAACGTCCCGTCTGACCCACGTACTTTCTACCACACGTCAGAGGGACGGCGTACACAACACCTTGAACGCATGGAACGAACTTTCGCTTATGGTCTGTGGTGCAGCCTCTTTTTTCTTTCATCCGAGAGGTCGAACTGCACAAGCCCGAAAGCTTTTCAGGGGCCGAAAAAACCACGCGAACCCCAGCGCTTTCCCCGATTTTCTTAAGCCTGTGCGAGACATCATGCACATAAGGCACCACAGCTGTCTTCTTCTTATCTTGCGCCCTCCATCTCACTCTGCGCTCCTCCTTCCTCCTGGGATCCCTGACATCCCTAAGCAGGCCTTCAGTCACAGACGACACCACGTCCGGCGTGTAACCTGCGACCCTAAGGCGGGACACCTGCTCCAGAAAGGCGTCATCCACCTTGTGGTGACACAACTTGCACAGGGCCTTCTGCAAGGCCGAGTGCGCTATTGCCCTTTTCACCAGCTTCGAGTGGCCCGACGAGAAGGGCAGCAATGGCTTCTGAGCACGAGGCTCATACCGCCAACAGGTGTGATGTCTCGAAAAAAACAGCCTCAAGTCTAGAAACTTGATGGGGTCACCTTCAGGGAGCTCATACGTGGCCTCAAGGGGTTGGAGCTCGTCCTGGAAGACCTTCAAGATAGACATGGCATTCTGTTCGCAACCTGCCAAATCTGCCGAGTGAAAAACCAAAAAATCGTCCACATACCGGAAAACTTTCACAACGCTAGTCCCTTGTAACTGGTTTTCCAGTTTCCTGTCAATCAAACCTGTTGGCGGTATGAGCTTCGTGCTCAGAAGCCATTGCTGCCCTTCTCGTCGGGCCACTCGAAGCTGGTGAAAAGGGCAATAGCGCACTCGGCCTTGCAGAAGGCCCTGTGCAAGTTGTGTCACCACAAGGTGGATGACGCCTTTCTGGAGCAGGTGTCCCGCCTTAGGGTCGCAGGTTACACGCCGGACGTGTTGTCGTCTGTGACTGAAGGCCTGCTTAGGGATGTCAGGGATCCCAGGAGGAAGGAGGAGCGCAGAGTGAGATGGAGGGCGCAAGATAAGAAGACAGCTGTGGTGCCTTATGTGCATGATGTCTCGCACAGGCTTAAGAAAATCGGGGAAAGCGCTGGGGTTCGCGTGGTTTTTTCGGCCCCTGAAAAGCTTTCGGGCTTGTGCAGTTCGACCTCTCGGATGAAAGAAAAAAGAGGCTGCACCACAGACCATAAGCGAAAGTTCGTTCCATGCGTTCAAGGCGTTGTGTACGCCGTCCCTCTGACGTGTGGTAGAAAGTACCTGGGTCAGACGGGACGTTGCCTGAACGAGAGGCTCCGTGAGCACTACTACAGCGTCCAAACGACAGTATCGGGGCACCTCGGCATCCACGTGCGGGATTGTGAGTGTAGGCCCCTCTTTGAAAACACTGCGGTCCTTGCACGCAGTCGGGACCAAAGGGTGAGGGAAATCATCGAGGCTGAGGAAATTAAACGGTCTGGGGACGCATGCGTAAGCATGCCTTCCTTGCATCTTTCTGAAAAAGAGCTTTTGTTTTTGGCGAGTGATGGGAAGGGGGGCGGTGTTGGCACACGTGTGTGACTTATCGGCAGTTTTCTTTTCACCTTTCGGTTTTTACTTCCTGATTTTTTTCTGTTTTCTTTTTTCTTTTCTTGCTTTCCCTGTGTGTATATATACATGCGTCCCAATCCAATAAACTTTAGTTGGAGGAATGCGCTGTGTCCTTGTCCTCTCACTTGTCTGTTTCCTGTTTTTCGCGCTGAACTACGTTATGACTGACTCGTTCCAACTCGCCCAACAAGCAACGTTGCCTTCTAGGGGGTCGCCCTCTTCGGCTCTTCTCTATGAGCCGTGGTGAGAGTCTGCGCTCCGTCTTGACTGTCGCTGTTGTGCATAGTCGCCTAGTGCCGTCAATAAACGCATTTACAGATGCAATAAACGTCGTTGTGGCCGAGATACCCTTGGACACGGCACGGGACTATTTGGAAGAGAGCGTGCTCATGCACAGACTGCACAGTATCTATCAACGGTTGTGTCGATATATTTAGCTTCGAGTTTCACGACTCCAGACAGCAGGGGCAGCGGAAATGCTGCGCTGTGCTCTTTGATACTCTGGTGGTAAGAAAAACAGAACCCATGCCCTAGATAGAACACAATTCCAAATAAATAAAAGCAGACTTCTAAAGAAGGGAACAACCGCAATGTTACTTCCGTTCAGTGGCGTCTGCGTTTCAAAATCTTCAGCCACGGGCACGACAGCGTTACTAGCCCTTCCTGACGTTCACATCGAAAATCGCGATTGTCAGCAGATCGTGAGCAGCTTGCGTGCGCCACTCTTCCTCCATCGATCCATTCCGTTGTTCTTTCTTTCTTGGGGGGTGGGGGGGGCAAAGGTATCTCCTTTGGAGAGCTGGAGAGCCAGAGATATCTCCCAAAGCCCCGCAAGCCAGATAAAGGAATAAAGGTATTAATTTTGCATACCTGGCGTTTTAACAACCACAATTTAACAGTGATGCGTAGAAGTGTAGCATGATGGCCTTTACAGAAACAACAAATCACTATGTCAATATGTTATGCACCCATAGATTCTGGCAATAATGTTATTGATTTGTTCTTATTTACATGATACTGGAGAACTTTTTGATCCAAGCAAAATCTACAGGAACAAAATATAAAAACAAATGGTTGCATTGCTATGTACAAAAATATTTCCTGGGTTTTCAGGTCCTTTATTGGGTTACACCAAGGCGAAAACCTTTTCAACTGCTTTGCCCCTTCATTGAACCCGTCTTTTAATGTTTTCCGTGCCCTTAAGCACTGTCCCTTCAGTGAAGAAAACATAGCAGCGCGAAACGACACAAGGACAGACAGGTACACAAAGAAAGACGACCCGTCTGTCCTGATGTCGTTTTGTGCTACGATTTTTTTCTTCAAGAAGTCATGAACCAGTAACGCAAGAAAACGTTTTGCAAAGCCTTCAGTGAACCTTTACTTGAAACTTCTTTTTCTTTCTGCTTTTCTTCTTCCTCTTCTTTTCAGTTGATTGTATGATCTCTCTCACCCCTCGGAGCTTCCTGCCCTTCACCGCCTCATAATCGTCTACGAACCCAAAAACATTTTGAACAGAACTATGTTCAAGACTGCTGCGCAGGTCATTGTCAACGTTTGCTAAAACTAGATCGCTTAGCACAAGCGCTATGGCCAGCGCTCCCGATACACACGCCTTGCTTTTGCAAGGCGTGTGTGCGTCTGCTTCAATGCGTTCATCGGAACGGCCATAGCGCCTGTGCTAAGCGATCTATTTTAACAGTGGAGTTGTTTAAGCCGACCGTTAGTCCTTGCAGAGCGAACAGAAATGATCATCATCATGAACCGGCACACGCTGTCTTCGTCCTCATATTTATCTTCTGTTTACTCCCAGAACACGTGCGCCGATTCCTACGGTGCGAGATGCAATAACTCTGACGGGCCAGAGAACGAGTACAGAGAGAGAAAGAGAGAGAGAGAGCGAGAGAGAGATAGAAGCAGAGTGAAATAAAGATAACGAAAGAGAGAAATTCTTTGGGAAAAAATCACGCCACATCCACGAAGTGAATGATGATTGAGGAGCTGGCTCGGAGATAATCGGGCAAACCGTGAATGCTCCGTACAATTCCTCTACTGTCATATAAAGACGTCACACGTTGTTATAGTAGCGACTGTGGTCAAGTTGTCGAACCACAAGCGGTCGCAGACCTTGCAGCTGTGGCCGAACGTGTGTTCGAGGAAATCGCGCTTGAAGCGCGCGTCGGCGCCACCAACTTCAGGTAGCGACCGCTTTCGGCGCTTGGCCGCTGCATCCCGCGCCCGTACCTCTTCGAGGTTCTCTTGCCGCCGCTTCGGCACGGCTTCGGCTTCGCGGGCTTGTATCTCGGGGTCCGCACGACGCTGACGTCTCTCTACCGCCTCGCGAGCTCTCACAGGGCCTCGGTGGTGAGCCCGCGCTGCTACTGCCTTGCGAGCCCTCCACTTCGTCGCCTTGTCTTCTTTGTTCATGTTATTAGTATCGAAGCGCACTGCCGGAGTGGAGCGAGCGCCGCATGCTACAGTTGGCTACGCTGTATGTGGCATACCCAGGAATTCGGGACATCGCTTCTAGTTCACCGTTTTTCACACCACGTGGCGTACGGACCTTCACCGTTCGAAATTCGCGCGATGACGCTTGCCGTAATCGCGCGGATTGAGAAAACCACAATACATAAAAAAAAGCACGACGACGATATCCGCTACAACCAGCGAGCGCGAACCTCAGTCGCCGAGTGATAACCGCAACGCATGCGACGAGCGGCCGGTTGGGCTGCTCGACTGTGAGTCAGCAGTTCTGTTGCACTGAAGGGTGCACACATACAAGTCGCTTGGCTGTGCTTGATAACTACGAACTCTCGAAAGAGCGTGCTGCCCTTGTTCTCATCCCCTGCCTCTTCAATATATTTCGTCCGATGATATTGTTGTTGGCTCCCACGGGTTTTTTATTAAAAGAAAGCAAGAACGCGTCCTTTAGTGCTGCTGTTTTTGTAATGTGAAAATCTAACTTCCAGAAAATAATGCAAGCTTGGAAGGCGGTGATGACGATCGCGGGTTTCCGAATGTGCAGAGTCTTGACGTCCCTAATTTTTGTTGGCCTCAATTATTAAAATCAATATTTAGTACTATTATGTGAAGACGCTTGGCCGTGTTATATTCGCTGCCATGGACATTTTTCGTTTTCTGCCACAACATTATAGGCTAAATGCTCGAGGCCCGTGTACTGTGCGAGATCAGTGCACGTTAAAGAGCACCAGATGGTCGAAATTTCCGGAGCCCTTCACTACGGCCGCTCTTATAATCATATAGGGGTTTTGGGACGTAAAACTCCAGATATTATTATTAACGCTGGCCTTACCTTTGCCAAGGCGATGCAGGGAAAGAACTCTGCAAGCGGAGTTCTTTCCCTGCCTTCCCTTACGTATCGTAGGCAATGTGCCCTGTTTTGCTTGCATGACGAGCCCCACCTTCTTTCTGTTTTTCTTCACGGCGCCTTTAGAGTGACCGCATTGAGCGTCTCGCAATGGGAGGTTAACTGAAGTCACGTGCTGTAATCAATGACGCTAAATGCAGTGTGCTGTAGTGCGCGACTCACATCTCGCAGGAAGTGTGGCCCCCTCTGAGATGCACGGACTACCTTTTATTATTTTCATTCTTGGTAGACACGATGTTCACCTACTAATCTACTGACCTAATTGGTCAGAAATCTTAGATGATGAAATTCTTCGGTTTCCTCGCATCCCTCATTATCATCATCTCAATCATACAGTAATGTCAATAAACACTTCGCACCGTCGGAGGGTGCTAAATAACTATCATTCATTAAGGCGAGAGCGTTGTATGGCTCGTGATTTTAAAAATCCGGCTTTCGGCGGCGCGAACACCATTGGTACCAAACTCGAGTGGGCCGATACCCGGAGGCTGTGCAACAACGCGTGAGGTGTAATATGCTTCAGGGTGAGGGTGGGACGACCAATGCAATTAACTAAGGATGTTGAATAAGTTTAATTATTGAATTTCTCTCCAGAGCATAGGCTACTGTGGTCTCGTTAGCGTCAGCTAAAGGGGTTAAATTTTATTACAGCGCCACCGACATATTGTGTATCCGCCGTGGGAGCGATTGGCAGATAAAGTGTGGCGCTGCTAGCGCGAGGTCGCGGGTTCGATTGCCTGCCATGGCGGCCGTATTTCAGTGGGTACGAAATGCAAGAACACCCGCTACTTTGATGTATGTGCACGTTCAAGAACCCCAGGTGTTTAAACCTACTACAGAATTCCCCACTGCGGCTTGCCTCATAATGGCAATGTGGTTATGACACGTAAAATCCCTTAAATTAATTATTTATATAGGCCGCTCGGGGACAACAGAAATAATACGTGAAAAACAACCCTGTACACACGCTTCATCATTAACGCGATAGTGTCACATACCGAGTTCTGCCTAAATTAATGTTGTGCATGTTCTATCATCTGCTTATTTTAAAAATTCGCAAGCATTCACGTGAATGCGCACGTGGACACGTCAGAATTACAGATGTTCTTGTAGCAGAGGAACACATTAACGAAAGTTACATATGATATTCACATGATTGCAGCATAAAGTGCACTTAGTTTGGATAATACTGACGTATGTGCTCTAACGTGAGGGCTGACGTTACGTCGCACCATAAGTTACCCTTTAAACGCCAGCATTGTCGACGTGCCTGTTAAGCCCACGATGTGCACACAGCTACTACACTTCCAAAAACACGTCAATCTACCTCGTAACGCTTGGTTCAAAGCCATTAAATACAGCGTAAAAGTACTCGATGAGTGCTTCGCATGAAACCGATTCCAACAACGCGTGAGATCTGCCGAATTTTTTAAATGCGAAGCATTTCTTAGCGAACATTTGGCACTTTGACCGTTTCTATCTACGTATCTATCTATCTATCTATCTATCTAGCCGCCTACGTCGGGGTGCTCTCGTGATCGCCTCCTTAACTTGGTGTAGACCAAAATTATCATGGGAGGGTAAGAGGACTTGACGAATATGACTGTGTGGTCATGACATGAATAACGTGAAAATGCTGTCGCGTGCGACGTCAAACCCTTTCCTCCAGACACGTGTGACACATACCCGTTTACCACGGGCTGTGGTGTACGGGTATGCGCCACAGGTGATTGACAGTTTATATCTACCCAGGTACGGCGGGAACAGACATTGATAACTTAAATGCTAGAGCGTTAAGGAAAACCAGCATTGGCAGCGTTGACTCGACGAATGGAAAGAATGAAAATTAGGACCTCAGCAGGAATCGAACCCAAGCATTCTGCGTGGCAATCAGGTATTCTACCACTGAGCCACGCCAGGTCTATAAACTGGTTTGAAAAACAGCCTACGCAGGCGTAATATCTGTGCAACGTCAATTGTGGTTGTAGTGCTTGCTATCTAATTTTACAAAAAAGCAATAAACACTACATGACACTCCTACGATGTGTACTCCTACGATACAGGCGTCATATCGGATTAACATTTGTGGTTCCAGTGTTGGCTCCGCTTCTATAGCAGTCTAATAAACATTACGCTTGTATTCCTACGATTCAGCAAGCTATATTGAAGCATTGCTCGATCCCGGAGGAATGCATTAACGAAACTTACGTCTGATATTCACATCACTGCACCGTAAAGTGCACTTCGTCCGCCAGAACGACGCAGTGTCCTCTTCATTTCTTACGATGCTGGGCGATGTCCTCATGCTGACCGAGGATGATGCCAGATTGATTGACAGCCGCTTTGTAGACTAGGATACATAGGCCACATACGCCCAGGTAGTCTACGAATACGACAAGCACCATCAACTGATGTTGGTCTACGTAGCACTATCCAGGCCTACTAGTCTCGACGGCTTCAGGTTCCGCCATGTCGCCGGCTCTATCGATAGACAATTTGTCGACGAAATGACCGAGGCATCCACGAATTCCAACAGCTCTATATACCACATACGTCACTACACATTGACCCCTCTTCACCACGACCACGACCGGATCCTATAACAAGTCATGACCAGTTGCTGGTGCTCTCTGATCACGGTGATAATGTTCAAGAACTTCAAGAACTGTCAAGAACTGTTCAAGAACTTGTTCAAGAACTGTCAAGAACTTCTTCCACACATGCACACGGGTTCGTGAAACGTGCGTGCATTCTCGGGACACGTATAAGCACTACATTTATAAGCTTACTGCTTCTGGTGTTCGTAATACCCACGTTGCCATTGGCAGCGTTACCCAAACGTAAACAACTGGTTATATAACACATATGCGGCTCTTCAACATATATGTGTGCGTATGAAATTTATACAAATCTTTAGCGTCATTTTGTAACGTGTTGCTCAGTAAAAAAAAATTACGCCACAGTCACCTTCCCGCCACATGCTTCGCTTAACATCGACTCCCACGGTACGTGGTATCTGCCGAAATTTTTCCTTAGCCTTCGTCCAGTTTTCGCGCTGTTTTCACCGCAGTACTCCTTAAATCGTGATCTCTTGTAAATGGTTCTTGTGGCACTTATCAGTGATAAATGGCATCTATATTAAACGAATAATTATAATTGATTACGAATTAATGATATTGATCGCTGCTAATAAATAACGACTTTTTATTATTTCCCGCCATCGTACTATAAATGCATGGATTGATATACTAGCTATATGTCTTAATTATGACCTACACTGACAGCTTTCACCGCTGAATTTAAATATGTTCAAATAATTGTCGCCATTCATTAGTAAAGCACTTCATGCCATGGTGCGAATGTAGATCAACATTAGAGTAAGTCATTCTTAATGTGAATTCTGGGTAACCTAATTTTAAAAATTCGCGCAGCTTGCACTGAGTCGCGCAAAGTTGGGCTAGAGGGGAGCTGGTCGACACTTGGCTGGTCCTGGATTCACCAGCCAAGTGTCGACACGTGCAGTTCACATGCCGATGTGCGAAGGGTTCACGGGATCACATTGTAAATCACGAGTATAGACTAGGTGTTGATAGGGTTCGATTGGGTATTGCTTGGAAATCACGACACCAAGTAGGTCACAACCAGTAAATCACAACACCAAAATAATCACAAGTACCAATAACAAGTAAATCACAACACCAAATTAATCTGCTTAAGCAGATTAACTAGAATAATTAGCTGAATAGCATTGTAACGGAAAAACAACGCGAGAAGACAGGGACGGAAGGGGCACACACACAACGCTCGTGTGTGTACCCCTTCCGACCCTGTATTCATGTGCTGTTCTTTCGTTACAATGCTACCAAAACAACGAGCCCACCGACATGCAATAGCTTAATAGGTCTTCTTGGCACAGTGGAGACTTGGTTTCGATTAGCTTGCATTTCAAGCACGGTGTAAGAATATACTCAGGTGATGACACTCTTCCCCCAACGCATGGGAAACCGCAATCCACGCGCGCCCAGATAATGTTCGGGTTCTTATCAGATTACTTGCAGTTTCATCGGCGCCGTCCTGGAGGGCGCTACGAAAAGCGGGGCAGTCGTCTCCATAGCAACGCGCATGCTGCTGATAACGTGCATTTTTCTGTGCCATTTTGCTGGATAATGTGCATCCACCAAGCGGCGTGAGGGGCGAAATCGAGAGAGCAACAGGAGAGGGCACGGCGAGCGCGGCGGCGATGACGCAGCACCACCGTGATTCGGCTACTCGCGGGCGCTCTCCGCCTCAAGCCATTAGATGGCGCACCGCTCAACGGACCGACGATCGAACATTTTCTGGCCGCTTAGGCGCGCGCAGTGTCAACACCTGAATATTCTTACAACGTGATTTCAAGTAAGACTAGCCTTAATTATAACTTAATTATCTTAATTAGCCTAACTCGCACATTCGAGGCTCAGCCTCGACTAGCTTGCATTCGAAGTCAATCTAAGCATAATGAACTAATTAGCATAATTAACTCTAATGAGCTCAGTATTATTTAGTCTTAATTACCATTTACTCGGCACATCTTGCCGAGCGCGGAATGACTATGCAACAAGAATCTAAAATCGGCTTAATTATGGCTAATTAGCCTTTGAGTTAATTATGCTAGGCTAATTAGGCATTGCCCTGCTCAACTTGGCTTAATTAGGATCGGCTATGATTCACTTGGCTTAACTAGGCGCAGTTATGCTGAACACGCGGGCATGATGATTGTTTGTCTACATCGCGAGTCAGACAAAGGGTGGGCATAACAGCTCTGCTGTAAAAATAAATATTTTAATTCTGCTGCAGAGCCCTTAATTGCCAATTAGCAAAACATTCTAAATGTATCCAGCCTCTCCCTCTATGCTTTCCTTTGAAGTATTACAATGATATCGTCTTATTAATTTATTGACCGTCTACCCACACTTGATAATTACCTACAACGATCACTAATAAACTATAACATACGTTTCTCTTGCATAAAATTTCATTTATCAACTTTAATCACTCGGTTCCATACATTTTCTCCCAAAATCATCCCTGACTACTAACCATCGATCACTACTACTAAAGATAATTGCGTGTTATTATCTACCTCTGGTCGTAATTTCATACATTGAATACCGTATACATTTCATGTACGTATGCTTCTATACTGAAAGCCTTCTATTATGAGCTTAAAACTGGTGATTTCATCGTTACAAGTGATGACTTATATCGTCAGGGTGCAAATGCGCATAATGTTGCTGAGTAAACCTCAGTCAGTGTGAACATTTGCGGGTACATCATTGTCAATTTCGTTATTTATCCATAATAATTAAGCAAAAGACCCCTAATCACGAATTAGCAACTTGAGATTCTTACATGTAATTAAGCTAAAATACCCCTAATCACTAACTAGCAACTTAAGATTCTTATATCTTTCATCCTATTCGTCTCCACTCCATGTGATACATTACAACGCGATCCTCCGATTAGTTGATTCTTATTTACCGCTTTCCTATTTAACACTAAGTGTAAGTATTACTAATTCCAGAGTACGATTACCATATCTTTTATACCTTTTATTAGTAATTAGCTATAACAGTAGCTACTGCTAGTTACATGCGATAGCCATCTAGTATCAACGGTGTACGTTGCAATACTACCTATAAATATATATATGATACATGTCCTTCTGCACTCACCGCTTTCGCTAATAAGTTTTATATAAATTGTTAAATTCATTAGCACCTTTGATTAGATATACTCAATTGAGTAAGATTCGCATGCGCATCAATGTTTCTTGTTAATTCTTACTTGCTTTGAATTACGAGGAACTATTCTCGTTTTTGATCATCTGCACTAATTAACCTACGATTTCTCATGCTTAATTATCAACTAAAGAACTCCACAGTATTCATACCCTCCATGTCTTGACCAGCTTCAAGAAAAACAGTTGTATAAAAACAATGACATTTTCACGTGTTTTGGGGCCACCGTAAACACTATAAAGCGCTTGCACCCCTATAAGGTGGTTTCGCTGCAATGCAGGTTTTTACAAAAGTTCCCGTCGAACCTCAGAAACTTCGCCAACATCAGCCAAACTTCACAGGTACGAAGACTGAATCATCGAGATTGGGTCACTTCAGTGATTTAAGCAGGTGAGGGCGCATTGTTTTTATATAAATTTTTAAATTCTCTCCTATGGAGTTTCACATACCACATAAAAGTGGCTCTCGAACCCAGGAAAATTATGGGAATCAAGCAAAACTTCTCGCACTGTGAGATGATGACTCTCAGATTATATGGGCGAAGTGATTTAGGCGTATAATGAGGCGTTGCACTACTATAAATGTTTAAAGGTCGTTTCCCATTCAGTGACGCTACCACTCAGCAGCCAAGGCAACAGATGGCGCTAGTTGTCGATGTCCCGAATTCCTGGACATGTTTTGCCTGCGTTATCATCATCATCATCAAGGGTCTCGAAGAACAAGAAGAAGGATGCTTTCTCTTTCGCGCGAGCGTGCGCATGCTACAGTTGGCTATGCTATATGTGGTTTTGCCTGCGTTAATGTCATAATCAAGGCACTCGAAGAACAAGAGGAAGAAGACTTCTCTTTCGCGCAAGCTGCGCTTGTAGCGGTCTCCTCTGGAACTAAGGTTACGCTTATGCCGCGGGACTTTGCCCCAGCTTTAAGAACCTGCCGAGCCAGCTCCTAAAATTCTTGGTGAGGCGAGATTCGAACCCGCATACACACAATCCAAAGGCGAGCGTCTTAACCAGTCGACTACCCAGGCACGCTAGCAGAGCATAGCATATCCTTGTACAGTATAATATAGCAAGTATGGGAGAGGGATGTGAGGGCGAGGAGGACAGATCTGCGGGCGAGGAGGAGAGGATAGTGAGTACAGAGAGAGAGAAAGAGATAAAAAAGATGGTTGATCCCTCCTTCATAGGAATCGGAATAACACGAAAGGAAAGCGTGCCCTTACAGAAGTAACTGAATGTTTACAGAAGTAACTGAATTGACATAAGAGGAGGAGAAGGAGTTGACACAATGTATATTGATGTCTGGCAGCTATAGCACCGTTTACCGTGTACTTAGCTTTAGGTATACATTAACGAACTCCAGGTGGTCGAAATTTCCGGAGCCCTCCACTACAGCGTCCCTCATAATCACATCGTGGATTTGGGAAGTTAAACCCCAGATGACGCACCCACTTCGATGAATGGTGGTACATCTCCATCCCGACGACTAACGTCCATGTTAAATGATTAAACAAACCCTTGTGGTGCTGTAGTAGATAACGGTGAAAGCGTAATCAAAGAACGAGGTGTGATAGCCAGAAGAGCGTCGCATATTGGACTCTAAACTTGGTCGCCATCCCGCGGCATGTTAAAATGTGACGGAACACCACGGCCCGACAAGAGGGAAACGCAAAGCGCGTCCTGCCGCCCCGGTAGCCCAGCCGCGATTTTTCTCGGGGCGAGCGCGTCAGCGGTGAACGCGGTGTTACAGCCACGTGAGGCAGGCGCGCGTCGCAGAGATGCCGACGCTTTTACGACACTCGGTCTAAGATCGCCACCTCGCGGTGTGTTAAGGCATTGACAAAATTGAACTTCTATTGAAAACGCGCCGAATGGGACGGACGTGTAATGCGTTGCAGGTGCCAATCGCAGAAGCCACAGTAATGACGAATTAGTTTACCGCTCCCAGAGGGCAACACCACCCCGCCGACCGGGAGAGTGGTAGATATAAAAGGCGCGTTTGTAAGGCCTCTAGAGTCTGTGGCCGTGGCGCAGTGGATAGCGTGCCCGGCAACTGTTGATGCGGACCGAGAGGTCGTGGGTTGGATGCCCGTTGACGGAACTTTTTTTCTTTGACATCTGATCATGTAAATTTTTCCTACATCATTTCCGTGACGAAAATACGTCACTGAAATCTTGATGCACCCCGGCATAAAACACTTTCGTGTTAAAAATTCGGCAGATACCACGTATTGTGGGAATCGATGTTATGCGAAGCATGCGCGGGATGGTGACTGTGGCGTAATTTTTTACATTGAGCGAAACGTTACGGAATGACGCTAGAGAAATGTGGAAGTGGTATACGCACACTTATATGTTGAAGAGTCGCTTATGTATTATATAACCAGTTTTTTACAGTTGCGTAACGATGCCAACAGCAACATGGGTGTTACCAACACCAGACGCAGTAAGCTGACATGTAGTGCTTATATTCTTGAATACAGGATAGCGCGAATCCGAACAGCAGAAAGAAGAAACACATATGCACAGGACAGGCGTTACTCGCAACTAAGCTTCATTCAGGAAAGTGTCCCTGGACACAGCCGAGTGGCACGCGCAGGCGCACTGCACGTACGTTACAGTCACAGTTGCAGTAGTTACAGTTGCGTTGCAGTTGTTATGCTTATACTTGTCTGTTGGGACGGAGAACGCACGCACGTTTCACGAAGCCGTGTGTATGTGTAGAAAGGGTTTTTGACAGTTCTTGAACAAGGTATCACCGTGATCAGTGAGCACCAGCAGCTGGACCGAACTTGTTAATCGGATCCGTTCGTGATCGCGGCTACGCGGTAGTGAAATGCGAGGTATAGCACAGCTCGTGGAAATCCTGGATGCCTCTTACGATGAAATAATCTATGATGCCTCCTGTCCTGGACGTGGCAGCGAGGTTTTTTGATGCCCTGTCCATATTTAAGCCTTCTTTCACGCAGTATAAAGACCAGGCGCATTGGGTCTTGATAAATGAATGTTGAAGTCACCGGTAATGTTGAGAGGCCTGGTTCTATCGGCAGATTTATGTAGGAAGCATTGACCCCGGTTTTTGCGTATAAGACGTGGTCCAAGTTGCGGACCACGTGAACGAGTGCATGGTAGTTGAGCAGGGGTCTTCTGTCTTCAGCTTGATCACTATCCTTGCGTCCGTTGCGGTGTTATAGCGGTTACGGTGCTCGGCTGCTGACCCGAAGGTCGCGGGTTCGATCCCGGCCGCGGCGGTCGCATTTTGATGGAGGCAAAATGCTAGGTGCCCGTGTACTGTGCGATATCGGTGCACGTTAAAGAATACCAGATGGTCAAAATTTCCGGAGACTCTCGCTACGGCGTCTCTCATAATCATATCGTAGTTTTGGGACAGAAAACCCCAACAATTATTAATATTATCACTTTCCTTGCGTGTCAATGTGTGTGTTCGCGGTTACTGTCTTCGTTGAGACTGTGTATCACCTATGGCACAAAGCCGCATAACAGGAACTCTGGTATGCGGGTATGTGCCACACGTGACTGAGAGAAAGGGTTTCATGACGTACGCGACAGGAATTTTGCGTTATGCATGTCATGACCAGTGAATCGTATTCGTCATAAACTGATCCCCTGCTGTGCCAATTTTGGTATATTACAAGTTATGGAGACGACCAGGAGAGCGTCCAGGCGTAGGCGGCTAGATAGATAGATACGTATACCTGGCGACAACTTTCTGTGGCAGCACAGCCAAGGCTACGCAACCGAATCACGTACTTTTTTACTGCGCTTCTGCAAGTAGTCCGCGAACGCTAGCTTTTGTAGACTACGTAGCACAAAAGAAGACATAAAAAGAAAAGAAATAGTTTCTGAGGGAAACAGCGCAAAAAACGGGACGGAGGAAGATTGAACACACGACAGAAGCGCTGTTCCCCTCAGCATCAGCATCTTTCTCCGTCCCGTTTTTTAAGCTGTTCCCCTCAGCTTCATGTACCAACTGGCCCTTCAAGAAACCCTTCTGAAAAGAAATAGTTATTACGTTCAAGATTGCTCGCATTGAAAGTAATAATGATTATCCCGCAAAGGATTTGCGATTTTTGCTCTTTCGAGTTTTCAGGTTTTCGGTGTCCATTTCGCGTTTTCCGACTCCACTAAATAACAATGGCGTCGCTCGGTTGCGAGAGGTGCACATCGAAGCTTGTAAGTCAGCATAAGCGCCTGTTCGTTAGGTGAGCTGTGTTCATCGACCAGAAAGAAACGAAGACAGCGGTGCGTTGTGAATTATTTTGTTGATTTACCCATACTATCACCGAGAAGTGTGCAAGTGATACCACCAGCGCAAGTGGGTCTCTGATCGCAATAGCTACCTTGACGATGACGCCGGCGACCTGCAAGTCCAGCAAGAACAGCCGCTTGAAAGCAAAACTGCGATGGGAAACAGCACGTAAAATAAGTGGCCCATTTCATAAATTGCGTTGCGTGCATGGTCGATATTTTGGTTGCCTGCTATTGCTGATACAATATCGCTGTATATTGCGTACTGTAACACCGTACCCGTCGGCGTATACGGCGGGAGGCGTTTTTGGCGCTTTGCGATGAGAGCAATTTACGGTGATCAAATCACCCATGCACAGCTTCGCCTCGACAACAGACGCGTTCGTGTCTAATATGCGGTTGACAGCGTGATTTTCAATGTGCAAAAAAAGTATTCTTGACCATGGGAGCAAGGAGCGCGTTTCACCCGCTTGTAATTACAAACTTGAGACTCCCGCTCCTGGCCGGTCGTGGCCAAGATATCTGCTGCCTCTCGATGCCTTCGCGTCCCCTGACAAAATAACGTGAGCGTCTCCAGAAAGTTATTGCGTCTCCAAATGTAGGAAAACGACGATATGGACCCTGTATGCACCGAAATTCAGGAAATGGCTTGTTGCCTTTGCGTAAGATTTCCAATTGAGCAGTTACTATTGGGCCATGCCTTTCTTTTTTTTCTTTGAAAAGTAAGACCGACCGCTTCAATAAAGCTGATTCCTGCGTTCCTTCGCAATACGAAACATTTTATCGCTTTCCCAAAAAAGAAATGTAAACAATACTAAATGGTACTCGCTTAACACGCGGACTTGAACCGCTAGCACATTAGCGATACATAATTTGATTTGCAGAAGAGCTCAGCAACGATTCCAGATATTTGTGCTGCATTCATAAGTATATCAAGGCTTGTGGTAGATTTCGATTACATCTGTGTGTAAACTATATGCATGAATTCCCAAATAACGTCATGAGCAGTGAACATTCGTATGAAAACGCACATGTTGGATGAGCTTGCGAAACCAAAACCGAAATCGCCCGCGAACGGACTACTTGGCGTAGTAACACATGTGCGGAAGCTCCGCCCACGTAGCCTTAGCTGTGCTGCCACAGAAAGTTGTCGCCAAGTGTAGATAGAAACGCCCAAAGTGCTTGAGGGTCGCTAAGAAATGCTTGGCATTTAAAAACATGGCTGATCCCTCTGTCATAGGAATAGGTACGACACGAAAGTGAAAATGTATTCAGAGATGAAGTTGAGCGTTTGTTGTGCATTGTTTCGGCACAAGGACGAAGGAATGCATGCTATAGCAACAAATTGTAATGTCACGCGAAGAACGGCAAGCAGCTCGAAACTCACGGCGTGCTGCTCGAGCAGAAAGGACGCACGGAAAGAACACACACAGGATGAGCGCGAACTAACAACTTTCACAGCTCGGGAGTTAAACCGCGCTGCTCAAACACAGAGGAAGACGCACGAAACGAACGCACAAGTATACACAGGATGAGCGCGAACTAATGGCACAGTTAGAACTTATTTGTGTGTGAGCAGCGCGCTCCTTTCGCAAAAACGGCCGCTGCAGTGAGCGAAGTCACCTTCGTGCTCTCTGTAACTTCGTCGCAAGCTTGCGGTGAGAGCACAAGGCGTACAAACCACAGTCCCCTCATGAGATAAGCGCGCGCGCATAAGTTTTTGTAGCGTCGTGCCGGAGTGGTTTTGCGTGCGCGTACAAGAGCCGTGCTACGCATGCGCAAGGAGGAGTGATGTCACGTGTCACACAGCTGGCACACCGGAGCCGCCACCTCCGCGAACTCCGCGCACTCAGCCGCCGCCGCTCGCGACTCGGCGGTCTGCGCATTCCAGAGGAGTGACGTCATAGGTGCAACAGACGGCTCGCGCGCAGCTGTGCACCTTCGCCGTGCAGTCGCCGTCTGACACTGAGCTGGAGCCGCTTGGTAGCGCCTCTGGCTGGCGTTTGCTAGACTTACTGTATATGCTACCTTTAGGTAGCAGAGTTGCGCATCTGTCTTCCAACGCCGCTAGCAACCATGCATTGCGGAGAACCTGCCGCTTGGGCCAGTTTTTTTATTTCTCGACGCCTCCGCTGCAGCGAACTGAATTAACACTAGCCATCGACAGCCAATGTTTATCGCAGGTCTTCGACACGCCAGACAGGTTAATCGGCGACACGGTAGGCATGTCGCCTGCAAAAACGAAGTGCGACTTCACCGCATAGCTGTGGTTGCTAGCCGGACGTATGCGGTACTCTGCTATCTAAAGGTAGCATATACAGTGACTCTAGCGTTTGCCAGTGTGGTATAGGCGATGCGCAAAGCGCCGACGCCGCCATCAGCCGCCACGGCTCGGAAGCGCTGACGGGTCCGGGCGATCAGTGTTTGCGCGAGCGTCTACGCGGGTGCACGGATGGATGTGTTTTTCAACGTAGTTTAACGACTCTCTCGGGCTTCAGCGATGTCGAAAAATAACTGCCGCGTTGTCGGCTGATCAAACACATACAAAAACTCGCCAGGAACGCATTTTACAAGTTTCCGGTGCTATTTCATGAGCGAGAGCGACGGCGACGGTGGATTGCGGCTGTCCGACGCAAAAGGTAAGCAATCGCGCTTTGTTTAGGCAGTGTTAGAACGATTACCGTGTTTTTATTTCTCCATTTATGTCGCTACGTCTTCAGCGAACGCTACTACGTTTACATTTGATCGCCTCGCCTGCATTGTAGACGCTACAATGCACATGAGGTCGTTATCACTGATAAGACGCGATGCCTAGGCTCTCTTGAAAAAATTGGCCGCGTATCTGCGTGCTTCGCTGCAAATGTCGTCTAAAGACGATAGAAGAGGCGCTGCGTGAGATATGGACGCCATCTGGCAATACGTCGGGAAACATGAGTGCTGTGTTGCGGGCTGGTATTCCCGGCGCAGCAGCAGGCGAAGACCGGCGGTGACCAACGCGACCGGCGGGGACGCCAGCCAGCCCGAACACGCGGTTTGGCGCAAAGCGCTGAAGCAGAAGAAACGTCCGCACTCAACGAGTACTCTCCACACACTCTTTTATTTACACGTCGCCTGGGTAAAACAGGAATGCCTGAGCGGCGCCCCACGGCATTCGTACAGTGCAATACAGAACCGAAACCGAAACAACAATGAGCTCGTGCAGAGTGCACGGAGGAAGGCAAGCTTCAGCGCAGCTTAAGAAACTAGGGTCTTTAGAATTACGTATGTATGCATTTTCTATTAAAGGAACACACCACCTAATACTTACCTAGTGATGTTGCGCCTCAGATATGCGTAATGTTTGCTTTTTGATCGACAATGCACACAAGTATGAACCTAGTCAGCTGTTCAAGATGTCTGGCCCTTGGGCAAGTGGTTCAACTTTGGCCGAGTGGCTGAATCGAGTGACGTGCCGACAAACAGAAAGACAGACAGACCGAAATTTATCCGTTTAGGTATCCCAAGAAAGACTATCGTCTTTAAAACGAATGGCGCGAAGCGCTATGCCAGAAAATGTGGGGCAGGTGACGGCTCCTTTACAAAAGCGCCGTGGAATCACACGTGTGCTGCACGAAATGGGCTGCATTCTACCTAATGATGGCACTGGAATGCGATCACCGGTGCAGAATGTTCGCTGTGCGCTCGCCTCAACTGTATGCATATTGGCTGCAAAACATGGCACCTGTGCGCACTGGAGGCTTTTGACAGGACATTCCACCGATTCAACCTCCCTTTGAATGCCTCGTAACATGACTTCATGCTAATAAAAAACACCCTTGATGTATTCCACTAATGCTCATTCGCTTTACACAAGCTGTGTTATGAGTGGGGCCATAGGCGTGCGCACGGGGGGTGGGGGCTTTCCTATTTGCCTAAGAGGGGGGGGGGGGGCGCACAATCTGCCCCTTGCATTAACTTAGTGGGGCCTGGGGGCGCTGAGATGATCCTTTGACCCCCCCCCCCCCCTTTGATGGGGAACCCTGCGCACTCCTGAGTGGAGCTGATTATGGAACTTACGTGTTTTCTTTTCTTTGTTCTTACTGGTGGTGCTAGCTACTGGTTGTTGTTTTCTTTAACATGGAATTGGTGAGTATATGTTGGTGCTGCTTCATTGTAGTTTTATCACACCTGAAAAAAATTTTGCATGCCCTATGCGTGGGGTCGATCCTCAAAGTTTCGTGTTTTTTTTTATTCTTGCTAGTGGTGCTAGCTACTGGTTGCTTTTTTTGTGTGTGTGAAATTTCATGGACTTCAGTAAAGCACTTGGTTTTCAAGCAATATATATGACCACTTGTAGCATTTGCTTTCAAACTGTGAATATTGCAAATATGTATTCTTTTAATTAATTCCTTGCTTCTTCCACTTTTCTGTAACCGTATGAACATTTCAGAGAGGATGTGTCTGGCGAGTCTACGACACCACTCCCCCCGAACGTGCAGACCAGCAGCGGCGAGGCGCGCGCGGCAGTGGCGGAGTCTGTGCGCGCGCCGGCGCCAGTCTCTCTGGCGCGGCTACGACGCCACTCTTGTGATGCAGAACTATCGATGGTACTATCGATACTATCGATAGCTGAGTCACTATCGAACTATCGATAGTAAGAAATACTATCGATAGCGCTATCGATAGTAATATATTCGATGGTACTATCGATAATATAAAATCAGCAGCACGAACTCATTGCAGAATAAACTTGGTTCCCCGCGCGCGTGGTACATAGAGGAGCACGCTGAAGGGCAAGAAAGTTGACACGCTTGTGTTCTTTACCTGAGTTCTTTGTTGACACATGATCATAAAGTCAAACTTTTCAGTTGTAGCGGAAAGGAAGGCGTTACATGTTGTGGAACTGCGCGGCTTCATATTTATATTGCATTTTATGATTTCAAAATAAAAAAAACTCTAATGAACTAAGTTTGTTAATTGTAAAATGTAACTGGTTGCTCTTGGATGTGATTTTATTGAATGACATATTGCGCCATTCTCACTGCGGAAATAATTTATTTCTTTCGCCAAGAATTGCTCATAAGCGAAGCTGATAGTAGGCTATCGCAAATATTTTGGCAACATGGACGGCCCGCAACGGCATCATTATTCACACCACTATCGATAGCATTGTCACGTGGTTGTGACGGTAAAGAATGCTGCAGCAAGAGTGGAAAATACGGGGCTCTTTATTTGGGCGAACTTGTGCACATAAAATCAAAACTCAAAATACAAGCGTTACACGCTGCGCACTGATAGCGGCGAGAACATTCGTCGGCCGTCGAGTAATCTGATCATCGGTGGAACGCGTCGTCCTTTATACATCAGTCATCGCATCTTCCATCGTTATCGCTGGTGCTCGCGTAAGCTCTCGAATAAACTTCACTGGTCGCGTCCGGCGCCTATTCCTAACAGAATGATCTCAAACAATCGTGAAGCTTCTCAATCATTACGGCGCGGTCTGCGTCAAACGTTGCTAACAGTATTTGTGGATGAAACCCGCAAACATGAAAACAAAGCAGTAAACACGCGTGGCAGTAATATCGCTAGTAATATTAACCATGGTACTACCGATTGCACTATCGATAGTTTGTCGATAGTAGTACTATCGATAGTTTGTCTACACTGTCGATAGTTTAAAAAAAAAAAAACTATCGATACTATCGATAGTCATTTTACCGATAGTTATATTTACCGATAGTTCAGGGGGTCGACGGACATGCACCGACGTTCTTATCTGAACACACCCAGCAAATACGTAGCCAAGCTGCTATGACAAGCTAGGTGACCACCAGCTCCGCAGTGACTCAGTCCCGCGCCACTAGCCAAGCTGCCGAGATATTTTCTCACAAGTTTATCGTGCTGGTTTCAAAGTTTTACCAACGCTGACCCTTCGCGTGGCCGCACCCGTGAAATCCATGCGCCGGTGCGACAGCGCTCCCTCAAAATCTACTATATAAACACATGGCACGTAAACGAAGCTACTGTGTCGAGAAAAAACGTTGGTTCATGCGTCAACGAATGCAGGCATTAGTGATCGGGACGTTATAAAGAAAGCGGTGTACTTACGATGAGCTCCACTTCATAGGGAAGCTTGTTGACGCTTGTCTGTGGCAAACACTTGGCGCGTATAGTGACATTGTCGTCCCACACAGCTGTGACATCGGACACATGTCAACTATTATAAAGCGCGGCTCCTTAGCGCACACTATCGCCGCAAAAGTAATTATCATGGACGCGCACAAGCGGCAAATCGCACGCGCGCACTTCCGTCATGCTTGCAGTGAAAGGAGGCGTCTGCTGCGCGACCCGCCAGCGGTTCCAACGGCCGCCGCTACGCGGCTTTCAGTGACGCCCCTATAGGCGCTGCGCATCGCGAATAGCAATGGAGAAAGAGAGCGCGAATGCTGCTCACCGGCGCAGAAGAGCGGAGAAGCTTAACTCATCGGATTCCGAAGTAGTTGCCAGGCAATGAGCGGTTGAGCGTAGGAACAACGAACGGCACAAGGCTTAAAAGCTAAGACTAATCAGCTGAACCTTAGCTAACGCTACGTATATCCCGGCATAGCCGAGCTAAGCAACTGCAAAATTTTCTTCTAGTTTTTTTCTTTGCTATCTATTAGTGTACATTTTACAACGTCATATCCGTGACGGAAATACGTCTGTGGAGCCGTGGTGGACCCCGGCATAAAACACTTTCGTGTTAAAAAGAGAAGGAGAGGAATAGGTAAAAAGAAAGAGAGAAAAAGACATAGAAAGTGAAAGGAAAAAATAGACAGAAAGAAAGGGAAGAGAGAAAGAGATAGAAAGACACAGAAAGTAGACAGAGAAAGAAAGATATAGGAAGAAACAGATAGAAAAAAGTCACGCCATATCTACGAATTGAATAACGTTGGAGGAGCTTGCTCGGAGATGATCGGGTAACCCGTGAATCCTCCATAAAATTCCTCTATCGTCATATAAAGACGTGACCACGTTGTTATATATATATATATATATATATATATATATATATATATATATATATATATATATATATATATATATATATATATATATATATATATATGCACATTAGGTACACAATGTTTCTTTGGTGTCCATGCTGAGTAGCGGTAGCGAAGGGCACTAAGTGAGCTCCCGGCGAAGAGAAAGAAAGCGCGCCGAGAGCAAGCGCTGTATATGGGCGCGGCCCTCTGGCGGTCACCTATCTAACAAGAGCACGCGCCGAGTGTGCACGGAGTGTGCGGCGCCGCCTGAGCGGCGGCGCGCCATCTAGTGAGCGCGCTTAAATCACAGGAGAGAGCACAGCTGCACCTTTAGCGGAAGCAATGAGAACTAGCGGATACGGCGCGATGGACAAGGCGCGAGCATAAGAAGCTTGGCCAGCAAGCTCCTAAAAGAAAACGAAAGAGAGCACGCGTAGCCGTGGCAACGGGTGGGAAAAAGAGAGGTGAGAGGGTAACAGCCTAGCCAAGCCAGCACCAGCTAAGCGCCCACCAGCTCTGCTGTGACCCAGGTTTGCACGACCTATTGCAAGCTGCGCTAATTTTTTAGTATACGTTGACAGTGACGTGAGCAGCAGCCTTGAACGTAGTTCTGTTAAAAAAAGAAAGCGAGAGATCCCACGCCTTGTGGGAATTGGTTTCATGCGAAGAAGTCAGCGAGTAGCTATGTGCTGCATTTTTTTGCTTTGAGCCAAGCGTTACGACGTGGATCGACGTGTTTTTGTAAGTGTAGTAGTTGTGTGCACATCGTGGGCTTACCAGGAGCGTCCACTACACTGGCGTTTAAAGGGGAACTTATGGTCTGATGTTACGTCGGCACTCACGTACGTACGTCAGTATTATCGAAACGAAGTGCACGCTACGGTGCGATGTTGTGAATGTCATGAGTAACTTTCGTTGGCGTATTCTTCCAGGGTCAAGCAACCCTTGCATATAGCTTGCTGAATCATAGGAATACAAATGTAATGTTTATTAGACTGCTTAAAAGCGGAGCCAACACTGGAACCACAATTGCGTTAACTTGGCATGACGCTTGTGTCGTAAAACTATATATGTAGCGTTTATTGCTTTATTACAAAATTAGATAGCCAGCACTACAACCAGAACTGACGTTGCACCGACATCACGCCAGCATAGGGTGTTTTTCCAAAGCAGTTTCTATACCTGGCATGGCTCTGTGGTAGAATACCTGACTGCCACGCAGAATACTTGGGCTCGATTCCTGCTGGTATCCTAATTTTTATTATTCTTTGCATTCGTCGGGTCAACGCTGCCGATCTCGGCTTTTCTAACATCAATGTCTGTTCTCGCTGTTCCTGCGTAGATATAAACTGTCAAGCATCTGTGGCGCATACCTGTATACCACGGGCCGTGGTAAACGGGTATGTGCCACACGTGTCTGGAGGAAAGGTTACGACGTACGCGACAGGATATTCACGTTATTCATTCAATGACCAGATATATTCCTCAAACCCTCTTACCTTCCAATGCCAATTTCGGTCAACATCAAGTTAAGGATGCGATGACGAGAGCACCCAGACGTAGGCGGAAAGATAGATAGATATATAGATAGATAGATAGATAGATAGATAGATAGATAGATAGATAGATAGATAGATAGATAGATAGATAGATAGAAACGCTCAATGTGCCTTGAGTTCGCTGAGAATTGCTTCGCATTTAAAAGTCTTTAGGTTCGTAGATGAATGCTTGATTTTCATTCAGTCTAACTGGACCTCACTCCAAGCAGACGTTACTGACATTCATTCTTAACATGTCCCGGGATCGTTTCGATTCTCGAACCATTACCCATGGCCTTCCGGTTGATGGAAAATTCCGATTTCTTGACCTGATGCTCAATTTTGGTGATGGTCACGTGTGCTGGAGATATAATCCTTGAGCGGGAAAACCGCTAGCGCCTTTTCGGTCAGCACACTCCAAATTATTGAACAGAAGTACTGCATGTTTTTGTTTTAGAAATGCTTTATCGAAGTCATTTTGACATAATGATAGAGGCAGTACAGCTTCAGTCCGAACGCTTATCTTTAGCGGGCTATGCGATGCATGTAGAAGTTTCCGTTGCAGAAGGGCTACTAAATATACTAGTGCGACCACCGCAGTCACAGCCAAAAGAAAGTGGTTATTCCGTACATTCACAAGGTGTTACATAACCTAAAAAAGTCACAGTTTCACCGCAAGGGCGAAGCAATGAATGCGATAGCAAGAAAAGCGGCCCGTGATGGACGCGCTGCGACTACCGTGCGTCCATCACTACCCGGCAGCTACTAGACAGTTTTAATTTCACGTACGTAGGGACTTCTCATACGCAAACGTGAAAAGTACACGTACGTTACGTGCACGACATCTGAAACGCTTTTAGCTACACGCACGCGACGCGCGGTGAGAGCTACCACGTAGCTCGATCTGCTGAGAATCATGAACACTACGGTAGTTTGTTCGAGCGCCCGCGCGAGCAGACAGCGGAAGGGCAAGGTTCTCGCTGCGCAAATATAAGAAGAAGCGAGAGAGCTGGCCGGCGCCTTTAAGTGCGCCCGCGCGCTCCTAGCGCCATCTCGCTGGTAATGAAGAAACGCTTATGAGCGCCTCCGCCTCGGAGGACTGCAAACGGTAAAGGGTGTGTATATAAGGCTCGCCGTTAGCTGCCGGAGAGATGTGCGCTTTGTGGAGTAGTGTTTAGCGCACCGCGCGGCGAATTCAGAGGTCGCTGGTTCGATTCCACGCTTCGGAAGCATTTTTTTCTGATTTATTTTTCTTTTGCATATTGATGTAATATACATACTTATACATATACGCAGCATGACGGCGGCGACGGCGACGGCGACGGCAAAAATCAGCCGAGACTGTCCATATAATTGCTATCGCAATAAAAGAATCGCTCAAAAATCGTAGGTTTCAACTGTATTGTCGGCCCCACAAAAGTTAGCCTCTTTGTGTAGGCTAACTAAGCTTAACAGGGGTAGCCACGAAGTAAATTCTTGCACAAGAAAACGTAGAACTCCTTTTCAAAATTGCCCAGTTGGATTAGTTTACGGAATTCCGCTAAATTGTGGCAAGCATTACATCGGACAAAGTGGCCGATGTGTGAATGGAAGGTTCAGGGAGCATGGCAGCAACGTCACAAAAAGCCAGAGAGGCTCCACGTTGTCAGGATTGTGCGTGTGAGGAAATCTGCCAAGAAGCGGAAAAAATGGTAAGCAAAAGTAGGTACAGATGTGTGCACGAAATAATAGAAGCTGAAATGAATCGGAGGTTAAGTGATCAGTGTGTTAGCTCGGCATCTCTTATGTTATCTCATAAAGAGTTATAATTCTTGCGATCGTGTTTGGGCAGCGTTTATCTGCTTTGACGTGCACAATGAAGTCTGGTTGCGCAACGAATGGCTGATTCCCTATATATATGCGTGTGTGTGAAAAAAGGGATATAATAAATTGTTGTAAGTCAGTTCTATTGTTTGTTTCCTTTCTGTGTTCTGGTTGCTTGCGTACGCTGTTTGATTCATAATGCTTGACCAACAGGCCTAATTTCGCAATATTGTAGACCAATAAACACATGGGCGAAAATTCACATATTTAGTATCAGTACTACAATATAAATGTTGAACCAACAGGAGAGTTCGCACCGCATATATGTTCACATAAACGTAATGCCCACATGTAACAGAAGATTTCATCAAATGTTTACACAGGTGATATTGCGCACTTGCGATTTTTTAATTTATTATCATCAGCCTATCTTATGGCCACCGCAGAATTAAGGGCTCTCCGAATTGTGTGCAACCCACCCTGTTCTGCGGTAGTTGATTCCATTTATGTTTGCAATTTTTTAGGGGCGAAGCACCTTAGGGTCTAGGCTCGTCCGTATGTCCGCGTTGTCTGTCACGGCACATATTCGTTTAGGCGCCCATCTATCAACGCATATGACAGCCGAATGCACGCTGCAGTAAAAAAATCACAGAATATCCGCGGAGTGAATGACGACGAGTGGGGCGAAGCTCTGGAGGGAATCATCGGTAAACCGTGAAACTCTTCCGTGAAATTCGCCCAGTACATCATATAAATCATATAAAGAGTGTTAAACACCGTGTATATATTAAACATCAAACTTTTATTGTACTGTTGGTTTACGTGGTCCCTTCATTATCACCGCTTTGTGATCTGTGAAATGCAGGGAAAGTGTCCGCTCCCGAGCGAAAGAGAAAGCGCGCCAAGAGCGACCGCGTTCCCCGCTCGCCCTGAGAGAATTAACGGCAAGGCTAGAGGGAAGACACGACGCGCGTAGCGTTCCTCTTCACGTTCCACGACGCGAGGTCGGTAGCATGCCCAACGGAATACGACCGTGCAAGTGCTCCGGCTTCGCGAACAATGCATGGCGTTTACTGCACATAAAGCGTCCCAAAACCAAACATCTTGCTCAAGGTGTGCTTTGCTTTTTTCGTAGGAATAATTTCTCTATCATGTACATTAAGACGAAAAGTTGAGAGCTCACTAGAGCATATCGCCCGCAAAGTATGTCTTTTAGTGTGATGAAATCAAGGAACACTACGATGTCTTGTAAATTAGGATATCTAGTGAATTGCTCATCTAGTGAGCAATTCAATAAACTAGAGCTGGCTACATACATACATACATACATACATACATACATACATACATACATACATACATACATACATACATACATACATACTACTACTACTACTACTACTACTACTACTACTACTACTGCTACTACTACTACTACTACTACTACTACTACTACTACTACTACTACTACTACTACTACTACAGAGGAGGGAACGACCCACACCCTAAGGAGCTTCGCCCCTAAAATACACGAGATGACGCTGCGGATCAAAAGCGTATATAAGCGCGTTCCAGACCACATATTCTCTTTCTGCTATGGGACGCCAAGCGGCCCGCGAAAGGCAATGCCCGCGCCGACAACAAGCTACCCCGGAGATGAAGGCGCAGCAAGCGGCGGCAAAACGGCAAAAGTGCCAAGCGGACCCGGTGTTGAGAGCGCGGGAAGCAGCGGCTCAACGGCAACGCCGACAACAAGCTACCCCGGAGGTGAGAGCGCGGGCAGCTAACCGTCGAACGGACTCGGAGGTGAGAGCTTGGGAAGCAGCGGCAACGCCGACAACAAGCTACCCCGGAGGCGAGAGCTCGGGAAGCGGCGGCTAAATGCCAGAAGCGTTGCCTACCGGAGATGGGAGGCGCCGATGCACGGTTCAAGCGTCATTTCCTTGACCGGAGCTTTGGGCACAGCCGCAAAGTCTGTGATCGCCTGTGGTTTGATCCACGCATCTCCACGCATCTCCACGCGTCTTCACAATGTCATCGGTGATTTACGGTAAGAACGATCCCCAGTGCATGCTTCGCCCACTCATCATGATTCACATTGTGGAGATGCGTGAATATTTTTCTTCGCTGTACCTAACCTTTCGCCGTCCTTGGCCGCGCTTCCCATCTTTTGGTATCCATTCCGACGCTCTAACTGACCATCGGCTATCTGTCGTTATCAGGACGTGGCCTGCCTAGGTTTCTTAATATCTATTGAGTTATCGGTTGCCCCTGCCTGTTCTTTGATCCATTCTGCTGTCTCCCTGTCTCTCAGAGTTACGCCTGGTATATTAGGGGCGAAGCACCTTAGGACCTAGCTCTGTCGTCGACTGTCCGCTGTCACGGTATATAGAAAATCGTTGCTATAGTCGAAACATATGTGCGTATGTTGCGATTACGATTACGATCATTCTCAGATAAGTCTTTCTTAAACTGCGCGAGAAGACGAAGACACAAGTAAGAAAAACATTCAGAACACCACGAGCGCTGAATGTTTTAGATGCGAAGTATCTTAAGGCGGAGCTCAATCCGGTGGTGGTGGTGGTGATGGTGTGCGGCGTGACCACACTTACTGCGCATGCGCATACCCTCTCCACACACCTCCTCTCTACTTCCCCTCACCATTCCCCATGTCATCTGCCCCTCTCCCCTTCCCCTCTCCCATACCCCTCTCCACTCACCCTCTCCCCTGCTCCTCTCCCATACCCCTCTCCACTTCCCCTTTCCACTCTTCCTCTGAAACGCGGGCTAGACATGCCGAAATTCTCTCCTGCGCAACGCCGCGATGAGCTCGAGCGCATGCGCGTCCCCTCCCATTCTCTCTCCTCTCCTACGCTGCCCCCTTCTCGCCCGCCTGTCGACTGCGTTCCCCGCTCGCCCTGTGAGAATTGACGGCCAGGCTAGATGGAAGATACGACGCGCGTAGCGTCCCTCTTCGGGTTCCACGATGCGAGGTCGGTAGCATGCCCAACGAACGCCAACGGAACGCGATCGTGCAAGTGCCACGGCGGCTTCGCATCGCCTCATGGTCCCCTTTAGCGGGAGGTGGTGTCATTTTTTCTTACTTGTGTCTTCATCTTTTCGCGCAGTTTAAGAAAGCTTATCGCGATGAACCAAATAGCCTGCCAGAACATATTACAGATAAAAGTCATATGCAGCACTCAAAACATTCCTAAAATATCCTAATAAAAATGAATTCGAATAATAATTAAAGGCATTATGTCCCCGAAATCAACAAATCTGGCTATCGCAATTCTGAACTATGTACACAGTGGGATGTGGAAGGTGTCGTGCCTGACAGTTTGTCTTCAACGAGAAACCCTGAAGAAATGATTTAGGTAGGGCTAGAGTCGGAGACAACTTTAGAAGTCCGCGGCATTTCCTCCTCAAAGGCGAAACATGTGTGTATGTTGCGATTACGATTACGAAACAAAGTAAAAGCACAAACCCATTAGACTAGTCGGCGACTTCAACGTAAACATTATGGACAGCGACTGGATTATGCAGTATATGATGTCGCGATACGCTCTACGATGCATTTCATACGACTGAAAACAACCAACAACCACCCGAGGAACATGCATAGACCTTGTCTTTGCCAACTTTAGATTAGATCCACTCGAAGAACCATGGGCTCTCCATTTCACAGACCACAAAGCAGTAATAATGAAGGGAAAACGAAATCCACAACTCAAGGCGACATACGAATTATAACAAGATGATTAAAATAGGAGAACAGTAAAGAGGAATCAAACAAACAAATAAATAAATAAATAAATAAATAAAAAATATATATGTGTATATATATATATTGTGAGCGCTGACTATATAGTTCATCTTCATCTGTACAGAAACCATTGTAATCATCATCTTCGTTTGTCACGCGGGCTGCGCCGCTTTGGGACATTGAAATATAACCTTTCGATTACCGAACTGGGCGTCGTCTCATAATATATATATATATATATATATATATATATATATATATATATATATATATATATATATATATTCTTTTTTTCTGGCGTTTAACGTCCCAAAACTCGTAGTAGAACAGCGCCGGCGAAAACAACAGACCAGACGAGGAGAAGGACACGTAACACAAGGCGCACTAACAACTGAAAGTTTATTCGGTATCTGCAGAGAATAAATACTGCCTTCACATGAATAAACAGAAGAAAGAAGGTTACAAAAGCTATGACACTGTATCACGTGGTCACTCCTACTGTGCGTGCAAAACGGTTCCTGAAAGAAATCTGACATCCTTCTCTGAAAGCAAAACAGAAGGCATGCTGACACAAGATTCCCCGAGCTTTTTAATCTCTAGGGCTTCAACAACCTCCCTTGTTAACCTGTCAGCTGACTTGTACATGACGCCAGTGCTTTCAAATCGAGGTGCGCAACCGCAGTCTCTGCAATGGATACCTAGATGCCCCGATACCACTTTCGTTGTGTTGTACTTGTGCTCTTTTAATCTATCATTTAGGCATCTTCCTGTTTGGCCTATGTATGACGCACCGCAAGACACAAGTACACAAGTAAAAGAGCACAAGTACAACACAACGAAAGTGGTATCGGGGCATCTAGGTATCCATTGCAGAGACTGCGGTTGCGCACCTCGATTTGAAAGCACTGGCGTCATGTACAAGTCAGCTGACAGGTTAACAAGGGAGGTTGTTGAAGCCCTAGAGATTAAAAAAGCTCGGGGAATCTTGTGTCAGCATGCCTTCTGTTTTGCTTTCAGAGAAGGATGTCAGATTTCTTTCAGGAACCGTTTTGCACGCACAGTAGGAGTGACCACGTGATACAGTGTCATAGCTTTTGTAACCTTCTTTCTTCTGTTTATTCATGTGAAGGCAGTATTTATTCTCTGCAGATACCGAATAAACTTTCAGTTGTTAGTGCGCCTTGTGTTACGTGTCCTTCTCCTCGTCTGGTCTGTTGTTTTCGCCGGCGCTGTTCTACTACGATTATGAACCAACTAGCCCAAAAAGTACATTTTGACAAGTCCCAAAACTCCGACATGATTATGAGGGACGCCGTATAGTGGAGGGCTCCGGAAATTTCGACCACCTGGGGTTCTTTAACGTTCACCTAAACCTAAGTACTGAGGCCTCAAACATTTTCGCCTCCTTCGAAAATGCAGCCGCCGCTACATTTGTATATATATACACTTTATGTTACTCAATTTACATTCGCAGTGGCAACGCGCCACTCAGTGCTGCGCCACCCAGTGCTGCGCCACTCGTCATAATTCACATTAGTGCAGATGCGGTGATTTTTTCGTTTACCCATTCCTACGGCGCGTTAATTACACCAGTCGTGTCCGCAGAAACAAATGCTGCGTAAACACGAAAATACATGCTTCTTGTACGAAAACCATGTTACCAAAAGTACCTATTAATAATGCCGCAATGTGAGCGGTAATATTGATATAACCCAGTTTCTTTGTGATATTATTTATTCCTTTAAAATGTACTAATGCGCGCGCCGCGATGCCTTGAAATTTTTCTGTTGGCCACAGACACAAAATTTCAAGCATGAGATGCTTTCAGCTCCCGTTGTCGGCGATCTTCAAATGATCTTGAGCCAAAAGCGAGCGCCGTTGCCCGGGCACTCAAAGGAGATCTTCCGGGGAACGAGCCAAAACTTTAAAAACGCGGTCCTTGGATGTTAACACTTCGTACCGGACCGCATCACATACGCTAGCTACGGCCCAAACAAATTACGGAAAAAACGTTGACTTAGTACAGACTCTAGAAGAAAAGATAGGTCAAAAGAGCGCCGACTGACTACAAGAACACCGCTATAGTATAGTATGAACACCGCCATTACCCTGCCGTTGTCATTGTTGCTTTTGCAATTATTTACAGATCTCGCACAGGGACAGCAAACAATGGCGTCCATAAGGACCAGTGCATGTAGTGTAGTGTGGTGTTGTTTGGTGGGATATGCTCTTGCGAACATGCGCAATACCCATTTTAAAATTGGGGCTAGTATCATCTCTAACCAATCTGCTTTGCGGGTAGCCATTTCGTGCTGACATTAGGCCCGTAGCCAGGAAAGAGGCTAGGGGCCCGCCCCCCCCCCCCCCCTCCCCAGAAACTTTGATGAAAAGGGGTGTTTTACCGAAATAAATAATGAAAATGGGTGTTTTTCTCAAAAAGTCAAGGCAGTCAGCAAGTAGCCCCCCCCGCCCCCCCCCCCCCCTTCCCGGAAAAAAACTGGCTACGGTCCTGGCTGACATCTACACTCGATCACGGAAGAGCCAGTCATTTTTTTTTTCTTACTGAAGGTGGCCGTGTCTCCGCGAACCATGAAGTTTTTCCTGGGAGTTTCCTAGGGGGAGCATATTGATTTTTACACTGTAAAGAAAGTGTTAAATGTCATCTTCGGTATCTTCACATAAGCATGTAGCACTGTTATCTTTTCCTATCCTATAAAGAAAGCGCTTTATGGTTGCGTCTAACAAAAAAAATGATACCTCAATTTATTCCCCTTCTTTTTTTCATTGGATAGCGAGGGTCTCGACACGGCAGGTTTCATGCCTTTGGGTAGCATGCGGTGGCTTATTGGTCAGCTACCAGCTAGTAAAAAGATCACGTGCTTCCTGACGTTATCTGATAGAAAGAATTTTTACATTTTACATTCGCCGCTATGGCCATGAGTGGCGCCAGCTAAGACTCCCAGGATCACACATGCAGAAATAACCGAGAGAGTGGAAAAGGAAACAGCCGTAGCTCGACAGGTTGCACGCGTAATACGGAGGTTCTGACGTCGGTCTCCACCGGCGGCGATTTGCTTTTTTGTCCACTTTAAACCATTTTTACTGTACCTTATACACCAGAGCACGCCTGTCTCGCACCCAGGCTGCTGGCGAGCCGAGCAGATACTCTCGCACCCAGACGCCGGGCTGACCGGGCTGCCGAGGCGCGCGTGGGCTGCACCAAGTAAACAGGGCAAGATGCAGTTCTTAGGCTTTAAAGTGCAAAAAAGTACCCGTTCATGCTGCTTCAGCGTATAAGAGCTCGTCTGGGCACTACTGCGTCGTCTTTGGATGCCAAAACAAGCAGGGCAACAAGAGGATAATAGCGTTGTCTGCGACGATTATGACATGCCACGGAAATAGTGCCGGCGCGGTGTTTTCAGCTTCGCCGCGAGTGGATAATTGTGATTCAAGCAAAAAAACTAGGAGCCGAGTGAAAATGCGCGAGTAAGTACGCTAACTGCGTGTATTCTGCAGTGTGATGCCCACCTATTTCATTTTGCGAACCTTATTTGCGTGACACGCAGCTGGGTTGAAGGCAGGCGCGAGCTTTGCGTGGGGGTGCACTTCATACCTTTGAGCGTTTCCTTTGACGAAAATCTAGTGCAAGGTAGTGCTTTCAAGCATAAGCAATCAGCATGCTTTGCCACTTTCAACGTAGTGTTAAGCTTTAGTGCTTTTGATGGCATCCACGCCTAGCTTCGAGATTTCGTCTTCAAAAGGTAATAAAGGGCACGGTGCTCCTCAACAGCTGGCCAGAATTTCGTGCTTTCATTTCAGTGTTTGATGTCCCCTAATTTATTTGGACACGAAGCCTCCAGCTGCACATAATACATATATTGGCACGTAAGTAAACAGTACTCGGGCCAGTGTCCTTTACGTCGCAGTCGTAGCTAACCGGCTTAACTAAGAGTAGCACAGTTTCGCTTGTAAAGCACGTCGTTACAAGAATAAAATCGCACAGGTAGCTTCCAAAAGGGATCGCTGAACGATACTGCAGGTTATACTCTCTGATAGCACGCTTTTGTGAGCAAGACGCATTATTGTAAGAGCGCTCGTGAAACAAAAATTACGTTCCACGAAACTACCCGTAAAGCGTACTCTAATTATTACGCGATGCATGCTGAAATGATGAGCTTTCACAAAACTTTGTGCACAACTTGTAATATGGGGCAACAAAACATCGTTTCACTCTTTCGCGAGCTGCACTGCAATTACGATTCACGCGTACTACAGCGAGAACGTTTTTTTTATAAATGTAACAGCGTACGTATTTGACGAGGTTGCTTCCGCAGCCCACTCAGCACGTACTGTATGCATTGTGGACTTGCATGAGCAAGATGTTCTTGATGTTCCAATAAAATCAGCGAAGATATCCAGGCTAGAAAAGACTCGAAACACGCTCTCCGACGGGCTGAGTTTCGGGAGTTTCACGTTTGCTCTGTGTATCGTCTGCTGGCGTGGCAGCCCGCGCATGTTGTTTCGTCGCGTGTGCAATAGATGGCGCGACGCGCGATGCAAATATGGCGATGCGCATGGAATTCGCTGTGTTCTGGTCTATAGCACTGCGCTTCAATTAAAAAGTACAAATAACGCTCCCTACCCTTTCCTTGGCTTCGTCTGTTGGCGCCATTTCGTTGTAGTTAATAAAGAAAGAAAGAAAGAAAGAAAGAAAGAAAGAAAGAAAGAAAGAAAGAAAGAAAGAAAGAGAGAGAAAGAAAGAAGGAAAGAAAGAAAGAGGGCCCCTCGAACCAGTTTCCTTTTGTTCGTAACATGCAACAATGCAACATAGCTGTTATTACAAGCAAAAGTTTCGAGGAATGGTAGGTTACAATTTCCGGCAGCTATGAGAGCTGCGAAATTAGAGCGTAAATGTTCCGAGTGTTTATCACACACTTGTGTGCGCTTAGCCACACGCCAGCGATGTTGTAACTGCGTGCCCTAGACGAACAACCTTGGTGTTTTTATTTCCTCGTTTTCTCGTCAAGAGATAAATTCTGCCTTTCGCCCGAGCTGACACCACTGCCTTGTCTAGATTCCATTGGGGCGAATGTTACAAGCGACTTGTACGCCCAGTTCGGACAGTGGGAAGGATGGCCGGATCAAAGAAGCCGGAAACGGGGTTGGCTTCAGTTGCGTGCGACGTTTTCTCGGGACATTACCGCCACCTCTCTCGTTTTACCCTATGTTCTTCACGTGTGCTGTGTCGGATGACCGTTTTTTCCCTTTATTTTTGGTCACGAAGACAGGAAAGGCAATGGGAAAGCTCTCTTTCCATTATGCTCGACCTGAAAGGAGATAACGAAGAAAGCGGGCAAATAATAAAGCTTCATTTCCGAGCTTCTCCCTAGCTGCATCCGAACATTGATCGACTTGTAACTTCAGTACATAATACACGACACGATGCGGGCTACATTTTGTTGCGTTAGTGGCGCAGCAACAGGCCCCAATTGCAATATTAAGTCCTCATTTTATCACTAGTTTTCTTTTGTGTGTGCACTACTATTGCTGTGTTTCCATAACAACGGCTCCAGTGAAAGGAGGTTTGTTCACTTCCTAGTTTCTTCTAGATTCGCAGTTCGTTCCTCTCGAGATCGATCAGCACGCTGGCGAAAGTGCAATCAGAAAAGCACCACCAGCGTCATGACTTTCGATAGGGTGGCATCGCCTAAATATGCCAGTGCATAGCAAGAGTTAGTCTCGGCCTTGTTATTACGGCCGAAACTAACGGCTCCTTTCGGCCTGCTTTGTATTTATTTTTTATTATTTTATTTTATTTACAAGTACTGTTGGCCGTCATGGCCGTAGCAGGGTGGGTACAGTGAATTTGCAGATAACACAGAACAAAGTAAGTGCAACACAGTATAATGAAAAGAAAACTGTAGAAAAATACATATTCTTCAAAAACCAACTAAGAAACTGCAGAAAGAAAAGCATACAGACAGACGTTGCGACGATGGTACAGTATGCAATATGAAAAAACTACAGAATATAATTTCGAACGTCGTGACAATGTACGGACGACACTAGCAATAATCAATTTTATAATAGATTTTAATGTGCTCTTCAAAAACTTCCAATGTCGTTGAAGTCAATACAGACACTGGCAAATTGTTCCATTCTTTTATCGTTCGGGAAAAAAAAAATACGCGTACACATCAACACAGTATTTTAGAACCGAAAACAAAAATTGATTGCTTGATCTGACGTTGCTGGTTTGCCTGGGAATAAGATACGGTTCAGTTTCAATATTAAAGTGCCCTTTTCATAACAAAGAAAGAAACTTAAGTCCAGCAAGTTTCCGGCGTTGAGCCAGCGTAGGCAATTCAAGCAACCGAAGCATTTCAGAAACGGAGTCATTTCGAGAATACCGGGATAATAGCAGCTTTCCTCTGTATTTTTTCAGTGCGATTTGTCAACACCGATCGGAACGGATCCCATACTGAACTTGCCTATTCTAGCGTTGTTCTTACGTAGATCAAATATGCAAGCAGTTTAACGGATGGTGTTGCTAGCTTTAGTTTGTGGCGAAGGAACCACAACTTTTTTTTTGCAGCTGTACAAATCTTGTTTACGTGTGGTTTCCAATTTTAGTCTTTTGAAATTCTTAGGCCTAAGTATTTTATCGTGTCAGCATCGGTAAGAGTGGTGAATTTCATTCCATAATTACCTTTAAAGGGGTCATGAACCACTTTTCCAAGTAATGATCTAATGGCCTCAGTATCGGAGTGTACTGCCTCCCGAATCGATTGCCGCAAAAATTTCTCGAATCCGTCAAGAATCAGCGGAGTTACGGGGGTTTGGCGCACGCTCCCAGCGCTTTCTCTCTTTTCTCGTGCCGGCGAGCGCACAGGAAGCTAGACAGGGAGGTATGGCATGGGGGAAAGAAGTTACGCCAGCGCGCGTCATGAAACGCGATCGCTCTCCCGCTGTGATTCGCTTGCGCGAGTGCGGCTACCGTGTACTGAGGAGTGCGGCGCCGGCAAGTGGCGGCACCCCGCGGCAAGAAGCGCATCTGATCCGAACGCCGCTCTCGATTTACGTCGGCTATCGGCCAATAAGCATGCTATGTCTCTTGCGACGTACAGCGGACAGACGCCCCGCCCACCGACGAGAGTGAGAACCGGCCTCTGTTTGAAAAGAGGTAGCCTGGGGAAACGGCAACTTCGCGCTCCGCTTGTGGCCATTACGCGGCGCGCACGACTGTAATATTTGGCAGAGCAGTTCATAGCCGTGTCAGCTTTCCGCAGGATGTGTTTTTTCAATCAGCCCAAGGGGTGCTTCATGACCCCTTTAATAACGTGCTTTTTTCGGTTGGTAAGTCTTAGCATGACTGACTTAGATTCATGATTTTCATTTGCCATTTAGCAGCCCAACCTTCTACTGCTGTAACAGATCACTTGAATGACGCCTGATCATTATGGTTAATAATTTATCGATGTATGTGCGCGCATGTCTGCATCGCGTGTGTATGTTTGTATGTATGTGCGTGCGTGTCCTTATCGCGTCTGCATGTATGTGCGTGCGCGTCTGTATCGCGCCTGTATGCGCGTGTATATGTATGTATGTGCGTGCGTGTCTATCGCGTGTGTATGCGCATGTGCATGTAAGTGCATGCGTGTCTGTTCGCATGTGCACGCACGTGTGTCTGTATCACGTGTGTACGTGTATGCATGTGCGTGTCTATATTGCGTGTGTATGTGCGTGCGTGCCTGTATCGGGTGTGTATGATCGTGTGTATCTATGTGCGTGCGTGTCTGCATCGCGTGTATATCTATGTGCGTGTGTGTATGTATGTGCGTGTCTTTATGACGTGTGTATAAGCGTGTGTGTGTGCCTGCGTGCCTGTATCGTGTGCGAGCGTGCGTGTCTGACAGCGGCATTGACACAAAAAAAACATGGCTGATCCCTCCGTCATAGGAATCGGTATAACACGAAAGTGAAACGTGTCTTCACAGAAGTAGTGCTTATTGTGTAGTGATATATGTGAGCTTGTACAATGCCTATTCGTGTTTGGCAGCTATAGCACCGTTTGACGTGGATGCACCCATGTTGACAGCATGTCTCTATCGCGACGACTAACGCCCATGATCATGATTAAACCGTTGTGGTAGCTGACGGTGTGAACATATATTTGGACACAGCGAATCGTGAATCCCGCGTAAGGATGATATCAACAAGCTCGTAATCAACACTGGTACCCGGTATGCACTTCTTCAAAGCGTCGTCAATTAACGAGAGAAACGGCACGGTGTGCGCTTTCTAGTAATGGGTAGCCGACGCCTGTGCTCATGCATACATAACACGCACTGCGCTTCAGCAACACGGGAGGTAGAGGTTCGTAGCCTGAGCCGCAAACGCGTGCGTCCCGCTGGCCTCTGTCTCGCAGGCGCTGCTTTCGCTCCACCAAGGCACGACATTCGTCCGTCGAAATCGCGTCCTTTCTGCAACGCATATTGCAGCAGTTTTGTTAGTCGGTGCTCTCGCAATTGAAGCAGTCGGCGGCGGAGAAATCCCGTTGGTGCACGTGGACGCTGCACTACTCCGATGAGCCGACGCACGCTAACACGAAGCCAAAGGCAAAGAACGTAACAGCCAGTAACAGCGTCAAAGGTGCCTCGGCGACGCCAGCTCGGCCAGTTTACCTCTCTGGTATGGAGACGCTTTAACCATGACCTCCGATATCGCGTGCAATCTCGGAGTAAGCGCTAGTAAGTGTCGATCGCGAAGCATTACTTCTTTTCACATCTCACAGACGGCGGCACCGCCCCGCTCCGCCCGCCGCGAAAGAGAATGTGTGAAAGATATATAAGGCGCGTTCGCGCCGTGTCTAGCATCTCTCGAGTTAGCTTAGTCAATAGAGCGTCGGGCGCTTGCCGTCGCGGCCGCAATGTCGTGGGTCCGATTCCCAGCGGGGTATCTTTTTCTTGGTTTTTTTCTTTCTCACCCGTTGGCGTCCATTTTATCAACGTCATATCCGTGACGGATGTACTTGGTGGACCCCGGCATAAAACACTTTCGTGTTAAAAGGCTTCGGGCCCACTCATTTGGACCAATTCAATTTAAGTAAACCACCACATTCCTTCTTGGGTGCCTTCTTTGAGCTCATCAAGACCACAATTATGAAAAAAATTCTCGCCTATACTCTATACTGGTTACATTATATGCGCTTAATACACCGCGTTAAGGACAGCCGAGGCGGCGACGGAGAGGTAAACCGCTCAGCCGCCAGTTGGTATACTCATTTTTCTCGAAGCGCTTATTTGTATTTATCGAAGCGTCTTAAAAACTATATTTGTCACTTTGTTCTATCGGAAGCCCACTTTCTTAATGACTATTGCTTAAGAGACAGGTTCTCATTTAATTATTCAAGGGGCCGAATAAACAAGCGCGCGCAGTGATGCTAATGCGGCTGCGGCGAGCCAGTGGAGGATTCAGCCTGCCGTGCGCAGCTCGCCGGCCAGGGGAGGGGAGAAATCCGAGGAGAATTGAGGAGGAAAACGCGCGCGCGGAGGAGAGTGTCGCTACTTTCTAGATCAAGGGGCTTTACGCATATGGCATTTCAGCGCAGCTTAAGAAACTACGGTTTTTAGAATTACGTATCTATGTATTTTCTATTAAAGGAACACACCACCTAATACTTACCTAGTGATGTTGCGCCTCAGATATGCGTAATATTTACTTTTTGATCGACAACGTTCACAAGTATCATACAGCCGTACCAGTTCAAGATGGGTGGGCGGTAAGCAAGTGGCTCAACTTTGGCCGGCGCGCTGCATCGGGTGACAGACAAACAAACAGAAAGACAGACAGACCAAAATAGTTTTGGCAGCCCGGCGCGGGCCACGCGCACGCGAGCAAAAATGTAAGCGCGTATTAACGCTCCCCGCGTGACCAGATGAATTATTGTCGGAGAAGACTCGTGTAAATAGTTCCTTTTTTTTAGAACTTATAGGAAAAATAAACTTCTCTTTGAGACCAAAATTCCGATCGTTGTGGATAGGTGTGATATCGCCTGTGACGTCCCTGCGTGTTCCCCGTCAGGGGCGTCCATCAGGTAAGAGTCATGGCGCCCGTCGCGTCTTGGACACCTTCGAAGGCACTCGTCTTCGACGTTGTTGTCCCTACGAGGACTTGTCCCGAGACCGTCGTTGATGCGACGGCCTCAATAGTTGGCATCTCAGAGGTATACTGCGTCCAGCATCAGGGAGCTCAAAACTTCCAGGTCACCGTTAAGGGCATGGCTTCCATGTCTCTCATCGTCAATGCTGGCTGCCTGGTGATCGGCGGCGAGCGTGTTCAAGTCGTCCCCGTTGGCCCACAAGTGACCAACGTCGCCTGCCTGTTCCTGCCATCGTTCGTCTGAAACGAAGCACTTGTCCAGGCGTTGTCGCCATATGGCAAGGTGCTCACTGTCACCAGTGGTTTGATGAGTGCGCGGCGAGGCGTACTCACTGAAACGCGCTTCATCCGAATGGAGATGAACGCCGTTAATCCTGTGCCAAACTACCTGCGCATCTCCGGTCACCGTGCCACGTTCGACTACCGTGGCCTCCAGCGTGTATGTCGAAGATGCGGCTCAAGTGACCATCTACGAGCCCAGTGCACAGCGCCGTATTGTGGTCGCTGCGGTGTGCATGGTCAAGTAGGCGACGGATGTGACCGCCCGTGCCGGCGCTGCGGGGACGGCCACCCCACTGTCGTTTGCCCTGTCCGCCGCTCTTGCTCAGACGCTGCCGCTGGTGCATTCCCACCGCTGAAACCGGCGTCAGCACCGACTACCGACTCCGGAGACGGTAGTCGGTAGTCGACTACCGTCTCCGGAGGCCACGGATGCTGTGCCGGCATCACCTCTTCAAGTTCCCTCGAACGAAGTGCAAGATGAAGGCTCAATTGCCGATGCGACGCCAGGTGCGTCGGCTTTCCCACCGATGCAGGAAGCCTGCGCTTCGAAAGACGCAGCGCGCGGCCCTGCTCACGACGTCGGCGTTCCTCCTCCTACGCCTTCTGATGCTATGTGTATAAATGAGCCCAGTTCTGGGGCTGCTGTTGTTGGCGTTACCCCTGCGATACCTCTTTTACAGAACGACAGTGCACGTTCATCGGGTGCTCAGGAGAATATCGCAGCCTCTTCCGTTGCTGCAACTCCGACCACTTCGACGCCGCGTCGTACACGTAAGAAATCGCCTGCACGAAAGGTACTTACACGCTTACACCGCCCCGCCGAGACGTGGACAGTGCTGCTACTATTGAGGACGTGAATCCAAGCTTACCGGCGGCTCAGCCTTTACCTCCACAGGACACATCTTCGGAGGACAGCTTCTGCCTGGGGCTGGATGGTAGCATCGGACTGTCTAGCGCTGGTGAAATCGACGTCGAAATGGAAGCTCCGCGTGAAATCAAGCGAGGGCACACTTCCACCTCTTGCTCACATGAAGTCAGCGACGGCCGTGCTCAAGCCCAACGGCCAAAAAAACCTCGACCCTCTTCCGGAGGGTCGAACTGTGAGTCGTGACGTGGTTAAGAAAGTGTCCCCTGGACACTTCCGGGACGCCGTCTAGAACTATGCGTCCAGGTCAGTCTTTACTTTTCATTATGGCTACTTTACTTGATATTATTTCATTGAACGTTCAGTGTTTTCGCAGTGCGGCAAAGCAGCCCGAAGGGATTAGCATAGCCCGTGCTGCGAATTGTGATGTTTTGTGCCTGCAGGAAACCAATTTCTGCTCGCTATCCGACGTGCTGGCTTTTAAACGAAAGTTCGAGATTGATTGTTACTTCTCTTTCGCTACATCTCGCTTTACAGGAGTTGGAAATATTATATTTAATCGGGCTTTATTGAGGGATCACCATGTTCTTTACGATGGCGTGGGGAGGGTGTTGGCTTTAGACTGCGTCTACTTTTCGTTTAGATTGCGGATACTGTGCGTGAATGGGCCAGCACAAGCCGGGCAGTCTAACGATTTCGTTAGAGACCTGGATATTTTTTTTTCTCGATGGTCGTCAGGTTATTCTAATAGGGGACTTTAATTGTGTGTTAAATACGCAAACCGATGTACAAGGTCCTGGCTGGGGTCGGCCTGCTCGGAATTCACGTGAGTTGCGTCGTTGTCCAGCACTTTTCATTACTGGATTCGCACAATGTCGTGCACGGAAATACCTTTGTTTGGACATGGCGACGCGGACCGTCCTCCAGCAGGCTCGACCGCGCTTACGTTCCCCGTGCCTTAGCGGCGTTTGTCTCCGACTTACATGTTAGGCCCTTCCCATCTTCTCCTGTTTATATCTCTGACCATCGCCCCATCGTTCTAGAGCTTGAAATTCCATTTACTTTTTCGGACAAACCATGGCGCCTTGATGTTCGTGTCCTCCAGGACGCGCGTTCACAGTCGGTTTTGTCACGTCCAATACGTGTGTCGCTCGCTACATCTGGTCCAAATGACTGGGATGCGCTTAAAAAGCATTGGCGCATGCACTGTTCAATTGAAGGGCGTTCGCCGCGTCGTCGCGTTTCTGAGGAGCTGGCCGATACTGCAACAAAGTTGCGCATCGCCCTGCGCGCCGAAATGCCGTCTCCCCTAATGCGAGCTTGGCAGCGTGAGCTGCGTGAACGCTTCCAGCGCTTGACTGCTGCCTCGTCTCTGGCGGCGGCAGCGTGGCGTTGTAGGTACAACCCCTGTGCACATCCTGAGGTACTACGCTATGCGAGGCATTCATTTTTAGGGGCGTAGCTCCTCTTAGTCTAACATTGTCACGACTCCGTTGTCCGGCGTATCTTCCGGCAGCCGGTAGTAAACGGCAGTATCTGTCCGGTGGTGGTGTGCGGCGTGACCACCCTTACTGCGCATGCGCATACCCTTTCCACACACCTCCTCTCCACTCCCCCTCACCATTTCCCATGTCCTCTACCCCTCTCCCTCTCCACTCACACTCTCCCCTTCTCCTCTCCCCTTCTCCTCTCCACTTCCCCTCTCCCATAACCAGTCTTAAAAACGGAGGGGGCACACATGAAGGCTCCCTAAAGACAACGCGCTGCGACAGTACGTGATATGCACCGCCCTCTCCTCTCCTACGCTTCCCCCCTCTTTCTCCTCTCCTACGGTCCCCCCCCTATCTTGCCTCGCGGCGCAGCGGCGCCGACGCAGGCAGCGTCGCGAGGCAGCGTCGCGGCAGCGTCTTGATTGAAAAAAACGACCGCTCGCGCTGCACAACCGTTCACTGACCACCAAGTATATATAGGCAGTGGATTTTGACCTCCAAGGTAGTGCGTGTGTGCGATTTCTCCTGTGCGTGATTAAACAATGAAAATTCACAGCGTACATGTAAAATTAAAGTGAGCTGCAAGTCGTCATAACTCTCATCGAACCTTTAGTATAAACGCGCCCGATCTCACGCCGGTGATGATGTACTGGGCAGAATTCACGGAAGATTCACGGTTTACCGATGAACCTCCGCAGCTTCGCCCACTCATCATCATTCACTCCGTGGATATGCTGTGATTTTTTTGGGCAGTCGCAGTCCTCTGTCTCTATGACCACACAGATACCACCTGCGCAGCCGCTTCCTCCGCGTGATCGATCTCTTTTCTTGGCGCATTTTGAAGCGATGTCATGTTCGGCCATGCAGACAAACTTTGATATATTACCACCAATGCTTAGAGGGTTGCCCCATGTTCCTCAACAAGTCGCTGATTCGCTGCACGTCCCTCCGTCCCCCGAAGAGGTAAAGGCCGCACTGCAATCCATGAAACTTGGAACGGCCCCTGGGCCAGACGGTTTTCCAGTTGAGTTTTACCTGACATTCTGGAATGAGATTGGTGCTGCCTTTACTGCGGTTATCCGGCGGTGTTTTGAGGACGGCGTCTTTCATCCAGTTTTCGAGATGGCCGCATTGTACTAATCCTAAAAAGGTGACGCTTCATCTCTTAGTCCTGAAGAATGGAGGCCTATCACCCTCCTTAACGTTGATTATAAGGTCTTCGCGATGGTTATAGTTGGACGTCTTAGGGATCTGCTGAACACCTTGGTGGGTCATCACCAGGCTTCGTCAGTGCCTGGACGAGAGATACGCAGCTTGTCATTTAACACACGCGATGTCATAGCCTATACGCTGTCACGGTCTGCGCGTGGTCTCCTTGTGTCTCTGGACCAGGAGAAAGCCTTTGACCGACTCGAGCACGCGTATATCTTCGACGTGCTCACAGCCTTCGGCTTTCCGCACTCATTTGTGGAATTAATCAGAAACACCTACGGTGGTATAGAAAGCACACTGGTTCTGGATGGCTGGGAAAGTGCTGCTTTTCCCATTACACGCGGGGTCCGTCAAGGATGTTGATTATCCCCATTACTATTTGTCCTCAGCATTGAGCCATTTTTGTGCGCTTTAGAGGCTGATTCGCGCGTCCGGGGTCTTGCGCTCCCTGGCAGCAGTGTTGTGAAAGTCACAGCTTTTGCTGACGACATAACCCTGTACCTTTCAGATGAAGATAGTCTTTCACACAGCCTGCGTGTGTTCTTCGAGTACGATGACATTTCAGGTGCAGCACTGAACTTCTCCAAATCTCGGTATTTGTCATTGGCTCTCCGAACTCTCGGCTTAGCACCGTTTCCCCTATTCAACCGGCAACATCCTTTTGTATTTTAGCTATTTTATACAACCACTATGGCATTTGTGACTCCGTTTGGTTAACCGCTCTCGAAGAAGTCAGACAAAAAATTCAGGACGCACAGGATTTCGACTTTCCGCTTCTCGAGCGGCGATACCTTGCGCAGACTGTATTTTGCGGTCGTGCTTGGTACCTCTGTCACATGGTGCAGCCGCCATTACGTATAGTGCGTTCACTGCAGTCGGCTTTGTGTTCCTTTTTTTTTTGGTCAGGTGGCACTGAGTTGGTCTCTCGTGCGGTGCTAGGACAAGAGCGTTCCCAGGGAGGCTTTGCTTTCCCTTCGGTGTCCATACGCTGCCGGCTACTGGCACTGCGCTTCCTGCTGCGCCTTTTAAGGTGAAGAAACCCCCGCGCGAATTCTTGCGTGTTACTTTCTGGGCACTCACCTCCGGCATTTGATGCCTAATGTACATCTTAACAGAGGCCCACAGTCAATAACACTGCCTACATTTTATGCAACAGCTGTTGCATTTTTCCGGCATATCCAGTCTGCCTGTCCTGGAGTAGATGTGCTGAATAATCCTATTGTTAACACAACAGCTGCTTTATTGCTCCCGTCAGTTCCTCCGGCTCGCCGCACACGCTCTAGTCGTGTGACTTGGAGCGCGCTACCGGCGTCTTTTCTTCCTGGCCACCTCCGGGACTTCATGTGGCGTCTGGGATGGGGTGTGCTCCCCACTCTCGACCGCCTCGAACGGTGGAGAATGGTACAGTCAGCAACATGCCCGAACTGCACCCTTCAGGAAACAAATGAGCATGTTCTGAGGCAATGTGTCATTGCGCGTATTTTCTGGAGGGCCGTGCATGCCGGATTTCGCGGCCTCAGAGTAAACCGCTTCGTTTGTTCTGGGCGTTGTTCTCGAGGTCGCTTCGCGTGCCTTCTGATTGTTGCCGGTGCTTTCTGTCTATGGCGCAACCGCTGCGAGGCTGTTGCAGCAGGCCGTCGCCGTCGCGCTCTTTTCCCAATCCTAGAGCGACTGTACATGGAGCTTCTATCTCTTCTGTCGGAGGAGCTCTTCTTCCTCGGTGAGGAGGAATTCCTTCGGCACTGGTCTTGCCCCTTTGTGTTGGTCTGTGACAGACGCGTGAAGCTTGTTTTAAATGCGAATGCATTTCTTAGTCGAGCTATGTAAGGCATCCGGCGTTGTCCGCGCGCCTCTCCGCTCTCACTCCCGCTCCCATAGCAACAGCTGCGGGCGCGCGCGCTTATCCTCGCCCCTAGCAACCGGAGCAGGTGGTGCGGGCGGAGTAGCGGAGAGTGAGTGGAGAGGAGGAGCGCGCTCTGACGTGTGAGGGCGCTCGCATCGTGGGAGCTCCGGAGCTCCCGCGTGTGTGGAGAGAGTGTAGGAGAGGGTAGGTGCAGTGCTTCGCCGCTCCTTCTCTCGCCGTTCGCTCTCTCTCCTCCCTGCGCCACCGCCTCAATGCAGTGCGTTTGAAACGCGTTTGTAGCGTTTGTGCTGCCTTGGCACAGGATGAAAACAGCGCGTTATAAACGCGTTTGTGCTGCATTGAAGGCGGTGGCAACATCCCTGAGGTGAGTACGAACGCACGTAGGAAGCGTTCGTTGAAGAGGCGCCCAAAAGGGAGACACTTGAGCGCGTCAATGTGTCCAGCCTTACGCGATTAAAATTACTACGCCGTCATGGGCGTAGCCAAGTGGGGGGGTTGGGGGGTTTCAACCCCCCCCCCCGAAATTTTTCAGTTTTGCTAGCGTATAAATACACGCACACATACAAACGCACGCACGAACATACATAAAGTATGGTTGAACCCCCCCCCCCCCCGAAAAAATTTCTGGCTACGCCCCTGTACGCCGTGTACTCTCGGCGCAAGAAATGCATTCGTATTTCCGCACGATTCCCTTCGGGGAGGCGGGGGCATTTTTTTCGGCCTGCCTGGTTTTGGTAAGATGTTGTCTCGGTTGGTATCGGCAGAAGCGTCATGTAAATACGCAAGATGTACATATTGACGTTTTATTTGTGCTTTCTGTTTTACCATGTAATGTGCATATATGTACCTAGCTTTTTGTGACATTATTTGTGTGTGTGTGTAAATGTGCTAAACATCAATTGTACTTGTTATCTCCGCGTGATTTCGTGTGTTATGTCCATGTTACCGAATTATGTTTTGTCTTAGCAGAGACTTTGTCTGGGAAAGTTGGTGCGACATTGCAAAATATAACAGCACGAGCTACGGGACTGAAGACACAAAAACCACAGGACGAGCGCTGACTACCAACCTGGTAGTCAGCACTCGTCCCGTGGTTTTTGTGTCTTCAGTCCCGTCCCTCGTGCTGTTATGTTTTGTCCTTCTCGTGAACATATTTCTAGCAAGAAAACGTCATGTTAAATTCTTATTGTCGTTAACCGTCTGTAGATACAATAAATTTTTCTAACCACAAGTTCCCCAAGAAAGACTGTCGTCTTTAAAAACGTGTCATAGGTATACCGTACATTCATTACGTATCTCACAGGCTAAAGAAAGTAGGGAGTAGATACGGCGTTAATGTTGTTTTCACGCCTGCCAATAAGCTAGGTAGGTAAGATATGTGCCGCTGTGCAGAGGCAGAATGAGCGAGTAAAAGACAAGAAGCGAACCGATATTTGTTTCGTAAAACACACAAACAAGTTCACTGACTGCCGTACAAGTGTGGTGTATACGGTTCCTTTCAGCTGAGGACAGACGGGCCGCTGCATTAACCAGAGATTATTAGAACATAAAGGATCATTAACGGGACGCTCACCTTCTAATCTATCGTTGCATTGTCGAGATTGTATGTGCACGCCAAAATTCAATGAATGTGCAGTTTTGTACCGACATAGGAATGAAGAAACGCGTCTGATGATTGAGGCATGGCATATCGAGAATAGTGGAAGCGCGCGCGTGAGCCAACCGTCGATTAACTTGCATAAAGATGAAATCAAATGCCTTAACAGTTATATTTCGCGTAGGCCCCCACGCGTGCCGGATTGATAGGTTCGCCTCTTGCTTGGGCATGCGCAGATAAGTTTTCGTGCCTTCTGTCTTTTCCGCCGTTGTGCATCTATTCAGTTGTTAGCCGTCGTTTGTGGTGTCTTGATTTCTTTCTTGCGTCCGTGTTTGCCCGCCCTGTCTTTTTAGAATAAATACTTAACAACTAGCTCAGCTCTCTGTTATTCTAAAGTAAAATAATTCGTCATTACTGTGGCCTCCGCGATTAGCACCTGCAATGCGTTACACGTCCGTCCCATTCGGCGTTAGAAGTTCAATTTTGTCAATGCCTTTCACTGCGAGGTGGCGACCTTACCCCAAGCGTCGTAAAAGCGTCGGCCTCGCTCATAGCATCACGCTAATCCAAACCAAAAAAATCGTTAGAGGCCTACTTTTACTGCTGTGCACATAATGAGGTATAACCAGATGCCCGTTACAATTACGGCTCGTATAAACACGAAAAATCACAGCATATCCACGGGGTGAATGATGATGAGTGGGGCGAAGCTACGGAGGGAATCATCTGTAAACCGTGAAACCCTTCCGTGAAATGCGGCCAGTACATAGTATAAAGAGTGTGAAACATCGTGTATATATTAAACATCAAACTTTTATTGTACTGTTGGTTTACGTGGTCCCTTCATTATCACTTGTGATCGGTGAAATGCAAGGAAGAAGTCCGCTCCCGAGCGAAAGAGCGCCAAGAGCGACCGCATTCCCCGCTCGCCCTGTGCGAATTAAAGGCAAGGCTAGAGGGAAGACAGGACGCGCGTTCCACGACGCGAGGTCGGTAGCATGCCCAACGAAAGCCAACGGAACGTGATCGTGCAAGTGCTCCGGCTTCGCATCGCCTCATGGTTCCATTTAGCGTCCCAAAACCAAATATATTGCTCAAGGTGTGCCTTGCGTTTTTCGTAGAAATAATTTCTTTATCATGTACATTAAGACGAAAAGTTGAAAGCTCACTAGAGTGTATCGCCCGCAAAGTATGTCTTTTAGTGTGATTTAACTCTCGTACGGCAGGGTCCTCGCGCCGTTGCCGGTCCACCTCGCCCGTTGACGATCGGGCGAGGTGGCTACATACAACTACTACTACTACACTTTAAGAAAAACATCTGGCGTTCTTTCGTTCTGCTTTTACAAAACATCTGGCGTCTTTCGTTGGTTTATTTCATCAATCAACGGCGTTTTGAACAAAATTTTTATTGTTTAATCACGCACAGGAGAAATCTCACCAGGCACTACCTTGGAGGTAAACAATGGCTGCTAATGGGAATGAGAGACAGAAGAAGTCGGCTTTTAGCTAACACTTACACTTCTACTTCTACTAACGTTTCCTACTGGAACATGCCAATGGCTGCTAATGGGGAATGAGAGACAGAAGAATTCGGCTTTTAGTTAACGCGCACGCTGCGAATTTTTTATTGTTCAACAACGCACAGGAGAAATCTCCCACCGGCACCACCTTGGAGGTCAAAGCGTAAGACATGTTACGGGCTACTACGACGACTACGAGGGACGAACGGGTGCCGCCTTAAGGAGCTTCGCCCCTAAAATAGCTCTGCGACGTGCGCCTGCCTCACCTGGCTGTAACACCGCGTTCCCCGCTCACGCGCTCGCCCCGACAAAAATCGCGGCCGGGCTACCGGGGCGGCACGACGCGCTTTGTGTTTCCCTCTTGTCCGGCCGTGGGTGTTCATTCACATTTTAGATGCGAAGTATCTTAAGGCTGAGCTCAGTCCGGTGGTGGTGGTGTGCGGCGTGACCACCCTTACTGTGCATGCGCATACCCTCTCCACACACCTCCTCTCCACTCCTCCTCACCATTCCCCATGTCCTCTACCCCTCTCCACTCACCCTCTCCATTTTCCCTCTCCACTTTCCCTCTCCGCTCCCCCTCTCCCATACCCCTCTCCACTTCCCGTCTCCACTCACACTCTCCCCTTCCCTTCTCCACTTTCCATCTCCCCTCCCCCTTTCCACTCTTCCTCTGAAACGCGGGCTAGACATGCCGAAATTCTCTCCTGCGCAACGCCGCGATGAGCTCGAGCGCATGCGCGTCCCCTCCCCTTCTCTCTCCTCTCCTACGCTGCCCCCCTCTCGCCCGCCTGTCGACCGCGTTCGCCGCTCGCCCTGTGAGAATTAACGGCCAGGCTAGATGGAAGATACGACGCGCGTAGCGTCCCTCTTCGCGTTCCACGACGCAAGGTCGGTAGCATGCCCAACGAACGCCAACGGAACGCGATCGTGCACGTGCTCTGGCTTCGCATCGCCTCATGGTCCCCTTTAGCGGGAGATGGTGTAACTTTAACATGCCGCGGAATGGCGACCAAGCTCTGCGTCCAATGTGCGACGCTCTTCCGGCTATCACACCTCGTTCTCTGATTATGCTTTCACCGTTAACTACTACAGCTACTCATTTTGAAGATATTCGGCGGAACTTGGTATTCGCTCGAAACACACTCATATTCACAAACGCATCCACTCGGAACACACCCCACACACAGAGCTCACTACCAACTGTTTATTGTGCGAGATCGATCAAGTGCTCCACGGGGGTCGTATACTCCATGCCATTATCCTGCGGAAAAGTGTACGTCGGTCAAACCGAAAGATGCTTGAATGACCGGCTAAGGGAGCATGCAGAAAAAGTTAAGAAAAAAAGAGTACAAGTACGCGCATCTTGTGGCGCATGCTGCAGCATGTGGGTCTGAACCACTGTTTTCAAACACGCAGGTTCTCGGAAGAAGCGCGAAAACATCAGCACGTCTTTCATTAGAAGCATACGTAATAGAAAAAAAAAGGATCGGTGTGTTAGCGAGGCGTCATTGGCTTTGTTTCAGAAGGAAATTTCTTTTCTCGAGGCTAGAATTTACAGTGCTCCTAGCTGGCCTTTTCTGCTTTTTTTTTCTTTTTACTGTTTTCTTTGTTGTTTTGTTAGAGGTGGCTGGATCTTGCTTCTCTTAGTGGATCATTGCACATGCGCATCGTTGTTGTCCACTGCTCTTGCGCATCATAGTGTAGGTATATAGGATGATCGGTCACGCACAATAAACAGTTGGTAGTGAGCGCTGTGTGTGGGGTGTGTTCCGAGTGGATGCGTGTGTGAATGTGAGTGTTTCGAGTGAATGCCAAATTGCGCCGAATATCTTCAAAATGACAAGTGACCAACTAGCCCAACAACAAGTCCTTTTGTACTACAGCTACCACAAGGGTTTGTTTAATCATTTACCATGGACGTTAGTCGTCGGGATGGAGATGTACCACCAATCATCAAAGTGGGTGCATCCACGTTAAATGTTGCTATAGCTGCCAGACATCAATATACATTGTGGAAACTCTCTCATATCAATGTATAGCAAACATTCAGTTACTTCTGTAAGGGCACGCTTTACTTTCGTGTTATTCCGATTCCTATGATGGAGGGATCAACTATCTTTTTCTTATCACTAGGAGTTCAGATTTTTCGGGAGTGCACACAAGACCGCTTTGCTTAACGATATTTTGTGCTGTCTCCGGCCTCCTGTAGCGCGTATGTGATCTCACCATCCGAGCCACTGTTGGTCCATATGGCGATTTCGCCCGTGTAGATGGAATGCTTTATGTGAGGATACCTCTCCAGAAAGGGAGGGAGAGCTCGCATGGTAACGTTAAAGGGGTCATGAACCACTTTTCCAAGTAATGATCTAATGGCCTCAGTATCGGAGTGTACTGCCTCCCGAATCGATTGCCGCAAAAATTTCTCGAATCCGTCAAGAATCAGCGGAGTTACGGGGGTTTGGCGCACGCTCCCAGCGCTTTCTCTCTTTTCTCGTGCCGGCGAGCGCACAGGAAGCTAGACAGGGAGGGATGGCATGGGGGAAAAAAATTACGCCAGCGCGCGTCATGAAACGCGATCGCTCTCCCGCTGTGATTCGCTTGCGCGAGTGCGGCTACCGTGTACTGAGGAGTGCGGCGCCGGCAAGTGGCGGCACCCCGCGGCAAGAAGCGCATCTGATCCGAACGCCGCTCTCGATTTACGTCGGCTATCGGCCAATAAGCATGCTATGTCTCTTGCGACGTACAGCGGACAGACGCCCCGCCCACCGACGAGAGTGAGAACCGGCCTCTGTTTGAAAAGAGGGTGCCTGGGGAAACGGCAACTTCGCGCTCCGCTTGTGGCCATTACGCGGCGCGCACGACTGTAACATTTGGCAGAGCAGTTCATAGCCGTGTCAGCTTTCCGCAGGATGTGTTTTTTCAATCAGCCCAAGGGGTGCTTCATGACCCCTTTAAATAGGAAGGAGGAAAGAACTGTACCCTGAGGTGTGCCCCTGGTTCCTAAATGAAAAGATATGCTTCTGACCTCGCCCAAATAGATTTCCTCAGTTCTATCCTTAAGAAAACGGCAACTTAAGTGCATACGCGCTTGCCTACATTCATTTGGGTCAGATTGGCAAGGATCGATGCGTGGGACACATTGTCGGAAGCCTTGCTCACGTCCAGCCCAAATGATCGGATTTAGGCCCAATCTGTCTACGCAAGATGTCATGCGAAAGATACAACATGATATTCTCGATCCAGGACTGCGTCGGCAATATCCAGAACACGGCGATCGCACGCGAGAGGCATGCTGCTTACATGCTTGCTCGAAGGCAAGATTCAGCCTACCGAGAAGCCAAGCGAGCCCGTGCTTCTACCGGTAGCGCCGACGCAAGGTTTCAGCGTGAGTTTCTTTCGTTGGAATTCGGTCATTCTTGTCAAGTCTGCAATCGTCTTTGGTTCAAAACAAACTTGTCAACTCTTAGAACTGTGCAGTCAGCGGAGAATCGCGGCCGTGGCTTGCGTGTGCTGCATGAGATTTATTTATTTTACAATACTGCCACTCTCTACTGAGACCATAGCAGGTGGGCACTATGTACAGATACTATGAATACTCATCATATTGACCAATCAGCAATACATAAAAAAGAGTAACAACTTTGATCTCTATACAGATGCAACTTACACTACATAATATATAAACAAAATACGAGTAGATATAAATGACAGATAAACATTACAAGCTGCATACACGACTACATGCACAATGTACAAGTACATATGCTTGTTGCATGAATGATGCCACTGACAAACTGAACATATTATAGGACTTTTTCAATGTCTGAATCAAACTGAGACAGTGACTCAGTGTTAGTGACGAGAGGCGCTAACACATTCCATTCACGGATGGCAACCGAAAAAAAAAGAATATTTAAACACATCACTGTTGCATTTGTACTGTACTAATGTGTTTGTATGTCTGTGCCTGGTAGCTCGAGTTTGTGAGTAGGAAATATAATTTGAAATGTCTATTTTATAATAATTATGTAGGAGTTGATAAAGAAATTTTAAACGTGCCTGTTTCGCTCGTGCTTCTAGTGTAAGAAGTCCAGAAATATCTAGAAGGTTAGTGGGCGAGTCGTCATGTTTAAATTTGTTGTGGATGAATCGTATGGCCTTCCTTTGTACTGCTTCTATTTTCTTTGTTAGTCCGGGTATGAAGAAACCATACGGTATTTCCGTATTCGAGGATCGGCCTGACAAATGTTTTGTAAGCTAGGAGTTTTGTTGACAAGGGTGCCAGTTGAAGTGATCTGCGAAGAAAAAATAATTTTTGCATGGCAGATGAAGTAATGTGATTAATATGCTCGTCCCACCTTAAGTCTAACGTTATCGTTAAACCTAGATATTTATGTTTGTGTACTCTGGCCAAAGCTGTGCCATTTATAGTAGAACAAGTTTGAAAGGTCCCTTTTCCTCGTTATCATCATGCAAGCTGATTTTTTTACGCTGATTGTCATCTGCCAGTCTGAGCACCATTCGGCAATAGTATTAAGGGATGTGTTGAGCGAGTAGTGATCTTGGTCATTTTTAATTTCTCTACAAATGATACAGTCATCCGCGAATAACTTTATTTTACAGTTTATATTAGTAGTTATATCATTAATATACACGAGAAATAACAAGGGTCCGAGCACGGAACCCTGGGACACTCCTGATGTAACTGGTACTCTATTTGACGCGATATGTTCGAAAATAACAAACCGAGACCTATTAAACAAAAAGCCACGCACCCAAGCAAGAATTTCTCCGTCTCCAATAATGTTTTCTAGTTTATTTATTGGCTTGTTGTGACAAACGCAGTCAAAGGCTTTAGAAAAATCGAGTAGAATTATGTCCGTTTGGCTATGATTGTCAATACCTAGCGCGAGATCGTGTACGACTTCGGTTAACTGCGTTATGGTCGATAAACCCCTGCGAAAACCGTGCTGTTTAGGGGACAGGATGCCTTCATTTTCAAAAAAAAGTGTCAAATGTTTTAAAATAATATGTTCGAGTAGTTTGCATGCCGTGCTCGTTAGCGATATTGGTCGGAAATTTGATTCATTGGATTTGTCTCCCGATTTGTAGATGGGAATAATTTTAGCTATTTTCCAATCTTCGGGTAGTTTTGATGTTGAAAGGGATTTACGGAAAATGCAGCCGAGGTATGTGCTGCACCACTGTGCGTACCGTTTAAAAATTGGTTGGGTATATTGTCCGGGCCACACGCTCTTTTAGTATCTAGGCCAAGAAGAAGATTAAGAACACCAGCGTCTGTGATAACGAGTGGCTCGATAGCAGAAACAGTTCGTGGAACAAAGTCCGGTGTGACGTCATTATCTTTCATGAAGACCGAATGAATGTATTGGTTATATCTATTGGCTTTATCAGCTTTTTCAAGTGATGATAGTTGAGTTGTGAGTATGGTTTTTCGGCGAAAGTGGTTCCAGAATCTGTGTGGGTTACCTTTTATAAAGCTCGGCAGTACAGTGTTGAAGTAGTGGTGTTTCGCTTCTTTAGATTTTTGTTTGAAATTTTTTGCTGCAAGCGTTAGCCTATGCGCGTTAAATGGGTTATTACCTGCCGCCTTGCTAGCTTTTCGTAATCTTTTGAGTTGGCGTTTTGCGTGTATTACTTTACGAGTAATCCACGGGTTATTTTTCAATGTCTTTTAGGGGCGAAGCTCCTTAAGACGGCACCAGTTCGTCCCTCGTAGTCGTAGTCGTAGTAGTCGTAGTGCGTAACCAGTCTCTCATTCCCCATTAGCAGCCATTGGCATGTTCCAGTAAGAAACGTTAGTAGAAGTGTAAGTGTTAGCTAAAAGCCGACTTCTTCTGTCTCTCATTCCCATTAGCAGCCATTGTTTACCTCCAAGGTAGTGCCTGGTGAGATTTCTCCTGTGCGTGATTAAACAATAAAAAGTTTGTTCAAAACGCCGTTGATTGATGAAATAAACCAACGAAAGACGCCAGATGTTTTCTAAAAGCAAAACGAAAAGACGCCAGATGTTTCTAAAGGAAAACGAAAAGATGCCAGCTGCTTAACGAAAGACGCCAGATGTTTTCTAAAGCAATGGTTTTCTAAACAATGAAAATTCACAGCGTACATGTAAAATTAAAGTGAGCTGCAAGTCGTCATAACTCATCGAACCTTTAGTATAAACGCGCCCGATCTCACGTCGGTGATGATGTACTGGGCAGAATTCACGGAAGATTCACGGTTTACCGATGAACCTCCGCAGCTTCGCCCACTCATCATCATTCACTCCGTGGATATGCTGCGATTTTTTTTATTTAACGGGAATAACATTTGTTACACAGTGTGACACTATGTCTGTAAAACGCAACCAGACAGCATTTACATCAGTCAAGGAATCTGAAGCCACTGTCGAAAACCCTTGGAATTCATGAGCTAAATAAGTTTGTATATGGGCGTCATCAGCTTTATCGAAATTCATTATAGTTTGAGCTGCTTTTTCCACTGATATTTCCTAAGCTAGAGGTAAAATTCACATCGGAATATCATGATCGGATATTCCTTCTATTACTTCCACCTTCACTTGTTCTAAAAGAAAGTTGCCACTTAGCAAGATTAGGTCGAGTAAACTCCGAGACTGACTTTGCACCCTTGTAGGGCATTCAACAATTTGGCGAAGGTTAAAATTGAACATCATATCGAGAAGGGTTGCATGATAATTGATGGTAGCGCAGGCCAAAGACACGGACAAAAGAAGGCACATGAGACACCACAGCGCTATCTTTCAACAACTATTTTATTGCCAGCTGATCCCGCTAGTATATGTACTCTCTCACGGTCATACGATTGATAATGGAGGCCAGCAGGATTTCAGCGTTTGGTGACGCTTGTGTGAGCAGTCCGTCAGTGGTGTTATCAAATAAGGAACTGGATTACATGTATTCGCGATAAACTGCTCTGTGGATAAGCATTATAAGAAAAATGCGTTTGATACAGTGTGGTCATGTATGTGATGTACACGTGTAGGTTACAATTTTATGGGTGTCAGAGCTATGCACACGTGACGTATGACCGTGAGAGAGTACATATACTAGCGGGATAAGCTGGTAATAAAATAGTTGTTGAAAGTTAGCGCTGTGGTATCTCATGTGCCTTCTTTTGTCCGTGTCTTTGGCCTGCGCTACCATAAATTATCATGCAACCATACCAACAAGCCCAAATCGCCACCCTCATCGAGAAGGGCTTCTGAAGCCTTTGATGTGTACTGCATGGTAGACCAATTAAGGTCGGGAAGGTTGAAGTCACCCATGAGGATAATGCGGCAATATCGAGCATGTTGCTGTAAATATTGTTGTATCGCAATTATGCATTCGTGTCCACATAAGGGGCTTCGATAGATACAGCCAACAACTACACTCGTACCTTTAGTGTTAATCTTACAAAAAACTGCCTCAGCACCAGTCACCTATGGAAGAATGACCAGTGGGGTTGATTTTTTTATTGCTAACGCCACGCCTCCACCACGTGATTGCCTATCTTTCCGAACGAGTACGTAGTTTGGGGGAGTAACTTCATGATTCGAGACAGGCGGTGATAACCATGTTTCGGTGACTGCCACTATATCTGGTTCACAATCGAGCAATAAGTTTTCAAAAGGCTGTACTTTATTCAATACACTTCGAGCGTTTACGTTTAACAACGTCATTTTTTCTTGCGCTGGTTCTGGCGCGTTTCCGGGCGGTTCTCTTCCCTTTTAAATGCGAAGCATTTCTTAGCGAACCTCTGGCACTTTGAGCGTTTCTATCTACGTATCTATCTATCTATCTATCTATCTATCTATCTATCTATCTATCTATCTATCTATCTATCTATCTATCTATCTATCTATCTATCTATCTATCTATCTATCTATCTATCTATCTATCTATCTATCTATCTATCTATCTATCTATCTGTCTGTCTGTCTGTCTGTCTGTCTGTCTGTCTGTCTGTCTGTCTGTCTGTCTATCTATCTATCTATCTATCTATCTATCTATCTATCTATCTATCTATCTATCTATCTATCTATCTATCTATCTATCTATCTATCTATCTATCTATCTATCTATCTATCTATCTATCTATCTATCTATCTATCTATCTATCTATCTATCTATCTATCTATCTATCTATCTATCTATCTATCTATCTATCTATCTATCTATCTATCTATCTATCTATCTATCTATCTATCTATCTATCTATCTATCTATCTATCTATCTATCTATCTATCTATCTATCTATCTATCTATCTATCTATCTATCTATCTATCTATCTATCTATCTATCTATCTATCTATCTATCTATCTATCTATCTATCTATCTATCTATCTATCTAGCCGCCTACGTCTGGGCGCTCTCATGATCGCCTCCTTAACTTGGTATAGACCAAAATTTGCATGGGAGGGTAAGAGGATTTGACGAATATGACTGCCGGGTCATGACACAAAAATTCGGCAGATCCCACGTACCGTGGGAATCGTTGTTATGCGAAGCATGCGCGGGATAGTGACTGTGGCATAATTTTTCATGTTGAGCGAAACGTTACGGAATGACGCTAAAGAAATGTGGAAGTGGTGTAAACACACTCATGTGCTGAAGAGTCGCATATGTTTTGTATAACCAGTTTAAAGTTGCGTAACGATGCCAAAAGCAACATGGGTGTTACCATGTTGCTTGGATGTCTACATCCAAGCCGTCGTTTACGCAGTATAAAAACCAGGCCTTGTTCGGTCTTGATAAGTCAATGTTGAAGCCACCGGTAATGATGAGGGACCTGGTCCTCTCGGCAGCTTACCAGACGCGGTAAGCTGATATGTAGTGCTTATATTCTTCAATACTGGATAGCGCGAATGCGAACAGCACAAAGAAGGAATACAAATGCACAGGACAGGCGTTACTCACAACTAAGCTTCATTAAGCAAAGTTCCCTTGGATAAACACACAGCTGAGTGGCACACGCAGGCGCAGTCACAGTCACGGTACAGTCGCAGTTGCAGTTGTTACAGTTGCGTTACTGTTGTTATGCTTATGCTTATCTGTTATGATGGGAACGCACGCACGTTTCACGAACCCGTGTTATATGTAGAAGGTGTTCTTGACAGTTCTTGAACAAGGTCATTACTTGTTAATCGGATCCGTTCGTGATCGCGGCTACGAGGGGTCTAAGTGTAGTGAAGTGCCAGGTGTAGCACAGCTGGTGGAAATTCTGGATGCCTCTTACGATGAAATGATCTATGATGCCTCCTGTCGTGGACGTGGCAGTGAGCTCTTTTGACGCCCTGTCCACATCCAAGCCGTCTTTCACGCAGTATAAAAACCAGGCGTTGTTGGGTCTTGATAAGTCAATGTAAGCTACCGGTATTGATGAGGGGCCTGGTTCTCTCGGCAGATTTATTGTAGGAAGCATTGAGCACGGTTCTTGCGCAATCGGCGTGGTCCAGTTGCGGACCACGTGACCGAGTGCATGGTAGTTGAGCGTCTTCAAGGGTTATGTCTTCTGCTTCCTCATTTTCCTTGTGTCCGCCACGGTAGTGTAGCGGTTACGGTGCGCGGCTGCTGACCCGAAGGTCACGGGTTCGATCCCGGCCGCGGCGGTCGCATTGCGATTAATGCGAAATGCTAGACGCCCGTGTACTGTGCGATCTCGGTGCACGTTATAGAATACGAGATGGCCAAAATTAAAGCCCCAACAATTATTATTATTATTATCACTTTCCTTGCGTGTCAATGTGTGTGTTCGCGTTTACTGTGTTGGTTGAGACAGTATCACCTGTGGCACATACCCGCATAACTTAAACTCTGGTATGCGGGTATGTGCCACACGTGACTGAGAGAAAGGGTTTCATGACGTACGCTACAGGTATATTGCGTTATTCATGCCATGACCAGTGAATCGCGTTCACCATACACTGATCCCCTGCTATGCCAATTTTGGTATATTAGAAGTCATGGAGACGACCAGGAGAGCGCCCAGACGTAGGCGGCTAGATAGATAGATAGATAGATAGATAGATAGATAGATAGATACGTAGATAGAAACGCCCAAAGTGCCTGAGGTTCGCTAAGAAATGCTTCGCATTTAATAACTTTAAAATCCTGTCGCGTACGTCGTCAAACCCTTTCCACTAGACACGTGTGGCACATACCCTTGTACCACGGGCCGCGGTGTACGGGTATGTGCCACAGGTGATTGACAGTTTATGTCTACCCAGGAACGGCGAGAACAGACATTGGTAACTTAAATGCTGGAGAGTTAAGTAAAACCAACATCGACAGCGTTGACACAACGAATGGAAATAATGAAAATTAGGATCCCAGCAGGAATCGAACCAAAGCATTCTGCGTGGCAATCAGGTATTCTACCACTGAGCCACGCCAGGTCTATAAATTGGTTTGGAAAAACAGCCTACGCAGGCGTAATTCGGTGCAACGTCAATTGTGGTTGTGGTGCTGGCTATCAAATTTTACAAGAAAGCAATAAACACTACATGATACTCCTACGATGTGTGCTCCTACGATACGGGCGTCATATCAGATTGACGTCTGTAGTTCCAGTGTTGGCTCCGCTTTTATAGCAGTCTAATAAACATTACGTTTGTATTCCTATGATTCAGCAAGCTATATTGAAGCAGTGCTCGACCCCGAAGGAATACATTAACGAAAGTTACATGTGATATCCACATCACCGCATCGTAAAGTGCACTTCGTCCACCAGAACGACGAAGTGTCCTCTTCATTCCTTAAGAGGCTGTGCGATGGCTTCATGCTGACCGAGGATAATGTCAGATTGATTGACAGCCATTTGTAGACTAGGCTACGTAGGCCACATACGCCCAGGTAGTCTACGAATATGACAAACACCATCCACTGATGTTGGTCTACGTAGCACTATCCAGGCCTACCAGCCTCGACGGCCCATGCCTCACCAACGTGGAAGGTGGCTTCAGGTTCCGACATGTGGCCGGCTCTGTCGCCAGACAATTTGTCGACGAAATGACCGAGGCATCCACGAATTCCAACAGCTCTACTATACCACATACTTCAATACATATGGACCCCTCTTCACTACGGTCACGACCGGATTCTATAACAAGTCATGACCAGCTGCTGGTGCTCTCTGATCACGGTCATGCCCTTGTTCAAGAACTGTCAAGAACCTCTTGCACACATGCACACGGGTTCGTGAAACGCGCGTGCGTTCTCGGGACACGTGTAAACACTACATATCAGCTTACCGCTTCTGGTGTTGGTAATACCCACGTTGTCACTGGCAGCGTTACCCAACCGTAAATAACTGCTTATATAATACATATGCAGCTCTTCAACATATATATGTGTGCGTATAAAATATATACAAATCTTTAGCGTCATTTTGTAACGTGTCGCTCAGTAAAAAAGTTACGCCACAGTCACCTACCCGCCGCATGCTTCGCATAACATCGACTCCCACGGTACGTGGGATCTGCCGAATTTTTTTCGTTGTTCCACATTCGCGTCTTTTTTTGTGCCGTTTTGTCGTGCTTCCTGATTTCCACTCGGTCATTCCTTTCGTCATCCCAGATGTAAACACGGTTGTTAATGAACAGCTTGTTGTACGCTAACGAGACCTTGTCTTTACTTTCGCGGTTTTGCTTGGCACTATCCCAGAGTTTTTTTCTGGTCTCTCTTAGCTTTTGCGAGAAATCTTCCCCTATCGAGTAGTCCGCGTTCTTTAGTTTGAAGCCGTTTTTGAGTATGACACTTTTATTTCTTCCGTCAAGTAATTTAAGAATGATTGGCCTCGCCATGCTTCGTCCTCCTCTTCCTAAGCGATGTATGCGCTCAATGGCCACAGGTTCGAGTTCAAGGATTTTTGTGATTATTCCCTCATTTACGGCCTCGGCAAGAGTTTCGCTTGTTTCATCTTCCACTTCTGGTATACCATAAACTATAAGGTTTGATCTCCTGCTGCGGTTTTCTAGGTTGTCTATTCTTGCTTCAAGACTCTTAATTAGCTTATTCATACAAGCCATTTCTTCATGGCATGCAATGACTTCAGCTTCAAGTTTTGTAATGACGTCAAGCTTGCTATCTATATCCGCCAGACGCTTTTCTTTTATATTGCCACGGGCGTTTCTTATTATCATTTTGCTCTATTCAGTTTTTGCCCACAAAGACTGTCAGCAACGCTCAGCGCAAACCGCGCCTCATTGTTCGAGAAGCTTCGCGAGGATTGTAGATCATTTTGTTAAGATTGCGCGCGACACGCGAACGCTCGAGCTTATTCTAGAGATTGCGCAACAACCAGCGACCAGCGATATCGCTGGAAAGTTCGATAGCGCCTGTAAAAAAGCGACGCGCTTCACCGCTTGTCAGTTGATCGACGGTCGACGCTCTGTTCTCCGCTATCAGTGTATTGCTTTTCAGTTTCCCGGCCACAAGTTCGGCCAAATAAAGAGTTTCATCTCTGATGTGCTGCCTGCTGCCTTCGTCAACGTCACGACCACGCGACATCTGGTGGAGGTGCTGCTTCATGATCCGGACGCCACCGCGGAGCGCTGACCCAAGCCCAAGCCGCGACGAGGACGACGGCAACGAAATCCCGGATCGTCGAACAAGCCGCAGGCAGTAGGGACTGCAGCCAGAGCACGGGCTCCTTCCCGAAAAACCCAGGCAGCCGCAGATCTCAACATCGACCACAGGGACGATGACCGACCACGTGCAGCCTGCGCCAATCCTTCTTCGACAGCCCAAGGAGCCGCCAACCTTCTGCGGATCGTCGTTCGAAGACCCGGAAAGCTGGCTTGAAGCCTACGACCGAGTCGCCCTTTTCAATGCCTGGACCAGTGAAGACAAGCTACACCATGTCTACTTCGCCTTGGAGGACGCAGTTAGAACATGGTTCGAGAACCAAGAGCGAACCCTGACAACATGTGACGTTTTTCGCACCATTTTCCTGGCAACATTCACCAGCGTCGTCCGCAAGGAGAGAGCCGAGGCTCTGCTCGAAACCCGCGTGCAGCTGCCAAACGAAAACGTGGCACTCTTCACAGAAGAAATAACGAGACTGTTCCGCCACGCAGACCCTGAGATGCCCGAGGAGAAGAAAGTTCGCTTCCTCATGCGAGGAATCAAGCAGGAGCTGTTCGCGGGACTGATCAGAAACCCACCCAAGACCATCCAAGAATTCCTCGCGGAGGCAACAACAATCGAGAAGACGCTCGAGATGCGCACCCGGCAGTACAATCGCCGCGCATTTAAAGACAGCGCAGCTGTTCACGCCCTCGGCTCCGACGAATTGCGCGAGACAATCCGAGCAATCGTGCAAGAGGAGTTGCGAAAAATTCTACCTTCACCGCAACCTCAAGTAGATTCCATCGCCGACGTCGTGCGCCAGGAGATGCAGCAGTCACTGGGCGCGCCTCAGCTAGCAGAGCCGCAGCCGCAAGCTATGAGCTATGCTGCTGCAGCCCGCCGTTATGCTCCTCCTCCACGCCCACACCAAGACACCACACCACCGCAGTACTGTCGCCAGACGCCGCCGCCGCCACAGACGCCCTACCGTCCGCCAGTCGGCCAGCGCTACGCGCCAAGGAAGACCGACGTTTGGCGCGCCCCTGACAACCGCCCGCTCTGCTACTACTGCGGGGAGGCCGGCCACACGTACCGCCGCTGCCAGTACCAACAGATGGGGCTACGCGGATTCGCCGTCAACGCGCCGCGCCCGCAGCCAGGCGAACGGCCTCGCGACATCGACGACTATCTCACCTGAGCACAGTGGCAAGAACGACGACCATCTCGCTCGCCGTCGCCCGGCCGCTACATGTCACCGCACCGCCGGCAGTACACTGGCCCGAACCGGGGCCGGTCGCCTAGCCCGTATCCGGGAAACTAAGGGCAGCAACCGATGGAGGTGCGGTTGCTGTACGACGAAATGCCGAAGATCCTCCGCCGTCGACGACGACGCCGCGACGAAGTTCCGAGCCCCCGCCGCACGCCGAACGGCGTCCTGAAGACGAAACTTTGCGACCGGAAGCAGACCTGCCGACGCTACGGGGAACCAGCGGTGCAAACCGACGTAGCCGTGACCCGACGCCGCAACGTAACCGCAACGCAAGACGACGAACTAGCGACCTCGACGTTCTCATCGACGGCCACAACGTCACCGCTCTCGTCGACACTGCGGCCGACTATTCCATCGTCAGTGGGCCATTCGCCACCAAGCTGAAGAAAGTAAAGACCGCTTGGAGTGGACCCGAAATCCGGACAGCTGGAGGCCACCTGATAACGCCGATTGGTGTCTGCACGGCGAGAGTCACAATCAATAACCGGACTTATCCTGCGAGCTCTGTAATCCTACAAAACTGCTCCAGGGATGTGATACTTGGAATGGACTTCCTAAGTGACCATGGCGCCGCCATCGACCTGAGGTCTGAGTCGATAACACTAACCTCAGACAAAGCGCTCCCGCCCCACGCGACGCCAGGGAACCATGCACTGAATGTCATAGAAGAGCAGGTGACCATTCCGCCGCGCTCCAGTGTCATTATTTCCGTCGGCACCGAAAAATCTGCGAACCTTGAATGCGTCATCGAGGGCGATCAGCACCTACTCCTGAACCGTCAAATTTGTGTCGCAAGAGGTATAGCCCAGCTGCGTGACGGTAAAGCAAAGGTATTGCTCACAAACTTCAGCCACGAATATAGGCACCTCAACATTGGTACGACGGTCGCCTACATCGACGAATGTGTGGCCGCCAGCAATGATTTCGCCCTCTTCAATGCTGCCGAACCTGCTTCGACGAATCGAGGTCCCGAACCAGATTTCGACGTCAACCGGATCCTTCCGAAGGTCAAGCAAGACCAGCTCAAAGCCCTGCTCCTGTAATACAAGGACTGCTTTTCATCGTCGTCCAGACTTCGGCAGACACCAGTCGTAAGACATCTCATCATAACAGAAGAAAGTACCAGGCCACTTCGTCAGAGCCCGTACAGAGTTTCGACGCGAGAACGTGAGGCCATAAAAAAACAAGTCGACGAAATGCTACGCGATTACATCATCCAGCGTTCAAAGAGTCCGTGGGCGTCACCCGTGATGTTAGTGAAGAAGAAGGATGGGACCCTACGTTTCTGCGTCGATTATCGTCGCCTGAACAAAATCACGAAAAAGGACTTGTACCCTCTCCCACGCATAGACGCCCTAGACCGACTTCACAACGCGAAGTACTTTTCTTCGATGGACCTCAAGACCGACTACTGGCAAATCGAAGTCGACGAGAGAGACCGAGAAAAGACTGCCTTCATAACACCGGACGGCCTGTTCGAGTTCAAGGTCATGCCCTTCGGTCTTTGCTCGGCACCTGCGACTTTCCAACGAGTCATGGATACTGTATTAGCTGGCTTGAAGTGGCAGACTTGCCTTGTTTACTTGGACGACGTCGTTGTGTTTTCCTCGAACTTCGACGAACACCTCCAGCGACTTCAATCCGTACTTCAAGGAATCAAGAACTCCGGGCTCACCCTGAAGCCAGAAAAGTGCCGCTTCTCGTACGAAGAGCTCTTGTTTTTGGGTCACGTGATCAGCAAGACTGGAGTGCTCCCAGACCCGCAGAAAACAGCTGCCATCGCCGCTTTCCCGCCACCCACCGACAAGAAGGCCGCGCGCCGATTTCTCAGCTTGTGCGCCTATTACAGACGCTTTGTCAAAGAATTTTCACGGATCGCCGAGCCACTAACGCAGCTCACGAAGACCGACGTCGAATTCAGGTGGCAAACAGCGCAAGTCGAAGCATTTCATGAACTGAAATGACGCCTGCAGACGCCTCCGATACTTGCGCATTTCGACGAATCGCCGATACGGAGATTCACACCGATGCAAGCAGCGTAGGACTCGGCGCCGTCCTTGCGCAGCGGACGGAAGGACTGTAAAGGGTTATCAGTTATGCTAGCCAGTCGCTGTCTAAGGCAGAGGCCAACTATTCCACAACAGAAAAGGAGTGCCTCGCCATCATCTGGACTACGTCAAAGTTTCGCCCCTACCTCTACGGCAGGCCCTTCAAAGTTGTGAGCGACCATCACGCCTTGTGTTGGCTAGCTAACTTGAAGGACCCTTCAGGCCGCCTTGCACGGTGGAGCCTAAGACTTCAAGAATTTGCATTACCGTCGTGTACAAGTCCGGAAAGAAACACTCCAACGCCGACTGCTTGTCTCGTGCCCCCGTCGACCCACCACCGCCCGACGGCCAAGATGATGACAGCTTCTTGGGAGGGATAAGTACCGACGACTTCGCCGAACGACAGCGAGCCGACCCGGAACTGAAGAGTCTAGTGGAATACCGTGAGGGCACGACCATCGTTGTCCCAAAAGTATTCAGGCGAGGATTGACATTATTTTCCTTGAAAAACAACGTCCTCGTAAAGAAGAACTCTCCGGCCCGAGCCAGCTACATTATCGTCGTACCTTCAGAACTGCGACCAGAAATTCTGCATGCCCTGCAAGACGACCCGACGTCTGCACACCCCGGACTTTCCCGCACGCTCGCACAAGTACAGGAAAAGTACTACTGGCCGCGCCTTGCCGCCGACGTCACTCGCTACGTAAGGACACCGCCGACTAGGCCAGCGGGACTTCTGCAGCCAATCGAACCACCTCACCGTCCGTTCCAGCAAATCGGGATGGACCTACTGGGGCCGTTCCCGACGTCGACTTCCGGCAACAAGTGGATCGTCGTAGCAACTGACTACCTCACCCGCTACGCCGAGACAAAGGCCTTGCCCAAAGATAGTGCCGCTGAGGTAGCCAGTTCTTCGTTGAGAGCATCGTCCTTCGACACGGCGCCCCAGAGGTGCTCATCACCGACAGAGGTACGGCGTTTACGGCTGACCTAACTCAGGCGATTTTGGAATACAGCCACACAAGCCACCGCCGCACCACCGCGTACCACCCACAGACCAACGGCCTGACCGAGCGTCTCAATAGGGCCATCGCCGACATGCTGGCCATCTACGTCGACGTCGAACACAAGACGTGGGACGCTATCCTTCCGTACGTGACCTTCGCGTACAACACGGCCGTACAAGAAACGACGCAGATGACGCCATACAAGTTGGTCTACGGACGGAGCCCGGCAACGACGCTCGACGCCATGTTACCAAACATTACCGACGAGGAAAACATCGACGTGACCCTACAGCGCACCGAAGAAGCACGACAGCTCGCCCGTCTACGGATCAAGAACCAGCAGACGGCTGACAGCCGCCACTACAACCTTCGACGACGCCACATGGAGTTCCAACCCGGTGACCGTGTATGGGTACGGACGCCAATACGCCGACGGGGACTTAGTGAGAAGCTTCTTCGACGATACTTCGGACCGTACAGAGTACTTCGACGCCTCGGCGCACTAGACTAGGAGGTTGTCCCTGACGGCATTACGAACTCTCAGCGGCGCCGTGCACGATCTGAAGTCGTTCATGTCGTGCGCCTCAAACCATATTACGCCCGTTAGCGAATCTGAGGACTGTCATTTTGCTTTATTATTGTACTTTCTTGCTTGTGCTTATTGTTTATTGTACTTTGTTGCTTTGTACTTGTTATTTATTGTTGCATGCATTGGCCTGTTCTGTTTTAAGCATCGGGACGATGCTTTTTCAGAGGGGCGGGGGCATTTCCACGGGCGTTTCTTATTATCATTTTGCTGTATTCAGTTTTTGCCCAAAAAGACTGTCAGCAACGCTCAGCGCAAACCGCGCCTCATTGTTCGAGAAGCTTCGCGAGTATTGTAGATCATTTTGTTAAGATTGCGCGCGACACGCGAACACTCGAGCTTATTCTAGAGATTGCGCAACAACCAGCGATATCGCTGGAAAGTTCGATAGCGCTGTATAAACCGACGCGCCTCACCGCTTGTCAGTTGATCGACGGTCGACGCTCTGTTCGCCGCTATCAGTGTATTGCTTTTCAGTTTCCCGGCCACAAGTTCGGCCAAATAAAGAGTTTGATCTCTGACGTGCTGACTGCTGCCTTCGTCAACGTCGCGACCACGTGACAATATCTTTAATGTCTGAAGCAATTTCGGTAAGTTGTTTGGCGATTTCCTTGAGTTCAGGGCCGGGGTTGCTTTCAGTATCTCCGCCCATCAACAACAGCTTCTTAAAGGATGTCATACACAATTCATATACAGCACTACACTGCCATGGGCACGGCAATGGCCGACGATATGGCCGAGCAGCTGGATGATGTACCGGTCTGCAGAAATTGCCGTGAGAGCGTCCTTCGGGGGAGAGTACCACAGTTCGGCGTGAGCAACGGGTTCGAGTATCCGCCGAAGATCCATGGTGCATAGCATGCTTTACCAGCCCCTGCCATGACCCTACACAAGCGGTTTACCCAGGCGCAGGAATGCGTCTGGAGAGCATAGCAGACGCGATGTTTACTCAACGCAAACGTGTTGAGTAAATATATTTCTCGCTTCCTCTTTTTTATCTCTTTCTTTCTCTTTCTGTCTTATTTTCTGTTTCTTTTTCCTATTAAGCCGGAATGCAAATACCGCCAGACCGTGGTAACCTATGCTTATATCATGTGGGAGTGTAGCATGGCGCCGTCGGTGAGGGATATTATGCGTGATCTTTCTCTCGAGCAGTGCGAGGACGTGTTGGCCAGCTCAGACCCAGTAGTCCAGACAAGAGTCTTGCAGTGGGCCACCCAGGTTGCCGTCCGACCAAGGGATGGCCTGAATGTAAACAAGATCAGTAGAATACGCTTTGAGCAAGCCTTGGCCATGGCAGCGGCCTTGGCTCCTGCCGAAATCGAAGAGGACACAATGTGTCCCAATGGTGTTCAAAACATTTTTGTGGTGTGCACCCCGCACGAGAAAAACGCGGACGCTTACACCAGAGTGCAGCAAATTAGGCTCGGCGAAGGCACGTTCGGGGTGGAGGCGTACCTGGCCCCACCCGAGAATACGTGCAAAGGAATTATAAGAGGAGTCGACGTGGAAGTCACCGAGGCTCAACTCAGAGGGAGAATTGTAAATCATCGCAACCCGGGCGCTTTGGAGGCCAGGCGGATCAAGAACACCACGGCGATGGTGGTGCTTTTCGAGGGCATGAGGGTGCCCAACTACGTGGCATGCGGCGCAAGCATATTTCGCTGCACGCTCTACCGACGCCACACGGAAGTCTGCTACGAGTGTGGAGAACTGGGACATCGGGCTGACGTGTGTCCCAACCCGGGAAGCAAGTGGTGCCGCACCTGCGGAAAACGATCGCCGACGGAAGATTACCGGTGCGACCCGAAGTGCACTTTGTGCGGTGGCCCGCACCCTACGGCGGCCAAGGAGTGCAGGCACAAATTTCAAGTTCCATGTATCGTAAGAAGACGACGGAGGCAGCGGAGGCGACGCACCGAGGAGCTGCAGGGGTTTCATCGGTCACGTGACTCGACCAACGTCAGCACGGCGGGCCCTTCACCGAATCGGAGATAAGGGTGGTGCTGCACAATTCAAATAGCAGATCGGCTCCGGGGCCGGATAAGGTTTCTAACAGACCATTACGGAACTTGGACGATAAGGCAGTGGAACTACTAACTGAGGAGATCAACAGAGTATGAAAGGAAGGAGATGTGCCCGACGAATGGAAACCGGCCTCGGTGATACTGATTCCAAAACCTGGAAAGCCCCTTGATTTGGACAACATGAGACCGATATCGCTAACTTCGTGCATAGGCAAGGTAGCAGAACACGCGATTTTGAACAGGGTTTCCGGGTATATAGAGCGTATGGGCCTCTTTCCATATAACATGATGGGTTTCCGGCACGGGCTATCTACGCAAGATGTTATGCTAATGCTGAAGAAGCAAATCTTTGATAGCGGCACTCGCGACGTGAGGGGGATTCTAGCCCTGGATCTCACTAAGGCGTTTGACACAGTGTTCCATCGATACATACTGCAGGCCACGGCGGGCATGGGCCTGGGAGTCAAATTCCAGGCCTTTGTCAGGTCGTTTCTCATGAACAGAACTGCTACTATTCAAGCGGAGCAGATTCGGTCGAGCGAATACAAATTGGGACCTCGGGGTACCCCCCAGGGTTCAGTTATCTCACCGCTGCTCTTCAACATAGTCATGAAGGGTCTTTCAGACAGGCTGGGTGGCCTCCGGGGCATAGGTCACGCACTTTACGCGGATGACATCACGATTTGGTGCCCAGGGGGTTCCCTAGCGGACATCGAGCAAGCTTTACGAGCGGCCTTGGACGAGACGGAGACCTGCCTCGCGGACACGTGTCTCAAGCTGTCTCCGAGAAAGTCGGAGCTGTTACTTTACAGACCGCCAAGGCAAGGAGTTACAGGTCTAACACCTTTAAACCAGCTCCCCGTGGCATTATATGCGAGTGGACAGAAAATTCCTAGAGTCGACTCAGTCAAAATCCTAGGCCTGCTCATAGACGCGAGGGGCTGTAATGCCAAAACAATCACCCACGTTACAGCCAAGACAGAGAATATGCTAAGGTTAATCGCTAGGGTGTCCAACCGAAAGAAGGGGTTAAGTGAGGACAACCTCGTGGTCAAAAGGACAACCTCCTTAGGATGTACCACGCGTTTCTCATGAGCCATATTAGCTATGTGGCGTCAGCTCTAATATGGATTAAAACAGAGAAAAGGAAGTTAAATACGGTCATGCGCAAGAGCATCAAGATAGTCCTAGGCTTGCCTATTTTCACGAGCTCCGACAGGCTAGATCAACTCGGGATGCACAATAACATAGACGAGATAAGAGAGGCGCAGGTCACTGCCCAGGTGGTCAGGCTATCGTCAACAAAGGCTGGCAGGAGAATCCTTGACGAGGTTGGCATGGCTTCTAGGATCATGGAGGAACGGCGGACAACACTGAGTGGGGAACCGAGGGCGACCTACATGGTGGGGCCCTTCCCGCGAAACGTACATCCGCAGTATAACGAGGGTAGACGTAAAGCCCGTGCACGAGCCATCTTGAGGAGAGTTAAAGATGACATGGACTCCGCCGTCTTTTTATCGATGCAGCGCAGTACGGGAACAGGAGAATGTTCGCGTTGTCGGTTATAGACGGGCGGGGGGAGCTTCGCTCCTCCGCCTCAGTAAGAGCGGCCACCCCGGGTATAGCGGAGCAAATTGCGGTAGCGCTGGCCTTGTCTGACCCAGAGCGTTCCTACATTTACGCCGACTCGAGGGAGGCAATCAGAGCTTTCGAATCGGGCAACCTCGCTCGAGAGGCGGCCTCCATTCTAGAGAAGAGGGCTTGTCCTGGCTCTCATTTTATCACTTCGTTCCCTGCACACATGGGGAAGAACGTTCTCAAGGGCTTCCCAAACCTCAACGAGCTGGCCCACGATCGTGCGCGAGAACTCACGCGCCGCGGCTGTCTGGAGGCTCCGGAGGGGCAGGAAGGGACTCAGCAGAGTGATCCACTTCTGACATGAGGTCACAAAGCATTACCAACTTGGCAGGAGAGTCTATCCTCTTCCTCACCCGAAGCTCAGCATAGCTCAGTCAGCTACTCTGAGAATGTTGCACACGGGGTCTTTCCCGTCGCGGGGCATTCTCAGTAAGATATACTCGGACATTGACACTGGTTGCCCCGACTGCAGTGAAACCTTTTGCTCCATGGCTCACATGCTCTGGCGATGTCCCGCGTTGCCCAAAACCCTTCTCTCCAGCGAAGCCGAATGGGAGGAGGCCATCAGAAGCACGGCACTTCGAAAGCAAGCCCAGGCTATCCAGAGGGCCCAGGAAAGGGCGGAGCGTCACGGCGTTCTGTCCTCTACGTGGGCGCGGCCAGCAGTTACTACGGCCTCCCGTTAGGGGGTCGTAACTCCTCAGGATCCAATAAAGTTCGTTGTCTGTCTGTCTGCCTGTCCCTGAATTCATCGGCCCGCACTCGCTCTCTTCTTCCTCTTATTCATCTGCTGCTTCGCTCCCAGAACATGTGGCCGATTTGTCCGGCGTGCGGTTCAATAACTTGGATGAACGAGAGAGAGAGAGAGAGAGGAAGAAAAGGAAGAAAGACAGAACAAGATAGAGAGACAAAAAAAGAAATAAAGAGAGAGAGAGAGAGAGAGATAGCAAACAACGAGGGGGCGCAACAGAAAAGCGGAAGGACAGGAAGGTTCTCAGACCAGCTGGCTACTCTGTGCTGGGGAGAGGGGTAAGGGGAATAAAAGATCATAGATAAAAGATGTCAAAAAAAGAAGAGTGGGAATAAAAAGAACAATAATGCGATAAACGATATGACTTAAATTCTTTCTTTGAGACTGGTTGTCCGCAAGTGCAACAACGCTCTCAAAGCTTTCCGTGCCGAGGATGGTTTCGGCCAGTGTCCTAAGACCTTTTCCTCCGACAATGGGCGATTGTCTAGTCTGTCTAAACAAGTGGACACAAAAGAAGAGATAGAAAAAAGGCAAAGTAGGCAGAAAGAGAGAAATAAAGAGGAAGCGAGAAATATATGTATATATATAAAGAGATAGAGATAGGGGCGAATAAGAGATAGAAAGAGCGCGAAAGAGAAAGAAATTGAGAGAGAAAGAAAGCAATAGATGTAAACAGAGACAAAAAAAGAGAGAAAAAAACAGAGAGAGGAAGAACGAAGGAGAAACAAGGAAGCTCGCCCGACTCCGCAGTTCCTTCAGTCTTGGTGCCGCTATAGTGCGAAGCTGCCTCAATTTTTTCTTTTCAATTAGAGATTAGCTCTTCGAATATTTTGTGTATTACTAAATGTAAGCTCATCTGTCTATTAGCCTTCAAGTCTTTTGCGTCCCTATTCTTGCGTGTTAATATAATAGTGGCGTTTCTCCAACTCGCTAGTAAATTTATACATCGAACTGAAGGCAGTACAGAAAGCGCAAATTTATTTACTAATGGAGGTATCCCAAAAGCAGCAGCTTCCCGTTGACTCGGAGGCGATTGAGTGGACGGCGAATGCACTCGGCTGATTTCCTCTCCTGAGAGCAGCTGCCGCCAGCTGTCGCAGCCGTCTCTTTCTTGTTTCTTCTTCTTTCGCAGGGAGGAGCGATATGCGATTGTGCACCGCGTCAGCGACACGGTGCCATGAAAGGCTGGCCCCAAAACAGACCTTCCACTCTTGGCGTCACCTTGAACCTTAGCGGAAACGTTCGCCGTAGCTCGGACGGTCGCCATCACTTGCCTTTCGCATATACAGGAACCAGGGGTATATAGGCAAAAGAACCGGCACAAGAAATACAACTCATGGTGCTTCTAGTGCACGCGTATACGAGTTATGCCCTGAAAATTCGCGGAGAGCGCTTAAAAACCGGCTTGACAAACGTTCATATTTACACAGTCCGTATTAGACACGACACACTCGTTTCACCTATTGCACCTATATTCCATTGCCTCGCTAAGCGCTTTAGGCGCGATGAGATTTTCATTTGTTCAATTTTCGTGACTACTCCGAAGTTCCACCTCTGGAGCTCCAGTTTGCGATTTCCCGTTCAGGAATTCAATCAGTCTCTGCAATTTTTCAAGTTTTTCTTTGGTGTTTGCGCAAGGCACCGTTCCCGTGACTGCGGAAATGGACTTGTATTCGCCTGGGCTTCCGCCCAAACCCTCCACGTCGACCGCTTTGAGAAAGCGCACCAGCCGCCCGAGGACACGCTGGTTTACTCTACGGCCAGCGACGAAAGCTCAAATGTAAATGACCTTGTGCCTGTGACAAGGCGTAAAGCAAAAAAAGTCACAGTTTGGCCTCAGTGGCGAAGGAATGAATGCGATAGCGAAAAATTGGAATGTCACTGGAAGAACGGCAAGCAGCTAGAAAGTTGCTGCGCGCAGCTCAAGCACGAAAGGACGCAGGAAAAGAAAACACACAAGGCGAGTGCGAACTAACAACTGTCACTGCTCGACACTTGAAGCGAGCTGCTCAAACACAAGGAAAGATGCACAAAAAGAACGCACAGGTGTACACAGGACGAGCGCGGACTGTCACAGTTGTTACTTCAACAAGCCCCGGGCCTCATATGATGCGCTTTTCCAACCACCTTCAGCAGATAGCAAACGATGTTAAAGAAATGAAAGAGGTAACATTGGCATCCATCGACAAAAAGTTGGAAAGCCTCTTGAAAATGAGATGTCATTGAGCATGAGGGAAATGGCATCATTAAGAAACCTCGTTTCTACACCAGAGATGAAAATAGACGGTTTGGAAAATCCGTCTACAAAAATAACCTCATTATACATGGTATCCCAGAAGAGAAAAATGAAGACCAGAGTTCCCTTGATACCATTGTTAACGGGAAAATAATAAGTGACATCCTAAATACAGAACCTGTCGCCATAGAGAGAATTCATACCAGGCCCGTAGCCAGGGGAGGGGGGTGTCTAGGGGCCCGGGCCTACCCCGAAATTTTGGTGAAGTAGGTGTTTTTGCCAAACATAAACAACGAAAATAGGTGTTTTTCTCAAATAGTCAAGGTTTTCAGCAAGTGCCCTCGCCCCCCCCCCCCCCCCCTCTGAAAAAAATTCCTGGCTACGGGCCTGATTCATACATTAGGCAAACCAACTGCAAAGAATGTTAGACCGCTTATCTTAAGCTGCTTGATCACAGACAAAAACAAAGTGCTTAAAAACTCCTTCAAACTAAAAGGCTCTAACTGTGCCATCAGCGAAGGCTTCTCAAGCTGAGTTCGTGACGTAAGAAGGAAATTATGGAACTGTGCAAAGAAACTCAAACATGCGGAAGATAAAGTCATAATGCGCTACGATGAACTACGCATAAACGGAGAACTGTTTGTTTGGGACAGCGAAAAAGATGACATCGCTCCTGCGGCATCTGACTCTAGTACCGATGACCAGCCAAAAAACAGCCAAGGCGATGCACGCACATTGCGCCCGCGCCGCCGAAATACGGATGAGAAATGATATTTTAGCATTTAAAACGTACCATTTTAAACAAAAAAGACTGCCTGGAAGATCTGCTCATTTCGCTTGAACCATAATTCGTAGCTATCACCGAATCATGGCTATCCCGATCCTGATATCCTAGATGTGGAAGTAACTCCCCCAAATTATGTGAGTCTACGCAAAGATAGAGCGACACGCGGGGGTGGAGTTACGCTACTAATAAGCAGAAAATTAAGTTTTACGCCACTACCTGATGTCGAAAAAGTAGAGGCAATAATCTGCAAGCTTTTACTCAGTTGCTGTTCAATAGTTGTCGGTTGTGTTTATCGAAGTCCCGCTGCTGACACTGACACCATGCTTTCGTTGTACAAATACATGCATAATCATCTTCGACAGGGCCGAGCAATCCTTCTTGGGGATTTCGATCTACCTGATATCAACTGGTTAACAATGGCGCATCATTCCGCCCTTTCAGATGTTATTTTAGATGTTATAATAGATTTCAACTTAATAATAATAATAATATCTGGGGTTTAACGTCCCAAAACCACGATATGATTATGTGAGACGCCGTAGTGGAGGGCTCCGGAAATTCCGACCACCTGGGGTTCTTTAACGCGCACCTAAAAGTCGGCGTTAGTGCGGCTTTTAGCCGCCGGGCGCCGCCACCGTAGTAGACCAGCCGTCGCGTCGGCGCTCGCGGAAACGAATGCCGTGGCTGCATTCGAAGCTGCTGTATGGTTCAGTTTTCGGCTGTATTTGCGTTGTTTAAAGTATAATGAAATCTTGTAAACTGGAATCATGAAGCACTTGTCGTTCTGGGCAACCAGCCCATTTCGAAGGCATGTGTCTTTCGCGGCTACTTGATCGAGACGCTCGGGCGTCGTCTGCTAGCCCGGTTCCAGAGAGCGCATGCCAGTGATGCGCGGAAAATTGTTGTCACCGTTACGTTCGCTTGCCCGAGAGTCGGTTATTGACTGTCTGAAAGTCGATTTTCGAAAGGAGCATTTGCCAAGAACTAATACTGAAAGCTTGGGCGCTTAAAGTTCCCCGATGCGTGCTACCGTCTACTGGTGTAGCACACTATACTCAAGCCATGAGTTCATGCGCTAAATAGCATCAAATGTCACTAAGCTGCTTCCAGTGACAATGTACATAATGATTGTCAGTTGTTTCGCCAGTAGCGCATGTAGTGTCCATGGGCTCCGATTCTTCAGCTTCGGGACCTAATGTCTGCAGTCAGCGCTGCATGCACATGACGGCGATCGCGAGGCAGCGTTGCTGCTGGTACTACATGAATTGGTTGACTGTTCGGACGCAACACGGTCAGGTTTAGGGATACTTGCCGTGCTTGGCTCAATTGTTACCTTGGGCTGCAAACGTGAAGGGTAGTCTGCAAAGATTCACGCTACTGCATCCTTCTTAAGCCGCCGCTTCTTATATTCTATGAAATCTTCGCGTCGTAAACGACGGCTGCATATTCTAATGTAGTTTGAAGATGTATTAGGAGACCAATTATCCTGCCTAATTACTGCAAGCCACCTCTACCGAACTTCAGCGGCAGCTGGAATTTCATGGAACGGCAGCCGAACAGTCTATTAAGGCGAAAGCCTTAGACGCCTCATCAAACGCGAAAATTGACTGTCGCCGGCGTCAGCACCAGTAATGCAAAAAATAATTAGATGATGAAGTCAACATATGACGTCACAGATCATAAAATTTTGTGACATCGTCGTGACGTCACATAACGTGACGTCGTCATATTACATCTTCGCTTGGTCAAAATGGGCCGATCACGGAGGCAGTGCATGCCTCCGCTGATGTGCAGAAAGCTTGCACTGCCTCCGATCCTTGAGGCTGTACGAAAACCACGTTAGGCACAGAAATATCGCGGATGGAGGCAGGAAATGTTCAATACATTGACTAGAAGAAAAAGGAGAAGATGGCTTTCGCCTTTCAGTCGTCTTAGATGAATGCATAAAGGACCCTGTGAAATTTTTTTCTTTATCAATAAAGAGAAATAAAAAAGAGACAATCGTGATTTCTTTCAGTTCCATTTGCAGAGTGGAACACAACAGTATGACATACTAAGGCATTGGGGTGGTTGCAATAGACTGATATAGAAAATAAAGCGCGAATACTATCAAACTCGAGTGCAAGTATCGAACCGGCAGCACGGCCTGACAGTCTGCCTGCGGAATACTTACAACGGAGATGGAAAGACACGCGAACATGCGGCATCTGCATTCTTTGCTGTTTCGCATCTATTTTCAAGTGGTTATAGCCTCGATGATTGATGAGAACACGACGTCGTCCATGACACAATAAAATACCATCTAGCATCTTTTTATTGCCACCACGGTTAGAGCGTGATGAAAACAGCGCACCGCTATATTCGTGTTTCTTTCCATCCCCCTGTACCCGTGAAAGCCTGCAAGAAGCACAAATGCAATTAAACTCGGGATGTTTCAATACTCACCGTAGACAGCTAAATAGACAGCTAAGTGGACAGCGGCCATCTTAAGTCCCATCTTAAGCCGACTGCGTAGTTTGTGTAATTTGGTGCTTGAATAGATTAATAAAAGTTGAGAGAAATAACGACACACACAAAGGGAATGTGTGCGTCTTTTTCATTTTTTTTTCATGAATTGCAGCGAGATGCGGGGCTAATGCTAATGTGCCTCCCTTTCCCATGCATTCGTGTCCCCGCGGTTAGCGCATCGAGCAGACGCCAGCCCTGGAAACGAAAGTAATGTTCTGGCGCGTTCGAGCACTCATTATGCTCATTTATTCTACCGCGTCCAAGTAAACGTTAATGCGGCACTGGCTCATGATACCGCCACTCTCGTGTCCGTAGAAATGTCGCAGCTTTCATGCCCGTCCCACAGAAACAGGCAGTACACCACACAGAACGCCGGCACAACGCCCAGGGCCGCTACATAAAAAAATTCCCCCACCTCCCCGTAGGGAATCGTGAGGAAATGCGAATGCAGTTCTTGCGCCGAGAGTACACGCCGTAGTAAATTTAATGGCGTAAAGCTGGACACATCGACGCGCTCAAGTGTCTCCCTTTTGGGCGCCTCTTTCAACGAACCTACGTGCGTTCCTACGTGCGTTCGTAATCACCTCAGGGATGTTGCGACCACCATAGAGTTTCCTACAATACTTACTAGAGGGAACTCTGGCGCTAGTGTCTATGGGAGCTGCAACGCATGACGCTTCAGCCCGCATGGGAATGATGGGTAGTACACAAATTTGTCTAAACTTCGTTCTTTCGGCTTCGTTTGGCTCCGCGTCGGCTGCATCCGCTTTGTCGCAAAACGAAGTTCAGCAAAAGTCAGCAGTTCCACTTCACCACTAACTTTTTTAGGCTCACCAAATCAAACCTGGTCACAAAGTTCACAACGGTCCATTCTTTTATCCGAAACGAACGCCAAAACACAGCAATAAACAAAGCCACAAGTACGTTTGAAGCCGCAAGCACGAAGACTAGGCAAATTTGTGTACTACACATCATTCCCATGGTAGCTGAACGATCGCAGCGCCAGAGTCCCCTCTAGTTAATTTTAGGAAACTCTATGGCCACCACCTTCAATGCAGCACAAACGCGTTTAGAACGCGCTGTTTTCAGGCTGTGCCAAGGCAGCGCAAACGCTACAAACACGTGTCAAACGCACTGCATTGAGGCGGTGGCGCAGGGAGGAGAGAGAGCGAACGGCGAGAGAAGGGGCGGCGAAGCACTGAACCTACCCTCTACTACACTCTCTCCACACACGCGGGAGCTCCGCCGAGCTCCCGCGATGCGAGCGCCCTCAGACGCCAGAGCGCGCTCCTCCTCTCCACTCACTCTCCGCTACTCCGCCCGCACCACCTGCTGCGGTTGCTTGGGGCGAGCATAAGCGCGCGCGCCCGCAGCTGTTGCTGCGAACGGCGCCTGTATGACGTCAGAGCGGAGATTCGCGCGCTTTCGTCTGCTACGTAGGCCCAGCGCCGTGTTGAAACCACCGTTGTGGTAAATCTCAACAAAAAAGCAGTTCAATTGGTTATCTTGCGTATGGTGGCTACTGACGCTGTTCGAACAACCATGGGTCTGCTTTTAACGTTCATTTAGAACTATAGCTCTTTGTTTCTTAGAACTGCGGCCGCTTGTCTCCGCGGCGAGTGCTGCGCAATGGTGAACTACTGCTCTGTGCCTCTGTGTACTTTGTCCGCTCGTGAAAAAGGCGTTAGATTTAACAACTATCCTAAGGACCCGAAGCTGAAGAAGAAGTGGATAGTCAAGCTCACAATGGGAAAGCGCCCCAAGCCTTCATCGACAGTGTGCAGCAAGCACTTCGCGGACAGTGACTTCTGCTACCCACCGAACACGCCACTCTTAGGTAAGCTTGTGACCGCGTTTAAGCGCCTCGCCAATACTTAAGTCGTTTATTGCACGCAGGCTATAAGCATAGGCGACTTACACCAGGTGCGGTGCCGTCCCACAACCTGCCGCGAAGGCGCCTAGACAAGGAGCCGACGACGCGGCCTGCGAATCGCCTCGCAGGAAAGCGCGCCTCGTGAGCTCAGCTGGGGGGGCGCGGGATATCTGAGACTACGGCTGCATTTGGATGGTGTACATACGTATTTTACTCATGAAGGCAAGCGCGTGCCTAGCGGAATGCTTATCATAAATTCATAAGCGAAACCTATTGCCGCTGTTTAGTGCACATTCTCTAAATGTTTTCACCTGAGGCAGTGCAGACAATTTAAAAAAAAAACAGAGCTCTTTAAGCTTTTCGTTAGACTGCGTCGCGTGAAACTCGACCCAGCTTGCCTTTGCCATGTTAATCTCTGTGGCCCTGTGCGTGGTATAATTAGGGATTAACTATTTGTTATATTCTAATACCCATGCGACGGTCCTGTGCGGTATTAATAATATGAACTACGATGTAATATCGTTCTGACTGAACCAACATTACGGGACAAACTGCGATCATGGTCATCGGCAGGAGGGTGTGCAACAAGGCGGCACTTGTGCACTTGTTTGCAGGACGAGAGTTGAGACGGTGATGCGATCTCCGTTGACGGCATCGACCGCGCATTCAACAACGTGGCCTGCGTAGTACACCGCCGCGCCCTCGATGAGACACTGCGACCTTTCACAAGCTTTAGCTGCATACTTCTAGATGCTGAAGAACGGCACGCTTACTGAAATATCGAAAGAAACACCCAAACTAATTAGTATCGTACGGCGGAAACAAGATAACGGGCGAGAACACTCACACATAGTTTCTTTCTTACCAGCAATGCGGTCGGTGGCATAGGCACACTTGTCAGCCATCCGGGGGATTTCTTAGCCCTGACGATTGGGCCGCAACTAAAACAAGTTGAAGAGTGCACTCGAAAACATTCGTTACAGGCGTTATAGCTGACCGCCGCGTGGCTGTTCGTTTGACAATGTTCCCGCCTGAAGCAGACGATCCGCATACAGGAGTAGCGGCTGCTGCAGCGAGGTTGAGAGCGGAGTCCCCGCTCTGACGTCACACGCGAGAGGGAGCCACTCCAAGATCTCGAGGCCAATGGGAGAGGGAGTGAGAGCGGAGAGATAACACCTGCCGGCGCGCGGACACCGACAGACGCCTAACATAGCCCGACTAAGAAATGCATTCGCGTTTTAAAAAAAATGCCCCCACCTGCCCGAAGGGAATCGTGAGGAAACGCGAATGCATTTCTTGCGCCGAGAGTACACGGCGTAGTAATTTTAATGGCGTAAATTAATGACGAGACGGACGGGAGAGTGGGGCGCAGGGAGGAGAGAGAGCGAACGGCGAGAGAAGGAGCGGCGAAGCACTGCACCTACCCTCTCCTACACCCTCTCCACACACGCGGGAGCTCCGCCGAGCTGCAGCGATGCGAGCGCCCTCACACGCCAGAGCGCGCTCCTCCTCTCCACTCACTCTCCGCTACTCCGCCCGCACCACCTGCTCCGGTTGCTAGGGGCGAGGATAAGTGCGCGCGCCCGCAGCTGTTTCTATGGGAGAGGGAGTGAGAGCGGAGGGATAACACCTGCCGGCGCGCGGACACCGACAGACGCCTGACATGCCCCGACTAAGAAATGCATTCGCATTTAAAAGGTAGCGGCCTTGCAACGCCGCTCGCGTGCTCGGGCTGGCTCGGGCACGTCATGCGCACGTGACCATGCATGCGCATGACGTGTTCATGCGTATGTGGCAAGAGGGCAGGGAAGGGATTTGGCTTGCGAAGGTTACAACGGGCGAGTGGCAAGGGTTTGAAACTCGCCTCCTCGCATCATGGTTTCGCGCCGCTTCAAATTATTTTTTTTCTGAGCTCGTAATGAACCGATTTGAAAAATTCTTGCGGCATACTGCTCTTCATTTGGCACACAACAACTTCCAGCGTCTAACTAAAATTTGCTATGTGGCCTGGTGAGGGTCCCTTTAAGGGAGGCATGTCACTCGCGAATTGATGGACATCGCTTAACCTTGGTGGACGCCTTCGACATACGTTTTAACGGCGGCGTGATACGGAAGAGTAGAGGTTATTTAGTAAAAGGGCAGCTAGTCTCCGAGTATAAAAGCAATTAAATACTGACCATGACTAATTCAGAGGCACTGTATGTCGTGCCTCAGAGCGCGCAAGTGCTCAACACGGAAATATTCGTCTAACTGCTCAGAGGTACCGCTGACCCTGCGTGCAGCCTGCTCGCAACAGCACCTACACGCGCAGTAAATGGACATGCTTGTATAGGTGCACGCTAAAATGCCCTTGGAACTCTGATATCGACGTATGTAACAAAAATATGCGACAGATGATGGTCTTCGAATGGCTGAGAACGCACTGCAGACGCTTGCAGCTCGCGGCAAAAATAACCAAAACTGCTCCAACAGCACACGCTCGTAGAATACACATACGTGAGTTTTGCTACCTAAAGGTACTTGTCACGCTGGTATCAGCAAATTTTTGGGCGAGCGAGACATCCACGATGTATTTATTTATTTATTTATTTGATTTGTATACATACAAGCACAAGGACACGATGTATGGTGAACACACAAAAAACACACGTTCATCATTTCTTTTGCGGCACGACAAACGACGAACGGAAGACGGAGCTGAAGGTGCTAACGGTGGCCTTCGTGAGTTAATGGCGCCGCGCTAACTATTTACTAACCTAATTCACGAGGAAACACACGCCGGTGATGCAAAAAAAGTAGTAGCAAGCTCCGCCCTCTCGTCGTAAACCACTTTATAAATATATAGGGCCGTGAAAAGTCAACGAAGCATGTGGTGGCTCTGTGGCGTACTGGTTAGAGTGTCTTCTTTCGGTGCTTGTGGTCATGAGTTGGAATCCTGTGTCGTGTGCGGTTTGTATGTGTTGTATATGTGCGTGATTACATTGATGTCCATTTTCTAATTACCCCTAGAGATAAGTATTACAGGAATTATTTCGTAAAACGCTGTTCGAGTGCCAAAAATTTTCGTTTTTCGCAGCCGCTTTAGGGCCGCCTATTGACATGACGCCACACGTAAGCGCTGCAGGCCGTACCTAGCCAGGAAAAATATAAACAAAAATTCTGCAAAAGCCACGTCGAGGCTATTGTTTTGCTTTCTCTGGGAGCCGGCTACGGAGTCGCATAATGAATTGACTAGCAGCGGCCGTAACTTGAACGGATTCCCTGCCTGCAGGCGTGGATTCCAGCGAGTATTTCACTAACAGTGTAGCGAAACGCTCACTAACATCGCACCTGCGTTCACATCTCTCCCTAAGAGAGCGGGAACGTTCTGTTTTAATAGAGGATTTTAGTGTGTCCGGTATTCCAGTAAAGCGAAGGCGTAGCGCATTACCGGATAGCGTGTGCCGTAGCTGCCGCCACGTCAAGTTGCGCCAGCTATGGAGGATAAAAACAACTAACAAACACATAATGTATGACCTCCGAGATTCCGGGATTGTCACTCTCAAAGCCTACATCATCGATTATTTGAGTATGGCTTTCGAAAACGGTGCCGTATCGACACGAATACCTTGCTGTCGAAGCTTAAGGACGTGAACCTAAAGCAAATAAAAGCATCAGTTCGGAGATCACGAGCGACAGAGCGCGCGACGGCCACTTGATAGATTCGAGGGGGACGGCAATCGCTTTCGGCGGCGCGTCCATGTTTACCGGGCGTGCGCATGCACACTTCACACCCGGTATTCCGGTAGACAGATTAAAATCCTCTAATGTATGCGTTTTGGTTGCGAGCGCTCTACGTGTTTTGGTTGCGTGAATGTGTGCGCGTATGAATGTGCCATTTTCTGTGCTCGATAAATTTTATTTCAAAGCTGTTTCAACGTGATAGCTTTACTCCCTCGGAGGAGTGCTTTCAGTCTATCGCAGACGGAGTACTGTAGTCCATGAGGAGGCGTTGAATGACTCCCTGTCTAGAGGGATTTGTTTCACCCCGGAACAATGGCGTACCAACTCGTTCGCGAGTGGGGGAGCTGGCGTCGCTCACTTTGTCCGCCGTACACACACACACACACACACACACACACACACACACACACACACACACACACACACACACACACACACACACACACATATATATATATATATATATATATATATATATATATATATATATATATATATATATATATATATATATATATATTGTCATGCGGTTTATCGGACGGAACTCGGCGACAATTCGCTATGGCGACAGTCAAGGCAAGAGCACGGGATCCGAGAGCGAGCGGCGTTTATAAGAGGACGACCCACTAGGAGCCGCTGGAGAACGCAACCGTTAAAGAGTACCAATTGCTTCGCCACAATTACCCCGTGTACGAAAAGGGAGCCGTCCGGCGACCTAACAGCTCGTCACTATGAGTGGGTCATAGTAGGCCTTGAGGCGCTCCATGTTGACTATGTCGCGCCCTCGGCGGCGCATGTCCGAAGCTGGTTCGATGGGTTCGATCAAGTAGTTGACCGGGGATGTGCGCTCGACGACCCGTTATGGGCCTTCGTATTTCGGCAGCAGTTTTGAAGAGAGGCCACTTGCAGTGGTAGGGACCGAGAGCCATACGAGCGCTCCAGGGAGGAACGTAGGCTCAGAAGTGGTGGTGCCATCGCGAATGCTCTTCTGCAGCTCTTGTTCCTGCGTCGTAAATGTCTTGGCAAGCTCGCGACACTCTTCAGCAAGCCTGGCTGTGTCAGAAATAGGCGCTCACTCAGATGGATCCGGCTTGTATGGAAGTATCGTGTCGATGGTGTGCGACGGGTGCCTTCCGTACAGTAAGAAGAAGGGTGAAAAACCAGTAGTGCTCTGAGGGGCGGTATTATAGGCGTAGGTGACGAAGGGCAGAATGGCATCCCAATTGGTGTGATCGGCGGCGACGTACATTGACAGCATGTCGCCGAGCGTGCGGTTAAAGCGTTCGGTTAGGCCATTCGTCTGCGGGTGGTAAGCAGTAGTTTTGCGATGAACAGCATGGCACTCTTTCAGAATTGCTTCCACGACTTCTGATAAGAAGACATGGCCTCGATCGCTGAGAAGCTCTTGGGGTGGACCGTGACGCAGTATGAATCTGTGTAGTAGGAAGGAGGCAACATCGCGCGCTGTAGCCGCTGGGAGGGCGGCGGTTTCGGCGTATCGCGTTAGATGGTCAACAGCGACGATGGCCCAGCGGTTACCAGCCGAATTCAGAGGAAGTGGTCCATACAAATCGATGCCCACGCGCCCAAACGGACGGTTAGGGCAAGGTAATGGTTGTAGACCTGCTGGGGACACGTGCGTTGCAGGTTTTCGGCGTTGGCAATCGAGGCAGGAGCGAACGAACTTCTGCACGTAGCGGTACATCCCACGCCAGAAGTATCGTTGTCGAATGCGGTGGTAAGTTTTGGATACCCCAGAGTGCGCGCATTGCGGGTCAGAGTGGAAGGCTTCGCATATTTCAGAACGCAGACTGCGGGGTATCACTAGTAGCCACTGGCGGCCGTCGGCGTTGTAATTGCGTCGGTGCAGGAGGTCGTCCCGAACGGCGAAATGGTGGGCTTGACGACGCAACGCGCGAGTGGATGGTGTTGCCGACGGATCAGTGAGCAAGTCGATCAGCGACGTGATCCATTTATCCTTGCGCTGTTCGGTAGCGATGGTGTGAACGTTGATTGAAGCAACAGCCATGTGAGGTACTGAGCAGGGGGCATTGTCGTCAGGCAAGGGGGAGCGCGAGAGGGCGTCGGCGTCAGCATGCTGGCGTCCGTTGCGGTACAGCACGCGGATGTCGTAGTCCTGCAGGCGAAGTGCCCAGCGCGCGAGACGGCCTGAGGGATCCTTCAATGACGACAGCCAGCATAGTGCATGATGGTCGGTGACGACATCAAATGGGCGACCATACAAATAAGGTCGAAACTTTGTAAGGGCCCATATGATCGCCAGGCACTCTTTTTCCGTGACTGAGTAATTGGTCTCGGCTATGGTAAGCGTACGGCTTGCGTATGCCACGACATATTCGGGGAACCCTGGTTTGCGCTGCGCAAGGACAGCGCCGAGGCCTACACCGCTGGCGTCCGTGTGTACCTCCGTTGGGGCCGTAGGATCGTAGTGGCGTAGTATGGGAGGAGACGTCAACAAACGACGGAGCTTTGCGAACGCGTCGTGACACTCTGACGACCACGAATTTAGGGGTCCGTTACTTCCAAGGAGCTTCGTCAGCGGCGATATGATGGTGGCAAAGTTTCGTATGAAGCGTCGAAAGTACGAACACAGTCCTACGAAACTGCGCAGTTCTTTTACGGACGTAGGTTTGGGAAATTCGGCCACAGCCCGAAGCTTGGCCGGATCGGGAAGGATTCCGTCCTTGGACACGACGTAGCCGAGGATTGTCAGCTGCCGTGCTGCAAATCGGCACTTCTTCAGATTCAGTTGGAGGCCGGCGTTGCGCAAACGCGTCAAAACATGCCGCAGACGTTGGAGATGCGTGGAGAAGTCCGGAGCGAAAACCACGACGTCGTCCAGGTAACACAAGCACGTGTGCCATTTCAAGTTGCGCAGAACGGTGTCCATCATGCGCTCGAAGGTCGCGGGCGCATTACACAGACCAAACGGCATGACGTTGAACTCGTACAAGCCGTCGGGCGTGACAAAGGCTGTCTTCGGTCGAGCGTCATCCGCCATGGGTACTTGCCAGTACCCCGAGCGCAAATCAAGAGACGAAAAGAATTCGGCTCCTTGCAGGCTGTCAATTGCGTCGTCGATTCGCGGCAGCGGATAAACATCCTTGCGAGTGATCTTGTTGAGCCGTCGGTAGTCCACACAGAACCGCACGGAACCGTCCTTCTTCTCAACGAGAACAACGGGAGACGCCCATGGGCTGTCCGAGGGTCGAATAACGTCGCGTCGAAGCATATCGTCGACTTGCTCATTAATGACCCGCCGTTCTGCGGGAGACACGCGATATGGACGTTGTCGCAGTGGTGGTTGGGCGCCGGTGTCAATGCGATGCGTAACAGCGGAAGTGCGTTCGAGAGAAGTTTGCCCGACATCGAAAGAAGAACGAAATTCTTCCAGCAGGCACAGAAGTTGGGAACGCTGGACCGATGTGAGGTCGTCAGCAATGGAGGACCTAAACACATCAGCAGGTGTCGAATCGGACGCGGAAACAGCACTGAGCGTATCGGAACTGGGACAGTGCGTGTCATCGGGTGCGTCCATAACTTGTGCGTCTTCGAGGGGTTCCACTCTGCCAAGACATTCCCCTCGCACCAACGTAACAATGTATGGAGATGGGTTGTGAAGAAAAATAGCGGTAATGCCCTGAGTGACCTGGATGGTCGCGAAAGGTACCAGCAAGCCTCTCCTTGTGCAAACGTGGTCAGATGGCGAAATGAGTGCAGTGGTGTCGGAGAGACCGGCGCAGTCGACTGACACAGCCGTCGACGAGTTAGGAGGCACTTTGGTATCGTCTTTGACGAGGATCTTGCTCGATACCGATGAAGTGTCTCCCGGCGTCAGATCTGAGAACGGGGAGAGTTCGATTTCGGCTTGTGCGCAATGAATTACTGCGTCGTGGCGGGAGAGAAAATCCCATCCCAGGATGACGTCGTGAGAGCATGCAGCAATTATAATGAACTCGACATCGTACAGAACGTCCTGAATGACGACGCGAGCTGTGCATATTGCTGTAGGATGAATACTCTGGGAGCTGGCTGTACGGAGAGACATCCCAGAAAGTGGCGTCCTCACTTTTCGTAGTAATCGGCTCAATTTTTGGTCCATAACGGATACGGCGGTTCCAGTGTCGACAAGGGCAGATGCGGGAACACCGTCGCCAAACACGTCTATCACGTTCGATGGGCTTCGCTGAGGGCTTTCGCAGTTCGATAGCGTTGCAGCCCTTGCCTCCTGGACTGCGACGACTAGTTTTCCTGGTCGCGTGCGACCGGACGTGGGCGCATCGGCGACAGTGATCGACGTCGTGGAGACGGAGAGCGCCGAGTAGATGGAGCCTGGCGTGACGTCGGCGACAGAGGCGTAGGTGGGGCGTAGAATGTGCGGTTTGACTGGCTGGTGGCGGGCGACACGACTTGAGGTGGTTGGACGCGATTGCAGTAACGCGCCACGTGGCCGGCGTAACCGCATGCGAAGCATATGGGGCGGTTGTCAGGTGTGCGCCATCGGTTTGCTGGAGCAGGGCCCGCCCATGGCGCAGGACGTGATTGACGGGGTGGCGACTGATATGACTGCATCGTTGGCTGCAGTCGTGGCCTCTGCATGACGTCAGAGTAGGTAGCCGGCACAGCCGCTTCGAAGGACTGATGTCTAGCGGCGGCTTCGGCGTAACTGTGTGGGGCAGCCGTAGGTATTACTGGGGACGTCCTGGCGACAACTTGGGCGTAACTGAGTGGTGCAGGAGCTGGATGGTGCTGGTGGTACTCAGGCATGACCTCCGCGATTTCCTGCTCAATCGCTCGACGGAGGGGAGGGAGAAGAGTGGTTGACGGCTGTTGGACGTACTGAGCTTGAGCAAAGTCCAGCAAAGAGAACTGGCGCGCAATTTCCTCGCGCACGAATGACTTCACCTCTGCGAGCAAGGCGGAGTGGTCGGATATGGTCGACAAGCCAGCGAGCTCGGCGTCGCGGGATGGAGAGCGACGAGTCATCGACCGCTGCCGGCGCAGCTCCTCGTATCTCTGACAGAGCGTGATGACCTCGGCCACTGTGCTGGCGTTTTTGGCGAGCAGCATCGTGAAGGCATCGTCGTCGATGCCTTTCATAATGTGCCTCATCTTGTCAGATTCCGACATGGTGGCGTCGGCTTTCTTACACAAATCGAGGATGTCTTCAATGTAGCTGGTAAAGGTTTCGCCGGCCTGCTGGGCTCGTTCTCGCAAACGCTGTTCGGCCTGCAGCTTACGAACGGCAGGGCGGCCAAACACGTTGATGATGGCGGTCTTGAAGTCGGACCACGTCGTAAAATCGGATGCGTGGTTGTTGTACCACAGGCCGGCCACACCCGCGAGGTAGAAAACCAAGTTGGTCAATTTTCCCGCCTCGTCCCATTTATTGGGGACACTCACGCGTTCATAGATCGCGAGCCAGTCCTCCACGTCGGTGCCATCTGCGCCAGTGAAGACTGGGGGGTCGCGGATACGAGGTACACCGGGACATGAGGTCGGTGTAGGCGAAGGCGTCTGCTGGGCGGCGTCTTGAGGCATGGTAGCTGGTAGGGTACGGGATCGAAGCTCCAGAGGCATCGAATGGGAGCACAGCACTCTCCACCAATTTGTTATGCGGTTTATTGGACGGGACTCGGCGACAATTCGCTGTGGCGACAGTCAAGGCAAGAGCACGGGCTCCGAGAGCGAGCGGCGTTTATAACAGGACGACGCACTAGGAGCCGCTGGAGAACGCAACCGTTAAACAGTACCAATTTCTTCGCCACAATATATATATATATATATATATATATATATATATATATATATATATATATATATATATATATATATATATATATATATATATATATACAGGGTGTCCCTCTTTAGCCACGGATTAAAAAATACAATATTAGAGGCAGGTGAGTGAAATCGGTTGCAAATTGCTGAGAGCCACCTTGCGCACTACAGACAGTTTTTTTTTCGTTTTGTAATTAACTATTTTGTTAATTAGGATTATTTAACTAAATTGCTAAATAGTGACTTTGGGCAAGAAATGCTGCTTGCAAAGTTCGAGAGCGTCTTCAAAAACCCTAATTGCATTGTTTCCGATAAAGAAAGTCTCAAGTATACCATTTTTTCCAAGCTGCAAAGAAAGCCCGCGAAATGCAAAAAGAACCACGTGACTAGCGCATTCGCGCGCCGCGAGAATGCTGCCCTCAACCGTGGTTTGAGCGAACGAAATCAGCTGTGGCAGGGACTCGCCGGCTCCGTTGCAGCGGTAGGCCGATAAGTGGGCGGTGGTTTCTTGGCCCGTTGCCAGCCAGTTGGCGCATGTGACGGTGCAAGTTGTAGCGAGCGCAGGCCAAGAAACCACCGTTAACTTATCGGCCTACCGCTGCAACTGGGACGGCGAGTCGCGGCCGCAGCTGATTTTGTTCGCTGAAACCACGTCTGAGAGCAGCATTCTCGCGGCGCTCGAGTGCGCTAGTCACGTGGTTCTTTTTGTATTTCGCGGGCATTCTTTGCAGCTTGCAAAAAATGGTATACGTCAGACTTTCTTTATCGCAAATAATGCATTTGGGGTTTCTGAAGACGCTCTCGAACTTTGCAAGTCGCATTTCTTGCCAAAATCAATATTTAGCAATTTAGTTAAATAATCCTAATTAACAAAATAGTTAATTACCAAACAAAGAATTGTCTGCAATGCGCAAGGTGACTGTCAGTAATTTTCCACTGATTTCACTCGCCTGCCTCTAATATCGTATTTTTTAACCCTTGGCTAAAGATAGCTGGGACACCTGGTATATATAATTGATTTCAGGTAATTTTTTATATTCATAGAGCTGATCAGATGACTTGCTTTTCAAAATTGTTTGCTTTAAATCAAGGAAGAATCTGGACAAACGGATTGTGCAGGCTCGGCCGCCCTATACCGCGACAACACACCAGTGATTAAGAACATTTTGGAAATATTACCATGAAGTTTAAGAAGTGCAGCCACATTTAACCTGTTCATCATCTGAGCATTACATCCGCAAACTTCACAGTCTCAGTTTGGCGTTGTAAATACGATGAGTACGAAGAACCTCCTATGACTCTAGTATCTTAAATTCTCACTTAATAAACAAAACATGTGGCTGACAAAGCAAGGTATTTCGCAGAAATCTTCAGGATAAGCCGAGTGCCAATTTCTTCACTGTTAGAGCCCTCTAATATAGTATTTCTAAAGGAGAAGCTCAAATTCAGTCGATTAATATTTAAAGGGACACTAAAGAGCAAAACGATTTTTCTCGCATTAGTAAAGTAGTCTTCCGCTATACCAAAAACACGACGCTTTCTGCGGGAAGACGCTTAATAAGCGAGAAAACGCGCAAAAAGAAAATACAGGTGGCGATGCCACCTTGGAATTCCCGCACCATTTGCCGTGACGTCATATATTTTTGACGGCGCCTGCTTGGGCCTACGTAATTCCTAATCGGTTAAATCGAAGTACATTGTCCTCTCAGGGGGCCAGAGACTTCACATAACGAGTTTGTGGAAATTTCGTCGAGCCAGTGGCGCCTAAATATGCTAAATGCTCTTTGAAGCCTTTTACGTCACGAATTACAAAGTTCGGCGCGAAATTTAAAAATGAAGCTTTGAACTTGGTTTTCTCCTCTTATAATAAACCTATGGTGTTGAAATAAACTACACAAAAGTTCTCCGAGCACACTTTATCAATCTAAACCAATTCATTGTTTCTCTTTAGTGACCCTTTAAGGAAACCACATTGAGCTGGTTGTGTATAGTTATAAGATTATAAATGACTACGAACTTATATACTAGGTGTCGTTCCTTGCCCTCCTACTTTTCCCAGCTTGGGTGGGAGGGTGGACGCGAAAGCGGTAAAGTGGCCCCTTACTCCTCCCCTCCGGTTCCTCCAAGTAAACAGCCTACGTAAACTGTGTAAGCTGAAATTTTCCTTGGACAAATGTGGGCGATTATAACGTTGAACTGCCCCGCATTGTTTCTTTCCGTATAGGTCGTCAGCTGTTAATGATTGGTCGAAATTTTCGGAGTCATGCTCACAGCACCTGCTCGTAAAACGACGCAACAACATGACGCGTAAGTGATCCACCCGGTAATTACCACTTACGCATGACGGCGTAAAAAAACATATAATAATGAACTATTTTCAATACGGCGTATTGTTTGTCATTGGTTCTTCGCTATTCGTCAAAAATTTTCAATGTGCCGTTAAGTCGCCTGCTTGTTACGCGACGTCACAAGTCTGCGAAAACTCGCGTCGTTAAAATGAAGTGTGCACAATAAGCAGCACATTACTGTGCTGAACAATAACTCATTTTGTTTTTCGGAATAGCCAGAGAGTGTCCCTTTCTGAACGTAATTTAAGAAGGCTGCCCGCCAATCACATTGGCATTGGCTGCCAATGTGATGTGAAGCAGCGGGCGAGATGGATTTATATGTGTATAATACTTTCAGTTGTAGTACAACGATGTTGAGCTGTTTTTTGCGCGTGTACAACTCTCTGCATGTGAACTCATCGTTGCTGACAAAGAGGTAGAGAGAAAAATAAACACAATTACACATCATCTCCCCCTACGGGCAACCATGGTGGGATGCGAAACCATCGCGGGGGGTGCGCATCCAGTTTCCGTTTCTCTTATGTGATTTATGAGACGGTGGTTGTCGAGGCGTTTGAATTACCGCTTGCCGACGCTGACGTTTACGTTCGGCTTCCCCTAGCCTTCCTCTGCTCCACGGCGGTGACGCTGCCGCTGCAACTAGCGCCGACGTTGACGTTGTTCATGGCGTTTCGCACACCGTTGCACAGAGAGAGAATGACAGAAGCACAGCGAACGGGCCCTTTCGCAGCCTCGCAGTTTCGAGATTCGCTTGCCGGCGTTGCCGTTTACGTTCAGCTTCGCGAGCGTCTATTAGCCCCGAGAACGAACACTGGCGGCGCGGCAGTCGCGGCGATGTGACGTCACGGCAAGGACTCGCTTGCTCCGCGGCCGAGGATCGCCTTTTTCTGCGCCCGCCGCGTACCCGCTCTTTCGCGATGCAGTGGTGATTACTGCTCATTCTTGAGATAAAGATCTCCCAAGTGAGAAGATAGAAGTTTACACAGCTAGCGAATGTTAAGTAAGCTGTAGAAAGTTTGGATAATGTAGCTTATAATGGGCGAATTCCCGCCCGAACGGAAGCTTCACCGTGAAAATGGTGATGCACGAGAGCAAGACATTCGTTATTTTCACCGCGTACTCCAAGACATCGGTGCTAAAAAATTTACGCTAATGGTTCTAACTTCATTACAACGGGGCGTAGACTCCGTGGTTAGAACACGCGTCCCGAAGATTAAAAATTAAATTAGGACGTTTTCAATTCACTAACTACATTGCGGCTTATCGTACAAGTTATGTATGCCTTTGCAGATTATCTAGGTGATTTGACAGAATTGCGCTTTCTGCTACAGAAGACTTTAGATGAATCTGTCTATCGTAAAGAATCACTTAATACATCCGGGAAAATAAACAAAATAATACTGCCACGCACACTTGTTTCGGAAATTCTGAGGTGTTAGTATACTTGGATTATGTGAACATTTCTTCTCAACACTCGTCTTGGGTTATGTGGCCGTATACCCTGATTTGCATGAACTGCCGGTCCGATCAACCGCCGGGTCATGAGCGGTAATGTTAAATTCTCGTGGGAGCACTTTTGATAACAATCGTCTGCAAAACAAACGCCTGAAAATCGAAATGAGCGTTTTGAACTGTTTCGATGGCACTCTCAGTGATGTGGCCCAAGTATTAATTGAACGTCCTTCACCTTAATGAGTCAGTTAATGCTCTCGCACTTCATGTCCACATAAAGGTTCATGATGCTCAGGGGTGTATCAAATGCAAAAAAAAAGATTAATTTGTGAGCTAGTACTTATACAAGGGTAACAGCGCCGTTGCTACGATGCTACAAGAAGACACAATCTGACAGTAATAAGGAGTTTCCGCAATTAACCTCAACTCTTTTATGTTGTCAAATGAAGCCCCGAAATTATTGCGAGAAAAAGGTGAAACTAAACAACATGATGAGTGAGCGAGTACACAGGAAAAACAAACACAACAACTGTGGCAGTATTCTCGGGCGAGCGCTTTCGAGATAATTTGCGAAGCTCAGTACTGCATGCGCTTTCGTAATCGTGCGCGGGGCTTGGCACACCGGCAAGAACGCTGTCCGCCGATCACGGATGGGTCCGATGCAAATAACACTTGTGGAGGCGAAGCCATTATATTTTTTAAAGGAATCGCCCGTGAACAACCCAACCTAATAATGTGAATAAAGTGTCTTGCGTGTCAAGACCACGACATCATTGTGAGACACGGTGCAGATTAATTTTGACCACCTCGAATTCTTTAACGTGCTCCTGTATCCAAGCAGAGGAATGTTGCTTTTCACACCCGTCGGAATGCGTCTGCTGTGGTCGGGAATCAGACCCATCCCCGAATTTAGCAGCGCGACACAACAAACCTGATCACCCCTTTCAAAGTGTGCACGGCGGCGCGCGGGCACCGTTGGGGACTGTGAAGAAAAAATGCATATAACTTTTTGTCGTTTTACTAGGAACATTATCGATGCTGTTTTCGTCATTCATCTGAAGCTTGAGACAGGCAAAAAGCGAACGTAAACAGCGGAACAGCGCACGAAGCAAGCGCGTGATATGCCGGCGCGTCACGGCGAGCGTCGAAGAGTCCTTGCCGTGACGTCATCCACGCCTCCCGCCAGGCGGCGCCACCCCAACTTCTCGGGGCTAATAGCGCCGTTGCAAAAGAGAGTGCAACGCTTGCCGGCGTTGCCGTTTACGTTCAGCTTCGCGAGCGCCCATAGCGCCGTTGCGAAGGAGAGTGCAATGGCAGCGAGTGCGTGTCGCATTATATACGACCGTACAGCTGTGGCGGAGAGAGGGAAACGGGGGAGGAGAAACGAAGCGCAGGCGGCGCTCACGCCACCTCCTCTCACCTCCTAGCGCTCACGCGAGGAGAGGAGGTAGAGTTCGCGCATGCGCAGTATGGGTGCGGACGCCGCAGAACGGACATTGCCCCGATCATAAGATGCTTTCGCATCTAATATTAGGAACAGCCACAAACCTTTGCATGTGGGCAGCCTTCTTAGTCCAGAAAACCGTGGACGCTGACCATCTCCCTGGTGAGGTAGATCAAGTAACGGGGCAAACTTGAAAGCTGGGCTTCTCAATGTGCTCAAGTCCACTGCCTTGTTACAAGCAGCCACGATCGCTGCAGGCTATCATATGATAAGCCAAGTGAAGCAGGCTAATCGGAGACTAAAGTGTAAATCTATTTTGGCTCTCCTGGCTAGGCACAACTAAAATACTGGACGCTTCTGTAAACTCACAGCAGCTTGGATATGGGGCAGTGGCGATGCTATTCGTTTTCAAAGAAGGAAACTGAATTTCCTCAAAAAGGAGAGCGTTTGATCGGACTATACGACGTTTACTGGTTCCCGCCCATATTTGCGTCGCCGATTACTTAAATTTCAGGCCAGGCAGAACAAAACAAAATCATGACAGATTGCTGTAATGTTGCTGCTGAGCGACAGCCTCCTCCTCTTCAATGCTCGAGCGCAAGGCGCGCAAGCGTGGAATAGGCAGCCCGCACAGCAGGTAGCCTCCAGTGCGTGGTCATGACACACGGAGGACAGTCGTCACAGCAAATTCGTAGGACAAATTTTATTACATAATTACGTTATTGCTGCGTTCAAGCAAATCTTTGCCTGACTTGTTAGTTTCCCAGTCTGCAGCCGACAATAACCACTGTCGAAAGTGGGGGGGGGGGGGCTCGGCCCCCCAAACAGTTCTCAGTGGGGGGCTAGGGCCTCCCTTGTCCCCCGGTAGCTACGCCAATGCCCCGGAAAAGGGAGTGCCCAGCGGGACAAGCCAAAACTGCAGCGTGGAGAGTTGGGCGAGTTGGTACGAGTTCATACTGGCCGAAACTGCGCAATAGGACGGGACACGAAGAAAGGCAAGACAAACGAGCGCAGGTTCAATAAACTCAGTTGTTAGTCTGCGCTCGTTTGTCTTGCCTTTCTTCGTGTCCCGTCCTATTGCGCAGTTTCGACCAGAATGAAGCCAAAACTCCCGCAAAGGGCGTCGGGGCACTCCCTTTGTTCTAAGAGTGTAGGCTTGAGCGCGCAAACGCGAACTGTTGAGATTAATCTCGAACTAACGCGGCCACCAGCGATAAGGCTCGAATGTTCGATGCTGCATGTATAAATGCCGACGCGCCTTACCACAGAGCAGATTATCGACGGCCGACGCTCGGTTCGCCACTATCAGTGTGCAGTGTGTATTGCTGTGGTTTTACTTTCCGTTTCCCGGCCACAAGTTCGGCCAAATAAAGCGTTTCATTTTGGACACGCTGACTGCTGCCTTTGTCGACGTCACGACCTCGTGACAATAGAAACATGATACAGGCAGCACCCCAAGAGCTAATAATAATTGTTGCGTTTGACGTCCCAAAACCACGATATGATTATGAGAGACGCTGTAATGGAGGGCTCCATAAAATTTGAGCACCTGGTGTTCTAAAACCTAAATATAAACAAACGGGCCTCTAGCACTTTCGCTCCATCGAAATGCGGCCGACGTGACCTTCGGGTCAGCAGTCAAGCACCATAACCACTAGACCACCGTGGCGGGTAACCCCTAATAGCCATGAGAATTAAATTCAGTGTCTATGGAAAATAGCGCAAAATGGCTCCTAATAATTTCTGCTGTTATAATGGAAACTAAATTTCGCGATTTTACTTAGTAGTAAGCAGATTTTTTGTTGCTGTATACGCCAGGCACTCCCGGATTTTAATATATTAGCTCCAGACATCGCCTTTACATAACAGTAAATTTAAGTGGACTATAAGTATGTAAACAGTAGCAGAAATGACGCTGACAGTTAAAAGTAAGAATAAATCAGAGAGCTTACTTTGGCAGTACGTTAAAGGCATATTGCAGTAAGCAGACCGGTAAAACACTATATAGAATCATATGTATGGGTTGTAAAAGAAGGACAGCTAAGACATACCTTTTGCTAACAATCAAATTATGATTTGGAAAACTGTTTGAATAAAAGAAAAAGAGACGTTCGCCAACAAAGTGGTTGTTATGTGAGTGCTTGTTCTGTTAGATCCAGCATCGGTACCGGTGGTGCTATAGCTGTTGGAATATTACTTGCATATAAGTTAATCTTAGTGCACGTAAGTCAAACTTATATCCACGAGATTATTCAAATCTTCGATGTGTGAAAGCCACTAGACGCAAAGCAATCGCCCATGCTTGCATTCTTCAGACTTTGTAACGAATCACCGCGCAAGAGAAACTTCGATAATGACACAGCAGCATCAGAATGTGTGCGAGAGAGGCCGCGCGCATTGGAGTACGCCGCACAGGACAGTTGCTAAGTGCCAAGTGTCACGGCACTGACACAACTAAAAAGAAAAAGCGATAAAACAAAACGTCGGCTGGGCGTACGTTCGCGCGCTTGTCTATCGAGACGACGCGAGCGCCACCACGTGACTCTGCTCGACCAATAGGGACGCTCACAGCTCATCGCCTATCCTCGCTGGAAAACTCTGGTGGAAAGATAAAATAATGTCACGGCCGTTAGGTTTATTCTGGTGACTTAGTGGCAGCAGTATCAGCTTGAGAAGCGGCGTCCAGCCAACGTTTATTGTTTCGCACGGTGATCGTGCGATCACAGTGCTTGCATGTTATAAGATACACGATGCTTTCTTCAATGTAACGGAAATACAGATACTGATACACGTCTTGCGAGACGTAACGCGATACAGATACCAGATACCCAAAGAGTATCTAAGATAGTATCTAAGATACATGTATATTGGATACTGCCCAGCACTGGCTCATGCACGCAACACCTGCTCGTAACACGATGGAACAAATGACGCGAAAATGATCAGTCGTGTAGTCACCACTTATGCACGACTGCGTAAAGAGTAAGAGAACACACTGTATTCATTGCAGCATATTTTAAACGCGAAGCATTTTTTAGCGAACCTTTGGTGCTTTGAGCGTTTCAGTCTATCTATCTATCTATCTATCTATCTATCTATCTATCTATCTATCTATCTATCTATCTATCTATCTATCTATCTATCTATCTATCTATCTATCTATCTATCTATCTATCTATCTATCTATCTATCTATCTATCTATCTATCTATCTATCTATCTATCTATCTATCTATCTATCTATCTATCTATCTATCTATCTATCTATCTATCTATCTATCTATCTATCTATCTATCTATCTATCTATCTATCTATCTATCTATCTATCTATCTATCTATCTAATCTGGCAGCCAAAGTCTGGGTGCTCTGATGACCTCCTCCGTAACTTGGTGTAGACCAAAATTGGCATGCGAGGGTAAGAGGATTTGACGAAAATGACTGTCCGGTCATGACATGAAAAAATTCAGCAGATCCCACGCGTTGTGGGAATCGGTTTCATGCGAAGCAGTCAGCGAGTACTTCTATGCTGTATTTTATGGCTTTGAGCCAAGTGTTTCGAGATGGATCGACGTGTTTTTGTAAGTTTAGTAGCTGGTCATATCGTGGGCTTTCCAGGCACGTATACAACACTGGCGTTTAAAGGGTAAGTTATGGTGCGACGTAACGTCAGCCCTTACGTTAGTTTCGATAATAGAGAGTTTTAGTGCCGGGGACCCCAAGCCACCTGCGTGCGCACGCTTTTGCGTTCCTTTGTACTCCCAGCCGCATCCACGGAGAATACAAAAGAACGCAAGGGCTTACGTATACGTACGCAGGTGGCTTGGGGTCCCCGGCACTAAAGCTCTCTAATACTGACGTATGTACTCTCAGTGCACTTTATGCTACCATCATGTGAATATCATACGTAACCTTCGTTATGTATTCGTCCGGAGTCGAGCAATACTTCAGTATAGGTTGCTGAATCATACGAATACAAATGTAATGTTTATTAGACTGGTATAAAATCGGAGCTAACACTGGAACCACAGACGTTAATCTGATATGACGCCTGTATCGTAGGAGTACATATGTTGTGTTTATTGCTTTCTTGTAAAATTAGATAGCCAGCACCTTACGAATCCCTCGTTTCGTAACCGCCGCCCTAGCTCAGTGGTAGAGCATCGGACGCGTTATTCGAAGCTTGCAGGTTCAGTCCCTGCCAGCGGCGAGTTATCTTTTCATTCACTTTACTTTCTTCTCGTTTTACATCGTAATTACTGCAAATAACTTCCTTTATGCTTTCCTTGGCTTTCTTGTCTGTTAGTTCTAAATAACGTTGTCTGGCAAAGAAAAAAAAAACGAGCCCTTAAAAATTCCTCTTGTTTCATTTAGTTATGCAGACGTTTAGTTATGCAAGAGCATATGTCACATAGTTCGCCCTCAGCGAATGCCGCCTGCCTTTCAGGCTAGACGGCGGTTTGGGGATCGCGGCGAGGGCGTGCAATGTGCGCTTACAGTTGGCATTCTGTAAACGGGCAGCGCCCGTAAACAATTCTGCGCTTTCTTTTTGTCCAAGATTATTTGCTCGACTTTAAAGGCCTTCCTCGTTTCGTAAGTATACACAGAAATGTCCAGGAAGTTTTCTGCGTTGTGTTTTCGTAGAGCGCCGACAGCGAGACCTATGAGGAGTGCGGCGGCGTCATCCTACCTAGCACGGAAACGAGGCGCGCCCGATAGAGGGCGACTCCGTAACTTCTGGTCCTCAGTAGGTGTGTAGCTGCGGTTTTGATTTATTTACAATGTTTTTCATAAACGTGGCGGAATATCTTGCATAACATGTTTCTCATCTTCGGTTACGAAACGCGTCGAGCTCGCTGATTGGATTGCTGATCGAGTTCCTATCACTGCAGTGTTTTAGTCGAAACGCGACACCAGCGATTTTGTAAGCTAGCGAGCAATGAAGGAGGCAGTTCAGATAGCGGATCTCCATCTGTCTCCCACTGCAACCGGTACGATTACAACATGCTGATGGAATTATGGTAGCGAATATCCTTACTTGTGTTTGCCGCATCGTGTGAGTGCAATGGGTGTACGTCAGTGTGCGCAGCTGTTTCTTTATGCGCGTCTGTGTTCAGAGTACGTCAACTTTTTCACCGTAGTGAGTAAAGAGGTAGAAAGGAAAGACAGAGAGGTTAGCCTCAGGAAATCTCCGGTTGGCTGCCCTGTACATGGGAAAAGAGGATGCGAAATAATGGAAGTCTGTGATGACACTGAAGGAATGACAATAGCACCATCCGAGTACGGCACACCAACGTTTTCTGTGAGCAGTCACAACGAGAGCGTAGCAACGCCCTCATAGCGGCTCGACTGGAGTACGGGGCAGGCCTTAGGATATTGTTTTCTGTCAGAGGGCGGTTCTCTAGCTAGCCTATTGCGGCTGTGAGGGCTGCTTTTTCGAAGTTGGTGCACTTGCAGAGAAGGTGCGCGATTGTTTCGCTGCATCTGCAGACTTAACATAACGGGCTGTCAGCCGTTCCAATAATACATGAATAAATGACTAAATGAAAAAGCATTCGTCTGCTAGCCCGTCATTTAACGCTGGACGTGTGGAATATGCCCACGTTTTCAAAATCCCATGCCTGCGTTTCTTGGACCCGAATACTGAACTACGTACGCCGTAGTCAGTGAGCTCCAGCAACAGCTAACGGTCTTATGTCCAGATGTTTTTAAAAGTAAACAATATTTACACCACCTTACTTGTGACACCAGAACATTAACATTGGTGTCAAAACTTTCCATTTTTGATTGAGAAACAGTAATTTCAATAATTCTTTATTGGGAAACTGCAGTTTCAGTAATTATTCCAAATTTAAGCTGGGACATTCTTGAAATCCGTCAAAGCTGCTGTTTATTAGAGCACAGCGACTTGCGCGACATGACTGCAAATATACTTTACGTCTCATCCTGATAACCTGACATCTATATGCTCCCGGGGAAACGGTGAGCACAAGGTTACTCCTAGTCACTTTACACTTCTACGGATCGCTGGATCGGCAACACTACAATACGACCACCTAACGAAGAGAGTTATAAAGCCAACATTAAGCAATTCAGTGCTATATTACAATTATTACGTGGATTTTTGCCTTACGTGTACTCATCAAAATTGTAACGTAAGGCAAAAATTGCGTGCTAATACCTAAATTCACCACAGCGACCACTATTCATGCCAGCAGCGAATATCCGTGGCTCGGTAAGTCCCCGAAAAGTCTTGAGAAAGAAAGAACTAATACTTCGGCCGCCTAAATTGCAATGACTAGGCATAGAAAAAGCACTGCAGAGCTAGGTAAATCTAACACTTGACTGTGATGCCACGTTTTTCTTTTTTAAGTATTAGTTAGCGTATATGCTTCCCAATAAGTCATGCAAATTCTTGCACGTAATTAATTGACAACTGAGGAATAGCTGTTCCAAATGCTAAACATTTTCGTGACCGGCGTTAAGCAGAAGAATGCGATAAATCTCCTAAGGCTTATTTTCTCTATCTTCACAAGGAAATTGAACATGACCTTCGTTGCCAGCTACGTTCGTGCATCCATGCCTGCAGTTTACTCATCCGCTGACAATTCATTTCTCATTGAAAACCTGATGCAGCTTGATATAAATAATTCAACGTTTTGATTTTATTATGGCTTCAGTAATAAAATTCAGGTCTGGGCTAGAGACAGCAGACCCACGGCCAGTCTGGGCCTGAGCGAGCGAGCGAGGAAACTTTAATTTTAATGCTGGGGGCAAACCTGACGCCAAGAAACTGGTCTGTGCTGTTCCCCACTCTCTCTTGAGGAACACGGGGTTATCAAGAGACAACGCCGACACTGCCGTGCTACCCACCGTGCCTCTGGACAGGAGCGACTACATAAAGAAGATGCTGGCACTTACTGCGGAGGACGAGACAACGTATGCTCGCCCTTCTCGGGATTCTACGCCCAGAGTACAAAAGGAACTTCAGAAGCTTTCGAGCGACATTTTCCAGTTAGTTCCCACGGAAAAAGAAGACCCTCTACTACACGCTTCTATGCCGGTTCCGCCCCTGCTCTATACGGCCTTACAAAAATCCACAAACCTGGAGTTCCAATGCACCCCATTGTTGACTTCACCCACTCGTCCCTTCACAGGCTTTCGCGTTTCTTGCAGAGTTATCTCTTTTTTCGGCAAGAGCGGAACCACCGTACATAATACGAAGTATTTTCTCGAGGCTTACTTAGTTAATTCTCTTGAGGTGATTCAAAATCGTGCCCCACATTTCATTTCCAGAAACTGCAACCATCACTCAGTCGTAACAAACATTAAATCGTCACTCTCTCTTTCTACGTTGCAATCACGGAAACTAATTGCCCTAATTTTCTTATTTCATAGGATCTATATAGTGCCAATCACTCAACGCTGCCTTGCGTACAACTTTTTTCGCATCTCACATCGTTTAGAAACCCCACTAAGTTTCCTACGCATTTCAGGTAGAACCACCGCATTTAATTTATTCGCTTTGCCGCAGGCTATTATTCAGTGGAATGGTCTTCTGGAACACATTGTCGTGCCTGGGTATTTGGATCCATGCCTTCTCGGCAACCAGGTTGTTGCTACGATAGGGCAGCGTCATACCCGGACTCCGTTTGGTAGCGTAGTCGAGTCTCCGGGTTGAGGAACTGAGGCTAGCAAGATGGGAAAACAATAACAAGTTTACTGGCACTTTTGAACACTCAATTACATAGTGACAAGGTAAAAGTTCAGCGACGAGCGCATTGGATGAGCCTGTTACCGAGGGCTCAGAGCCCCATTTCTCACTCAGCACCGTCGTTTTAACCCCTCAGTTTGGCTCCTCCTTCTTGATGACCACCAATCACACACACGACCCCACCCACCATGGCACAGTCCATTTCACTGTCGCTGAGGGGTCGTTGCACTCTCGAAGCAGCAAGGGTCCGGTGGTTGACGGCACGCACGTGGGGGAAGCAGGACAACAGGTTCCTCGTGCTTGCTCCTCCGATTCTTCCCCGAAGGCAGAACAGGGTCTGCGGCGACTCCTGTCCAAATATACAGGTCATATCGTTTCGGCAGCATACCAAGACAAGCCCAGGTGGCCCATTGTCTCCGGCTTTGCCGTCCCGGGAACGCCGTTTCCAGGAAAGATGCAGGTGTTCTAGCAGTGTGAGAACGCCTCGCCCGCCGATTCTGATGACCAGCGCGTCGGCACCGACTGCCAGTCATAACAACATCGTTAGCATTCGTAATGCAACCAATTTCAGGGCCGAGGTAACAGCCATCGTTTCTAATCTCTAATGTGTTATTTAACTATCGTACAGGAATGTTTTATTTTCAGTGTTCGGTACTGAAAGTGAATAAGAAATGCATAACAAGGTTCTCATGCCCCTGATATTATCCCTACTTATGCAAACCCCACTCACACAATGCTCGGATGTAGGAGCCCGTGAGGGGACTTGAATAAATAAATTGAATAAATAAATATTTATAAATATTTATTTATAAATAAATAAATAAATAAATAAATAAATAGTATAGCAAGGGGGTGAGAAAGGCAAGTGAGGCGGAGGGAAAGGAGGAAGGCGAGGGTAAAGCATGGCAAAGCCGTGCAAATTATAGACCTTTTTTTTTGTGGGCGCCGCCATATTGCATAGCGGGCCGCACTGTCTCTGGTCTGGCAACCCACTGGCATGTCTCCGCGTTTGTATGGAAGGTACAGTCGCGCTCAATATGACTTGCAACACAACACGGGAGCGCGTGGCCTCACGAGTTCAAAGACTGCACATCGCTTCCAGTAGCCCTTATTTCCTTAACTAAACGCTGTTCTCTCACTTGGGTATGATACCAAATAAGAAAATATCATTTAGTTGAAATAAAAACAAGTTGAAGCTATGCGCAATCTTTGAACTCGTGAGGCCACGCGCTCCCGTGTTGCAAGTCATATTGAGCGCGACTGTACGCGTGCGGCTGCAGTTGCAGTCGGTTTTGTTTTTTCGTTCTGGCGCGCTGAATTTCGTACCAAGAGATGCATGCAGTCTACGTACGAATTAAATGAGTCTGTGAGACGTCCTGAATAGGTTTGGTCTGTTGAGGGTCAGTGATGTTAATATACGGCGGCGCGAACGTGTCGCAAGTGGTCGCTGTCATACATTTTCGGCACTGTCTGTTCCAAAACCACCTCAAATATTTGGACTCGTTCTAGCAGGGCAAGCAATTTCCGCCACTCTTAGGGTATACAATGAATTTTTTTCTTGGACTGTAATCGTTTAGTTTGTTTTTTTCATTCACGGTGAGTTTATGCTGCCGCACCGACTACCGCTCGTACATGCCGTCGTGCGTAAGCACGCAGTCTCGATTTCATGGCGCGCCATCTGTTTGTTGCTCACAAACAGGTGCCTATCTTGTATCTCAACTTTTAAGTGACCGCTTATTACCGGCTCGTTTATTGCCCTCCGGTGTGGACGAAGTTATAGCTGTTTACAGGGAGGTGCTGGTACATAAAAACGATGCTCACGTTGACATGCCGGCGCGCTTCTTTTTGGTTTTTCTTTTAAGAGTCGTGATATTTGGTTGGATTTCGGCAGCGATAAGATGAAGATGGTTAGAGAGTTTCTTCTGCCGGTGAGGCACGAAGCGCGGCTGGGTTCGAGCCTTTGATCGGCATCGGAGGTGATTCGCGTTGTTTTTTGTGTTCTTTATAACTTCGTATACCAGATGTACTGTTCTTGCCAAATTCTTGCCGTCGTTCGCAAAGCTAAGCAGCAAAATGGGCAGTTCAAGAAACACTAGACAAGCGTAACAACGTGGTTTTTGTATCGCGCTTAGAAGAGAATTCACTATGTTGTATATCATTGCGCGACTTGTCAGACACGGTTCTTGACCATGTAACAATTTGTCTTCCTGAGGTAGTTGTTCTACACACGAAGCGACAGAATTCTCCTTTTTTTTTACTATTCGGCTTTCATATCGCACATCGTATGCGATACACCCCGCTGTCTTACGGAAGCTGCAACCTCACGACAAAGATCTCGCCACGTCCTTTTGAAGTTGTGTTCATTGAATGTACGGGTTTTACAAGGCTGGTACGCAACAATCATTAAATGGATGATTCCGCTTACCCCGCTGCGAAGTGAGGGATTTCTCGTCCGTGCGAATACCGGTATACATCAACTGCAGCGGTCACCGTGTTGAGCCGAGCTACGAAGGTAATTGTTAGACCAAACACATCATGGTAAACGAAGAATAAAAACCGCGCTAAACACGGGATGAGAAGACATATACACGGCGCTGAACTAACAACCAATGTTTATTGCAAAAACAAGTGCAATATATAGGACACAGGAATCTGCGCAGAAACACGAAACCTAAGCCAAAGTGCACATGTGATAAAGGCCAAACGGCAAACATCAAGGACCTGTCAAATCAGTGGACCCCAGATATCTCATTTCACAGCCATGAAGCGAAATTGAGGGTACGCTAACACAAGAAGCATCGTGCTATTCAATGTGAAATGCTTCGCTAATCTCGCGTTCGCGCTGCCTGCTATAGCGCCCCATGACCACACACTTATCAAGAATCGGCTGACATCCACAATTTTTAGTGGTCAGCCAGGTCATTTATGCATCGCCTCAGCCAATCATTTATGCATCGGCCAGTTTGGCCTATGTAACAGCGCCCCCAAGTGAATGGTATCTTATATATACACAATAGCTGAAACACATTCAACATAGCGCGTAGCGTGTTTTTTAGTGCATGCTTGTTTCTTAGGTTCATCACTGTTAACCCTGCGGCACAGCCCGGCCAGCTTGCCGCGTGCGCAGAAAACAACTCTTACACCTATTTTGCCTGCAACTTTCTTTACCCTGTGCGAAACTTCATGTACAGCCGTCATTTTTATGAAAGGGAACACGCGAGCGCGTGGCGAATAGCCTCGTACACTACATGTGGCGCGGCGCTGTGGCGAAATGTGAAAACTGAAAGGAGAGAGCGGTGCCATTCCGTGTATTGCCTGCACCCCTTCTTGCTGTTTTCCTTCTTTTTTTATCGCTTTATTTTGTTACACTAGTGTGATCTGTGCCAACATTTGTTTTGCTCTTCGTTTCTGGCGAATGCTTCCGAAGCTGCGATAGCAACAATCCTTATCGAAAGCAATCATTGTTCGCTGAAATGCCCCAACAGAACATACATATCAAGAAGAAAGCGTAAAATAAAGACACGTTCGTGACGGGAGTGTAGGCAGTAGTCGGGAACGTCACCGCTCTCTCCTTTTATTTTCGTATTTCGCCACTGCACCGCGCCACATAGGCGGCGCGAGGCTATCTTCGACGCGTTCGCGTGTTCCCTTTCATAAAAATGACGGCTGTACGTAGGGAATAACAGCCGTGCTAGAGTGAGACGTGATACGTTGGCTGTCGCTTTGTCTGCTATTGGGCATCCTTAGCGACTTTACGGGAGTCTCGGTAATGGAAGTTAGCAGGGGGATAGGAAAGCCCGCTTGTTGAAAACGGTGCACTTGGTGCGTAAAACAGCTATTGACCTGGTGGTGACAAGGGCGAGTTAAGGCTGCCTTTAGGCATGAATGAGCGATGCTTCGCTTGACCAGTTTAGAATGCGCGGACGTGAAAGGAAGAAGCCTTTTTTTTTTTTTTTTTGACCGTGGCTCGTACCGCCAACAGACATGGTCCGACTAAAAATGCATTTCGAGATCCAGGAATCGTAGCCTGTCGTCAGACGGAAACTCAGAAGTTAATTCCAGTCGCTCCATTTCACGCCGAAATACGTCAAAAATGTCACCAGTGTTTCGTCGAGGGTTATTTTGATCGAATTGGTAAACAACTAAAAAATCGTCAACGTAGCGGAACACCTTAACTGTGCTTCTCAGGAGAAGTTAGCCATGAGACTTATGTCATACCGTGCGAGTGAAAGGTCGCTAAGAACCGGAGATAAGCACGAACCAATGCACACTCCTTCACGCTGGGTGTAAAAGGTGTCGTTGTGAAGTACAAAGGTCGATTGTAGGTAAAAGTGCAGTAGTTCCAAAAACCTGTCAACATGAATTCCACACGGCCCCGCCATGATGGTCTAGTGGTTATGGCGCTCGGCTGCTGACCCGAAGGTCGCGGGATCGAATCCCGGCCGCGGCGGCTGCATTTTCGATGGAGGCGAAAATGTTTGAGGCCCGTGTACTTAGATTTAGGTGCACGTTAAAGAACCCCAGGTGGTCTAAATTTCCGGAGCCCTCCACTACGGCGTCTATCATAATCATGTCGTGGTTTTGGGACATTAAACCCCAGATATTATTATTATTATTATTATTATTATTATGAATATTATTATTATGAATTCCACACGCATTCTGAAATTTTGTGCACCCATAACGCTCAATGCACTGGCTAACTTCATGGCACACGAGGTCATGGGGCAAGGAATAATATAAGTCCTTGACATAAACAGAGAAGGCGCTTACTCATATAGGGCACTCAGTCCGGAGGTAATCACTGACGATGACAGGGCTTTTGATTCTACAAGGGTCATCGATGGGTAGGACTGCCAGAGACCTCAGAAGATAGCATGCAACAGGGCGCTGCCATGTACCGCGCTCAGAGACAATGGCTCTGAAGGGATTACCTTCCTTGTGTGTCTTCACTGAAAAGAACACAGAAAGGTTCAGGCCCTTTGCCGTTTTCACAGACTTTGCCAAGGCAGTTAGTCCCATTTCGTCGCACAGTTTGAACGCTTGAGTCCTCACACTTGCTCCTTTGACGGCAGGGGGCTTCTTGAAGTTCTTTCGGATGGCTTCCTCAGCCTTGCTGTCCTAGACTTGCTTCGGCATAAGCACGAACCCTCCTTCCTTATCAGATTGGAGAAGCTTGACATCAGCTCTTCGTAGGCCGGCGACGATGGTATTAGACCGTTGTCTAGCCGTCTTAACGACTTGCGGAAGGCACTCGACACACTCCTGGACGAGTCGACCAACTTTGTCATCTTTTGCTCGGCCGACGGTGCTTCTTACGAGACCAAGCAGCTCGACCTTGTCAAAGTTTGGATGCTCGTAGAATTTTGGTCCATTCAGCAACACCTTTTTCACCCCGGCAGAAACAGCAGCGTTTCCAAGGATGACGACCTCTAGTCCTGGTGGGGCTCGCTGGCGTCCCTTTTCCGGCAGCCAAGGTAGCAGCTGACGCCATAAGAACTACATAGATTGAAGACCCTGGCATAAAAGCTTCTCTCCGGATCCTTTCGGTGCCTGCCTAATGTGTGCGACGTGAAGGCATTCCGTGTAGAAGCGGACCTGTCGCCAAGCTTCGGAGCGAAGGATACGGCAAAGCCTGTTCGCATGTCCTGGGGACGGTGCAAGCCCTCCAACGAGGCGTAGGACTTCTGGAGGAAAGTAGGCATTCTTCAGAGAAAACGTGAACACTCTTGCCCTACAAGACGCAGTGGCGATCAGACTGATAGAAAAGACAGATGACCGTAGGAAGCCAGGAAAGCACAGGGAAGAGCCCGATGAACTAGAAATAAACTTTAACAGTGTGCTTGATTGAGCTGGTTGGTGCTGCATGGTAAACGAAGATTAAAAACAGCGCTAAACACGGGACGAGAAGAGGACACATGCACGGCGCTGAACTAACAACCAATGTTTATTGCAAAAACAAGTGCAATATATAGGACACAGGAATCTGCGCAGAAACACGAAACTTAAAGGGCCCCTCACCAGGCCACATAGCAAATTTTAGTTAGACGCTGGAAGTTGTGTGCCTAATGAAGAGCATTATGCCGCAAGAATTTTTCAAGTCGATTCATTACGAGCTGAGAAAAACAATAATTTGTAGCGGCGCGAAACCATGATGCGAGGAGGCGAGTTTCAAACCCTTGCCACTCGCCCTGTGTAGCCTTCGCAAGCCAAATCCCTTCCCTGCCCGCTTCACTTGACACATACGCATGAACACGTCATGCCCATGCATGGTCACGTGCGCAGGACGTGCCCGAGCCAGAGTCGTATACGGCTCTGGCCCGAGCCAGCCCGAGCACGCGAGCGGCGTTGCACGGCCACTACCTTTTTAGGGGCGAAGCTCCTTAAGGCGGCACCCTCCTTGGCACCCGTTCGTCCCTCGTAGTTGTCGTAGTCGTACTGCGTAACCAGTCGTAACGCTAGTACCAGATCTTGACCTCCAAGGTGGTGCCGGTGGGAGATTTTTCCTGTGCGTTGTAGAACAATAAAAAATTCGCAGCGTGCGCGTTAACTAAAAGCCGAATTCTTCTGTCTCTCATTCCCCATTAGCAGCCATTGGCATGTTCCAGTAGGAAACGTTAGTAGAAGTAGAAGTGTAAGTGTTAGCTAAAAGCCGACTTCTTCTGTCTCTCATTCCCATTAGCAGCCATTGTTTACCTCCAAGGTAGTGCCTGGTGAGATTTCTCCTGTGCGTGATTAAACAATAAAAATTTTGTTCAAAACGCCGTTGATTGATGAAATAAACCAACGAAAGACGCCAGATGTTTTGTAAATGCAAAACGAAAGAACGCCAGATGTTTATAAAGCAAAAGGAAAAGACGCCAGCTGCTTAACGAAAGACGCCAGATGTTTTCTAAAGCAATGGTTTTCTAAACAATGAAAATTCACAGCGTACATGTAAAATTAAAGTGAGCTGCAAGTCGTCATAACTCATCGAACCTTTAGTATAAACGCGCCCGATCTCACGTCGGTGATGATGTACTGGGCAGAATTCACGGAAGATTCACGGTTTACCGATGAACCTCCGCAGCTTCGCCCACTCATCATCATTCACTCCGTGGATATGCTGTGATTTTTTATGTAGTGGCCGTGGGCGTTGTGCCAGCGTTCTCTGTGGGGTACTGCCTGTTTCTGCGGGACGGGCATGAAAGCTGTGACATTTGTACGGGCACGAGGGTGGCGGTATCATGAGCCAGTGCCGCATTAACGTTTACTTCGACGCGGTAGAATAAATTAGCATAATGAGTGCTCGAACGCGCCAGAACATTACTTTCGTTTCCAGGGCTGGCGTCTGCTCGATGCGCTAACCGCGGGGACACGAACGCATGGGAAACGGAGGCACATTAGCCCCGCATCTCGCTGCAACTCACGAAAAAAAAAAAAGAAAAAGACGCACACATTCCCTTTGTGTGTCTCATTATTTCTCTCAAGTTTTAATAATCTGTTCAAGCAGCAAATTACACAAATTACACATGTCGTGTCAAATAATTATCGCAGTGTCACGTGCTACTGTTGGCGACGTCAGAGCACAGTCGTCTACGTAGAGGAGCGACGTCACAGCACTACCATCTACGTAGGGCCATTTTCTCATGTACGTCTCCCCTCATTCTCTGGGCGCGCGCCCTCGAGAGGAAGGGCAAGCAGCGTTCACCTTGAAATTTGACCCATTTCCGCTGCGCGTAGCGTTGCAAATTTTGGCAGACGTGATCGTCAACGCCCAGTGTATGCAATGCGCTCGTTAGCTCAAAATTGTCAAACCTGGTGAGGGGCCCTTTAAGCCAAAGTGTACATGTCATAAAGGCCAAAGGGCAAACATTATCAAGAACCTGTCAAATCAGTGGACCCCAGATATCTAATTTCACAGCCATGAAGCGAAATTGAGGGTACGCTAGCACAAGAAGCATCGTGCTGTTCATTGTGAAATGCTTCGCTAATCTCGCGTTCGCGCTGCCTGCTATAGCGCCCCATGACTACACACTTATCAAGAATTGGCTGACAACCACAATTTTTACAGTGATCAGCCACTTCTGAGTTTCCGCCTGACGACAGACAGGCTACGATTCCTGGATCTCGAAATGCATTTTTCGTCTGACCATGTCTGTTGGCGGTACGAGCCACGGTCAAAGAAAGGCCTTCTTCTTTTCACGTCCGCGCATTCTAAACTGGTCATGCGAAGCATCGCTCATTCATGCCTAAAGGCCGCCTTAACTCGCTCTTGTCACTACCAGGTCGATAGCTGTTTTACGCACCAAGTGCACCGTCCTCAACAAGCGGGCTTTCCTATCCCCCTGCTAACTTCCATTGCCGAGACTCCCCTAAAGTCGCTAAGGATGCCCAATAGCAGACAAAGCGACAGCCAACGTATCACGCCTCACTCTAGCACGGCTGTTATTCCCTACGTACGTACATGAGGTTTTGCACAGGCTAAAGAATGATCGGCTGAGGGAGCACGCTTACTCTCTGAAAAGCTCTGTCCCCAGCCACCTGGCTGACCACTGTAAAAATTGTGGTTGTCAGCGGATTCTTGATAAGTGTGTGGTCATAGAGCGCTATAACAGGCAGCGCGAACGCGAGATTAGCGAAGCATTTCACAATGAACAGCAAGATGCTTCTTGTGTTAGCGTACCCTCAATTTCGCTTCATGGCTGTGAAATGAGATATCTGGGGTCCACTGATTTGACAGGTTCTTGATAATGTTTGCCCTTTGGCCTTTATGACATGTGCACTTTGGCTTAAGTTTCGTGTTTCTGCGCAGATTCCTGTGTCCTATATATTGCACTTGTTTTTGCAATAAACATTGGTTGTTAGCTCAGCGCCGTGTATGTGTCCTCTTCTCGTCCCGTGTTTAGCACTGTTTTTATTCTTCGTTTACCATGCAGCACCAACCAGCCCAATCAAGCACACTGTTAAACACATCATATTCGAATAGAATAATAAAACGAAGCGAAAACAACTGAGGTGGCTACTCGAGTGGTACTTAGATGTTTTGCACTTTACCGGACAGGGCCGTACTTGACCGCTTATGTTTGTTCGCAAATCTGGTCATATCCGATTGACATTTGACTGCGTGGAACACCGGGAATTCCGGATATATCGCGGCACTTACCGGTTCAGAACCTGTAACGTAACACAAATTATGCACGGGCTGTTTCGCACTTAGGGCCAAACTCGAAGCACATTGCAATGCGCTCCGAGTTTTCCGCTAAGTGTTAAACAGCCTGTACCTTGAAGGGTTTGCAACCGCACACTCCGCGTTTGGTGATGCACGTCGCATACTTATTCAGACAGCAGATTCCTTTTTTTCAGTAGTTGTTAGAGCGACCAAAAACGACACAGTGGTTTCCCGTTGACCTTTCGCTGGCTGACATCGCAATAAAAGAGAACAAAGTCCGCAGGTCGACCTAAGACACGCAAAAATTGTTCGAAAATGCCACTCATCCAAGCACCAGCCCGCACACTCCGCGCCGTCACGCACGAGCCAGAAAGGAGGAAAACGCTGGTTGCCAATCCGGTCCTCCTCGCCCGATGGAACGGTCTTATAAGGGAAGTCAGGCTGAGTGAGGAGGAACTGCAGCAACGCAAGAAGACAGCACTAGGATGTTTTCCAAGGTCACCAAGCACTGAATCTGTGGCTATAGCTTCGTACTTATTCTTTAAAAAAAGAAGCAATTACTGGCCTAACAAAACCAATGCGTATAGCGGTCCTTACGCTGCTGCTGGGGAAAACATAGCAGCATGGTACTAAAGAAAGAGCAAATGCATCAGTAAAAAAAAAATGAAGGAAAACAAAAATAAGTCCGGATGGAGGAATTATCGGAGGCACCATCGTTAATGAGGAGATTACTGTCACCAGCCAATGGGACTGTAAGGAGGCCGGCTTAACGAGATCGGAAGCAGCGTCGGTGAGAAATTTGGTGGTGCGCTTTGCTGCACGCGTCTCGACACCAGCAGAGAGAGAAACAACTTTATTGACGGCATAGCGAGGTCGTTGAATTTAGCTTGCCGGTGGTTCGAATGGTGGTGGCAAGTAGCTTGCCACGACCTTTTCGGCCCAGTTGATAACTTCTGTCTGAATATGTTGGTCATTTGATGACAGGAGTGACTCCCACGCCTCGAGGGAGGAAGCTGGCAGTATTGCTTTTGGAGGCGGGTTTCCCTCGCATTCCCAAAGAATGTGATTTTGGGTAGCCTTCAGGCAGCCGCAATGTCGGCAGTGCGGTTGGATTGATTCCGGGTAAATTTTTGACAGCCGATGGGGGCTGGGAAAAGAATCTGTTTGAATTTGCCTCCAGATCGTAGCCTGTGCCCTTGTGAGGTCTGTATGCGGGGCCGCGTATGTTTTGCGGTTCTCTCTATAATATGCTGTAATTTCATTATATGTGGTGATTCCCTCCTGCGGGAAGTCCAGGGTGGAGGGGTCCACCTCCCGGTTGATCAAACCTCGGGCTACACGGTGGGCCGCCTCATTCCCCGGATTCCCCGCGTGAGCGGGCACCCATACAAGTTGCATCTTATTGCTGCATTTGTTATTTTTAAGGATGTTGGCCGCGATCGGCCCAACACAGCCCATCATAAAGTTCGTGAGCGCCCTTTTAGAGTCACTCATGATGTAACTAGTTGCGCGGACTGAGGTGGCCAGCGCGATGGCGGCTTCTTCGGCCTCTAAGGCTGAGGCTGCTTTTACGGTGGCTGCAGTAATAGGTTCCCCGTGGCCGGTCACCGCGCATATGGTGTAACGGTCTCTCGCCTGTCGAGCAGCGTCGACATAGACTACGTTTTGGCGATCCTGAAAGGTTTGTGCGAGTTTTTCTGCCCTTGCCTTTCTTCTTTCGTCGTGTATTCCTGCCAGCATATTTTTGGGCAAGGGTTTAATCGTAAGGTGTGCACGAGTTGCCAATGGTAAGAAAACCCTATTGTTGAGTGTGTAACTAGTGCGTCGGCCGAGGCGGCTGAGTATCTGCAAGCCTGCCTTGGTACGTGAAAGCCTTTCTTCTTGGGCCGTTAGGTGTCCTTCGATTAATTCCTCCACAGTGTTGTGGATACCCAAACGCAGTAGTTTTTCTGTGCTTGCGTACCTGGGAAGGCCCAGAGCACACTTATATGTTTGTCTAATGAGGGAGTTGAGTCTTTCCACATCCCCCTTTCTTAGGTGGTAGTAAGGGAACGAGTAGGTGACTCTACTGATGACAAAGGCATGAATTAATTTGCATAAGTCTGGTTCCTTCATTCCTAGGTTTTTAGTGGCCACTCTCCTGAGAAGTCTTGTTGTTTGTTGCATGGTGACCTGCAGTCTGTTTAAAGCTTCCGTATTATGAGTGTTATGCTGAATGAGCATTCCTAAAACCCTTATTGTACGAACAATAGGGACAAGGCTTCCATTTACTGTGATATCTATCGCCGGGGGCACTCCAGTGTAGGGGCAATCCTTCTTGTTCCTGCTTCTGATTACTAAAAGCTCGGATTTTTGGGGGGAACAGCTAAGGCCCATTTTCTGTACGTATTCCTGAACAGTGTCGGCTGCGCTTTGCAGTGCGTCGCAAATTTGCCCATCTGAGCCTGTGCAGGTCCAAATGGTAATATCATCAGCATAAAGCGAGTGCCTAATGTGTGGGATTTGATTTAAGAGCTCAGGAAGGCCACGCAGGGTAATATTAAAGAGGAATGGGGATAACACGGCTCCTTGTGGAGTGCCCCGTGTTCCCAGAGTGATTTTGTCGCTTTTGAGGTCGCCAAGACTTAGCTCGACCGTGCGTTCATGCAGGAAAGTTCTGATATAATTGTAAGTGCGACTGCCGACGTTCATTTGGGTCAGGTTGTCAAGTATTGCGGCATGCGACACATTGTCAAATGCTTTACTGATATCCAGACCCAGGATGGTCCTTGTAGCCGCTATGTGTCTCGGATTTAATATGTCATGTTGAAGTTGGAGCATTATATCTTGTGTGGATAGCTGCTGCCGAAATCCCACCATCGTGGGGGGTAGCAGGTCATTAGACTCCGCATAAGCTGTGAGTCGGCTTAGAATTACGTGCTCCATCACCTTCCCCAGGCAGGAGGTAAGGGAAATAGGCCGAAGATTTTCCAGATTGAGTGTCTTGCCCGGTTTAGGAATAAAAATCACGCGCGCATGTTTCCAACTGGGAGGTAGTGTCCCAGACGCCCAGTGTTTGTTCATAAGGTCAGTAATCGCTGTAATAGACCTATCGTCTAAGTTCCGGAGTATTTTGTTAGAAATCTGATCGTCTCCGGAGGCGGCCGTTGTACGAATGCTATTCAAAACGGCACGTATTTCCTCCTCGGTGATGTCTTCATCTAGCTCATGGTTAGTAGTTCCAGAGTACTCGGGTATTCGTGAGGAGTCTACATTTAGGTTTAGGTAGCGATTTTTCAGCTCTTGCACTAATTCCTGGTTGGTTCCCGGATATTTATAAATGAGCTGATGCATTTTATTGCGTGACGCGCTTTTAGTCTGTTCAGGATCCAATAAGTGCCTGAGGAGCTGCCAGGTGTTTTTATTGCCTAGCTGGCCGTTTAGCCTGTCACATAGCTGATGCCATTGCGTTTGACTCAGTTTCAAGGAATACGCCTCGATATCCCTGTCGATTTGCGCTAATCGGCGTTTCAAGTTTCGATTATGTTTCTGATGAAGCCATCGGCGATGTAAGCTGGCCTGTGCCTCCCACAGGTGCACAAGCTTCGAGTCCGGGACGGGGCCGTCACGCTTCATTGGGGTTTCAAAAGTAGCCCGCTTAGCATCACTAGTGAGATCGGCAGTCCACTCATCGAGATCCTCGATAGTGGTGGTTGAGCGCTTGTCCCTGAGGAATCTGAAGACATCCCATTTCGTGTGTTTCGTTGTGTATTTCTTTCTTTTGCAGCCTGTAGTGGGTACCTTGATGGAAAGTAGATAATGATCGCTTCCTAAGTGCCGCTCAGTGTTTTCCCATGTAACCGAGTAAGCATTTTTAACGAGCGTTAAGTCAGGGGATGTGTTGCGACTGACGCTGTTCCCAATCCTGGTAGGTCGGTCGGGGAGTGTGAGTAGGGTAAGGCCCAAGTCTGTGATCGTTTCCCATAGTTTAGTGCCCTTGCGATCACATTTGGTGTAGCCCCATTCGGTATGTTTGGCATTAAAGTCGCCCATGATTATCAGCTGTGAGTGACCCGCTAGTGTGCTGACTTTCCTTAGGAGATTGGCTGCATGGATACTTGTGTCTCTGGGTGGACTATATAAATTTAAAATGTAGACGCTGCTGTCAGAGCGTTTGTTGGGAAGAAGTTCCACGAGAGTGTGAGCTATCTGTGGATAATGCAAGTCATGTTGGATCGCCGTCAGATTCCGTTGTACCAGTATGGCAGTGGCCGGTCGCTTATCGGATGTAATAAATTCGTTGAAGGCGGCATATCCAGTCAGTTTTGCTGGGTAGCCTGTTTCTTGTAATGCAATTATGTCAGGTGACTGGTCGGCGTTTTGGAGGTGAAATTGCAAGGCCGCCCGTTTATTGCGGTAGCTCCTGCAATTCCACTGCCAAAAGAGCGCGCTAGTCGCGTTGGCCATCTTTTCGTGAATATGGCGTTGCCCTGACCGATTGGGTCGAGGGCATTTTGGGGCTTTTGTTAGCAATGGGCTGCGTGGGAGTTGAGGATGGAACGATTGGTGTCTGTGATGCGATTACGTCGGCTGCAGCTGCACTCTCTGTCAGTGCGGGAAGCGAACCCAAACGGGCTGTAAGGTTAGCGACAGCCATACCAAGGGAAGCGATACTCTCAGTGAGCTGTTTGTTTTGAGCAGTTTGTTCCCTAGTCATTTTGTCGAACAGGGATTCTAGTTTTTCAATTCGCTCATTGATTTGCGAGACGTTCGGTTCTGCTGTGGCAATTACGGCTGTTTGATCGGCAGCCTTACGTTTCGTGCCCCTGACCGCGTCTACGTCCATTGTGGCAGTGTTTTCATTTTGAGTGACACAGGCCACGATCTGTGCGGCACTGTTTGTCGTAGTCGCGCTTATAGGCGCTTGCTTGCTTTCCAAATGTTTAATTTTATCGTTAGCGGCAGCCAATTGTTGTTGCAAGAGCTTGACCTGTTCTGCCAACTCCCTCACCTGTTGGTTTTCGCCAGGGTTTGTCCGCGGCTGTTGCGGCTTGTCCGTCTGCCAAGCAGCACCCTTTGCGTGCGGGACGGCCGGTTGTCTGTTGTGGTTATCCCGGGTCCCAGATGGGGATCGGGAATGGGCACCGTGGTCAGGTCCGGTGGCACTGGTACTCCTCCCACTAAGCGGCGGGAAAGATTCTTGATAGTTCTTATTGTCTGTGGTAGTCTCCTCAGTCTGGGAGCCGGAAAGGTTCTGAGTTGCCTTGTCGGTGCTCTTGAATGTTGTTGGAAGCTTCCTTTTCAGGAATCTGTATTTGCAGTTGCGACTGCCGGTTAGGTGGCCGCCTTTACAAACGACGCATTGCGCCGGGCAAGCGAGTTCTTCGCCGTCAATAGGTTGCGGGTGGCTTTCGCCACATCGACGGCAGGTATTTTGTTTCGGCTTCGGACACACGTCAGTCCTGTGACCAGTTTGTCTGCAATTGAAACACGCCTCTACCCGTTCCCTGAAGGGATATACCCAGAGCGTGAAGGCAAGGTAGCGGACATGCTTGGGAAGGGTGTGGCCAGCGAGGGTTATGACGAAATGTCTGGTCTTCCCCAGTCGCCGGGCTCCTACGATGTCGATAGTTGGATTACGAGCGCGAAGCTCGTTGAAAATCTGGTTGTCACTCTCGAAGCTGTGCGCATTGAATATTATGCCCCTAACTGAGTTGTCAGGTGCTGGGGCATACACAGCCATGGCACAAGATTGGTCGGCAACTTGCAGTTGTGTAATCTTCAGGTAAGCCATTGCACGGTTCTCATCAGGTGTGCTGACTGTAATAGTGTTGTTGGTCGGGTGAATGCGCACCTGGTCGATGTGCAAGACTTCGGGCGAGTCGAAAGCTGCAGCGGCGCATAAGGCTTCAGTGAGGCGGGCCGGTCCCAGATCGGCCAGGTTTAACGAACCTTGCGGTCGCAGGACAATTTTGTAGTCTTCCGGCGGTAACCGTGGTAGTGGGCGACGCTTTGGAGCAGGCGGTGGCCGTGCACGGCGAGGAGCGGGCTTGCCGCGTTGGGCGTCGGCGGCCGCATTGTCGGCAGCGTCTGAGCGGTGCTCGGGGTCAGGACGGCGATATCGGCGTTGCATGGCCAACGCAGTATGTGACCATGATCCGTCATTGAGCTCTTCATCAGTTATTGGCGTTCCGTCTACGACAACTTCCATTCCCCTGCCTGGGACGCGCTCTGGAAGCGAACGCTGGCAGAGAAAGGTGGCCTCTCCTTGTCGCAACGACGCCGGAGTTAGGGTAAGCACGGCGGCGTAGCGAAGTCGGGCATGTTGCGCTCACAGCAGCAAAACGACGACTTGCCGGCGTGGAATGGTGATTTCCAACGGTGCCAGGCGTCCTACTGGAGCGGTGAGTCACTTTTCAGACGTAGAAGAGGGAACTTGTGGCGATGCAGCAAGGTAAAAATGCAGAGTCCATGCGAAACTTGTCCGTGAGCTCTGGCGATCGCAGCGCCTCCCCCTCGACACCAGCAACAAGCTGCGCCACGAGGTGTTACACAAAGCTGAAACTCATTATGACTCACCGCAGTGATTTGACGGCAGGAAATGGCCAGCGTGGGTGCGATATTGGTTTAAACTCAAGCGCGTTTATTCTTCTATCTCGAGGGCTTCACGTTGTACTGAACTCGTTACTGAAGTGCACATCTTGGCAATCAGGTAATAATAATAATAATAATAATAATAATAATAATAATAATAATAATAATAATAATAATAATAATAATAATAATAATAATGTCTGATGTCCCCTGCAACGTATATCTCCCTTTAATCCCCTGTTTGCCCTGTCCTGCGCGAGCTGATTCCATTTTATGCACAATAAAAAGTTGGGCGAGTTTATTTGATTCAGCATGTGAGAAGGCCATTTCATTTCGGCAAATTTTTGACTCCCATAGTTCGACCCTCAGCCGTCCTCGGGTGCGTTTCTTCTTACCTCGCTGTGACCATTCTCTCACTCTAACTGACCATCGGTTCTTCGCATTATACGTGATCTGCCCAGGTTCACTTTTAAATGCGAATGCATTTCTTAGTCGGGCTATGTCAGGCGTCGGTCGGTGTCCGCGCGCCTCTCCGTTCTCACTCCCTCTCCCAAAGCAACAGCTGCGGGCGCGCGTGCTTATCCTCGCCCCTAGCAACCGGAGCAGGTGGTGCGGGCGGAGTAGCGGAGAGTGAGTGGAGAGGAGGAGCGCGCTCTGGCGTGTGAGGGTGCTCGCATCGCGGGAGCTCGGCGGAGCTCCCGCGTGTGTGGAGAGAGTGTAGGAGAGGGTAGGTGCAGTGCTTCGCCGCTCCTTCTCTCGCCGTTAGCTCTCTCTCCTCCCTGCGCCACCGCCTCAATGCAGTGCGTTTGAAACGCGTTTGTAGCGTTTGTGCTGCTTTGGCACAGCCTGAAAACAGCGCGTTCTAAACGCGTTTGTGCTGCATTGAAGGCGGTGGCAACATCCCTGAGGCGATTACGAACGCACGTTGGAAGCGTTCGTTGAAAGAGACGCCCAAAAGGGAGACACTTGAGCGCGTCGATGTGTCCAGCTTTACGCCATTAAAATTACTACGCCGTGTACTCTCGGTGCAAGAAATGCATTCGCATTTCCTCACGATTCCCGTCGGGGAGGTGGGGGCATTTTCTTTCCTTCTTCATGTCAGCTGGGATGTGGCTGCCCTGTTTGGTCTTTAATCCACTCTACTGCCTTTCTATCTCTAAATATTGCAGTCTTTTAGGTATTCCTATCTCTAAATTTATTAGAAATTTAGGGTAAATTTTGTTTTCATGTCCCCTGTTAACATGTTTTTGTACTGTTTTCAGGTTTGAGTCGCCAATCGCGACCTCTCGTTCTCTTGCTGTACCTCCTAACAATATTTTTGTCTGTTACATATTTATCTTCACTCTACGTTAACATTTTCTCGGTTTAGGTTAGAGCACTGCACGGGCCGCGATTTCCGGCTCGGGCCCAGCCCGAGCCCGGCAGTCGTTGCATTTTATCCGCCAGAACCCTGCCCCATGTCTCCAAGCGAGACGCGGGCCCGGCCCAAAACCGAGGAATGTTTCTCCTACCCGGCTCGGCCCGGCCCCACCGCAGATCGGGCCCAACATCGGCTCGAGCCTGTAATCGAGGTGGTGTTGCCCGCATATGGGATCGACAGCAAGACGTTTTAAGTAGCAAATACCCACGTTTCTGGCGCATGCTTTGCTAACAAGCATACATTAACTTATGGTAATTCCTTGTACAAGAGGGTCTCACGGTAGAAAATAGTTGAGTGGACATACTAGGTACGATGACCGTTTGTTCGGCAGCGGCATGCTGTACCTATTGTGTTCTGCAAATGCAGATCGGAATTGTCATAAGCGTTTTGTAGCAGATATTGTAACAAGTAAAGTGATTTGCAGCATGACTTCAGCTTCAGTATGGAGCCCAATAAAACACAGGGGACTGTCACGAATTCGGGTAGTTGCGGGTGATGGACTCGGACAAGGCTCGTCGAACATCAAAACAAATTTAATAAACAACAGACATGGCACTGAATAAATATGCAAATGTACAAGAGATATAAACTGCCAACATATTCAAACTAGTTTCAAACTGTCTCGCTCATAACTAGACTGTCCTACTCTGGACACTGTAGAGGTATTCATGTATCGGGCCATTCTTACTTGACTACGCTGATTCGGAACGGCGCCTAAGTCCAACCTGATGCCCATGTCGTCCGATCATTCCTTCTGGGCAACGATGCCCTCGACAAACTTGGGGTCCACTGTGCACTCCGACGAGTCAGCCGTCGTCGCCTGTACAGTCGCGCGCGATTTGAAGGTGATCGCGCGAGCGTCGACCAAGAACTACAACAGCGCCACGACCCAGAATCCTCTTTCGAGGAGAGGGAGGTATCAGGCAAGCTTCACTCACTCTTTTTGCTGTTCCTTAAGCTGCGATCACTCCCGTCTGAGGAAGGCACATTTCCTTTTGTTTTCTTTTTTATGACAACGCGATATATTTTGTTCAATTTAACAAGCCGTTCAAACAAAGCAGTGCCAAGCAGCAGCTTTACCAGATGTTTCCCAGCAACTTTGCTATCGTTCGCGGAGATAAGAGCCAACGAAGAATACACATCGCAATGAATGGAAGCTTAAAATAGAGAGAAAGGGTGCAGAGTTCGTCGTAGGGGCGAGTGTTGTAGCATGGAACAGCCAAGATTGCCTAATCTTGATTTTCACGGTTCCGAAACGTGCCGCTAGGCCCCTCGGAAGCTAGGCCGGTCGACGCTCGCGCGATAACCTTCATATCGCGCTCGACTGTACATACAAGCAGGCAGTCCGCTGCCTTGACTGCTATGCCCGTTAGGCCTAGCAGTCGTATGTCGTATTCGAAAGTCGTATGGACAACCGGAAAGAAAAAAAAATACTACTTTTGGTGCCATTCTTTTCGTGCATCACAACACTGCTAGTGTTTAGACAGCGCCTCCTAGTTTAAACTATAAGTAGTTTTTTTTTTGTGTGTGGCATAGTTTACAGTTTATTTCCTCTTATGTTAATATGGAAAAAAGTAAATTATCGAAATATTCCGGCTTTAAGCACGCCCTACGCTAATTCATCGCATTATCATGACGCGCTAAATGTTTTCTTACTAATTGCGCAAGCTGCAGGGGCGCACAAAATCAGCCCTGCGAGTTGTGAAGGCGTCGGCACTCCTTTTTCTTATACTTCACTATTGGAGCAAATTTCAGATGCCTTGGCGGACCTTCGCACAATTAATATAGCTCGTTCCCGAACACCGTGCTACTCTTCAATATCACACGTAAAGCTCGTCTTTGTGGTTGCAGGTTTCTGTTGTGCACGGATGGTGCCGTGCTTTTTTTTGCCATTTAATGGTCTACGCCTTCATAAGGATGTTGTGCCGGTAGAAGGTGGCTATTGGACTACGCGGGTAGGAATGGCAGGAGGTGAACGAAGAGATTTCGATCTATTTTTGGGGTTCGTTTAGATTGGTGATGTAGGCGTGAATGAGCTTCTCGACGCTTTCTCTCATTGGGTGCATTTGGTTCGAGGTAAGGGGACATCACCCGGCATTGAATTGGTAATTGCTTTTTTATCTCATAACAGCGAAAGCTGTTATGAGATAAAGACGACAGTGGGGTATTGTCGGTGGCCGCCGCCGGTGTCCGTAACCATTATTGCGCGAAATAAGAACAAAATTAAATGAGAAAGAACACCCAGGATCGAATGATATTTGTGACCGGGCCCTATGCGTGGCAGTCGAGTAATCTACCACACAGCCACGCTGGTGCTTAAAAATCATTTGCAAGAAGACCCTACAGAAGCGTCAAGGAATCGCGTTAACATGTCTAATATACCGTAGCAGAAGAGTAAAATAACAAGCAAGCGTCACACAATGCTAAGTGCGCAACTACTGTGTGCTTTAAAGCTTGCTTGCTTGACCGTTAATCCTTGGCTCTTACCCACTACGGGGGATTGGCCATGAAACCGGCAGGTAATATAAGTGGAGCAATTTAGAATTTAGACGAAGGAAAAGGAACTAATCGGCCGTCAAGGGCATATAGAAATATTGAAGAATTATTAGATTATGTATGGCAATAAAAATAGGAATGGACCAGTCATATGGAATACAATGAAGTAGCGCGAGGAAGTCCTACGTACCAAATTTTGATTGGGAATAATTAACAAGGAATTCTCGTGTCCCTAAGAAACTCGCATACGGCTAAGCAAACGTTCCTGTTGCTGTGGCCCAAAGAAGATGCCCCAAGAGAGAAAATATTTTAAGTTAAGAGTAATTCTTAAGTTTCTGAATAACATTTCGAAATGTTTTTTCCTGGGGCTAGTCAAACGACGGCAAGTAAGAAGTGATTGACGTTTTCAGGTTCTTGACAGTAAAATCATAGAGGAGATGACCCCAGACCAGACCTGTATAAATAACAATTAAGAGGAGGTAAGCGGCATCGAAATTTTGTAAAAGATACTAGTGATTTCCGCGTGGGACACCATTTATTATCCCAAGCAAAAGAAACGTGACCATTTTCCTGAACTGGTAATTTAGTTGTCATGGAATCTTGAAGTAAGGAATATTTTCGGAACCTGGATTCAGTAATAAAAGCTGTATCAGGCACAATGGTCATTATAGAAATATGTCACGATGACCTGGTACCTATACCAACCGCACTGTACGCAAGTTTTTAGGGATTAATGAAGTGAAAGCATTCAGAATAGAAGACTCGGAAGGAGAAGCTTAAGTGAGCGATCTACATACTAACAGCGAATCAGTAACTACAACAACTACCGAATCATTCACCGAAAGTTTTCGAAGGGCTAAAACAATTGCTAGGAGCTCAGCTTCGTATATTGGAGTATAATCCGGGAGACGCTGTGAGAATGACCAAGATAAGGCCTCTGAGAAAATGCCTACTCCCGCTTTCTCTTCACCCATGTATGCATCAGTAGCAATAACGTTATCAATTCCCAACTGAAGTAAATGGTCTTCCTACCCGCAACAAAGCGCTCAACCATAATTCTTCATCGTCATCAGCAACATGCAGCATCAACAAAGTGCACGTCATGCCTTACATTTGTGAGCACCTCGCTCACCCGCAGAATGACGAATAATGGCATAGTGTGTGGTTCCCTTCTTCACAAAAATTATCATTTGCGGCGTAATAGATACCTTGCATGTGTACTTGTGCTAGTTTCCCCAAGAGAGTTTCGAACGGGCTCCAGAAAGGCTGCTCTTCCAGCTTTCCAGCTTCCAGCGAATATGCTTTGCCCCACACCTTGTTTAATGAACCTATGCTATTGCTGCACATTTCAGCGCTGTTGCTGCAGTATTATGTAGCGGAACAAGACGAAAGCTCGGACGTTAACAATGTGGGCACACAAAGCAGGCTGTGTATGTCCCTCTAGCGTCACATGACCACTGAGAGCCGTGACACAGCTACGGAAAAATAACGTTTCTCTATAGAGACTCTGTGTAACAAGACTCCGCGCAGATCTTTTGTTTTAGTGCACGGTTGAAACTTCCAAGAACGTTTCCCGCTCAGCAGCTCTCTGATAACTTTTGCAATTATAAGTTGTAGGTATCGATTCATTTATTACATATTGTACTGCGATTACAAAATAACATTTGGGATATAAATGATAACAAATGCAATGAAAGCATATATGAGCGCGATGTTAACTATATAAGCGTCTGGTCTCTTTACTTTTAGCTCGCACGTTTCACATCACTCATAGCGTAGTTTAGCGCAAAAAACAGGCAACAGACGAGTGAGAGGACAAGGACACAGCGCATTTTTTTGCGCTGTGTCCTTGTCCGAGCTTTCGTCGCAGTTTTTTGCGCTAAACTACGCTATGACTGACTCGTTCCAACTCGCCCAACAAGCAACGTTGCTAATTCACATCACTGAAGTAGCTACGTGCAATAAGCAAACAAAGTTCAGTCCTTGTCCCTCATAAAACTTCTCTAAATAGCTTGGCACACGTAAAAACAGCGTTTTCTTTAGATAAAATAACTGAGCAAAGTCCAAGCCCGGCCCGACCCGAGCCCGCCACCTGAAACCCGGGCCTGACCCTAAGCCCGGAGCTTCAGGCCCGAGCCCGTGCAGTGCTCTAGTTTAGGTCTTCGATCATCTTTTGCTGTAGCTGTAGCTTTGCTGTAGGGTCACGTTTTGACGCTTCTTCTGCTTGACGGCGTCATGTCCATAGACGCAGAAGCTGCAAATCTGGAGGAGGTCGCGATTCATCCACCCATGACACACGTGTTGCTGGAGCTAGTGCCGCACTTATGCAATCTGAAGGATCCGAAAGAGAGCGAGAGATAGTGCTTTTTGAGAAACCACCCTGTACTGATACCAATCCACCACTCGACAAGGCCGGCGAAGGCGGCCAGTTCCGCCCGAATGTAAACCGAGGTGTATTGGTTGGTGGTCGCTACCTCAATAGTCAGGTTCAAGTGTCCAGGAGACCGCAGTGCCACCTAGCCACCAAGCTAGGTCCGGTGAATAAGGCAACACGCAAGGGTTATCACGCCGACGAGTTAGCACTGACAAATCATTAAGAAGCGTTAAGTGCGCGTCCGTAAACGTATCCAGCACACTTACGCCACGCGCACTGCAATAAGAATAATCCCATGTTGTGTGAGGCGCGTTAAAAGCGCCTTCGGATCGCACATAAACTGCAACCTTTCCAGGGGGAACATCAGAATAATGGAATACAATTTCTAGACATTTCCTTAACGTTCCAGAAGAACCACGTGTGCTGGCAGTATTCTCCTAGATCGTCGAAACCGCTGTTAAATTTTTCGTCGAAGCACTCGAAGGTTGTAAAAAACGGCATCGCCATGTCTTGCCTTAAGTCAGCCCTCACCAAGTCGTGTGAGCACAAAATGAGTGATAGCTGTAACGCACAGGTTACGCGTCTTTTAGATGTAGGGTATCCTCGTGATGCAGTGGCCACGGTCGCTGAACGTTTAAAGAAGTCTATTGTATTAAGTCCTAGCATGGTTGCAGAAAGCGATAGGAAGAAACGTGTCGTAGGTATACCGTACATTCATCGCGTATCTCACAGGCTAAAGAAAGTAGGAAGTAGATACGGCGTTAATGTTGTTTTCACGGCTGCCAATAAGCTAGGTAAGATTTGTGCCGCTGTGCAGAGGAAGAATGAGGGAGTACAAGACAAGAAGTGGACCGATATTTGTTTCGTAAAACACACCAACAAATTCACTGATTGCCGTACGAGTGTGGTGTATAAGATCTCTTTCAGCTGCGGCCGCTTCTACGTAGGACAGACGGGCCGATGCATCAACCAGAGATTGTTGGAACATAAGAGATCGCTAACAGGAGGCTCACCTTCTAATCTATCTTTACATTGTCGAGATTGTAAGTGCACGCCAAAATTTGATGAATGCGCAGTGTTGTACCGGCATAGAAATGAAGAAACGCGCCTGATGATTGAAGCATGGCATATCGAGAATAGTGGTAGTGCATGCGTGAGCCAACCGTCGATTAACTTGCATAAAGATGAAATCAAATGCCTTAACAGTTATCTTCCACGTAGACCGCCACGCGTGCCGGATTGATAGGTTCGCCTGTTGCATGGGCATGCGCAGATAAGTTTTCGTGCCTTCTTTCTTTTCAGCCGTTGTGCGTCTCTTCAGTTGTTAGTCGGCGTTTGTGGTGTCCTGACTTCTTTCTTGTGTCCGTGTTTGCACGCCCTGTCTTTTTAGAACGCCTGCTACCTTTATGGGGCATCCAGGATGCTGTCGCCTTAAGTGCGCCAACCAGCCGAGAGACATCCGAGCCACACAACCACTGCACTGACGGGCGTAGAACGAAACAATGATAACGTCGGTGCGTTGGAGACGAACTAAAACAGCCACGACTTCCTGCCACAAAGTACACCATCGCGAAAGGTCCGCATGAGTCTGATGAAGAGTGGATCGCACATAAACTGCAACCTTTCCAGGGGGTACATCCGGCGTTGAACACAGGCGATCCAACAGAGAAGGCGAAGAGTACGCCACATAACCTGGTATGGGTGGCAAGCCATTAGATTCCTGAAGAAGGAGAGCCCATGCACGTAGCTTCCCATATTTGAAACGCTGTCGTAGCTCCCCCACTTTTCCGGCAATACCGCGGCAGTTCCATTGTATAATGCCTTCCAGTGAGTTTGATGTAGACACCATCATAGATTGAGATGATCCACTAGGACCGAAGTGAGATGCTGGAGTTGCTGCGCAACGAAGCGCAGCAGTTCTTGGGGCAAAAGAGATTTCGACTTGGGTGCTGAGACAGGAGTTTGTGCCGTAGGGGCAGTAGTTGACGCCGATGGTGTATGCTGCATGCAGCGAGTGCGTTCCGTCTTGCCGGCACTGGAGCAATGCGCGGTGTTTCTCGAGACGCTGGATTTCTTTTTCAAGACTGGCAAGGACAGAATCTATCTGGGACTCATCATTTGCCAAGGGAAGCTGCACGTCTTCTAACACTGTGTCGCGGTTCCGGGTGCCACGTGAGTATCGTCGCCATCTGGTGAGGCTAGAATATTGTAGCGGTTGTGTATCGAAACCGGGTCCATCGATGGATACTCCAGAGTCCGTACTGGTTGCCCAGGCCGACGTTGGCGAGCTTTCGTAGTGTCTTTTTGCTTGGTGGGACATGAGGCGGAAGTGGTATCATGATCATTTGATCGGAATAGGCCACATCGAAATGGTGCTGATGCTTCACGTTCCATGGTGTCATCCTCAGAGGAGCAAGGGCAGGACGATTTCACGTGGCCTTGTCTGAAGCAGGAGTAGCAGTACACAACAGACGGCTTGAACAGACGAGGGCGCAGAACGCAACCGTAATATATTAGAATACGTTCTGGAGCAAATTGAGGACCATGAAGAGTGATAAGACACGTGCGATCAGTGCCCACGTTACGGGCAGCCACGACCTTATGTGTAGAGCAAAACTTTGGTCTGGGCGAGCTGGTTCATCGTCGGACTTGTTTGGGGCAGCGCTAAAGAACACACGGACAAAGACACATAGTAGACGCCACGGGCGCTGAACAGCGCCCGTGGCGTCTACTATGTGTCTTTGTCCGTGTGTTCTTTAGCGCTGCCCCAAACAAGTCTTATGTGTAGAACATGACAGTTCCCGCAAGAGCGCTTCAGGTTATTCATTAGGGTGAACGCCGTTAATAATATAGCGCCTTAGATCAGTGCCACTGGCGAGGTATGCATGCCCAGGAAGGGCATAATCTTCAGTTTCCTGTATCTGTTGCAGGTCCTTAAGCATCTCTATAAATGACATAGCAGGAACCCATACAGAGGTCGTATTGGTAGCTTTGTGTGGGGCCTTGAAATCTGGAGGTGTTGAGGCAGGTGTCGAGAGCCGCTTGAACGACACGGTTGGGTAGAGTTGACATGTATCTAAAACGAGGCTTGATGGCGACCTTGTAGGATGACTTTGAATTAGGTTCAGGGGTATTTACCTCGGGTGAAGTATTGGTGTGCATTTGACGAGGCGGTTTTGGCGCTGTGCAAAGCGACGCACCAGAGGCCACTCCAAGCGCCGTCTCAGGAGCACGAGATCCATGACTTGAACCATCATATTGGGTCTCTTGGTAGACGTCGGTTGCGAGATTGACGGGCTGACTTCCATGCTGTCAGTACTAAACATCACTTCTTGAAGGCCATGGCAGGTCACATGATTCACCTTCCGAGGTGCATTCTTTGTGGCAAGAAGGGATACCTCGGAACAGGTAGGCCGATTCGTCGCTGCAGAGCGAATGCAACGCGGTACCGCGTCGCAGCGGCTGCCGCGCTTGCGTGTGCGCGAGGCCTCCTAGCCTTGCAGCATCGGACGATGGACGAGACGTTGAATAAGGAGCCCGCAAGAGACTACGCGCCTGGCGAATGAGCGCCAGGAGCACCTTTGCACAGTTCACAGCAATTTAAGAAGTGAGGAGTTCTCGTGGAGCAAAACAAGTGGCGACAAACCGGAACGATGCACAGCCACGTCTGACCACTTCGACTTCTTCTTTTGTAGTTCGTCGTAATCGTTGATGAAGAGCACATGTCGTCTACAAATCTTTATTTTCTTGTTTCTTCCCAATCAAGTCGTTTGAATACTTCTAAGCATGCAGCCAAGAACAATGGACAGATTGTATTTTCTTGCCGGATGGCGCTCCACGGCAAAGACGCACGGTAGGCGCGGAGTTTTCGAATGGCGTTGTCTATTGGGTATTCACATATGTATCATGCACTTCTTAACCACAAAAGGCCAAAAAATGCTGGTATTCATTCTAAAAAGACAGAGCGTGCAAACACGGACACAAAATTTTTTTAGAATGAATACTTGCCAACTAGATCAGCTCTCTGTTATTCAAATGCTGGTACTTCTGTTGAGTTGAGTGCCTTTCCAAGCCCTTCAACTTCACGAGCATTGAGCCCTCAATATGCTCCAGCGGCTTTAAACACTGCTCCAAATAAAACGCAGATATCTACTACATCCCATGGTTCTGTTCTCAAACGCAGCAACTCAATAAACGAATACAAGATACGTGCATCACTTACGCCTTGGTAACGGCATCGACCAAGCAAGCTTTGGATGATCAAAAACAAGACCGCTTATCTTATACCACAGGAGGTGTACGCGTGGAATAATTGAAAGTAATAAATTGGTAACTACGTTTTGAAGCTCCATTGCCGTATCTTTTTTTTAACACGAAAGTGTTTTATGCCGGGGTCCACCACGGCTCCATTGACGTATTTCCGTCACGGATATGACGTTGTAAAATATAAAGACTAACAGATGGCAAAGAAAAAAACTAGAAGAGAAAGTTCCGTCAACGGGAGTCGAACTTACGGCCCCTCTCTCCACAGCGCGCGGCGCGAAACGATTAGGCCATAGGCAGGTTCTTCGCCAGGCTCACGGCGAGCTATTTATATACACCATTTGCCCGTGGCGGTACTCACCGATCGGTAGTACATCAGCGTGCTTTCGTTATCACTAGAGAGATGGCGCGTAGGGCTCGAAGAGCGTAGAGTTACTGTATATACTACCTTTAGGTAGCAGAGTTGCGCATCTGTTTTCCAACGCCGCTAGCAACCATGCATTGCGGAGAAGCTGACGCTCGGGCCAATTTAGGGGTGAAGCTCCCTAAGGCGGCACCCGTTCGTCCCTCGTAGTCGTAGTCGTAGTCGTTGTCGCAGTAGTCATAGTCGTAGTCCGTAACCAGTCTTACGCTTTGACCTCCAAGGTGGTGCCGGTGGGAGATTTTTCCTGTGCGTTGTTGAACAATAAAAAATTCGCAGCGGTAGCTAAAAGCCGACTTCTTCTGTCTCTCATTCCCATTAGCAGCCATTCTTTACCTCCAAGGTAGTGCCTGGTGAGATTTCTCCTGTGCGTGATTAAACAATAAAAATTTTGTTCAAAACGCCGTTGATTGATGAAATAAACCAACGAAAGACGCCAGATGTTTTGTAAAAGCAAAACGAAAGAACGCCAGATGTTTCTAAAGCAAAACGAAAAGACGCCACCTGCTTAACGAAAGACGCCAGATTTTTCTAAAGCAATGGTTTTCTAAACAATGAAAATTCACAGCGTACATGTAAAATTAAAGTGAGCTGCAAGTCGTCATAACTCATCGAACCTTTAGTATAAACGCGCCCTATCTCACGTCGGTGATGATGTACTGGGCAGAATTCACGGAAGATTCACGGTTTACCGAAGAACCTCCGCCCCTTCGCCCACTCATCATCATTCACTCCGTGGATATTTGTATTTCTCGACGCCGCCGCTGCAGCTCACTCAATTAACACTAGTTATCGACAGCCAATGGTTATCGCCGGCCTTCGACACGCCAGACATGTTTATCGGCGACGCGGTAGGCATGTCGCCTGCAAAAATGGAGGGCGGCTTCACCGCATAGCTGTGGTTGCTAGCCGGACCTATGCGCTACTCTGCTACCTAAAGGTAGCATATACAGTGACTCTAGAAGAGCGTAGAGTCAATGGAAAATTTTCAGAGTATCGCATCTGTTTTCCGCGCGCCGCCGCCGACGCGATTGGCTTACTCGCGTCACGTGACCTCTCACCGCCATACCCCTTCCAAGCGCTTTGGGTGCAGGCGCGTTGAACGCAGAGCGTGGCCGGACATTTAGCAGAACCACGGCCCCTAGATGTACTTCATCGCTTTTTTAAACGCGTCATGCATATGCCAGAGGGTACCTCACCAGCAACCGAACGTAATCTGTGAATCTCGTTTATTTTTGCATTCCGTGTGGGAAAAATTAACGTCAAAGAGCGCCGCTCTACGTGGCTGCATAGTTGGCCGGAACGAACTCACTCCACTCGAAGAACACTCCTTTCTGCAGTGAACTACACAAACTTTGCTGGAAAAGCTCTCATGCGACAGGATACTTCACCTTTTCGGTTTGCTATGTTCGGCGATATTGAAAACTACCTAGTACACACCTTTCTATTTGCTCAGCTCTTCATATCCCGATCTGTTAAACAGATTGTGCATGCACTTCGATTTGTAAGCGTGTCACGCACGATAGCAAAATCGAAGATTTATTAAAATAATAGCTGTTTACTGGTATACCTTGAAAGCAATTATGGCATGATCATTTGCTGTTGCGCAAATCAGAAGCGCAGAACTCTGCTAATAAAGTTGGTATATGGCAATGTTATTAAGCGTATTTTTTATTTATTTTGAAAAAAAAAAGTTGCTAGTGCTGCATTGCGCCGAGCATACCCTTACAATACTGTTTAGTGGGTAAGAAATGGTCACGGCAAAAAAAGAAAGAAAAATTGGTGGACCCGGCACATTGAGGGATGAGGGAATCGATTTCATGCGAGCCTTAAGTCTACATACATATTGTGTTGCAGTAACATGCACTTTAAAAATTTTCGGGATGTGCTGTTTCTGAACAAAAGAACATAAAGCACTGTGCCGAGGAAGTTTTAATAAAAGTGCATTATGAAAAAAAGAAGTTGAAGTTAAAAGCAGTGCAGAAACCGAACCCCAACTGTTTACGCGCTGGCAACGTCAAAAAAGAAAAACTGTTTGTCGGAACACAGCAAAACGTTTGCAAATGCACTGCGACGTTGGGAATATTAAGGAGACAAAAAATAGAAAATTAAACAATTAATTAGTGATGTCAGTCATTTTTGATGGCATGTTTTCTGTCTGTTAGGAAATGACAACGTATTCGCAAAATAAGATGCGCCTTACCTACCGCATGCCGATTCGCCCGGGCGTTCGGCTGCTGGCGTTCCCAACCGAGACATAATACATCACGCATAACTTCCAATTACCGTACACACACCACTTCTATTACACATAACACCCAGTTGAACAGCAAGCAAGGTGCGCAAGCAACGTATGCGTCAGCGATCAGTCGAAGGACGCGATGTTCAATGTTCTCGATGTTGTTCGATAATGTTCTCGAGTGCGCTATGAAATGAACTTGAACACCGACTGCAAAGCTAGCGCAAACAGTCAAGATTCACCAAGTGTCGAAGTAAATGGCATATCGCACGAAGTATCTCCGCTAATGCAACTATGTTTACAGCTCCGGGCCTAACGAATACACCAGGCCGTGACACGAAAAGAGACTGATGAAGCCATAAGAGAGTTCGCGAGCACATGGCAACATTCGCCGCACGTTTCGTAATTTACACCACTTACCGCGCAGTTGATTAATAACTGTCGATGACTCGAAGTCACTTCTAATATCCTCTTGAAAACACACACACACACATACTGCAGTTCCGCCGAGCGTAACATGGCATGGAGGCGTAACGATCGATCACTTCTCAACACACGGTAGCAACGCGCCGGACGGTCTGGAAGGGAAATGGTCGCCGTTGCGCAATGTTGCCTGCGTGCAGCCTACCTTTGCGGTACTCTGAAATTTTCCAGTGACTCTAGAAGAGCGTGCTTTAAAGATCGACGCCCCACGCGTCGCGATGAGTGCGCGCCTCTACAGGGCGTGGTCGCTTGTGCACGCGCTCATCTCGTGATGACGATGGTTAGTACGTCTTGTGCTCTCACCGCAAGCTTGCATTGAGAGCGCGAAGGCCACTTCCCTCACTGCAGCGGCCGCTTTTGCGAAAGGAGCGCGCTGCTGACACAAAAGTAAGTTACAACTGTGACAGTTCGCGCTCATACTGTGTATGTTCGTTCCGTGCGTCCTTTCTGCTTGAGCAGCGTGTTGGAAGTTTCGAGCTGCTTGCCGTTCTTCGCTTGACATTACAATTTGTTGCGATAGCATTGATTCCTTCGCCGTTGGGGCGAAGGAATGCCCAACAAACGCTCAACTACGTCTGTGAAGACACGTTTCACTTTCGTATTATGCTGATTCCTATGACAGAGGGATCAGCCATGTTTTTTGCTTCTGTTGTTTTCGCTCCATACAATAAATATCACAGTTTGACCGCAAAGGCGAAGCAATGAATGCGATAGCAACAAATTGTAATGTTATACAAGTAATGCTACCAGCTAAGTCTTTTGGATCCAACCTAGCGTAACTCTGCAACACGCTGGTGTAAGAGAATACGGCCGCTCCACGGAGAGGAGCTGTTTTCGTGCAGTCTCTTCGCGTTCAAAGCACAGCATGTAGAAGAAGGGTATTCGAGCCGTTTGCTGACGCCCACCGAGACAGCGTGCGTGCCAGCGATTGCGACTACGCCCTTAAAGTCAACGTTCACAGTTGCTGCTCCAGCAACACCCCCGTCCCCCGGCGTCCCTTCATGCTCCTTCAAGACATTCGGGGCGTTTCCTCTCTGCTTGAGCAGCAATCAACGGCAGGCCATAGAAAAATATAGTAAAGAGTTCTCACTCGAACCAGTTAGCGGCCGAGCAAGCAAGGGTCTGAACACCCGCCAGGTGGCATAGCTATGCGCGATTCCGCTCCTTAGTCAGCACCTCTAACAGCCCCTTCAGGAGGGCCACCGAAACGAGAGTGTGGCGTTTATTTTTGCAAATGAAGAATTTTATGAATGTGTACAATCCTCCATGTCGGCTCTACATCGTATCCCGCAGAGGGCGTTTAATGCTCTACCGCAAAATTCAGTGAAGCCTGCATGGAAAGTGTTTTCTTTCTACGTTTGTTTTGCACCTGGGTGCAGCGCACTTATATGGTTTATATGTAAACGTATTCACATTGGCCAAGCATGGGGCTAACTGGCTCAGTGATAACAACACTCGCTTTCGGAGCATGAGGGCGTGGGCTGAAATCCTAGCATCAGAAAGAAAAATGTCCTTGTTTCATTAATTTATTAGACGCGACGCATCTCTTGCTCGGGGGTATATAACGCGGCGTGGTAATCCGCACGCGCCGTGGTAGTCCGCACTCACACTACGCATGCGCGCCTCTCCTCCTTCCCTCTCTCCGACACCCGCGCGTTACTCTCTCCACTTCTCTACCAGCACCTGCTTGCGCTTCTCCTGCGTTCTCGCTTTTGCTTTCGCGGCGCATGCGCTACTCTCTGCGATACTCTCCTCCTCTAAGCGGTTAGAGCGCAGCACGCGTTCAGTGCAGCGCTTGCTTTGGTTGAGTCCGCTTGACTCCGTTGGTGCTTCCGATGAAGCGTGATGGAAGCAACAGTCCCGTCAGTGAGTGCGCTGACGCAAACACGCGTCAGCATCAACCCAATTGCGTCCGCTCAAGACAAAGCTGCGAAGCGAAGGGCACGCGAATAACACCGTTAATAACGATCCGAGGTTGGTAGCATGCCCAACGAACGCCAACGGAGCGCGATCGCGCAAGTGCTCCGGCTTCGCATCGCCTCACTGTCCCCTTTAGCGGGAGATGGATGGATGGAGAGATGAATAAACTTTATTTACGTTCTTTATGGCGATTATCCTCCCAAATCTCGGAAGACATAATCGGTCTGGCCAGCTGCTCGTGGCGCTGACAGCTGTGCAGTAGCTCGGCAGCAGGACCCTACGGGACTGTCCGCTCTTAAGTATATTTCTCTATGGGCAGGCCTCGCACGTGGGGTGATGTTATCGCATGCGCCCTCCGTGCGACGTAGATGGGCCGGCTCGTTTAATTTCTTGTTCAGCCGCGTTCGTCGCGCACGCTCGCGCGATTTTTCTTGCGAGTTGAAGATATGATGCGCGAGGGGATGTTATCGATTTGAACTTTATGCGGAACATGACGGCGACGGCAAAAACCCGTCGAGTGTCCATGTAATTGCTATCGCAATAATACACGTGCACTTGTATACACGTGAACGTGACGTCAGCAGGCTAAAAAAAGTGTTCCACACTCGCCTTCATGGTTACGGGTGACGCTGACTAACAGTGCCAGGTTTAAATACTCAGATATACCCGATGGAGCGTGCAGGAGGACGACCGCCGCCGTGGCTCAATTGGTAGAGACCGGACGCGTTATTGAAAGGTTGCAGGTTGGGTGCCGGCCGGCGGCAAGTTGTCTTTTTGCCCTCTTTAACTTCTTCACATTTACAGTAAAACCTCGGTGATACGATCACGGCTCGTACGAATTTCGGCATGATACGAATTTTTCTGTGGTCCCGGCCAAGGCCCATTGGCCTGCAATGTATTGGAGTATGATTGTTGCGAACCGATTTGCATCCCGCGACGTGTGATACGAACGCACGCTAGCGCACAGGTACGAGCAGGTGCTGCCCGCGCTGTCGCTGAAGACGTGGTAGTCACGCGCGGGCGCGGGCATGCGCGCTGCGCGACCATCAACGGTGCCTCGTTGCCTCTGAGATAGTGCGCGCGAATCTTGGAGGTCGTTCGGCGCCTTCGCGTTTAGGTTACAGCTGACGTTGACGTCGTGCTTTTTTTTTCCCCCGAAGCGTTGACGCGTGCTCCTGTGCTAGCGGCAGCAGCGTACTTGCACTGTGTTAACACGTGCCTGCCACGTCGATGCAAGCCATGTCCCCGCAATCAGACATTCTATGAAACAAGACTGAAACTTGGGCTGTGGGTCCGTCATGAAGTCCCATTAAGGTGGACGAAGACCCCAAGGGGCGAAGCGGACGGTCTTGGCGAAGGAGCTTGGCCTCTACCTATCGTGTGCAAAGCGCTTCTTACGTCACTTTCGCCGCAGTACTCTGGCGTCATGCAAAAAAAGCGTAGTAAGATTAGGAAGGGGGCTACTAGCGGTTACGAGGCACAACACATCTGGTTCATTAATTACACACGCGCACATGCACCCAGTGGCGGATCCAGGGGGGGGGGGGGGCGATTGGGCGATCGCCCCCCCCCCAAAGCTATAAGCCAACCCAACCCCCCCCCCCGCTTTTCACCTCACCGAAGGCCATTTTTCAGAACGTAGAATTTTTTCAGGTGGTCGCTGTGTCCATCCCAATCCGAGACTAGGGAAGCACCCCTCACACAGCCCAGCGCTTTTGTTAAGAGCGAAACAGGCTTTCTAGAAAAGATTTCTTCTGCGTCCTGCATCTTTCAAATAGGCACCGACGAGCACAAGCCTCAACTATTTTGCTAAAGCAACTGCTGCCTTTATGGAAGCGAGCTAAAGTTTCCTCCCCACTCCCAGGGCCATCAGCTCTTCAGCAAAGCGAGGGGTCTTCAAATTCTCCCATCTTTTTCTCAGAGACAGGAGTCTGTTCTGTGTCATTCAAACTGGCATCTTTCGTCCCACCACGGCCGGGCTAGACTGCACGTGCGCGCTTGAGCGCGCACGTGCAGTCTAGCCCGGCCGTGGTCCCACAAAGCGTGCAGAACAAGTTACCTTTTAGTCAACCTTCAGCGGCTGGTCCAAAAAAAAAAAAAAAAAAAGAAGGAAGGCAGGCAGTGGTGCTGTGAATTATATTCGCCGAAGTACCGAGCAAGCCTCCGAGAGCACGTGCGCGGGGTATAATCGAGCGCGACTCCGAAAGCTCCGTTTGACCGTCCTTAGGCTGCGGAGATAGAAAGGGCATTTTCTGGCAACACGACCGCCCAGAAAAAAAGGCAATGGGGAGGAGGCGGCGGGGTAACAAAGGGAGGCTTACTCCGAAACTACGTTCAAGGAATACTAGAGCTCGCCGTTGTGGGAATACTCATTTATCGAGCAGGTGGCCTGCCCTTCCCTCTTTCACCCTCCTCTTACCAACAACACTGATACGTGTTCCCCAATGTTTAGCGGAAATATGCGAAATTTTAGATAATGAAATGGCACTGAGCAGTGCAACTGAGAACAAAAATAATGAGCATTTGGTTACTAACGTGAAGTTTTAAAGTTGGGCAACGCCCCCCTCCCCCCCCCCCCCCCCCCAACAACCACCCCCCCCCCCCCCCCCCCCCCAAAGCAAGCGCCTGGATCCGCCCCTGCATGCACCGTATATTTACGAGTACAAGTATGATTGTTGACGTCTAAAAACTTTACTGACAATCATTCTGAGCTGTTCATGACGTCGCTGCGGCCCTGAGAAACACTGAATAAAAACGTATGCCAACTTTCCCTTATTGTCGCATACTAATTTTTCATGTTTTCTGGTGATACGAAATTCAGATGATACGAATACTTTTGGTAACCCCGCAAGATTCGTATCACCGAGGTTTTACGGTATATCATAATTACTTCAAATAACTTTCCCTATACTTTCCCTGACTTCATTGTGGTCTTCATTAAGGTTGTGTCTAGCAAAGAAAAAAACGAGCCCTTAAATACCACTCCTCTCATTCATTCCTAAGTGTATCAGAGTTTGGGACCTATAGAATTTTATTCATCTTTACTATCCTCATTGAATTTCATGAAAGTTCATTTATTTTACGAATTTCCGCGCTCACCTGGTAGCCTGCCGCATGGTGAAAGGAGAGCATGGAACGACACGACTGAAGCCAGGTGTAATCAGTTGAACATGTGATAGCGACTCTAGATCGCACGTTGCAGGCAACGTAATGGCAATGCCGCCGACGAAATATATATTTAGCCAATACCGTGCCTTCCAGAGGCCATTTATTGGGTCGATACTGCGAGGTGAAAGAAACGGCCTTGCGTAAAGTATCGCTTGACAAGGCTGGCTGCATGACCCTTACCAAGTCTATTTCTTCTTCTATCTGCAGCATCCATACACAGCGCTGTAAATAACAGTGGCAGCTCCAATAATAGTGTTCTAAAGCCCAGGACTTGAGCAAATGAAGAACCTCCTACTGTTCAGTATGTCGGTGGTAAGCATTGCCTCTGGCGGCCCTCTGTGATTAACGATGCTAACCTACAACCAGGGTGCGAATCCAAACAATTGGAGCCCTGCCTTTGTACCTCCGTACGGGTCACAATGTCAGACTCGCCATTGTTCGGCGAACGCTGCCCGCACCTCTCCTGTGCCAATGTGAATAGACATTGCTGTTTGCCTTTTCTACACTTCTCGCCCCTTATTCGTGCCAAGGTGACAAAGGGGCATCGTTTATTTCGGGGCTTCATCTCCTGCTAAAATACTGCAGTTTTGTTTTTCGTTTTTTGTAGAAGCAAGAGGTTCTCCTCGTATTCGGTTCCCCTCATTAAGGCGAAAGCCTTCTATGGCTCATGATCAAAAGAAAAAAGAAAAAATCTGGCGTCCGACCGCGGCGTGAAAACGAATGGTGAAATTCTCCTGACGCTAAGAAAAGGTGTAATGAATCGCGTTCGAATATTTGTGAATCATATGCTGGTGGAGTATTCTGTGTTTGCACATCTGGTGTTCTGCTGGGCGACTTATTTTGCCCTGTTTTCATTTTTCTCTTTTTCATGTTTTTTTTCAGTCTTGTTTTCTAAGCGAGAAGGAGTGGCCGGTGCCGTCATAAGGGCACCGACGTCTCCTATACATTGCAAATGGGTTCCACAGGATCCCGCAAGGTAGAGGAAGATACAAGAAAGATACACAGCGCTCTGATGTGTTTGCATCTTTCGTGCGTCCCATCGATCAGTTCCGCTATAAAATCTGCAGTGATGCCGAAATGAAGATGAATTTAAAGAAAATGAATGTACGTTAAAGTGAGTCAAGAGTGAATAAGTGTATATTAAACTTGCTTAGATGGTACTGGCGGGCTAGTTGGTTGTCCATGACCTTGAGAACAGCAGCGAAAAATTCCAGGAATCATGGACGAACAAGGATACACACAAGCGCAGGCACTGATTCAGCGCTGGTGTATCTTTGTCCATGTTTCCTAAAGTGTTTGCGCTGCTGTTGAAAAACCGCCAGGGGTCGCCGACCAGTGCGGACGTGCGTACATCGGCTCCCGCTTTTGGGAATGTTTTGCAGTTGTAGTATAACTTTCAGTTGTAGTATAACGATGTTGAACTGCTTTTGCGCGTATACAACTCTCTGTGAACTCATCGTTGCCGACAAAGAGGTAGAGAGAGAAATAAACATTATTAGGAACAGACACAATACTTTGCAGGTAGGCAGCCTTCTTAGTTTAGAAAACCGTGCACGCTGATCATCTCCCTGATGAGGTAGATAAAGTAACGGGGCAAACTTGAAAACTGGGCTGCTCAATGTGCTCAAGTCCACTGCCTTGTTACAAGCCGCTGCAGGCTACCATATGATACGCCAAGTGAAGCAGGCTAATCGGAGACTAAAGTGGAAATCTATTTTAGCTGTCCTGGCTAGGCACAACTAAAATGCTGGACACCTCTGCACACTCATCAACTCACAGCAGCTTGAATATGGAGCAGTGGCGACGCTATTTGTCTTCAAAGAAATAAACTAGAGGTGTGCACGGGCCGTATTTCCGAGCCCGAGCCCGGCCCGGGCCCGCTGACTTTGTCGAAGGCCCGCCCGAGCCCGACGGCAAAGGGCTGCGAGCCCGCCTGGCCCGGCCCGACGTACGAAAACACAATCCCGGGCCCGGCCCGGCCCGGCTTTTTGAAGGTTCGCTGCGAAAACAAAACATCGTTTTCCGGTAATTTGGCATTTTATTGAGCATATCAAATGTGATCAAACGACACACGACGAACAGCCTCTATTACACACAGATTACAAATTGTCGTGCAAAAACAGCAAGCAGTCCAACGATTCCGACTTCAACGAAATGCGGCGCTTTTGCATTATGTAGCCCGCCGAACTGAAATTACGTTCGCTTCTTGCACTCGTCGCCGGAATTACTAATATCTTTTTTGCCAGCCTGACTAAAGACTAAAACTTCAGATGGACAGGAGGGCGATTTCATAGAGAGATAATCGGAGAGCTCATCTTTTGTAACTGCTACATTCTCACCACTGTCGCTCCACTCGCTGAAGAACTGCAATGTAAAGGAAAAGCGGTAAAGGGCGGTCGCGGAAAAGGCGCTGTATGCGTGCTGGAAAACAATTCCCGCTCATTCTTTATATTTCGGGCTTGAGTCGGGCTTTGCGCCGGGCCCGAGCCCGGCCCGATAAAACTCCAAGTAGCCCGAGCCCGGCCCGGGCCCGAGGTGAAAATACGTCGGCCCGCCCGAGCCCGGCCCGCGGGCCGGGTCGGGCTCGGGCTTTCGGGCTACCCGGAGCCCGTGCACACCTCTAAAATAAACTGAATTTCCTGAAAAACGAGAGCGTTTGATCGGGCTATAAACCGTCTACTGTTTCCCGCCCATAATTGCGTCGCGGATTACTTAAATTTCAGGCCAGGCAGAACAAAATAAAATCATGACAGATTGCTGTTATGTTATAGAGCCCCTGCTGAGCGATAGCCTCCTCTGCAATGCTCGAGCGCAAGACGCACAAGCGTGGAATAGGCAGCCCGCACCGCAGGTAGCCTAGAGTGGGTGGTCATGACTAGAGGCCGGATTTTTAGGCATTAAAGAGCGCGTTATAGGCGCCAAAAGCAGGCAGCCAAAACAACCTTTTAGGCCTCCAATATTGTAATACAGGCAAAATAAATTCTTACATAAATGCAAATAATTTCAAAGGAAGACGTGGGCGACGTATATTTACGACAGGAAAACAAGAAATGTTACTGTTTAACGTGGCGCACAGGCAGCAACAGTTGAACGTAGCCGTGCAATTCTCCTTTGTCACGCACGCTTTGCAGAACGTGGCCTCTCCGCTTATTCTGTATCAACATTGCGTCGAGTGTCCACTGACGATTCAACACACACCTCTGTGCCTTTTTCTTCGGCATGACTGAGAAGGGTAGAGCAGGAGCAGACATAAAGATCGCTAAAAGAGCAGGAGGAGGAGATTCTTCCTATTGGCCTGGTCGCGTCGCGTAGGACCAGTTTCTACCCTGGCGGTGAACACTTTAACCCTTTCACTACCGAGTTTTACAGTGAAAGCTGTTATGAGATCATTTCAACGGCCGTTTCTGGCGCCGTAGTCGTTCGCCGCAGCCGCCGCCGCCGCCGGTGTCCGTAACCGATATCGCACGAAATAAGAAATAAAAGGAAATAAGAAAAAATTTCCAGGATGGAACGAGGTTCGAACCTAGGCCCTCTGCGTGGTAGCCCAGTGTTCTACCTCGGAGCCATGTCGGTGCTTGAAACTGCGTTGCAAAAGGACCCTATACAGGCTTCATGTCGCGAAGGAACCACATTAACATATGTAATGTAGTGTGGTAGAAGAGTAAAATAACAACCAGGCGTCACACAAATGCGAATTCTGTAACCGGTCGTCACACATTGCGAATTGCGCAACGAGTGGGTTGTTGAATGCTTCCACCCCATTACAGAGGCCTCTGCGATAATTCTTCATCGTCATCAGCCACAGCATCAACAAAATGCACATAATGCCTTACAGGTGTTTAGCGAGTATCACGGTTCTCCGCAAAATGACGAAAAATTGCATAGTGGCTGCTTCCCTACTTCACAAAAATTACGATTTATAGCGTAGTGGGTTCCTCGCAAGTGCACTTCTATAGGTTGCCAAGGAAGCCCATAAGGCTCCCATGATCCATTTCCTCAGGGTCTCAATAAAGTTAAATCCCTCTCTCTCTCTCTCTCTCTCTCTCTGTCTCTCGCTCTCCGTTTCTCCGGTTAACGTATGTTATAAAGCGTGGTGGGACAGTTAAATAACGACAAGGGCGTCACACAATATGAATTACGTAACTAGTGGGTCGTTTAAAGCTTCCAACCCGTTACAAAGGGCTCAGCCTTAATTCTTCATCGTCATCAACCGTAGCATCAACAAGAAAATGGTTTAATGACAAGAAGGAAGAGAGGTCGGCCTGGAAAGCGGGTTTCTAGCCTGCTACTCCTCACGGGGGTAAAGGGAAGGGGAAAGAAAGAGAAAGAGGGAGGTGTGATGATAGGCGACGATGGTATGGCACAATGAGTCACTCTACACACTGTCCTACACGGGGACAGGACACGCGCAAAAGTCTTGCGCGTTGCTAATTTACTTGTATTAGTAGCCACAAGAGAGTTTATAACGGGCTCTAGAAATGCCGCACTTCCAGCTTTCGCTGTGACTGTGCTGCGCTTTCCGCGCAGGCCTGGCGTTTTTTTTTTTTTTTTTTGCGGAAACGATACAAAATTACGGTTTTTTTTCTTTGCCGATTTGATTCTACGTGTCTTGAAACAAGTAACAAAAAATTCTAAAGGCGCTTTATTCGCAAGATGCAAGCAAAATATTTTTTTTAATATATCAAGTTTCCGTTACTCTCATGTGACTTATGAGACGGTGGTTGTCGAGGCGTTTGAATTACCGCTTGCCGACGCTGACGTTTACGTTCGCCTTCCCGAGCCTTCCCCTGCTCCGCGGCGGTGGCGCTGCCACTGCAACGAGTGCCGACGCTGTTCATGGCGTTTCGCACACCTACGGAGGAAAGAACTGAGGAGGGGCTGTGACGTCACTCTCGATGAATCCTCGGTGAAGCCGGAAGTCGGTCATATTGACCGGGCAGATCCTCCTCTCTTGTTTACGTGCGAACAGCCGAACAGCGCAGTGGAAGGCACGTCGCTCTCTCCGGCTCGAAAAGTACGTGGGCTGCGTGGCGCGCGTGTCGTGGCAATCCGAAACCAATTGAACGGAATTCAAGAAGCTGGGCCAGCGCGATACCGCTGGCCAAATTAGAGAGTTTGAGAATTGGGTCTCCAAGGAGCTTGGGGACCGAAGAAGCTTGCGAGCCGCCAGGGCGCATGCGCAGAACCCAAGCCACTCTTGGGCTCTTGCGCTCGCGCTGACCCGAGACGCAAAAATTGAAAACTAGCGTGGGGCCCCAAGGCGTCTTGGGTCCCCAGCGAGAAGACACAGACGCAGCGCGGGCCACGGAGCAGTATGGCCCGCGTCTCGCATGATCTTAAATTTCGTCACGCGTGGCGCTCCGTGCGCTTGACCCAACGCAGCCTGCGTTGGCCCAATTCTCAAACTCTGCTGATCATCCGAACGCAAGAGCAGGTTGCCCAACGCAGCTTGGGGTCCCAGCGTCTTGGGTCCCCAATTCTCAAACTCTCTATTATTTCGTGCGTTGCAGTTGCGCACGAGCCTACAGCGTTCGTCGGCTCGTCTGTCTACCCTTGAATGCCCTTCCTCAGCGTCTGAGTTGATAAACGCAAGGAGGGTGCGCATCTGCTAGCAGAGGAGTGCGAGAGCGTCTGTTGGTGGTTTAGGCAGTTTAGGGGCCTGGCGTTTCTCGCTTCGACGGCTTCCGTCGAAACGACTGTAGTGAGTGCACGCAGTACGGAACGTTCGACTAGCCATATCGTTCGGTTGGCGAACTGTGCTTTGGCTATGAGGGTAAACAAGCATAACCAAGTAAACAAGCTTTCGCTTGCATAACCGGACCTAGCCGAGCTAAGCCGCAGCCATTATTTCAAACGCTTTAGTTTTATGCTGATGCTTTGTTTTCCTCTGCTCGGACTATCAGCCACAATGCGAGCATGACGCGGCGATAGTGTACGAATAAAATCCGTGCAATCTCACGGCACTTAAGAATGCTCGGCGATGACCGACAGAGCTGGTACTTCACGTACGTACGTACATTCCGACATACAGACCCTTGGCTGAACCAACGGAAGTTTGCGAGCACAAACACGTATTTTCGTCATGGCTTGAGGAATCGCTTTATCTTCTTGAACAACGCGACCACGCACCGGGGAAATGTGGCGAGAAACAGCACACCGACGAGGAGGCAAGCACAAGAGAACGCCGCGAACTAGATACACTGGCTACGGCGTGTGGTGTCAATGTATTTACATCTATTCACGCACTGTGCAGAAAACGCGATCGGCCGTGCGCCGCCTTCTATCGTTGCATTCCGTCTTTCACGTGGCGCCCGGTCACCGCGTGCCCGTGCTCCACGTAAAAGCTCACAGGCGTCAGCATTATGCGACCAGTGACCTTCAAGTGCACGGTGCAGGTGTGCGAATGACACTCGAACACGGTTGCTCTAATGCCGAGAGTACACTGCTAGAAGCGATCATCGCAAGCAAAACAGAAAAGGTGTTTTAATGCGCACAAGCAAGTTCTTACTGTAAACGTATAGCACACGAATCTACATATGTGATGTCCTCATTTCGTCTGGCGGGGCACGAATGTTTCGTCCGCTGTCACAAGCAAGAACACTGCACAACCGTCACTGACATGCAAGGCGTTCGTCGTGGTTCCGTTCTATCAGTGGCTGTGTTCTGTCATGGTGCCTAAGCCCAATTTCGCTAAGGAATTCAAATACGTACTTCATCTGCTTTATCCGATGCACGGTACGGGGATACGCGCTCGTTCCACGCAATGTTGAGGCCCCGTGGCTACCAACAGGATTTGTAAACGTTGCTCTGTACAATAACCACCGGTTGAACACTGCGTAGCGAACAACGCGGCACAAAAAGTGGATATCCGCCACGGTTCGGTACGAGATACACGGAAGCGCTCAAGCCGCCGCCGCTAAGCCAGCTACACTGCACAACACGGCGCGCCACGTAACCATAGCAACGCCGCCATTGTGCCCTGTGGATATGGCCGCCATGACGTCATTTTCTCTACACTTTTCTGCCTGCGCGCTGGCTGGGCATGCCCTCTCCTCAGTTCTTCCCTTCCTCCGTGCGCACACCGTTGCACAGAGAGAGAGAGAATGACGGAAGCACAGCGAACACGCGCTTTCGCAGCCTCGAGATTCGCTTGCCGCTGTTGCCGTTTACGTTCAGCTTGCGAAGCAGAATGCAACGGGAGCGAGCGCGTGCCGCATTATATATCAGTTTGTCTAGGTGGCGTTGATTATATACGAGCGCACAGCTGTGGCAGAGAGAGAGAAACGGGAGAGGAGAAACGAAGCGGAGGCAGCGCTCACGCCACCTCCTCCCACCTGGGCCCGTATTCTCAAACGATCGCAAAAGGCGATAGTGTCGCGTTTGGTGACGTAGAATTTGATGCGTTCAATAAGTAAAAAAAAAGACTTGCCTGTGACGTCATTGTTGCAACTGGCCGTTGGTAGTACGAATGTCTCAAAACACAGGAGTGAGCGCACCGTACGAGCGCAGAGCAACCCGAGTGCGGCGTTTTCGAGCGTGTGCTGCTGCTTGGCCGGCTTGGCTGTGGCTACTTGAAGTATAAGACGTGTTGAAAGTGCTTTCAACGTTTTTTTGTTCAGTTGTTTAATGCACAGTGTAATATTTAAAGAATGCAACTTTGCGTGAAACGTATTTTCGTTGAGAGTTTAACACGGCGTACTCGGAGAGTTCAGCTGTAGCGTGCCGCCGCAGCGACATCGTCTCAAGATCTCAACATGTTGCCGGCTCGCGATAAGCCACGCGAGCAACGCATGGTTCATGTTCCTGGGACGTTCAAAGCACGAAAAAACATGCGCTGGCAAAGAACGAGTGCTGATAACACCCCAAGGTAATGCTCGATGAAAGGTTCAGCGTAAAAAATGCTGCGTATATCCACCGAGGATTGAATACTAGACGCTACCGCCTACGTCACTGAAATGCTAGACTTCACCACGAACCGACGGTTAACGGTGCCTTCGTTTATTGCAAATATGTCGAGAGCACCGTCGAACACCATGACGCAAAATTGACGTCGGCGGAATTACCAGATGGCGCCCTAACTTTTCCGGTTTGCTCAATAGCCAATCAGCGCGCACCAAAGGCGATACTTTTGCGATTGTCGCCTTTTGAGAATACGGGCCCTGCTCGTGCTCACGCGAGGAGAGGGGGAGAGTTGGCGCATGTGCAGTATGCGTGCGGACGCCGCAGAACGGACACTGTCCCGAGCGTAAAATTCTTTCGCACCTAAAACGTGTCGTATAAGTATTACTTACATTCATTGCGTATCTCACAGGCTAGCTAAGATTTGTGCCGCTGTGCATCGAAAGAATGAACGAGTAAGAAACAAGAGGCGAACCGACATTTGTTTCGTAAAACACACCAACAAATTCACTGATATCCGTGCACGTGCGGCCACTTCCACGTTGGACACACGGGCCGCAGTGTTAGACATTATTGGAACATAAGAGATCACTAACCGGAGGCTCACCTCCTAATCTTTCTTTACATTGCCGAGATTGTAAGTGCACGTCGAAGTTCGATGGATGCGCATTTTTGTACCGGAAGGAATGAAGAAACGCGTTCAATGATTGAGGCATGGCATATCGATAATAGTGATAGCGCATGCGTGAGTTAATCGTCGATTAACTTGCATTATCTGTCACGTAGACCTCACGCGTGCCGGATTGATAAGTTCTCCTATTGAACGGGCGTGCGGAGATAAGTTATCTTACTGTGTTTTTTTTGTTTCTGTTTTTTTTTCGCCGTTGTGCGCCTTTGCAGCTGTTAGTCGGCGTCTGTGGTGTCTTGACTTCTTTCTGTCTATGTTTCCACGCCATGTCTTTCAGAATGAATTCGGTGTTCCAGCTCATATATAAATTTTAATACATCTTGATGATATCGGCACGCGATAATACGCATGCTGCTTAACTGCTACATCCGATGCATATCCGCTCGGTAATACCGACAATGCACTGTGTTAATCCTTTCTCACTTCATGTGTAGATACATGCAGATGCGTCCGGATCTGAACAGTATCTACGATGTAAGAATGGTCAAGAAGTGGTGACATGTTCTTTTCGTTTCGTGGTCCCACCGATATCACGGCGCCAATGAGCAGCAGGATCGCTTGGCGTACACACTTTTCCCAGAGTGCGCCGCGCCTCCGCGCGGCGCTCTGGAATTCCTTGAAAAAGGCCTATGATCTTATGGCCCCACGCTGATGCTACCGGTGTCTTCAAGCGTAGACTTTTTGGCACAAGACCTTCCACTTTCATTCGGAAGCCACGGTTGTGGCTATTTCGCGCAAAGAAACAACAAGGGAAGGGTTAAGGGGAGCGCAAACTCAAAGCTGGGTTTTCAAGGTTCAGATACGGGCCCACTGTAGAACAAATGTAATCCAGAAGCACAATCCTTGAAAAAACAGCTTTGAGCTTGCGCTCCCCTTAACCGTGCCCTTGTTGTTTCTTTGCGCGAAATAGCCACAACCGTGGCTTCTGAATAAACATGAACCGACTAGCCCAACAATGTGTGCCTTCCACTTTGCACGTCTGGTTGAATGACAAATGACACTTGAAGGCAGCTGTTCTTGATGTAAGCGACACGAACTGGCGAATCTGTGTTATGACGTCTTGTCCGTAGTTAGTTCTCTACGATATGTAGTCAAGAGTTCGACGAAAGTTCGTCTGGTCAGGTAACATGATGAGGATGAAGATGCGGTCATTGACGAAGTCAAGGTGGAAACACAGAGATGTTTCGGGACCTGTACGGGTTCCGAAACTAAGCAGGCAAGAGCCTTGAGTCGCTTTTTATTCTAAAATACGACACAATGAACCGGTGTAACTGGCAGGTAGATTTTCATATGTCCTGTTGATAGTGTCCTCCGCCGTCCGAATAGACAGCGATTCCAATACTAGTGTTGTGGCCGAATTCTTTTCCTTGGCTAATATAGCGGCGTTATACCAATGACCGTGAGTATTGGTGTGCTCGGCCAGGGCGTTTGACGTTTTCTTTTTGTTGCCCACGTCCCTTTGATGTTCCTTTAATCTCCTAATGAAGTTGCCAGTTTCTCTAATGTAACTGCAGCTACAGTCTGCGAATGATGTCTTGCAGACAACACCGGGGGTACCTTTTGCTGTCTACACAACATTTCATGTTAGCTCCGCTTGTTGGAAAGCATGTGCGGAATGCGAAGATCATACCTTGAGGAGGAGGAGGAGGATACAACGTTTATTAATGAGAAGAAGAAAGAAAATAAATAAAAATAAAAGAAGGGGAAATTTCAAGGGCGGGTTGCCCATTCCAGGACACCAGTGGCCGCCGCTGCTCGCCCGGCTTGATCCTTGAAAAGATATGGCTTAGAGCTTCGCTGACGCCAGACACTGCTTATGTACACCTATGACTCCGCAAGCTATAGTAGAGCGTTGCGCCGATACACCTACGACCGCCACTTATGATGTTCACATCATCGTACCGTAGTGTGCACTTCGTGGCGATAACACTGGCGTCTCTGCTCTAAAATGAGTGCCGACAGTAGGTCAGACCACGAGCTACCTTTGACACTCCAGAGTAATCAGTGTGCCTGGAATATGGACGCAACGACTCAATTTACACAAGCACGGCGGTCCACCTCCAAGCGCTTGACCCAAAGGGAAAAGCTTGCGGTTACTCGCTGACTGTTTCGCATGTAATTGGTTCCCACAATACCTGCCATAAGCGGGATTTTTCTAGGCCCGTAGTACGTATATGCTAGACTAGGCGCGTCACTGGACAAGTGCTCCATGAATGCAAACACGAAAGCGCGACAACAGATGGCAGATGGTGTGCATTTATGCCTGCGCGAGAAATCTCATTATTTTGTTCATAATGCAATGGAAGGTTTGCTGATGCATCTGTCACCAAAGATGGTTATGCATGGTTCTTCGTAGTTGACTCTAGTCATTTCATTCGCGTTTTAGGGGCGAAACACCTTAAAGCCGAGGCTTGTCCGTATGGCGTCCGCGCGCACGACCGTGTAAAATCGAAACATCAAGTTTAACAATAGGCTAATATGAATCATGATTATGTCAGAAACAATATTACGGACCTTAGGACCTAGCTTTGTCGTCGACTCTTCGTGTCACTTTACGTCGCTCAATTTACATTATATGGGGCAGCGCTCGGGGAATGTACGGTTCCTCAACCATAATATACCCAGAGCTTCCCCCACTCGTATTGATTCACTTCGTGGAGATGCGTGGTTTTTTACCTAAGATAAATGTTCGCTAAAAAAACAGAGCCGGTATGTGCCGACAAGGAAGGAAAGTGTAAGAAAATCATCGAGTTGGCCCTAAGATACGAAAAGCAACACAGCATCCTTTGTGGATTTAGCTGTGCATTTATCCCCCCAGCTTAGCTATGTGACACCAAGGTGGGTCCTCCCTTTTTTATGAAATGGGAAACGGGGTGGCTTTACCACAAAGAGGGCCACTTATCCCACGATCTCAGCTAGGGGAAGCAGCATAACGATGAGGGTCAGATTTCGGTAAACATGAGAACCACGCTTCTCAAAAGCCGCACTGCTTGGCAATCGTGAACTTATTCATTTCGGCACACTGTTGGCCCTCACTGTTTTACAGGGGGTGGGTTATAGAAAATATATCCCTACACGCTACTCGTATAGCTTTAGATCAAGTGCACTATTTAACTTTTTGCGACGACAGTACAGCTATTCAAATGGAACGCCACGGCAATCAGTAGGGTCATATACACGTCAAACGTCCGAGCCATTGTGGCGACCATCTCAAATATAATGGGAAAAAAATCGTGCTGACTTATTGCGTTGAAAACAGTGAATTGCTAGACTATTTCCCAGAGAAATAACTTTTGGTCACGTGGTAGCTTTCAGAATTTCGCATAGTGCCGTTTGAGTGATGTTTGTCAGAAAACCTAGTCTGAGAGTATCGTTTCTCGTTTCAATACCAAATTGGGTTACATATTTAGCAAAGGCATTTGTGTAAGGTGTTCGAAGTTCAATAGTATACTGCAATTTTTCTGCCATATACATCTCCATAATTCTTGCCGAAACCTTCTATATTTACATTTTTTCTATTGAAATATTGCGCTATGTATAAATATATAAAAGTAAACAATACTTCCTTTACGGAATCTATATTCTGCGTTAAAATATTTTCAGATCACTGAAGTAAATTCTACGAGAAAAATCACGAACTTGAAAGAGTGTTCATTTTGGCCCACATTGAGGAGAAACTTACACCACGTGGTAAAATCAGCTTTACCACTAAATCACGCGAAACGGTGCAACAAAAATCTTAAACAGCTCCGCTGTTAAGAACAAAAATCAGCCATAGTGAACCAGAGTGTGAAATAAAAAGATGGCTGATCCCTCTGTCATTAGGAATCGGTATAACACGAAAGTGAAACGTGTCGTCACAGAAGTAGTTCATTGTTTATAGTGCATTGGTATATGAGAGCTTGTACAATGTCTACTGTTGTTTGGCAGATACAGCACCGCTTGATGTGGACGCACTCACGTTGACGCCTAGTGGCACATCTCCGTCCCGACGACTAACGCCCATAATCACGATTTAACCCTTGCGGTAGCTGAAGTTCTTAACATATACGTGGACACCGCATGGTGAATCCCGCGCAAAGAGGCATCAACAAGCACATAACAAACACTGATACTCGATGTGCACTCCTTCAAAGCGTCGTAAAACGCGAAGAGAAATGCTACGCGCGTCCTGTCTTCCCTCTAGCCTGGCCGATAATTTTCACAGGGTGAGCGGGGAACACGGTGCGACGGCCAGGCGAGCGTCGGAAAGCTATTTTTCGATATGAATAGATGCTATGAGCGAGGCTTGGGCTAAAGCCACCACCTCGCGGTGTGTTAAAGCGTTGACGAAATTACACTTCTAGTGGAAACGCGCCAAAGAGGACGCTCATAGCATCCGTCCATCCACATAAGAACACTAGGAGAGGAAGGTGTGAAACATAAAAGGCGCGTTCATGTAGCCTCCGTTGTGTGTTTGGCGGTAGCTCAGAGGGATAAACGCGCGCCAGCCATCGTCGCGGGCCGAGAGGTCATGGGTTGGGCTTGAGCAACGGAACTTTTCCTTATAGATTTTTTTCTTTTCCATGTGATGGCGTTCATTTTGCTGTCGTATTTCCGTGACGGAAATACGTCATGAAAGTCTTGGTGGTCCCTGGCATAAAACACTTTCATATTTAAAAAAAACAATCCTTGTGCGTCCCGCCCACACGTCTTGGCATTGAGACAGCTTTGGACTCAGCCCCGAGCAGGCAGTAACAGAAATTACATAGGGCGCTGGAAGGCAGCGCGTCGTGCATTCAGCAGTTCACTGCGCTATGTACGAAACATGCGCTGTTACGTTTGCACAGCGAGGTCCGACTGTTTGCTGCGGGAATGATTGTTAGCGGTCGTGCACGTTTCCGCACCTCGCCAACGTGCGATGTCATTCTGTGGTTGCGCTTCCTTGACCGCCCTCGTCGACGTGATTTCATTTTACATGCTCGGCTAGGCACCGTCTGGCCGGGGCCACTGGCATTCGCCGAGACCTGAATAAATTGCCTAACGCAGGGTTTAGGTGCATAGCTCCAATGCTGAGAAAGTCGGAAGTACGGCATGCGGTTGTCAGAAAACGGAACAGGAAGTCTTGGAGGCCTTGAATCAGGAAGACAGTGCGATTGATTGATTGATTTTGCAATCGAAAGAAAATAATTAATCCTCTCGACCAAGGCTGCACCACCACCTGCGACCTAAGCCGTCAGGATGAAATAACGTAATCAGTCATTCACCTAGAAAAAACAAAGTAACAGCGCGACTGGAACAAGGACGACAAAGGAACGAAGACCACGGGACAAGCACTGCCACTTTCTTCCTTCTAACTATGAACCAACTAGCCCTCATCAAGTTGTTACAATCATCTACAGTATGACAGGAAAAGCGCAGCCGATATCCCTGTTAAAAACAAATTCATTCTATTAATGCTTAAAGCTGGTAATGTCATTCTAGTAATTGCTACTGAAAAATTTCCCCTTAAGCAATGCATATATTAAAACAATGTGTTTTCTGGCGAGGCCGAGCCAGAGGCATATTGGCCCGTTTAAAATGCACAGATGTACCCGATAAAGTGGAGGGGAGCGCACTGGACGTGTTATTCGAAGGTCGCAGGTTCGGTCCCTGCCGGCGGCAAGTTGTCTTTTGGTGCAACTTAATATCTCCACATTCATATCATAATTACTGCAAACAACGTTCCTTATACTTTCATTGGCATGATTGTCTGTTGGTTCTCATTAACTAACCCTTTTCCTACCGAAGACGAGCTGGGCTCGTCCACGCTGAAAGAAGCGATTGGGGGCGCCGCAATTGAGCTACTTTGATTTGTTTTGATGTGTTCGCTTTGGTTTCACAATATGGTGTAGTGAAAAATTATAAAACGCGCTCAGAGCATGCATTTTGGTCGAGAATGGACTGGATTTTGTTAACGCCAATTAGAAAATGACGTCGCCTGTGCGCGAGCGGCGCCCGCGTGCCGGCAACAGCCCTGTTCAGAAAATGCGCCACCTCCCCGAAGGGAACCGTGAGGAAATGCGAATGCATTTCTTGCGCCGAGAGTACACGGCGTAGTAATTTTAATGGCGTAAAGCTGGACACATCGACGCGCTCAAGTGTCTCCCTTTCGGGCCCCTCTTTCAACGAACGCTTCCAACGTGCGTTCGTAATCACCTCAGGGATGTTGCCACCGCCTTCAATGCAGCACAAACGCGTTTAGAACGCGCTGTTTTCAGGCTGTGCCAAGGCAGCACAAACGCTATAAACGCGTTTCAAACGCACTGCATTGAGGTGGTGGCGCAGGGAGGAGAGAGAGCGAACGGCGAGAAAAGGAGCGGCGAAGCACTGCGCCTACCCTCTCCTACACTCTCTCCCCACACGCGGGAGCTCCTCCGAGCTCCCGCGATGCGAGCGCCCTCACACGCCAGAGCGCGCGCCTCCTCTACACTCACTCTCCGCTACTCCGCCCGCACCACCTGCTCCGGTTGCTAGGGGCGAGGATAAGCGCGCGCGCCCGCAGCTGTTGCTATGGGAGAGGGAGTGAGAGCGGAGAGGCGCGCGGACACCGACCGACGCCTGGCATAGCCCGACTAAGAAATGCATTCGCATTTAAAAAAGAAGAAGGAAACTCTTGTTTGCCAAAGTTGTGCGGAATGAAGGGTTTCACTTCGCCTGCGAGCGTGGCATTGAGTACATACAGCAGCGCATGTTTTCTAATGGCGAATTCCACTGGTCGAGCCGGAGCAAGTTTTCTTGCTCCGCGTTCGAGAATCTGCGTTCCACTGGTCGATTCGGAGCAAGTTCGCGTTTTCCACTGGCAGATTCGGAGCAACCCACTCCGCGACGGAGCGCTCCGAGTTGCTCCGTCTTGCAGAGGTGGATTTCGCCGGAACTCCGGCAACGCGGTGATGTCATTTCCTGTACTGTCGGGCAACTCGGTTGTCTTCAGCGTGTTTAACGCGGGGTCTGATCATCCTGTGCACTTGTTTACATTCCTAAAATGGCGTTGTTTGACTCTGCTGGGCGAGCTTCTGGTTTGCTTCTTGCTCTGAGCGATAGCGAGAGCACGAGTTCTGACAGTAGTAGCAGCAGCGATGACGACGAACCGCACGTGCTCTGCGAAATGATGTTTAAAGAAATGTTCCGTGACCCACTGTGCGTACGCCCGAAGATTATCGGCTACATCGAAGAAGAGATTTCCGTGCGCTCGTCCATATTTGTCAGCGCAACACAAGAAAATGGCACGCCTGCTTTACGCCACTGCGGGGTCGAAATGCGCGGTTTGCAGCGGCGACCCATGGTAACGCACAGAGCGGAAGCAGAAATAGTTCCCGGAGCCAATTTACGTGACGTATGCATAAACAACTTCCGGAGCGACCTCACGCGGAGCATTCACGTGTTCCACTGGCAGATTTGGCTTGGTGCAATCCGAGTGCTCGCTCCAGGATTTCGGCGGCCGCTCCGGATCTCCCAGTGAGTGAGTGGAATTCGCCATAAATCATCGGATTCGGACGACGACCGCGTCTCGGCAGTGGACGGCGATAGTTGTAAAACCCTACCATCGCGTCCAAGACTTTTTTCTCGCATTCTCCTTTGTCCCTGCACTTTGTATATATATATATATATATATATATATATATATATATATATATATATATATATATATATATATATATATATATATATATATATATACTTTTTTTAATTTTAGGGACATTTCCTGCCCCGATGACTGCAGAAGTAAGGGCACTTTCCGTGGTTCAGAACAGCGCAGCGAATGCTCTGCCTATTGAAAAAAAAATATTTTGCTTGTATGTTGCGAATAAAGCACCTCTAAATAGTTTTGGAGTTGTTACAAGGCATGCAGAATCAAATAGGCAAATAAAAAAAATCTTTATTTACGTATAGTTGTTGGCCGAAAACTCGGCAGGGAAAGGGTTAAGGTTGTGTCCAACAAAGAAAAACAAGCTTTTAGAATTCCCTTTCTTTCGTTCACTCATATCCAGTTTGTTGCTCAGGAATGTTAAACACCATGAAGCAATACGATCGATACCAATCTAACGAAGCTTTTTCCAAGCGCAACAACGTAACAGTAGTAGTAACATGGGATTTAATTGTCCCACATTTGTGCTCAAGAAAGAAAGTGTGTCAAGCCATCTAGTCCCACTTGATATTTGTGCCAGTCAATCTGCCAATCCATACGCAGACAACCGCTTTATTTCGCCGTTTTCATGCGCCTAATTAGTGACGCTCCATGCGCGTTCACAATTTTTTTTTCCGCTAGAACGCTTCGTAGGAGAAAGTTACTTAGCGGCGCGTGGCACTTGATTGCGAAAAAGAGGGATACTGTAGCTGTGGCTTCCAGCCATTGGCAAACATACATATTACAGCGGAGCTGCTATGCTTTTCGTTATGCCGTTATGCGTTCGCAAAAGCTATCGTCGTCGTGAATGGCCTCTACGTTTCTAGTGCGTTGGCTGGTTGGTTCCTAGAGGAATGGCTCAGCCCACCACGGGGGATCGGCCATGAATCGTTCGGCAGTGGGATTTCTGAAGAAAAAAAAAGGATAATTCTAAAAAGACAATTTGTAGGCAAGCGAAAATATTATTTGTTTGCGGTTTCTCTATTGAATGCTAAAGAGAGAGAAAAAATGGAGAGAGAGGGAGTTAAATAAAAGAATTCAATAAGTAAATAACGATAAATGAAATAAATGAATGAAGAAATAAAGTTATTATGCACTTAAATATTAGCATGGCAGTCTTTCTTGTTCTTTTATGTAGTCAAATGCCGCATCACATATGTCCCTGTTGCAGTGACCCAGTGTCGACGCCCCCAGGGAGAGTAATGCCGTTACGGAAAGCTCAAGCCCAAGTTTTCGGAAAGGAGGTTCGAGAAATCTTTGCCTTAGATTTTGATAATTGCGACATTCTGTGAAAAAATGCTGTATGGTTTCTGCTTACGTGCAACGCAATAACTCGGCGGGAGCGCGCTCTCTTCGCCCTCTTCATCGTCGCCTTCTGCTTCGCTCCCCGAACAGGGCGCGCGCTCTCCCGCTGGACCAATTTGTCCGTCGTGGGATGCAATAATTCGGAAGGACGAGAGAACGAGTGAAGAGAGAAATAGAAAGAGAAAAATAGACAGAACGAAAGGGAAGAAAGAGATTGAAATATATAGAAAGAAACAGAGACAAAAAAGAGATAGAAAAACAGAGAGCAAGACAGAAAGAAAAAGAAAGAAATATAGGACTGGAAGAAAATGAAAAAAAAAAGATAGAACGGGCGAGAAAGAAATAGAAAGGAATAGACAGAGCTAAACAGAGAAATAAAAAACAGGGACGATAGATAGAAAAAATAGAGAGAAACACAAAGAAAAAAAGAAAGAGAAAAATAAAGTGACACAGGGAAGGCCGCTTAGTTCTGTTGTTCTTTCACGCTTGGCCCCACTAGTGCAAAGCTACCTTAATTTCTTTTTCTTTGCAAACAAAACAGTTTGTGAATCCGGCATGAGATTCGCCTATCTAACTAACTACATACTTGGAGCCATGTTTGCAGTTACTGTTTATTACAGAATGAATTTTACAAGCAAGCCACATCCCGCAACATTGGCACCAAATTGTGGCCTCATAACGTGTTGGAGATTCGCCTTTGCGCTAGAAGTGTCCCATTTGTGTGACTAAACAACGAAAAAAAAAAGAAAAGCTTTGGAGAAACGACTGTAATTCCCAAAAACGACCCACGCAGACGCCACGTCCCCGCTACGTCTAAGTCGACCAGATCCGCTGTGGTCTGGATGATGCGGTGAGGGTGGTTCTCGTTGACGCCATTTTCGAAATTAAAATGCGCTGACGCAGTGCGCATCAACGTTCTAACACCAGCGCTCCCCTTCTCCTTCGCTGCTATGCTTGCATCGTTATTTGCTTTAAATCATTCTGCATACAAGCCGCATTTATTACCACCGCTTTGTTATCTTTCGTTCAATCCGGCCTGTTCTTTTGAATAGGAAAATCTGGTAAATGACTCGTATAAAATTATGTTTTTGTGAACATCACGTACGACGTGACATTACGGAAACTAAGGCACCAGCATACTGCTGCGAAATTTGGCTAATGCGTTACTTACGGAGGAACGCGTTGCCATATTTCTTGCTACGCGGCTGCATCGTATGTGTGATGACTGTAAGGGTCGGTGCACCAAGCTGATTAAACGTATGTCATATACAGTCTGCTTTTAGCCGCGGTCATGAAATAGAATTATTACGGGCGTAAACTACACCGCATTTTATTTTGCTCAGTGGGATCACGTCAATCTTGTGACACAACCAACCATGCGGGACGTTATGATCTGTGCTATAAATGAGTATATTTCAAGGAAGTCCATGCATAGACCAAGGAGGTTATATACTATTTCTTCTGGAGTGGAGGTGGCGTCCCCGTAAGTGAAGCCGATCGCCGCCATATTGCAAAAGGAAAAACTCGGAAGCGGACGACGGAGTGCGCTCCGTTGCCCCGCCGTCGCATTTGTCTTTGGGGACGGTGGCATGCTTTTGTAAAGCAGTTAAACATTTTACGAGGCCATGGTGACTTTGTGCGTCGCTTATGGCTGCATAAATCGCAATAAGAAGACGCCCGGGATCACTTTTCACGTGTAAGTGCCCTCACTTCGTTCGCTGACGATTTTCTGTTTTTCCGTGCATGCTGTTAAACTGGAAACAATTTGAAAGGTGCGCATACATGTAATACATGCGTACAGTTGTATCGACGAAAATTTTACGCTTTAAATGTTCGCTGACATGACGTTGTGCGTGATTTTTAGGTGTATGCACGAAGTACCAAATAATGGGGTGCAGTCTAGCTGGAAGTACCGAGCATTATTGGTACGAGTAGGAAGTCTGAACGCCCTTAGAATTCCGAGCTTTCTGGTGTTTTCTTGCAAGTCAAGACTGACGGCGTGCATGCATATTTATCCGGTGCATGGATATCGAATTTGATGCATGTTTATCGAGGAATTGGCAAACGCAACATTCCATGACGTGATTATCCGTGTTACATGTTTCCAAAAGACTGCGAGCAGCGTTCTACCTGGGAACGTGCCGGTCGAAGAAGTGGTTAGAGAGCTAAGGACGGTGACCAGCCCTGACCACCTCTGCTCCATGTAAAACAATTTTATCTCTAAAATAAGGTGCCGCCCGTTTCATGACCGATCCCCCGCGGTGGGTTGCGCCAGGTTGCCAAGGAACAACCAACCAACCAACCACCTCTGCTCTATTCACTTCGCGGAATGCTGCTTTGACAGAACGGGGCAGACGGCCTGGCAGTGTACCTACAATTTTTCCTGCTTTCCCAGCGCATCTACAAAATCCTGTTAGTTTCTACCTCCTTGACGTAGCTTCAACACAAATAGTTATGAAAAGAAGAAATTGCGGCAAAAGCAAGATGTAACTCTTTTGAAATCCGACCAAACCGAAACCGAAACACCGAAGGACGCGGCTGCTTTACTTTTTTGTGCGTCTAGTCGGAGAGGGCGAGCTACCTCGTCTCGAGGCTGTGCGCGCTGCGCTTTCCGTGATGGCACACGTCGCCCACGTAGGTTAATACTTGAGAATCCTCCTTCTGGCCAAATGTTCGCGTGATGGATGTGTACTTATGTAAAGAGAATAAGTGCGTTCCACGTTAGCTTGTGGTTACCCCTTGAACACTGACGCCGTTACATCACAAAAACCCAGTTCCTAGTAACACATATGTAATTACAGTCCGCCATCGCGCTCGATATACGAAGCACCCCTTCGACAACAGGTTATTCTGAAAGTCTGCAGCTGACAATGGGTGCATGACATAATTTGTTTCATAAACTAGAAGAGGCAACTGTTCGTGGGTGTAACTTTAAAGCAGTTTCCGTCTCATTTTTTTATTGTGGGACTGCAAACCAACGCGCGCGCCGCGCGTATTCCATTGCCGTCTATGGCGGTCGCGCCCTGTTTTTCCTCTAGCTACATGGCCGCCGGCGGCTTCACTCGCTCCCGTTGGCGGCGGCCGGGACTGCCACTCCAGAGGTTCTATAGAACCTCCTTGATGCAGACACATTGAATGAATAGAAAGTGCAAGAAAATAACAATAAGGCATCTACGCACTAGTCGTACGAAGCTTGAGGAAACAGCAGAACTGGTGGCCTTTCCTGCGCTCTTTCCTGTCTCCCTCCTTCTTTCCTGCCGGTTGCGCAGCAAGTCGAGTTTACATGGCGGCCTTCCTCTCCTGCTTTCCCACCTCCTCACCGCAATATCACTCCTCACCCCCACTTTCCTTTCCCACGCCCTTGCTATACTACACCGCACATGGCTATGCTATAGATGGCTTGCACGTGACGTCATGGACGCCGCTTCTGAATGTACTGGTACTCCACGATGGTGGTTTTGATGACAAACAAATTGCGACAATGTGAAAACGACGTGGTAGGAGCGTCTCTGTTCGTGCGTAATGAAATAACCTGCATGTGATGCTTTGATAGCATTTATGTGGCATCGCAAACGTCGCGTCTCCACATGCTGGTGCTCCAACATGGTTGTTTCCGTGACGTTAATGCAAGGCATCTATACATATACCGTGCATGACGGTGGCGACGGCAAAAACCAGCCGAGACTGTCCATATAACAGCTATCGCAATAACGTGGCTCTGAGCGAAAAATCGTCCGTGACCGAAAAATTGAGAAAGATGCAAATAAAATAAACAATAAAAATCGTCGGGCCCATTGAGGATCGAACGCGGGGCCGCTTGCGTGACAAGCAGGTGTCCTACCACAAAGCCACGATGTTACTTGCAACTGCTTTAGAAAAAAAAAAACACTACCTAAATGCCATGTAGTGGAAGGCGCCTCCTTAACGCATTTTATACCCCGGTCACACTGGCAAAATTAGTGTCATTTTGAGCGAGTGCACTTACGGCCCCAGAATGTCACTTTGGCGGCGCGCTGCTACACGAGAAAGGGAAGTGTACTTTAGAAATGATGGTAATGGCGATGGGTACTTTAGTAGCACAACAGGTATTTCTTATTTTATGCAATGGTTTTTAGGTAATAATGTGTTACAGCTATAAACAGCCCTTAAAATAGACGTTACGTACAAACGCGGAGGCTGCTGCCATTGCACGGCGTGTGCTGGGAATGCCCCTGGCGGTCGTGATTGTAAACTGCGTGAGAGCGAGAATACCAGTCTAGTTTTTTCGTGGTATAGTATGTTTCAATGCATAAGAATATTCCTAATAACGAAAACGATAGTTTAAAAAATGCTACGAACTCGGCTCCAGATAATACCTTATTTATTCTCGAGCCACTGCTACCGAGGCTAGACACTCAGTCGCAGCGAAGTGAGTTCGGCGAACGCACTCACCGGCCAGTGCACTTTGCAGCGAGTGTCCCTAAGCCTTACCGTGTGACAACGTGCGAATGACACTAGCGGTGAAGTGCACTCCCTCAAAGTGCACTTAAGTTGCCCCGTGTGACAGGGGTGTAATGTTGCATGGCAGACGCGCACAATTGCGGTGTGCCCCACCTGGCTACGTCACTGCATGCTACCTGACCTGAAGAGCTTTCGTCGAACTCGACTATAGATGCCTTGCATTGACGTCACGGAAGCAACCATGTTGGAGCAGCAACATGTGGAGACGCGACGTTTGCGACGCCACATTAATGCGGTCAAAACATCACATGCAGGTTATTTCATCATGCACGAACAGAGACGCTCCTGCCTGCCACGTCCTTTTCACATTCTCGCAATTTATTTGTTATCAAAACCCCCATCGTGGAGTACCAGTACATTCAGAAGCGGTGTTCATGACGTCACGTGCAAGCCATCTATAAGTATGTGTATATATATAAAAGTCCCAAAGAAAAATAATTTAGAAAAATGCTTCCGAGGCACGGAATCGAACCAGCGACCTCTCGCGCCGCTGCGCGTGGCGTTACCCACTACGCCACAAAACGCAGATCCTTCAGGTAACTAACGGCGAGCGTTATATACACATCCTTTACCGCTGGCAGTACTCCGAGACGGCAGGCGCTTGTAAGCGTTTCTTTATTACCGGCGAGATGGCGCGAGGAGCGCAACGGGCGCATTTAAAAGTCGTCGGCCAGCTCGCTCGCTTCTTCTTATATTTGCGCAGGGAGAACCTTGCCCTTCCGCTGTCTGCTCGCGCGGTTTTCTCGTGGCAAGGGGAAGAGGGATGTTTCGAGCTTTCACCGTGATGTCCGCGCTCATATTACGGAGCGTACGAAAGTCACTCGAGCTGAAGGGACGCCGCTAAACGAACAAACAGAAGATGAGCACGAACTATCAAGTGTCACAGCTCGACACTTGAAGCACGCTAGTTTCCTTCGCTGCTTCGGCCGCCTTTGCAACAGGAGCGCTGTTCAAACTGAGAGTATCCATTGGCGAGCCTCACTTCGTATAGCATTACAGTTTCTTGCTATCACATTCACTGCTTCACCCTTGAGGAGAAACTGAGACTTTTTTGTTTTGTTTTTCTCTTTGCTTTTTTCTTAAAGCCCCGTGCACCCTAGCAACTAGAGCTGAAAAACGTCACGTGCGGCGAACGCCGCAGCTTCCTCTATGGCATGCATGGTGTCAGAAAAATAAATTATGCTTCTTACACCGTGGTTCTAACGCTGCCTTCTCAGGTACGCAATGCCGTTACGGGTTCTACATACGCCGCTCGTCGTCATAGTATATGCGCCGGCCGCAGTTGCGTAGGGTGCGCGTGGGGGGCGCTCCGACGGGGGGACCGAAAGCGCCGAACACTATCTGGACGCGCCGTGGAGCGGAGTGTCAAAACCTGAATTATTTTTCTTACACCCTGCTCACAACCGACGACGCCTACGCCGGAATTTCTGCGACACCAGCTCTCTAACGCTATCGCGTTAAAAACCCTGAGGCACTGCGCCGACCAATGTGAAAATTAAAACACAGAAAAATACGTTTCGGCTCCCACACGGGAGCCTTGTTCATAATGAACAAGGTTCACTGGTTCACTTCTGAACAAGGCTCCCGTGTGAGAGCCGAAACGTCTTTTTCTGTGTTTTAATTTTCACATTGGTCGGCGCAGTACCTCGGGGTATTCTACCTTCACCATGTATTATCCCGACCAGACGGGCTTCCGTGAAACATTAAACTTCATCTGCCGTGTCGTGATTGATTCAGCGTGCCAACCGCTTACGCTCTAGTGAAGACGAACTCCAAAGGGAGCTTCTAACGGTACGCTGAGAACTGTGCAATAACGCCTGTTCCGCTGCTTTTCTGCGTAGAATCGAGAAACGGGTGCTGAATCCTCATCCAACAGAGAAACGAGCTTATCGAAAACGGGCCAGCATTTTTCTACTTACCTGGTATTAGTGAAGCCCTCTCATGAATATTCTGCAAGTACGACTTACGCGTCGCACATGTGCCAACCAATAAGCTAGGGAACAAACTCGTCAACGTGAAAGAATTATTGCGAGAAGATAATTAGGGTGGCTTGTTGGGCAAGTTGGTACATAGTTCTTCGTGAGGAAATGCCAGCAGCACCAAAAGAAAGCAGAAGAAATTGAGCCAAGAAAAAGAGACAGGAACAGGAAGGATGCTGCGGACCCTTCCTGTTCCTGTCTCTTTTTCTAAGATAAGCAAGATTTTGCAAGAAGAGCAAGCAGATAAGTTTCCCGGGGTAATCTATAAGATCCCGTGCAAGTAGTGAAATTTCTGCTACAAAGGTGAAACGGGAAACTTCAAGCGACGACTGACAGAGCGCAAACGAGGTGTTCAAATTAATGGTCACGTGCACAACGCACTTGCGGAGCATGTGCACAAGAGTTTCCGCTGCATCGCTTGGGAGAATGCCACAGTCATTGCTAAGGAAATAAAGATGACAAGGAGATTGCTACTTGAATCTGCTGATACGGACGACACCAGATGCTGTGACGGAAATATACCCCACATTTATGGTCGTTCATTACGGCAGATATTGCGTAGATAACTGGACAACGGCGCTACGTCCGCTGCATTGTGAATAGGGAACCAGTACAGGGGTGCTATGCAGGATGGCCCAAGTTTGGCGAAACTCGGGATCTTTCCGAGCTCCGGCGACACCCCATTTTGAACGAGCTAACAGTACGAGAAGGTGAAATCCATCCCTCAGCGCGCGCTCCGTTCCATTGGTTACGATGGAACGCGGCGTCACGTCAAGGGCGGTCGAGAAGGTTGGGTGGTGTCTTCAAACTAGAGGCACCTTCTTTCATTTGTTTGTCGTTCCACTGAGTGCAGAAGTGCACCCATGCAAGAGAAGTGACAGAAAGTTCTACTAACTATATTTTTATGTATTCGCGGGCCGTTTGAACCCCTTTTCAAGCGTTTAATGACTGCACTAAGTATCCTTTAGAATAATCAGCACCGTGGCCTCCGAGATTATTTCCGACCGAGCGCCTTACAACACCGCGGCTAGAGCTAATCGCCGAGGCCACGTGTATAATCACCATGGTCGGCCTCTACATTCTAGCGCGTTGCTCGGCCGGCGCGCGCCCTCTTCGTCCTCTTATTAATCGTCTGCTCGCTCCCCGAGCAGCTGCGGCCGGCCGATTAGCTAATTGGCTGGCCGGTATACCTAGCTAAGTCAGGACATGCTACGACGAAGCTGATTAAGCCAAATCATACTAATGCTTAGCTAATTAAGCCACGTCTTACTAAGACCATGCTAATGAACCGTGTAAAGCTAAGAACAAACTAATTAGGACCATGCTAATTAACACGACGCTAATTATGAGCTTGTAATTAAAACCAAGATAGTCAGGATTTTACTCACCGATAGTGTGTTGATTAATATAGTACTAATTAGGATTATGCTAATTGCATCTGTACTATTCAGAACCTTGCGAATTGAACCTGAGTTATTAATGTCGTGGTAATTAAAACATTAACGATCAAGACAGGACTATTCAGTATCATGTCAGTTAAGACCGAGATAATTAGGATCATGCTAATTACACGACGCTAATTAGGAGCACGCTATTTCAAACCAAGCTAATTAGGAACTTCCTCGCCAAGTAGCGGTAATTATGATCACTTTAATTAGCACTACGTTAAGTACATTCGTGCTAATGAGGACCTTGATAATAAAATCTGAATAATTAATGCCGTGTTAATTAAACATTACGAATTAAGATAGAACTATTCACTGCCATGTTAATTAAGGCCTAGCTAATAAAATGCACGAATATTGAGACCGAACTGACACGGTCATTACACTGAAGCAGGCCAAGCATACTGGGTAGATGAGCCACATAATAAGCTCGAAGAAGCTAGGTGACCACAAGCTCCTCCGATGGCCCCAGCCTTGCACAACTAGTGGAAGCTGACCAAATTATTTTATATGCAAAGAAGCTGCTGAGTAGCGTCCACTGCATGAAATACTTGACAGGCACACTGGCACTATGACAGTCTCGAGTTGAACTGGGGCCTTTTCAGGATCAACGAGTTTGTGCCCGAGTTCGCACGTCAATCACTTTGATCGACAGACGCTCGCGGCGAAGATCGGGTCCGCCTACCGCGTTTGCTCTTGCGGAGGAGCAGTGCTCACGGCGCAGCGCCAGCGAGCGGCACGATTAATCTATCAGCTTAATCGCACAGACTATGCACACACGCACGAAGAACTAATGGTTATATCATCACGTGGCTACGATGTCGCGCATTCAACTTCACCGCGCTCACGATGTATACCACTCACAGCCACGAAGCAAGCGCCCCTGGTGGGATTTGCGGCGAGAAATGTTATTATTTACTTGTTTGTGGAGACATTGTTTCTACCGATTCGTTACTACAGAAAAACCTTCAGGCGTGTAATGTAAGTATAGCAGTAACCTGTCCATTTATTTATCTGTAATATTCCAGAGAAGCGAAACGAGCTGCACCAGAGTGCTGAGTGTGCGCCCTTGTTGCCTTCGAGAGTGGAAATTTCCATGCTGCAGGTGGAACGAAAGAGTTCTCCGAAAGAGGACAAACGCCCACGAACGCGCCCATGGGAGGCGCGAGGATCAGTTGACAAAAAAATAGCGCGACAATCACGCTGACGTCGCTAGACTGTCAAAATGTTGGCTGAGTGGCGGCACTGACGCGTTCGCACGCGGCATTCCTTTGAAAACCGCCGCAAATGCCGCACATGCGCATGTGACGCCATGCTCGTTCTTGTAGTCGTTTTTATCAACGCTGTTATCGCGCGCTCCGCACTGTCTTCCTGTCATGAACGTAGCGTGTATTAGCGCGGCACATAAAAGAAAGGGACAGGACACAGACGTAGAGATAGGTAGGCCTACCTATCTCTACGTCTGTGTCCTGTCCCTTTCTTTTATGTGCCGCGCTAATACACGCTACGTTCATGGATGACCAACTCGCCCGATCAGCAACCCTTCTGAACTTCCTGTCGTGACCGCCGTAATGCGAGCTCGGAGCAAACTCGTGGGCCCGAGAGGCTCGGGCCATCCTGCATAGCACCCCAGGTTCTGAAACGTCAAAAACGGTTTCTTATTTTACTTGGTCCGTGATCGTGATCTTCGTTAGGTCCAATGGCTATGCTATGCTTTCACTTCTCTTTGCACCGAGTTTTGAGATGTCACCGGTGGTGGTGCACTCTTTATTACGCCCAAAAAGAGGGGACCAGTGCGAAGACTGGCTACGCTGGCTTAGAAGAGGTCGGCGGAACTCTCTTGGGATACCGCAGCTTTCACCGCGCGCTGGATGAGCTGGCGTTGGTCTGCTGGCGCGGAGCGGTCGCTGACCACGGACAGAATTCAAGCTTGTGGGGATCCGAAGCGTCCTCGAAGCCTCTGCGCGCGCATTTCGCCATTCTGCTAAACCCTTACCTCTCCCGTTATCGCGGTGGCGCTGCGCGCAATCTCGGAGCCGCGAGAATCAGCGCGACCGAGACACGCGCGCGTCGAGATCTCTCTCCTCGGACGGCGCTGGGTAAGCACGTGTTTCCTTCTTGTCCGACGTCCCCTTCGAGAATCGCCGGACTGTAGCCTGCCTGGGTGCCTCGGCGGGCGTTTTTACCTTTGTGTTAGCTCCGGTTCCGTACATTAAGCCAAAGAGCGGTGCCTAGTGCTCGTGCGTTGTCGTACTACGCGGAGCCGCACTTGCCGGAGGCCCACGGGTACGGTTACTTGCCCTAGCTCTCGCTACCAGGCCAGTGGTCATCGCGAGAGTGCGCAGCATAGCCTCCCAGGACTTTTTCCCGAGCGGTGGGTCAAAGCTCGCCATTGCCAGCTGCGACGTGCTCGCAGTTCCCCATGATGTACCGTCCGCGCGGGAAGCCCTTTGCTTCCCCGTGACCCGGGAGTGGACGTTGCGCTGTGTGTTGGGGGGCCGCCAAAGGCAAATAAAGTGTTTGTGTGTTTGTTGTTAGATCGAACACTGTTTTGCCGCGCGGCGCTCAACGCCTTTGCTAGCTGAGCGCGCGCGGAGCGGTGCGCTACACGTGAGCAGGCGACGGTGGACGGGGCAGTGTGGCTTGCTAAGCCATGAACCCGCGGTGGTCTTTGACTCCGGTGAGTATCGAGGCTACCACAAGCTTAAACCGCGCCGCTGTTAAAAAATCCGGCAGATCTCAAGCATTGTGGGTATCGGTTTCATGCGAAGCAGTCATCGGGGAGCAGCCTTTGCTGGGTTTTTTTGCTTTGAGCCAAGCGTTACGAGATGTATCGATGTCTTTGTGTAAATTTAGTTGAGGATATGTAGATGCGGTCACTGACCAAGTCAAGGTGAAGAACACAGAGACCTTCCGGTACCCATACGGGTTCCTTGTTCACACACTGACCAAGTCAAGTTGAAGAACACAAAGACGTTCCGGTACCCATACGGGTTCCCTGTTCACACACAGTGTGAACAAGGAACCCGTATGGGTACCAGAACGTCTCTGTGTTCTTCACCTTGACTTCGTCAGTGACCGCATCTACATCCTCATCATGATACCTGACCAGACGAACTTTCGTCGAACTCTTGACTACGTAAATTTAGTTGCTTTGCGCATATCATGGACTCACCAGACACGCCGAGTAGGTGGTGTGTAAAGGGTAGCTCGTGGCCTGGCGTAACGTTGGCACTCATGTCAGTGCAGAGGCGTCAGTTTTATCACAAGGAAGCGCACACTACGGTATGGTGATGCTCATATCAGAAGTAACTGTCGTATTCGGATTCGCTACTAAAGCTTACGCAGTCATACATTGATATAAACGCTGAGAGCCAACACTGCAATGGCAGTTGGCGTTGTCCCGACATGGCGCTTGCACTCTAAGGCAAAAGAGTGTTAAAAGGGTGTGTGGTTCGTCACTTTGGGAACTAATGGGGCTGCCGCAACCATTAATCCCTTTAAGGACTAACGGCATCGCGTCTAACAGTTAGTCCCCACAGATCACCTCAGTGGACTAACATTTAGTCCTCACATTTACACCTTAACGGCCACCCGTTAGTCCCCACAGATCACCTCAACGCACTAACATTTAGTCCTCACATTTACACCTTACCGGGCAACTGTTAGTCCCCACACATCACCTCAATGGACTAACATTTGGTCCTCACATTTACATCTTACCAGGAAACCGTTAATACTCGCAGTTGCACTTCGCCGGACGCTCTGCGAGGCTTAATACTTTTTTCGTGTGCTTCTTTTCCGCGGTGAGCAGCAAATGCCGCGGAAAAGAGCACGCGAAAAAATATTTAATAATGCGTGTGTCACTGCTTTCGCAGACAATGCGACAACGAAAGACAAAATTGATACAGTGAAACGTTCTATTTTTCTCTATACATATAAAGTTTCTGCTTTCTTTCATTGAATTCACTGCAAAATGTCAAATACAGGTCCAGCCACGTTGTCATATTTCGTACAGTCCTTTTTGTGAAGCTGCTCCAACGGAAGCGATAGATGACAGGCATTGCACGCGCCTGGGGACACAGCATTCTGCTCGTTGTGGACAACGGCTGCATCCCGCAAAGCACAAAAATATTGTAAATAGTTAGTCTCACGTGACAGCGAGGGTGAAGACGCACGCACATTGCAAATACGTGCAAAATGAACTAAAACACACGTCTCAAATAATTTCACCCCTGCAAAGTACAAAACTATTGCAAATAATCTGCAACACGTCACAGAGGAGATGAAGAAGCACGCACATGGCAAATACGTGCAAGGTGAAATTAGGACACACGTCTAAAATAGGGCATGTAAATAATTTCACCGTGATGTCACACGTCATGAAAGACGCATTTCAAGCCACATAGCGCAACAGTTCAAGTGTGGCAGCCGCAGCCATCACGCCGAGGCGCCGCCAGCCACCGTGCCCCAACGAGCCGACGAGTATTCGCAATGCCCACGAACTATAAGTGGCGCGCCGTGCTTTTCAAGATGGCGCCAGGAGGAGGGTCAACCTAGAGTCACTGTATATGCTACCTTTAGGTAGCAGAGTTGCGCATAGGTCCGGCTAGCAAGCACAGTTATGCGGTGAAGTCGCACTTCGTTTTTGCAGGCGACACGCCTACCGTGTCGCCGATTAACCTGTCTGGCGTGTCGGAGACCGACGATAAACATTGGCTGTAGATGGCTAGTGTTAATTCAGCGCGCTGCAGCGGCGGCGTCGAGAAATCAACAAATTGGCCCAAGCGGCAGCTTCTCCGCAATGCATGGTTGCTAGCGGCGTTGGAAGACAAATGCGCAACTCTGCTACCTAAAGGTAGCATATACAGTAACTCTAGGTCAACCTAAAGTCCCTGGATATTTTTGGGAAAGTACCGTCTTTCTTTTAACCGAGCTGCCACGCCGAGCACCCTCCTCTCCCGCCTTCCATCTCCCCGCTTGACGGGCCGTCGCCGGGAAACGCGCGCGAACCTCTTTCTTTTAAATGCGAAGCATTTCTTAGCGAACCTTTGGCACTTTGAGCGCTTCTATCTACGTATCTATCTATCTATCTAGCCGCCTACGCCTGGGTGCTCTCATGATGGCCTCCTTAACTTCGTGTAGACCAAAATTGGCATGGGAGGGTAAGAGGATTTCACGAATATTACTGTCGGGTCATAACATGAAAAACGTGAAAATCCTGTCGCGTACGTCGTCAAACCCTTTCCTCCAGGCACCTGTGGCACATACCCGTTTACGACGGGCCGCGGTGTACGGGTATGCGCCACAGGTGATTGACAGTTTATATCTACCCTGGAACGGCGAGAACAGATATTGGTAATTTAAGTGCGAGAGCGTTACGGAAAACCAACACCGGCAGCGTCGACCCGACGAATGGAACTATTAGAAATTACGATCCCAGCAGGAATCGAACCCAAGCATTCTGCGTGGCAATCAGGTATTCTACCACAGTGCCACGCCAGTTTTACAAACTGGTTTGGAAAAACAGCCTATGCAGGCGTGATGTTGGTGCAACGTCAACTGCGGTTGTGGTGCTGGCTATCTGGTTTTACAAGAAAGCAATAAACACTAGATGTGTACTTCTACGATGCAGGCGTCATATCAGATTAACGTCTGTGGTTCCAATGTTGGCTCCGCTTTTACAGCAGCCTAATAAACATGACATTTTTATTCCTATGATTCAGCAAGCTATATTGAAGCATTGCAACGACCCTGGAGGAATACATTAACGAAAGTTACGTAGGATATTCATTTGATTGCACCGTAAAGTGCACTTAGTTTCGATAATATTGACGTATGCACTCTAACTTGAGGGCATACGTTACGTCGCACCATAAGTTACCCTTTGAACGCCAGTGTTGTCGACGTGCCTGATAAGCCCACCATGCGCACACAGCTACACCATGTCATGTAAATCATGCTGCGCATGACATGCGCATAATGATTTGCATGTTAGGACCTGTCATTATATTCGTCATGAACTCTTGTCACGCCGTATCAATTTTGGTATATATGAAATTAACGGAACGGCCCCCAAGAGCCCGAAGGCCGTGGAATGTAAATCATGCTGTTCATGACATGCGTGTCATGATTTTCATGATATGACCTGTCATTTACGTTCGTAATAAGGCCATGTTATGACACACCAATTTTGATTAACGAAACGGCCAGGAGAGCACAAAGTCGTAGGCCATGGAGGAAGGAAAAACTAAGGAGAGGCCCTATCGTATCCCAATGCATTGAGAAAAGTGTGGCGGAAGTGACGTCAGATTTATGGGGCAAACAAACCGGTATGGGGCAAACAAAACAGCAGACGCCCCGCGGCGTGCTCTCCGCGGTGGTTAGCTTCCGCGCAGATTTGTAGTCCCGGCGTAAACTTAGCGCGTATTGTGCGGTTCGCACGTAGTAAAACGTTGCAAGCAGACGTTTACCAGGCTGTTCGTGCGTGACAGGCCCGAGCACTGCGTGCTGAAATTCTTCGTGGAGCGTTTTCGTGCACCAGTACAGAAAGTACCGGTACGTGCCGTAATCAAAAACATTCAGCCCCTACATCACCGTATGCGAACTCACCTAGCAGTGACTTACGCGTTATGCTGGGCGTTAGATCTTTCTTTTCCTTTCTCGTAGCCCGATTTCCCGATCTATTGCCCGATTAGCGGTTCTTTGCTATTGTATGTGGAATGAGCGCAGTGGCTATTCGGCGCAACGCCAACCTATAGTTGACGTAACTTCACGTCGAAAAGAGGACCCCGTTGTGTTGTATAGGCGATCGTGCACGTTAAGTTTGTAATTCCAGTGCGCACACAACACAAGCACGCAGCGAGCGCACACCGCACAATACATACATCACGTAGTCTGATAATAACAACAAAAGTTTATTGCCCTTTCGTTGAACGACACGGCCTCTGAAACGTACGATGCCTTCAGCGCATGTTATGTACGGCGCGTCAGACGCCAAAAACAAAAGTTCACATGAGTTCTGAGTTGACAGAATGAGTAATAAGCAACATAGCGCACATCCGTGAGCTTCGCACGCAAATACCGTGCCTTAGTGATCAGCAATGAAGCGAACGTATACGTACACATGAAAAGTGACACCCGGTACTGTCCGCAGTGCACGCGATTTGCACCGGGTATACGCAACAGCTGGGCATTGCGTAGCTTTCCTAAAGAACACACACAAAGAGCAGCATGCGTGAATCGACTACACCGCTTGCACGGCGAAAAACAAGCTAACAAAAAAAAGGCTGCAAAGTTTCACGATGCGCGCATGCGCTTGCAAACGTCGCAACGGAAATCGCGAAATGTTTCGCTGCGCCTTCGCTAGGAGGCGATGCGGGTGTTTGCGATGTGGGGGCTTCACGAATGTGACGTCAGGGTCTCTCCTTAGTATTCCTTCCTCCATGTCGTAGGCGGCTAGATAGATGGATACGCTCAAAGTCGCAGAAGTTCGCTAAGAAATGCTTCGCATTTAGAAGATATTGATTCACATTTGTAATTATTCTTCACATTGAGATACTTCTGATCACATGTTTCGCGTTGCCTCTTGTGATTCAAGACAGCTGTGTTTAAAGTGTGGGCGATGCCCAGTGACTTTTGTGGGATGTGATCGCACTCTACAAAGGACTGCAAAGGACTCTACAAAGGACTGTGAGTTCAGTCTTTAATAGAGATGCACAAAGTTCCGTCGCAGACGAGATAAACTATTCCTGCGCATGCCCTATCGGGCCTCTTTCGTTTCATCAGGAGGGCGTGTTTGAACAACTGTTGAACTTAGATCCAAAGAAGGCCTGTGGCCCCACGGAATACCAACGGTATTTTTAAAGCGATACGCCGAGTGGGTGTCTTTCTATCTGGTAATTATTTTTGAACAATCTTTACGTAACCATTCCGTTCCACAAGATTGGCGTTGCGCTGCTGTTATACCCGTGTTTAAAAGTGGAAATCGTATACATCCAAACAACTATCGCCCTGTATCCTTAACCTCTGTATGCTGCAAGATCATGGAGCACGCAATCGCTAAACACATTATTCATTTTCTGGAAAGAAATAAGCTGCTTTGCGCCACTCAGCATGGCTTCAGAAGGGGCCTATCCACGGTTACACAACTTATCGAAACGGTTCACGACTTTTCGCGGGCTTTGGATGAACACCAACAAACTGATGTAATTTGCATCGATTTTAAAAAAGCGTTTGACAAAGTTTCACATGGTAAGCTGCTTTATAAGCTGCGTCAAATTGGTATCAGTAATGATGTTTTAAAATGGATTGAAGCTTATCTAACAGGGCGGAGGCAAGTAGTGCGTGTTAATAATTCTGTGTCAAGCTTTTTGGATGTACTTTCCGGGGTACCACAGGGCTCGGTGCTAGGCCCTTTATTGTTTTTGGTGTATATCAATGATGTAGCCACAGTTGTTCAGCCGCCAGTGGTCTTGACACTGTTTGCAGATGACTGCTTAATTTATGCTCCAGTTATCTGTGAAAACGATCAGGAAAAAATAACCAGTGTCTTGAAGATCTCCATACCTGGTGTGAAAAATGGGATATGGAAATTAACTACGCCAAAACCACTTTTGCGCATATTACCCGAAAGAAAAACGTTCTTGATTTCCAGTATCGTATGGGAAGTGCAATTTTGACAAATGTTTCTAGTTTTCGATATCTAGGCGTTGTGATATCAAATGACCTAAACTGGCGCAGCAACGTTGAAAATGTGTGTTCTTCCTCGTACAAAAAGCTGTGTTTTCTTCGAGTAAAACTACGAAACGCAACCAAAGACGTCAAACTGATGGCATATAAAACTTTTATTCGGCCTGTTTTGGAGTATGCTGCCGTAGTTTGGAGTCCCCACCAAAAAGGCCTAATAAATGAGCTGGAAAGATTCCAAAGGCTTGCAGCCAGGTTCATATGTTCAAGATACAAAAAAACAGACTCAGTTACCGAGATGCTAAACTCATGTAAATTGGAACTGCTTGAGATTAGGCGAAAAAGGAACAGAATAAAATTATTAATTCTGATTCTCCAGGGTCAATTAAATATCGATAAAAGTATGTACATACGGGAACCTGGTAGAATTAGCAGAAGAATAAACCATGGTGCAGCCATTAGAACATATGTCACCCGCACAAACGTCTTTCGGTATTCGTTTTTCCCCAATGTTATCGAAAACTGGAATGCGCTACCTGCACATATTGCTGAGTGCACGGATGCAAGGGCTTTTGAACATTTGCTTGACAACTATGTTACCTAAAAATCGTTGGATGGTGTGTTGATGTTTTGCTTTCTTTTTCTTTTTGTCATGCCAATGTTGATGATTTCTTTTGTTATTGTTGACAGTTGACATTACTTGAGTGTTTTTATATACCAATTATTACTTTTATGTACTCCCTCCCTGTAATGACCCACAAATGTGGGTTAACAGCATGCTCAAATAAAAAAAATCCGGCAGATCCCACGTACCGTGGGAGTCGATGTTATGTGAAGCATGCGGCGGGTAGGTGACTGTGGCGTAACTTTTTTTTTTTTACTGAGCGACACGTTACAAATGACGCTGAAGATTTGTATAAATTTTAAACGCACACATATATATGTTGAAGAGCCGCATATGTGGTAAATAACCAGTTGTTTACGGTTGGGTAACGCTGCCAATGGCAACGTGCATATCGCCAACACCAGAAGCGGTAAGCTGATATGTAGTGCTCATACGTGTCCCGAGAACGCAGGCACGTTTCACGAACCCGTGTACATGTGTGCAAGAAGTTCTTCATAGTTCTTGAACGAGGGCATCATCACCGTGATCAGTGAGCACCAGCAGCTGGTCATGCCTTGTTATAGGATCCGGTCGTGATCGTGGTGACGAGGGGTCCATGTGTAGTGAAGTATGTGGTATAGTAAAGCTGGTGGGAATTCGTGGATGCCTTGGTCATTTCGTCGACAAATTGTCTGTCGACCGAGCCCGCGACATGTCGGAACATGAAGCCACCTTTCGCGTTGGTTAGGTATAGGCCGTCGAGGCTGGTAGGCCAGGATAGTGCTACGTAGACCAACATCAGTGGATGGTGTTTGTCGTATTCGTAGACTGCCTGGGCGTATGTGGCCTACGTAGCGTAGTCTACAAAGCGGCTGTCAATCAATCTGGCATCATCCTCGGTCAGCATGAGGCCATCGCCCAGCCTCGTAAGAAATGAAGAGGACACTGCGTCGTTCTGGTGGACGAAGTGCGCTTTACGTTGCGGTGATGTCGATATCATATGTAACTTTCGTTAATGTATTCCTCCAGGGTCGAGCAATGCTTCAATATAGCTTGCTGAATCATAGGAATACTAACGTAATGTTTATCAGACTGCTATAAAAGTGAAGCCAAGACTGGAACTACAGACGTTAATCTGATATGACGCCTGTATCGTAGAAGTACACATCGTAGGAGCATCATGTAGTGTTTATTTCTTTCTTGTAAAATTAGATAGCCAGCACCACAACCACAATTGACGTTGCACCGATATTACGCCTGCGTAGGCTGTTTTTCCAAACCAGTTTATAGACCTGGCGTGGCGCAGTGGTAGAATACCTGATTGCCACGCAGAATGCTTGGGTTCGATTTCTGCTGGCATACTAATTTTCATTCTCTCCATTCGGTAAGTCAACGCTGCCGATGTTGGTTTTTCTTAACGCTCTCGCATCTAAGTTTTCAATGTCTGTTCTCGCTGTTCCAGGGTAGACATAAACTGTCAATCACCTGTGGCGCATACCCGTACACCGCGGCCCGTGGTAAACGAGTATGTGCCGCAGGTGTCTAGTGGAAAGGGTTTGACGACGTACGCGACAGGATTTTAACGTTATTCATGTCATGACCAGGCAATCATATTCGTCAAATCATCTTACCCTCCCATGCAAATTTTGGTCTACACCAAGTTAAGGAGGCGATCATGATAGCACCCAGACGTAGGCGGCTAGATAGATAGATAGATAGATACGTAGATAGATACGTAGATAGAAACGCTCAAAGTGCCAGAGGTTCGCTAAGAAATGCTTCGCATTTAATAAATAAATAAATAAATAAATAAATAAATAAATAAATAAATAAATAAATAACTCTTCGGCAAAGTGCGAACGATTCTTTTGTGGTGTGGTGTCTTGTGTGTGAACATTGTTGTCTTCACGTGGACATTATGCATGACGTGCAGGGCTGGGCAGAGATACTCACAAAAGTATTCCGGAATACAGATATCGAAATACATGAACTGGAAGCCTAAAATACAGATACTGAGATACATTTGCCTTTAACGTAACGGGATATTTCGGAGATACTTTTGCAATAAGACGAAAAAAGTATTCCGGAATACAGTTACAGTGATACAGATACTGGAATACTTTTTTTATTTGAAGGATGCTCATACTACGCAAACACACTTATTAGTGCAGCATAATGTTCTAATTAAAGTTACAGCGCATCGAAACGTTCAGTTCATTTATTTATTTATTACAGTACCCTCAGCGCCATTAAGACATTGCAGGGGAGGGGGTGGACAAAGTACATAATTAGTAATAACGACATAATTACAAGTATTAATTGCAATAAAAATACACTATTTCACAGTAACAGTAACAAGGATTGGACACCGAAATCGACATATTTGGCGAACAAACTAAGCTATGCTAGAAATAGCACACTTTAAGCAAATCACTTGAATCACTAATGAACACCAGTGAATTGAGAAAAAGCACACATTTATTTTGAAGATCTGCTTTGCTGAGAAGGTTGCTGTGTAGGCTTCTCAAATAGGCTGTCTTCTAACAGCGTCGGTTCAGCCTCAGCACAAGACGCCGGAAAGAAAAAAAGTCTGCCTACCGCTGAAGGCGAGCACAAATTCGTGTTATAGTGAATAAATATCGCCTTCATAGCCGGATTGCCCTGCAGCGTGGCGGTATCTCTTCTCGGGTGATCTAGATACCGAAACGCTTCCGCCCTCACTTGGGTTGTTCTGACTGTTCAAAATCCGAAGTCTGTCCCCATCTTCGGAATCCTAAGCCGTCTGACCCTGTCGGCTTCAATGAAGCTGTCACCACCACCCACGCTACCAGCACCCATTTCAGAAAGCCGCAACAGGCGAAGTCGGCTCCGGCGGTGGGGGAGCCTGCTACCACAAAGACCGTTTCACGCATGTAATCAATTAGGAACGCACCCTGACATTGCAGAGGTAGCTGAAAGCGCGTCAAAGATAGCCATCTTCTAGTCACTTCCGCCGCGACTACGGGAACTGCTTTTGGAAGTGCCGCCGCTTTGAGAACTGAACACACGCGAAGCATTGCAAAGCCTGTTCCAAGGCGGTATCCGCGCGGGGGGTCGCGAAGTAATGGCTTGCCACCCGAAAAAAATTAGGCGTGCTGCACTGACCTTGAGAGACAGCGAATTTCGTCGGCAGAGGCCGACAACACTGCCCCCGCGATTCTGCCGTCTGCGGCGTCGCGCGCTTTACCACATGGACCATTCTGTGCTTGAGGGGAAACCATCGCCGCCCTATCTGTCGGTGACTGGCGGCGCGCCTTTGCTTGTATTGGCACAAAAAAGAAGAAAAAAACGCCATTCCCCCATTGGAAACACGCCTCAACTCATTTCCGACACAAAAGAAAAGAATGTAACGAGATACCCGTGTCCTGCATAGTATCGCGATACAGGCGATACGTCGTAAATGTATTTCACTACTGAGATACAAATACATTTTTCAAATGTATCTCGATACAGAAATACAGATACTCAAAAGTATCTCTGAAATACTATCGCGATACTCTTGTATCGCGATACTGCCCAGCCCTGATGACGTGTGAACATTCCTTTTAAAAAGACATTGCCGTGAGTGAGTGTACTTTTATTTACAGGCTCGTGACGCTAATTAATAAGTAAGGGAAGAGGAGTAGCCGGAGCCATGTATAGGCACCAACCTCTCAAACGCATTCAATAAAAAAAATGCGATAGCAACAAATTGTAATGTTATATGAAGTAAGGCTAGCAGATAAGTCTTTTGGATCCGACCTCGCGTAACAGAAAGGTACTTAAGGCTGCTCCAGGGCGAGAAGCAGTTTTCATGCAGTCTCTACCCGTTGAAAGCACAGCGCGTAGAAGGGTATACGAGCCGTTTGCTGATGCCTGCCGAGCAGGGGCGTAGCCAGAAATTTTTTTCGGGGGGGGGTTCAACCATACTTTATGTATGTTCGTGCGTGCGTTTGTATGTGTGCGCGCCTATATACGCAAGCAAAACAGAAAAATTTCGGGGGGGGTTGAACCCCCCAACCCCCCCCCCCCCTTGGCTATGCCCCTGCTGCCGAGATAGCCCGTGCGCCAGCGATCGCTGTATTGTTTTCCCTATATCTACGTAAATACGTGAGACTCTGAGAACACAGTAAAGAGAATCGCGTGTCGTGCATGCGGTTTTACGCGTTACCGCACGCTTTCAGATCATTCCTTTGCGCACCAGACTTACATAACCTATAACTAATGGCACGTAAGCTGGAAATCGTGCGTAGTCACTCGTTACTGGACGCTGTGTCAAGACGCTTTCTTGGTGGCTATGTATACTCGTGCGCATGGTGACAACTGCGGTTGCGCGATTGTGGCAGGGATGGTTGCATAAAATCAGTTTCACCACAAGGGCCACCTTGTGGTGAAACTCTGCTCAAGCGACCCCCCCCCCTTGCTGCTCAAGCGACACCCCCCCCTTCCCCGGCGTCCCTTTAGGCTCCTTCAAGACGGGCGGGGCGTTTCCTCTCTGCTTGAGTAGCAATTGACGGCAGGCTTCGCACACGGGGTGATGTTATCGCAAGCGCCCTCCGTGCGTCGGAGATGGGGCAGCTCGTTTCATCACCGCGCCCTCGCTCGCGCGCTTTTTTCCGCGGGTAGAACATACGATGCCTGGGGGGATGTTGTCTATTTTAACTATATACGGAACATGACGGCGACGGCAAAAACGCGTCGAGAGTGTCCATGTAATTGCTACCGCAATGATATAACTTTTAGTGCGCGCTGGTTGGCTCGTTAAGGTAAGCAGTTGTTTCCATCATTGGACACTCGAGTAAAGCCGCTACTGGGCGCCACGATTAGTCATGGCACCTCACTGGAATCGTTCACAGTGGCAGAAAGGTTGAACCGCTGCTACCCCCATTATCATCTTAGTGTGAAACATAATAGGAGAGCCACTCCATGTGGGTATGTAGCGGCCACGTGCTCCAACACATGCTCTAAAATGTGCCACAGCGGCCTGCTAATAAAATATACGTGAATACATACATAAATAGATACATAAAATAAAGTAATAGTAGCTGTTCTAGCTCGCCGTAAAGCGTGCGACACCGTGCCCGAAAACTGTCATCATCATCATGAAAGGGTATGTGCCACAGAATTTGGGCAGATACGGAATGAAATATATAAAGAATGAGAAAGAGAAAAATTCTTGCCGAAAAAAAATTCTTCACTATAGGCGGGATTTAAACACGTACCCATCGATCCGAAGGCGAGCGTCCTAACCACTCGGCTATCCAGGCAATTTCTTTTTCTTTCATGGTATTTGAAATCATCACAAATGTTATGACGTAACGTCACTGTTTCATGGCTGTTTTCATCGCTGTACGGTTTCTCAACGTTCGGTTTTCCGTAGAATACTTATACACAGTATAAATCACGCAGGAGACTATAACGATTTCTTATCCATGCTTTTTCCACCTCCACTTTCATTATATTCCCGGCTTCCAAAACACAGTGTACTAAAACGAGTTCGGAAAATGTATGTTTCTCCTGATAAAAAAACCTTATTTTATAAACTCCATACTGATACCTGCCGGTAAAGTTATGGTTCCAAAGGAAAGGGATTCTTGTTTCTTCAATTAATTGTCGGCTATTCACGCACCCTAGCATAGCGTAGCATAGCCTTGTATAGTATAGTGTAGCAGGGGGTTGGGAAAGGGAAGTAAGTGTGAGGAGGTGAGATGTGATGGTGAAGGGGAGAGAAAGGAGGAGGGGAAAGAAACAGAGAGACGGAAAGAAAGATATAAAGGAAGAAAAAGAGAAAAATTCTTGCCGAATAAAAGTTGAACCAAGCATCGCGTCGTCTAGCGACCAGATAGCGCACCACCTGGCCAAGCCACGCATGCGCAGTAGCTAAGCCACGCCCACCGACGGAGACATCACACGCAACCTCGGCTCGATAGTCCGTAGCCTATAGGGCGTATTCCCGAAAAGGAAGCCACGCATCTCGAAGTTAGACGTGTCGGTCGACGGGGAGTACTAGCGGCGACGGGCCCGTGCTTTGCTGTGTCAAGCTTTGCACGACTGAGTGTAAACTGCTTGCAATTTTTTGTATTGCGTGGACACCCGTAGTACGCAGAAAAAGAGCAATGCTTGATACGAAGTTCGAAACTGCCTCATTGGGCGTTTTGCAAACCGATGCAACTTCCTCACCGGAATATTTTGCCCACCTTCGTTGCTGTAGGAGTTGATGAGTATTGCCAAATTAAGCAGTTAAGCAGAACACAAAATTAGTTCAACTTACTCCATACAATAGTCAGCAACACGCGTTTGGTCGCGTCGTCAGAAAATGTGCCGGCATAGCTGTAAACTCTCCCTAGAGTTAGCTGGGGCACCGTGCGTACCTTTCCACACCGTCAAGCGTTTTTTACACCATTTCCGAGGCTCGCTTACCGCTCTTGTTTCTACGATTAGACGGACACCCGAAAGTACTTCACTTACGCCCTCTAATGCGCGCATACAAAGAATCAGCAGCACGTCCCGGGAAGAGGCTGCCCGCAATCACCGCGCGCAATATCTCACATCAGCAAGGGCCGGCTTCGCTACGGTGGCCCTCTCGAGAACAGAGTCGGAAATAATGATCCTGCTGGGAAATAACGCAGCAAGTTTCTTATCACGTAATCCTCGTGGCGTCCGAAGTTTGGCCACACTAATACTGTGCAGCAGTGCGGAAACAACATGAGCTAGTGGAATGTTCTCTGTCGCGCAACGATAACAAGCAGTCCCGAGTTTTAACAGTGCCCGGACTTACTTCTTCTTACACTTTTGTGCACATTACCGTTAATCAAGTTTTGTCGAGCCAAGCATATATGAACGTCGTCTGCTTGCTCTCAGATGGCGTGGCCGCGCATACACAATGCCCTGTAATACTCTTGTGCTCACGCCCAACGTGATGCTACAACACTGCTGCTGCAGAGTCGTGTTGCAGCACACCAATAGGCAATATCACTTACAACTTGGGTTTAATCGCATTCTATGCTTACATGCACAAACACCAATCAGTGTGCAACTTAACGCACTTCGAAGCGTCGTCCGCTTGTTTTACTTGTGCAAAGCGGTGGCTTCCTGATTAGCTGTCGGAAGCTCTCACTTTACTAACACTGAACACTATTGTGCGAACAGCAGATTGCGCTTCAGCAGCCATGTCTTTTTCGGATCTTTTTTCGGATGCATCCCTTTCGGTTTCGAGGAAACAAAGCTCCTGTGGCACCTGGATCGTCTGCTTCAGCACAAAAAAAAAAGAACAAAGGGTACATATATCATCCGCAAAAGGCCAAGAAACACGCCGCTGTAATTACGGCCGTCATCGATAAATATGCTGGAAGAACACATGTTTTTACTGCCCTGTGCAATATTGGTGCATGATTATGCAGCCGTGTCCCTGTGTTAGAACATGCTCTTAGTGCTTCTGAATGGTATATTTCATGTTCCCAAATTTTGTTTTCTGAGTGTTCGCCAGTATAAGGACGCATCATAAACGTTGCATTTCGTAAAGCATTTAATCTTAAGTACGGTAGCTAATTGGGCGAGTCGGTTCATCTGCAACTTTAGGCACAACGCGAACCTACACACTAGAAGAAGAAACGACGAAGCACGAGCGCTGTGTTTCTTCTTCTTGTGTCCATGTTATTTCCGTAGCGCTGTGTGTAAAGCTGCATTTCATCTTAGCAGAGTCTCATCTTAGTCATCTAGAGTAAAATAGAAAAGAACATACTTGTAGACACACACGTATAAAGAAGTAACACTCTCTACAGAAATGGTTCATTAATACAGCGTTCCGGTCTTTTTCGTTTTTCTTTAGCCTTGAAGAACTGTGTGTCAGTTGCAAACATGTGGAAGTAGATATAGCGATGGCGAAATCTGATCCATCGCGACCTTACTGAGTGCTCACACTATTTTCCTCCATTCGCGAAAGCGGGGAGCAAGTTAGCAAGGACAGGAACGCCGAATATATGGCTTCAGGCGAGAGACATGAGCGATCTCGGTCCGTAGCCGCGCTGACAAGAGCGACGTGATAGTTCACGGCAGATGTCCTTTCCAGCACGGTGTATATAAAATCACTGGAAAATTTTCAGAGTATCGCATCTGTTTTCCGCGCGCCGCCGCCGACGCGATTGGCTTGCTCGCGTCACGTGACCTCTCACCGCCATACCCCTCCCAAGCGCTGTGGGTGCAGGCGCGTTGAACGCAGAGCGTGGCCGGACATTTAGCAGTACCACGGCCCCTAGAAGTACTTCATCGCTTTTTTAAACGCGTCATGCAGATGCCAGAGGGTACCTCACCAGCAACCGAACGTAATCTGGGAATCTCGTTTATTCTTTCATTCAGTGTGGGAAAAATTAACGTCAAAGAGCGCCGCTCTACGTGGCTGCATAGTTGGCCGGAACGAACGCACTCCACTCGAAGAACACTCCTTTCTGCAGTGAACTACACAAACTTTGCTGGAAAAGCTCTCATGCGACAGGATAGTTCACCTTTTCGGTTTGCTATGTTCGGCGATATTGAAAACTACATAGCACATACCTTTCAATTTGCTCAGCTCTTCGTATCCCGATCTGTTAAACAGATTGTATATGCATTTCGATTTGTAAGCGTGTCACGCACGATAGCAAAATCGAATATTTATTAAAATAATAGCTGTTTACTGGTATACCTTGAAAACAATTATGGCATGATCATTTGCTGTTGCGCAAATCAGAAGCGCAGGACTCTGCTAATGAAGTTGGTATATGGCAATGTTATTAAGCGTACTTTTTTATTTTTTTTATTGGAAAAAAAAAGTTGCTAGTGCTGCATTGCGCCAAGCATACCCTTACAATACTGTTTAGTGGGTAAGAAGTGGTCACGGCAAAAAAAAAAAGAAAGAAAAATTGGTGGACCCGGCACATTGAGGGATGAGGGAATCGATTTCATGCGAGCCTTAAGTCTATATACATATTGTGTTGCAGTAACATGCACTTTAAAAATTTTCGGGATGTGCTGTTTCTGAACAAAAGAACATAAAGCACTGTGCCGAGGAAGTTTTAATAAAAGTGCATTATGAAAAAAAGAAGTTGAAGTTAAAAGCAGTGCAGAAACCGAACCCCAGCTGTTTACGCGCTGGCAACGTCAAAAAAGAAAAACTGTTTGTCGGAACACAGCAAAACGTTTGCAAATGCACTGCGACGTTGGGAATATTAAGGAGACAAAAAATAGAAAATAAACAATTAATTAGTGATGTCAGTCATTTTTGATGGCATGTTTTCTGTCTGTTAGGAAATGACAACGTATTCGCAAAATAAGATGCGCCTTACCTACCGCATGCCGATTCGCCCGGGCGTTCGGCTGCTGGCGTTCCCAACCGAGACATAATACATCACGCATAACTTCCAATTACCGTACACACACCACTTCTCTTACACATAACACCCAGTTGAACAGCAAGCAAGGTGCGCAAGCAACGTATGCGTCAGCGATCAGTCGAAGGACGCGATGTTCAATGTTCTCGATGTTGTTCGATAATGTTCTCGAGTGCGCTATGAAGTGAACTTGAACACCGACTGCAAAGCTAGCGCAAACAGTCAAGATTCACCAAGTGTCGAAGTAAATGGCATCTGGCACGAAGTATCTGCGCTAATGCAACTATGTTTACAGCTCCGGGCCTAACGAATACACCCGGCCGTGACACGAAAAGAGACTGATGAAGCCATAAGAGAGTTCGCGAGCACATGGCAACATTCGCCGCACGTTTCATAATTTACACCGCTTACCGCGCAGTTGATTAATAACTGTCGATGACTCGAAATCACTTCTAATATCCTCTTGAAAACACACACACACACATACTGCAGTTCCGCCGAGCGTAACACGGCATGGAGGCGTAAAGATCGATCACATCTCAACACACGGTAGCAACGCGCCGGACGCTCTGGAAGGGAAATGGTCGCCGCTGCGCAACGTTGCCTGCGTGCAGCCTACCTTTGCGGTACTCTGAAATTTTCCACTGACTCTAGGTGTATAGGGAACCAAAGCCCAAGTTTGCGGTGCGAGGACAGCGCCGCGCTGCGGCTCTGGAGAGAAGCTCTGGTGCAACTGGGTGCATGCGCGGCCGGCTCAGCCTCTTTGTCGGCAGCGAAACACGCGCGCGCGCGCGTTCTCAGTCGGTGCGGGGAACTGGGGCGCCGTGCCGACAGCTTGGCACGCTGAACCGAGAGGCTTGCAGCAAGGTAAATGTAAATGGTAGCGAAGCTTCCATGGAAGCCCATACGTCCAGAAAATGGCGGCTCATCGGCTGCTCATGGGGCTTAGCGCCATCTGTGTGAGGAGGGAACACTTCCGGCGGAACAAAAAATAAAGCCGATGTGATATGCAATATCCGGTAAAAAAGTGACGTCATTTTGTTGTCACTAGCGCGAAATTTGACCTCGAAATATTTTTCTTAGGCCCCTGATCGCTAAGGACTCGCGCTACGGCGAGCCGGCAACCCTTTGGCGAGTGCACTTGAAGCCAACGCTAGCTAAACTAATATCGACCCGTGATTAAACAGCCGTCTTTAAGTGTACCGCCGTTCAATTCGCCTTGGTTTTACTAGGAAACTTTAGCATTGGAGCTTTTATTCTGCGTTCGTGTCATCTTCCATAGGGTGAATAAAGTAGGCAGCAGGGCGTACCTCTCATGTTTGGAACGTTGCTGATTTGCTTCGCACATGCGCAGGGGACTTAAAGAGCGCATTGCATCTGTGCTTCAGTTCTAATGAGAATAAATGACGCCTGGTCACGCCAAAATAATGATATTTCAGTTTTATTCAATGGTCACAATAACGCAATTTTATCACACCCTACACAATGCCCAACAAATGGCGTAATAAGTACAAAAAGTGCGTACACTGTGTGCACTATGTTTTGCCTTATGTTCCGATAAATTAACCTTACGTGTAACGTATCAAGACATGCGAATTGTAGCGCGACAGATAACTTAGCGATCTGCTCACCGATAGCAGGAAATAAGTAGGCACTGCGTGTTCACGAAGGAAATCGGGCAGCAGGAATACTGATCCATGAAAATCCTGCAAACACACTACTCCGAACCGTTGCCCCCGTGTCTTATCTAGAAGAGAGGGCTCGCCAGGCATACGCGTGTTGCTATTGCATCATTGGAACACCACACCGTTTCCGCGAGTACCGAGGAAAGCGTTCGGCGTGAAATGTTAGCCGCGTCGTGCCGTTGCCCGTTGAACACCGCAGCCAACACGTTCACCAACGATGAAACGCACCTCGCAACTTTGCGAACACCAAAATCAAATTCTCACCACAATAATTCACAGCACGCATGCAAGTGCGAAACACCAGAACACGTGAGGGGGCGTGTCGTTGCAGACGAACTTACGAACGCGCCTTTCGATGCACCGCAAGGGCTGCACTAAATAACAATGACGTGCGCCTCTCTTTAGGGGGCGCCAAGAAAAAGGTTTTTCGTAATAATTAAACACTATCGTACATTCTTGGCACATTGCATTTACACAATGTTGTTCAGAAAATAAATGTAATTTGTAAAACATAAAGATTGCTTCGCCCTTGAATAAAACTTCGTTTTTCGGTATTAGTGCTTGTTCCCTCCAAACATAGTCGCGCTTCAATCGCAGCACCCATAATCCCCCTTGCTGGTGTCCTTGGCAATAGGTTCTGAACCGCTTTTCGCCCGAAGCTTCGCGACCTATTTGAATCGACTTTGCATGTCGCACGAGAAATAAAGGCGGCAAGCGTGGATAGCTGACAGCGCTGTCTCGTCTTCTACTTTGGCTCTCTGAGTTCATCGCTTTCATTTGTTTCGGCTACATAAATCAGTACGTAACTAGGCGCATGCACGCAGTGACTACAGTAATGATTACTCACTGTCTTCTAGCATTGTGAAAGTCCAGTTACGGTTGTAGGTGAAACAACATTGTGTTTTGATTCCCCGTGTTCGCGAGACCTACCCGTCGCTGTTGAACGTTCACAATCGAGTTATACCAAGCGTTGCGCAGTTGGTTGAATTGAATTGAACTCGGCACATTGTCAGAAGTTCGGCGCCTGCAATTCACGCGTCGGGAAGGCTGCTTTATCACGCCGGAACGGACGTATGTGCATTTTCAGCTAGTTTTGACATCGTTCTGCAGGTTTGCTTTGTTTTTGTCACTTCATTTGGGTGATATTTAAGCCGCTAAATATAACTGGCACTTAATACATGCTTTGCAATTACAACCTTGAAGTAACCACCTTCTGACTTTGTGCGATTCTCTAGCCACGTTCGTGCAGCAGGTTTTATACGCCTGTCAAGTCGATATCCTCATAGAAAGAGAGTGCAAGGCTGACGCGAGAGCCGAAAAAACGAGGCGAGCAGTTCATCTTGCTTCACAGTTGTTAAAGCTCAGCTAGCTGCCTCGCGTCTTATTCGGCGGGTGATTCTCCAGCGGCACGGAGGACTTGACTCTAACCTTCTCAGGAAACAGTGCCATGGCCACATAATTCCTTTTTTTGGCACGCCGCAAACGTTTGTTCACGAAAGTGCATGGCTGCTACTGCAAGCATGCCATATCAAAACAATCATATGATTCTTATTCCGCACCGCAGAACATCTATAGCGTGCACGGCTTCATTTCGGAGTGCACGTGGACCATTACGCATCTTTAACATGACAGAATGAGACTTACCTCGAGGTATACGTCCTAACTGTGTGATCGCGACTCGGGAAATGCATTTCGCTTTGAGTCGGGCGTCGTTGTCGTCGATCGTCTGCTCTGCACCGTAAACGTGATTGACGAGCCTTTCTCCTTTTATCAAGTTCGCTTTTTGGAAGTGTCAGTCAAGCTTGAAGATCCTGGTGAAGCCGCACTACAAGCGGTACATTGTGAGACGCCGCAAGTGCACCGCGAGAGCTCTGCACGTGCACGGAAGCAAGCGGCAGCGCATTGGACAGAAGGGAGAACGCGCGTTGCTGGCACCCAGTTTGTATTTTTATGCCAGAGATGGCGCTGCCTGTCAAGAGTAGCAGCGCCACTAAGCGTTGCTTGGGAAGGAAGAAATTTTTCACAGAGCCCAGTGGTGCGATCTTGTACGCATTCCAAATAAACACGGAGGCGTGGCGTTACATCCAGCCGCACGCGAATGGCCCATGTGAACCGCGACAGACGTCACGGCCCTGCATTGACCAATTGCGTGCGGTCACGTGCAGCTGGATGTAATGCCACGCCTCCGTGCTTATTTTGGAACGCGTACAAGATCGCACCACAGTGGTGCGATCTTGTACGCGATCTGGTGTACGAACAGGTGTCCACAGGAGCACTTCGCCGCCAGGACGGAACCAAACAGCTCGACGTTTCGCATCAAAACCAACTTCCCCTTGTCCTGAATGGTAGCAGTGTTGGCGTGGACATATTCACGGTAGCGTGAGACGCGAGCAGCGAAATCTTCTGGAAGGGACGAAGATGGAACAGACGACGTGGACAAAAAGCCGGCAGATCCCACGCATTGTGGGAATCAATGTAATGCGAAGCAGCCAGCAAAGAGCTGCATACATCGTCTTGTATGTCATTGAGGAAAATGCGTGTCATGGTTTTCATGTTAACTCCTATTATTTATGTTCGTCACACAGTAACGTCGCGCAATACCAACTTCGGGGTCGATCAAGCTAGAGAAACGGCCGCCAGCGCCCCATGAGCGTGGCACGTAAGTCATGCTGTACATGACATGCGCGTCATGATTTTCATGTTAACTCGCGTTTTTATGTTCGTCACACAGTCACGTCGCGCAAAACCAATTCCCGGGTAGATCAATCTAGCGAAACGGCCGCCAGCGCGCCATGATCGTGGCACGTAAGTCATGCTGTACATGACATGCGTGTCATGATTTTCATGTTAACTCGTGTTATTTATGTTCGTTACACAGTGACGTCACAAGATACCAATTTTGGTGTTATAAATCTAGCGAAACCGCCGCCAGCGCCCCATGAGCATGGCACGTAAGTCATGCTGTATATGACATGCGTGTCATGATTTTCATGTTAACTCGTGTCATTTATGTTCGTTACACAGTCACGTCGCGCAATACCAATTTCGGGGTAGATCAAGCTAGCGAAATGGCCGCCAGCGCTCCATGAGCGTGGCACGTAAGTCATGCTGTACATGACATGCGTGTCATGACTTTCATGTTAACTCGCGTTATTTATGTTCGTTACACGGTCACGTCACAAGATACCAATTTTGGTGTATATAAATCTAGCGAAACCGCCGCCAGCGCCCCATGAGCGAGGCACGTAAGTCATGTTGTACATGACATGCGTGTCATGATTTTCATGTTAACTCGTGTTATTTATGTTCGTTACACAGTCACGTCGCGCAATACTAATTTCGGGGTAGATCAAGCTAGCGAAGCCGCCGCCAGCGCCCCATGAGCGTGGCACGTAAGTCATGCTGTGCATGACATGCGAGTCATGATTGTCAGGTTAAGTCGTGTTTTTATGTTCGTCACACAGTCACGTCACAAGATACCAATTTTGGTGTATATAAATCTAGCGAAACCGCCGCCAGCGCCCCATGAGCGTGGCACGTAAGTCATGCTGTACATGACATGCGTGTCATGATTTTCATGTTAACTCGTGTTATTTGTGTTCGTTACACAGTCACGTCACGCAATACCAATTTCGGGGTAGGTCAAGCTAGCGAAACCGCCACCAGCGCTCCATGAGCGTGGCACGGAAGTCATGCTGTACATGACATGCGTGTCATGATTTTCATGTTAACTCGAGTTTTTATGTTCGTCATACAGTCACGTCGCGCAATACCAATTTCGGGGTAGATCAAGTTAGCGAGACTGCCGTCAGCGCCCCATGAGTGTGCCACGTAAGTCATGCTGTACATGATATGCGTGTCATGATTTTCATGTTAACTCGTGTTATTTAAGTTCGTCACACAGTGACGTCGCAAGGTACCAATTTTGGTGTATATCAAACTAGCGAAACGGCCGCCAGCGCACCATGAGCGTAGCATGTAAATCATGCTGTACATGATATGCGTGTCATGATTTTCATGTTATGACTTGTCATTTATGTTCGTCATACAGTCATGTTACGCCATACCAATTTTGGTGCACATTGGATGAACCAAGCGAGTAGGAGAGCACAAAGTCGTAGGCGGCTAGATAGATAGATAGATAGATAGACAGATAGATAGATACGCTCAAAGTCGCAGAAGTTCGCTAAGAAATGCTTCGCATTTAAAATCCCCCCCTTTCCTGCCTCCCCAGTCAAGACCTGCCTTCCTCAGTAATATTCGCCTGGAACGCTGGTGTGGCCTGGAACGTTGGTGTGGCTCCTGGAACGTTGGTGTGGAAAAGTGCGACCGAAACGTCACACTTTTCTATGTGCTTGATTTTTTGAACATTTACTGCCGGGTCCTGTGTTAGCACTTCATGATATTGCCGCGTGAGCTATGCAATTGGTCACTGAAGGCGCGCTATCTTTATCATTTGTTGCATCTGTTCTTTTCGTTGCACGCATAGAACTATGCGCGAAGTGTGTCGGATTTTAACAATGTTACTGCTTTCTTTTTGTGTATCACTTGACGTACTGATAAGACACGTCACACATGGTCTACGCCTTGTTTTAAAAGAGCGCGCAGCACCGATGTGCAGTGTTCTTTACGCCTACCAACAGCCGCGCCTGTCGACGTTACCGCTGAGGAATTCGGGCACATGTTCGACCAATAAAGTGGTTGCCTCCCAGACTGTTTTCGGGTTCCTACCGCACTAGTCGCAAGAATACGTGACATCTGGTGGAGGTGCGGACGTCCCATGCCCAAGTAGCGCCGTAGAAGCCGGAGCACCAGCCCCCTTCGTGCGTTTCCAGTCGACGTTGCTACCAGCCAGCGAGCAAGCCGCCGATTGCAAAATTTGCCTCCGGAGTTCGGCCCTTTTGCAATCAAGATGGCAACAAATAAGGCAGAAGCTAGCATCACCGACTCGACCACGACACCGATAATCCTCCAGCAGCCAAGAGAGCCGCCAACGGTCCGTGACTCACCATGGGAAGACGCCCATGAATGGCTAGACAAGTTCGAAAGGGTAGCTAGCCTCAACAAGTGGGACGACGACAGTAAGCTTCGGCACCTCTTTTTTGCGTTGGAGGACTCCGCCAGGGTGTGGTTTGAAAACCGTGAAGCATCGCTATCTTTCTAAAAAGACAGGGCGCATCAAACGCCGACTGACAACCGGAGAGGCGCGCACAACGGCGGAAAAGAAAGAAGGCACGAAAACTTATCTGCGCATGCCCATGCAACAGGCGAACCTATCAATCCGGCACGCGTGGCGGTCTACGTGGAAGATAACTGTTAAACCATTTGATTTCATCTTTATGCAAGTTAATCGGCGGTTGGCTCACGCATGCGCTACCACTATTCTCTATATGCCATGCTTCAATCATCAGGCGCGTTTCTTCATTTCTATGCCTGCACAACACTGCGCATTCATCGACTTTGGGCGTGAACTTAAAATCTCGGCAATGTAAAGATAGATTAGAAGGTGAGCCTCCTGTTAGCGATCTCTTATGTTCCAACAATCTCTGGTTAATGCATCGGCCCCCTACGTAGAAGCGGCCGCAGCTGAAAGGGACCTTATACACCACACTCGTACGGCAATCAGTGAATTTGTTGGTGCGTTTTAGGAAACAAATATCGGTCCGCTTCTTGTCTTTTACTCGCTCATTCTTCTGCACAGCGGCACAAATCTTACCAAGCTTATTGGCAGCCGTGAAAACAACATTAACGCCGTATCTACTTCATACTTTCTTTAGCCTGTGAGATACGCAATGAATGTACGGTATACCTACGACACGTCTCTTCCTATCGCTTTCTGCAACCATGTTCGGACTTAACACAATGGACTTCTTTAAACGTTCAGCGACAGAGGCCACTGCCACGTATACCACGGCCCGTGGTATACGGGTATGTGCCACATGCGTCTGGAGGGAAGGGTTTAACGATGTACGCGACACGATTTTCACGTTATAGTTCGAGGCGGCGATACCCCCTCCCGCATTCCAAGCTTACTAGACCGCAGTCGTCGGTTCTACGGATGCTGCAGGCAGGTTCCTTCCCGTCTCGCAGCACGTTTAGCCACTTTGCTGAAGGCATAAATCCAGGATGTCCTAGCTGTGGGGCGGATAATTGCACACTCGCTCATATGCTCTGGCAGTGCCCGGCGTTACTTAGCGCAAAGTTCAGCACAGAAGAGGACTGGGAGAGGGCTCTTAAAAGCCGCGAGCTCTCAGTCCAGCTGTCAGCAGTCCAGGAAGACTGCGAACGGGCGGAGGGCCACGGACTTCCAGTACCGGCGTGGGCGTGGCCAGCAACTGCGGCAGACGCCCCTTCGGGGGTTGTCTGATCGGGGTTCTCCAGGACCAAATAAAGTTCATTTCATCATCATTTTCACGTTATTCATGTAATGATCAGACAGACATATTCGTCAAATGTTCATTCCCTCCCATGCCACTTTTAGTCTACACCGAGTTCAGGAGGCGACCACGAGAGCACCCAGACGTAGGCAGCTAGATAGATACCAGAGTGCCGGGTCATCCGCTTTATTGAGACAGCGGTCCTGTGGTGAGGAGCTTGCTCCCGCTGCATTACGAAAGCGCACCAATGCCTACTGAGCCATCGTGGAAAATTCCTTCGTGGTCAATAATCACTTTTGTGCCTGGGTTCAAGAACAAGAGACGTACACCCGGACCAGCACTAACATATTTCACACTACAGCACGTGGAAAACAATTACAGGGCTCACCGTCATATTTACATTGATGGCTCTCTTACACCTACATCATCTGCAATTGGTGTCTGCATTCCATCTGCCAATGTCACCATCTCTGCCTCTCTGAGTCACCCTACTTCGTCTACAGCGACTGAACTGGCTGCACTACGGGCTGCTTTTAATTACATCCTAGATCAGACAGCTGAGTCTTGGGTCATCTTCACCGACTCAAGAGCGGCGCTGCAGTCTCTGAAGTCTCCACGCACGCAGGACCAACTCGTCATAGACATCAAATATCTATGCAACAAAGCCTGCGACCTCCATCACCGCATTGCTCTGCAGTGGATACCTGCCCACTGTGAAATACAAGGCAACGTCCAGGCTGATGACGCTGCCAAAGCTGTACATGACGCCTCGAGAGAAATCATCGAGATACTTTTCTCGAAAAAAGATGCGGCGACACTCGTATCGGCACACGCTTGGCGCCTCCAGCGATCTCTCTGGACAGATGCTAATCACCAGTATGGACTTCTTTACAATATCGACCCATCGTGTAACTTCGATATGCCGCGAGACCTAAACAGACAAGAGGAAACATGCTTGCACCGCATCAGACTACACGTCGCGTACAACAACCATTTCAGGAGCAAGATTAAGCTGTCGGACTCACCAATGTGCGTCCAATGTAACGTCCAAGAAGATCTGCATCATGTTCTTTGTTAATGCAAGCGATACGCATCAGAGAGACAGTCTCTGAAGGCGGCCTTGCATCTTCAACGGGGATCATGCTTAGAGTTGCCACATGTTCTGGGCCCATGGCAAAGCAGCACCTGTGCGCTACGTGCCACGAAAGCGCTGTTGATTTTCTTGCGGGCCACGAGCCTGAAAGAAACTTTGTAAACTTGTGTGGCTGTATGTGTTATACGTTTATCACTGTATATATCATAATCCTCACCCAGCACCTGCAGTAGCCTGTCAGGCAAACAGCCAGGCAAACATCTCCAGCTTTTCATTAAAATGTTTATCTCTCTCTCTCAAAGAGTCTGGGGTTCGCTAAGAAATGCTTCGCCTCTAATACAAATTAACAATTATTACGGTATCTTGAACGGTACTTCTGAAGTAATGAAAAATTCACGAGCACAGGGTGTCGCTCGAGCAGACGATTCGAAAAGCGGACTTGCTTTCTTCAAGGCTGCAACTGTAAGTTAGTGTCAGTAACTTTAGCGATGGAGGCAGGCAGGTGCTTCCATTATGTGATGGTTTGGGGAGGAAAGGAGTCGTTGTATAGGTTATTTACCAACCACTTATGAAGGATTCCTTGGCATCTACAATTTTGAAATGATCAGCCACAAGGCTGGGCACCGAGCTTTTGAATGAGTAAGCGTGCTCCGTCAGCCTATCATGAACTGGAAAGTGTTTTATGCCGGGGTCCACCGAAACTTCAGTGACGTATTTCCGTCACGGAAATGACCTCGAAAAAAGACGCCAGGCCTATGCTGAAAACGCAGCACAGTCACAGCGAAAGCTGGAAGAGCGGCGTTTCTAGAGCCCGTTGTAAGCTCTCTTGGGGCTACTAATACAAGTACACTAGCAAGGTACCCACTACGCCATAAATCACAATTTTTGTGAAGTTGGGAAGCACCTACTAAGCCAATATTCGTCATTATGCGGAGAAGCGAGGCACCAGCTGCACATCTGTAAGGCATTATGTGCACTTTGTTGAAGCGACGACTGATGACGATGAAGAATTATGGCTCAGCCCTTTGTAACGGGTTGGAAACTTTAAACGGCCCACCAGTTACGTAATTTGCATTGGGTGACGCCCGGTCGCTATTTCTCACTCCCGCCATGCTGTATAGCATACGTTGACGTGAGAGAGAGACGGGGGGGGGGGCGGAGAACTTTATTGCGACCCCGAGGAAATGGACCATGTGCTTATGGGCTTCCTTGGCAACCAATACAAGTGCACTTGCGAGGAACCCACTACGCTATAAATCATTGCAATTTTTGAGAAGTAGGGAAGCAGGCACTATGCCATTTGTCGTCATTCTACGAAGAGCCGTGGTACCTACTAAACGCATGTAAGGCATTATGCGCACTTTGTTGATGCTGTGCCTGATGACGTTGAAGAATTATGGCAGAGCGCTTTGTAATGGGTTGGAAGCATTCAACAACCTACTCGTTGGGCAATTCGCATTGTGTGACGCCTGGTTACAGAATTCGCGTAGTGCGACGCTTGGTGCTTATTTTACTCTTCTACCACGCTATATGTTAATGTGGTTCCTTCCCAACATGAAGCCTGTATAGGGTCTTTTTGCAAAGCAGGTTCAAGCACCGGCATGGCTCAGAGGTTGAATACTGAGCTCCCACGCAGAGGGCCCAGGTTAGAACCTCGTTCCATCGTGGAATTTTAGGGGCGAAGCTCCTTAAGGCGGCACCCGTTCGTCCCTCGTAGTCGCAGTAGTGCGTAACCAGTCGTAACGCTTGTACCAGATCTTGACCTCCAAGGTGGTGCCGGTGGGAGAGTTTTCCTGTGCGTTGTTGAACAATAAAAAATTCGCAGCGTGCGCGTTAACTAAAAGCCGAATTCTTCTGTCTCTCATTCCCCATTAGCAGCCATTGGCATGTTCCAGTAGGAAACGTTAGTAGAAGTAGAAGTGTAAGTGTTAGCTAAAAGCCGATTTCTTCTGTCTCTCATTCCCATTAGCAGCCACTGTTTACCTCCAAGGTAGTGCCTGGTGAGATTTCTCCTGTGCGTGATTAAACAATAAAAATTTTGTTCAAAACACCGTTGATTGATGAAATAAACCAACGAAAGACGCCAGATGTTTTCTAAAAGCAAAACGAAAGAACGCCAGATGTTTCTAAAGCAAAACGAAAAGACGCCAGCTGCTTAACGAAAGACGCCAGATGTTTTCTAAAGCAATGGTTTTCTAAACAATGAAAATTCACAGCGTACATGTAAAATTAAAGTGAGCTGCAAGTCGTCATAACTCATCGAACCTTTAGTATAAACGCGCCCGATCTCACGTCGGTGATGATGTACTGGGCATAATTCACGGAAGATTCACGGTTTACCGATGAACCTCCGCAGCTTCGCCCACTCATCATCATTCACTCCGTGGATATGCTGGGATTTTTTTTCTTATTTCGTTTTTTTTTTATTTCGAGCGATAGTGGTTACGGACACCGGCGGCGGCGGCGGACAACTACGGCGCGAAAAACGGCCGCTGAAATGATCTCATAACAGCTTTCGCTGTAAAAATGCACATGATCAGATGGCAAAGAAGAAAGTTTCATCAACGTGAGTCTAACCCACGACCTCGCGGTCCCCGACCACAGATGCCGGCACGCTTTCCACTGCGCCACGGTCACGCACTCTAGAGGCTTTACAAACGCGCCTTTTATGTCTCACACTTTCCTCCCACAGTGCGTTAAGTCGGCGGGGTGGTGTCGCCGTCTGGGAGCGCTAAAGTGAAGTAATGCATTATGACCCTGGCCTCCGTGATTAGCTCCTGCAACGCGTCGTTGCTAGGCGTGCGTCCCATTCGGCGCGTTTCTAATAGAAGAAGTGCAATTTGGTCAACGCCATAACACACCGCGAGGTGGCGACCTTAGGCCAAGCCTTGGCCTCGGTACTAGTTCACTGTAGCCTCACTCATAGCATCCATCCACATTCAAAACTCGCAGTTGTTCCGTGTACGAATACAACCGATGAGCGACGCTCCTTGGAAACGGGGCGCAAAAGACTATGCACCTGATCTCGCTGCTGGCTTTCATGAAGGCGGTAGGGTGGGGAGCGGGTGGGGTGAGAGTCTGCGGCGCTCGGTGGCGGGAACGACTGAGCGAGTGAGTGTGCGGCGCGCGCAGCGCAAGGAGATGGAGACAGGTGGGAGAGGAGTGCGAGCGGTGATGCAGCGGGGACCTTCGACGGCGGTACGCCTCGCGCGGCGTTGGACGCGCGCAGCGTTTCAATGGACAGATTTAGTTGAGCGTCCGCAACAATGTACGGATGCAGCCTGCCATAGGAAATGGCTGGCAGGCTCCGTCCGCACGCTGTTGCGGACGCCCAACTAAATCTGTCTGTCTTTTTGCACCGGTGCCGGGTGGGGAGACCGTCTGCTACTACCTTCGACAAAGCGCCCATAGTACGCTAGAATGATGGTTGTCATTTCACAATCCATGGTAAAGGTGGTAAAAGTGAAGATGACCATCATAACCAGTTGTGCACAGAGCTTTTTTTTTTTTGCTTCGAATTTCTGGTGCGCTAGAACCGACCCGCTCAAAGCCTAAACATTTGCACTGCAACCTAAAGCGATGCTTAGGAGAGAGCAGCTTCGACGGCGCGGAGGAGTGCGGGCCTAAGGAGCTTCGCTCCTAAAAAATAGCTCTGCCTCGCTTGGCTGTAGCACCGCGGTCCCCACTTACGCTCGCTCCGAGAAAAATCGTGGCCGGGTGGTAGGTAAGACACGACGCGCGTTGCGTTTCCCTCTAGTTCGGCCGTGGTGTTCTGTTTACTCTTTAACATGCCGCGGAATGGCAACGAAATGGACCTTTGCCGACGCTTTCTCTGATAACGTTCTCACTGTCAACTACTACAGCTACCAAAACGTTTGTTTATTCATTGATCATGGACGACAGTCTTCGGGATGGAGATGTGCCACCAAGCGTCAACGTGGGTGCATCCACGTTAAACGGTGCTGTAGCTGCCAAACACCAACAGACCTTGTGCGAGCTCTCTTATATCAATGTACTGTGAACATTCAGCTACTTCTGCAAAGACACATTTTACTTTCGTGTTGTACCGATTACTATGACGGAGGGATCAACCGTGTCTTTTTATACATCGACCTGTTTGGCCGATGTAAAAGCTCCCACAGGTAAACAGATTCTTATACGCAATCGCACATACGGAATCTACAAAGCGCTGTGCGTGTTTATCTGCACATGCTTGTTTTTTATGTTCTTCACTGTTGACCCTACGACACAGAGCAGACAGCTTTCTGTGCGCGCGGAACACGACATTTACACCTATTTTCCCGGCGCCTCATGCACGTGTGGGATTGCAGCAGCGTTACAGCGAGGCTTGTTTTGTTGGCCGTTAATGTGTCCTTTACGCGTAGCACACCCCCTCAATGATATTAACAGAGTTTCTGCAATGGAAGTCAGCAGGTCGCTGGTCAGCATGTCAGCAGTTGCTGAAGTCGGTGCACTTTGTGCATGAAACTGCTTTCCACCTGGTGATGGCATGAGCGTGTTCACTATAGGAAGGAGTGAGCTACGCTTCGCTTAACGAGCTTAGAATGGTCGGGCGTGAAAGGAAGGAGACCGTTTCTCATAGGCGTGCGCAGGGTTCCCCATGGGGGGGGGGGGGGGGGGGGAATTTAATCACAGCACAACCCCCCCCGCCCCCCTTTTTAGCGTCGAGTCCAAAAGACATGCTTCAGAACAAATGAAGAAACGAAAATGAAGCGATGGCGTACTTCTCACCATGGCCTGCCATAGGTCTCTGGCTTTCCGGGAGTAAAGATGGGAAGTAAACATTTCTTGGAGTGCAGCATCATTGTCGTCAAGAACTTGCATGGCCACAAGCTTGCACCTTAAACAATGGCGGGACAGGTCCGACTGAGTAAACGTATGGGGCAGACTTTTCACTTTCTTCTTAATTGATTAGGGTGGGCGGCAAGACAACAAGAGAACATAAAACTGGCTAGAGAACACACATCTAGTGGCACATACCGTATTACTCGCATGAAACCAAGGCGGTTTGGCCATCTGCTGGCGGGTCTTGTGTAATGGGGCCTATAAATCTGTTGGAGAGCACTACCCAATGTTGGCTGAACTAACTGCTTGCTTATGTTGCCTTTTGGTGGCTAACTGTTGGTTACCACTGCCTAATTTTCAGTGTCGGCTAGTGCTGTCTCAGGTTGGCTAGTGTTGATTCCCACTGGTTACTGTTGTTTAAGTGGTGGTTAGTGTTTTATAATGCTTGGTAGCAGGTAGTAGAAAGAAAACAGCGCAATAGACGAAGCACAAGACAAAATAAACCACAAACAACAGCGCTGTGCTCCGTCTTTCGCGCCGTTTTCTTTCCGCTATGTCGTACCAACACGCCCAAGCATCCACTTTAGCTTGGTAGTACTTCCTTGTCTTGGCTAGTGATGTCTAAGCGTTGAGGAACGTTTGTTCACCTAAGGCTAGCGCTAACTATAGCGCTTCCATACTTGTGCTAATTCCCACCTACTCTTGGCTAGTCTTAGCTAAATGTTGCCTGCCACTGCATAGCGTTTTGGGACGTTAAACCCCAGATATTATTATTATTACCACTGCATAGCGTTTCCTAATTGTCACTGTTGGCAAGCACTGAATAATGTTGGTTGACTGTTGGCGAGTGTTTCCTAGTGTCGGTTACAGTTGTGCAGTTTTTGCTATCTTCTGTTATAACAGTCTAAGCAAAATTTGGCAGATCCGACGCAATGTGATAATCGATTCTATGCGGAGTCAGCGAGTAACTATCTATGGAGTATTTTTTTTTACTTTCGGCTAAGTTACGAGAGGTGGATCGACACGTCTGAGGTAGTTGAGTAGTTGTGCGCCTATCAGGTGCTTACGAGGCACGCAGACTACACTGGCGCCTAAGGGGTAGCTCATGGACCGAAGTAACGTCTGCTTTATGGAGACGAACCGCGCTGATGTGCAAACCATAAGTGGCGGTCGTTGGCGTATTCATCCGGGGTCGACCAAAGCTCTAACTATAGATTTCCGAGTCATATGAGTACATATGTAATGTTTAATGCATTGTTAAATAAGCAGATATCCAGCACTTGAACCAAAGTTGACATTGCCCGTCATGAAGCCTATATAGTGTTTTTCAGACGCATTTTCCAGCACTGGCGTGGCTCTCTCTGGTGGACTACTTGACTTCCACGCGGAATGCCTGGGTTCGATTCCGGCTCGAACGAGCATTTTTATTCTTTGCGTCCATCAAAGTCTTTAGCTCACCGACAACGCCGCCGTCGCGGGCACCGGATTTGTTGCGAAACAGGCTCCTTAACGCTATCGATCTGAAATTTCCAAAGCAAATTCGCGCCGTTCCTCCGTTGATGCAGAGTGTGAATCGTGTGTGGCGCATACCCGCGTTCCATGGGCCGTGGTATGTGGTCATGCGCCACACGTGACTGAGGAAGACTGTTTCATGGCGTAAGTGACAAACATGTAACGTTATTGATGCCATGACCTGTTACTGCGTGACATATATTTTCCGCTTAAAAACGGCCTGTGGTGTCCTGCTTTTGTTCCTCTCCTTCGTTAGCGGCCAATATGCCATGCAGTAATAACCGGATAGGTCAAGAACAAGTTGTCCTGAAGCATGACCCCGCGTGATTGTGTTCGTCACGTAGGTCATGTCTGCCTATGCTGATTTTTGGTATATACCAAGGTAAAAAGACGGCACATAGAACACAGCGCGCGAAAATAGGGAATAAAGTAGAAAAAGAGCGCTGGCCCTTTTTTTTGTGTTCGTGCGCTGTGTTATACACCGTCATGAAGAAAACCAACCAGTGTTGCGGAATGGGCGCCTCCATTTTATTCCATTTCCATTCCGGGGAATTAGAACTTGCCGCTATTCCATTCCTTTCAATTCCTCAGAATGAAAAAACTTAACCCATTCCCACTCCGCGAATGGCCGGGGAGTTCAATTCCATTCCTGTAATTCCTCAACGTAGGAAAGGCATCTTGATAGTTTTATCGAGTTAAGAATGAACACTCCATAAAGCTGATGTCATCAGATGCATTACGGACTGCAGAAGCACGCAAAACAAGTCACCAAGGTCGAGGGATAGTAGCTTGGTGATACATCTCGTCCAGTACAACCACCCTACTAATTCCCATAGGGGAGTTCTCCCGCTACCTATAGTATTTGCATGGTCAGCATGTTTGAACGAGTGGTGATGTTTTAATATTGTTTAAGCTTAAATGAGTTAATGCTAAAATGACGACATAGCGTCTTTTCTTGCTGGCAAAAGTAGCGTTCAAGAAGACTAAGCAGTTTTGCCACGCACCTGCAGCGGTCGTGAATACGGAGAAAACTAAAATTTCGTTAATGGGGAACAAAACCCTCCAGATCTGCTGATATTAGTTGGAACAGTGCATCGCTCGGGCACCTTGTGCCTTTGCATCGAACACTGGGCCGCACTGCTCGTCAGCACTCACGCTTGTCAAGCGCGCCTCGCAAGCATGGATTGGGTGAGGATAACTTTCTGCGTTCGCCTGTGCGCAGGTATGCAATGTCTTCCTTGTCGCAAAGGTTACTTACGTGTGTCAGGTACTAACCTTGCCATGAGATAAATATCACGCTGTGCATAGAGTATTCGCCACTTTCGTGTGGGGGTATCAATGGGAACCAACGCGCAGGGATTTGTTTCTCCCTTTAGTATCTGCGGGGATAGTGCATTTGTTTGTACGCTAACTTATGCCTCGGTTTCTCTTTTACAAATTGGCAGATCGTTCCCACTTTACATCACGCCTACCCTTGGCTCTGGATAACTAAAGGTGGCCCTAGAGAAGGTGTTGTGGCCTTCGACTTCGAAAAAACATACACTCAAGCCTACATGACTACTTTGAGCATGATATTACAGTAGTAGCAATTAAGGGTGTAGCAAAATACGCTCCTCCCCAATACCCTCCTTGCTCGGCGATGCGAACACGGGTACGTGCCGAGTCGTAGCAACTGAGCAATGAAAAGATGCAAAGAAAAATCCGGCAGATCCCACGCACCGTGGGAATCGATGTAATGCGAAGCAGCCAGCAGAGAGCTGCATACATCGCCTTGTTTCTCTCTGAGGAAAATGAAGCAATTCACATCATGCCATCTAGTTCACTATATATCCCATGTTTGTCACGCATGCATGTACGTACAATCTTCTCTCTCTCTTTATATTTATATCTCCCCCATCCCTCCCCCCAGTGTAGGGCAGCATACCGGTCCTTCTAGACTGGTTAACATCCCTGCCTTTCCTTTCTCTCCTATTCCTTCCTTATATAATGAAACGTATATTCTGGTACCGTACTTATTCGAATGTGAGCCGATGTTTTTTTCGAAAAAACGATGTGCGAAAACTGGGGGGAGGGGGGGGGGTGTCGGCTTAGATTCGAGTACAATGATTAAGTTTTTTTCTTCTTTCTGACCTTGCGAATTTCGGGGGTCGGCTGAGAATCGGGGCCGGCCTAGATTCGAGTAAATACGGTATATACAATGCATGACCTGTCATTCATGTTCGTCGTACGCTTACGTCACGCAATTCCAGTTTTGGTTTATATCAAGCCAGGGAAACGGCCGCGAGCGCACCATGAGCGTGGCATGTAAATCATGCTGTACATGAAGTGCGTGTCATGATTGTCATGTCACCACTCGCAATTAGTGTTCATCATACAGTCGCGTCGCACAATACCACTATTGGTGTATGTCAAGCTAGCGATACAGCCACGAGCAGACCATGAGCATGGCATGTAAATCAAGCCCTCCACGACATGCATGTCATAATTTTCACGTTACCAACTGTCAATTATGTTCGTCATACAGTCACGTCACGAAATACCAGTTTTGGGATATACAAAGCTAGCGAACCGGCCGCAAAGTCACAATGAGCATGTCATGTAAGTCATGCCCAGCATGACATCATGTCATGATTTGCATGTTACCACCTGACATTTATGTTCGTCGTACAGACACGTAATGCAGTACCAATTTTGGTGTATATCAAGCCAGCTAAACAGCCGCGAGCGTACCATGAACATGGCATGTAAATCAGGGCCTACATGACATGCCTATCATTGTTTTCATGTTACTTGCTGCTCTTTATGTTCGTGATATAGTCACGTCACGAAATACCCGTTTTGGGGTACACCAAGCTAACCGAACCGGCCGCTAGCATACCATGAGCGTGGCATGTAAATCATGCTCTACATGACATTGATATCATAATTGTCATGTTACCACCGGTCATTTAGGTTCGTCATACAGGCACGTCACGCAATACGAATTTTTGTGTAGATCAAGCTAGGGAAACGACCGCGAGTGGACCATGAGCATGGCATGTAAATCATGCTGTACATGACATACATGTCATGGTTTTCATGTTACCACCTGTGATTTATGTTTTTCATACAGTCACGTCGTGGAATACCAAATTTGGTGCATGTCAATATAGCGAAACCGCCGCAAGCGCACCATGAGCGGGGCATGTATGTCATGGAGTAAATGACATGTATACGTCATGATTTTCATGTTACCACATGTCATTTATGTTCCCCATACAGAAATGTCTCGTCGTATCAATTTTAGTATATATCCGTCTAATTAAATGGCCGCGAGCGCCCGGAGACCATGTCATGTAAATCACGCTGTACGTAACATGCGTGTCATGATTTTCATTATAGGACCTGTCATTTATGTTCGTCATGCACTCTTGCCACGTCATACCAATTTTGGTATATATCAAATCAATGAAACGGCCGCAAAAGCACCAACACCGTGGCATGTAAATCATGCCACTCATGACATGCATGTCATGATTTTCATATTATGACCTGTCATTTATGTTCGTCATATAGTCATGTTATGCCATACCAATTTTGGTGTGCATACCATTAACGAAACGGCCAGGAGACCACAAAGTCGTAGGCGGCTAGACAGACAGACAGACAGACAGACAGACAGACAGACAGACAGACAGACAGACAGACAGACAGACAGACAGACAGACAGACAGACAGACAGACAGACAGACAGACAGACAGACAGACAGACAGACAGACAGACAGACAGACAGACAGACAGACAGACAGACAGACAGACAGACAGATAGATAGATAGATAGATAGATAGATAGATAGATAGATAGATAGATAGATAGATAGATAGATAGATAGATAGATAGATAGATAGATAGATAGATAGATAGATAGATAGATAGATAGATAGATAGATAGATAGATAGATAGATAGATAGATAGATAGATAGATAGATAGATAGATAGATAGATAGATAGATAGATAGATAGATAGATAGATAGATAGATAGATAGATAGATAGATAGATAGATAGATAGAAACAAACGTGTCACTGATGGTGAAACGGGAAACAGTAAAAGACGACGACAAACAGAAACACACACCACACCACACGAAGCGCTGACTGACAACTGAAGTTTATTCGGGCGAAAAAATATATGAATATGTTCTTAGGCGCACCACGTCACAAACAAAGCATGAAAAGGCACAGACACACAAATACAACAGAAACTTTGATCATCATCACACGATGCATCGTGACTGAAAGGCGTAAGCGGTTCAGTTGAGACGGTTAGCTGATAAATACGAAATTTCTTTGTCAGATAGTAAAGCAGACGGAGTACTGACGCACTTATCTTTAACATTGAAATGTAATACGCTTCGATAATTTGTCTTGTCATTTTATTCTAATAATAATATCTGGGGTTTAACGTCCCAAAACCACGATATGATTATGAGAGACGCCGTAGTGGAGGGCTCCGGAAATTTCGACCACCTGGGGTTCTTTAACGTGCACCTAAATCTAAGTACACGGGCCTCAAACATTTTCTCCTCCATCGAAAATGCAACCGCCGCGGCCGAGATTCGATCCCACGACCTTCGGGTCAGCAGTCGAGGGCCACAACCACTAGACCACCGTGGCCGAGCTGTCATTTGATTCTGGTTCTTAGCTAACACAACACAATTCTCAAACTTGGGGCGACAGCCACATTGCTTACAATGAATACCTAGATGGCCACTAAGTCACGTTATTGTTGTGCTCGCGAAGTCTATCATTTAAACATCGGCCAGTCTGGCCGATGTAGAATCTGCCGCATGACAACGGAATCTATCAATCTAGACGACGTTCCTCATACATGACACGAAAGGTGACTTGTGTTGTTTACTACAGGCGATACTGTCATCGGGGGTGCTGTTGACGCGGTTACGCATTTTTGACAACTTATTAGGCGCACTCAAAACGACTCTAACATTAGCTCGCTCACCAATCCGCTTCAAGTTGTGTGACACTTTATGCAAGTATGGTAAAACAGTGAGTTTTTGACCTTGTGCATGCCTAACATTAGTATCACTTGCACGTGCCGAGGGGTTACAAACGTCATTTCTTTAAAAAGCTTTTGTGCTACCGAAGCTAGCGCGTAGTGCGCGTAACCGGCTTCTATCAATCTAGTCACCTGGCCTTGAAAACTGTCACACTAGAGTGCACGCACGATTTTCGGAGCGTGTTCGACATGCACAAATTGGCGATTCCTCTTTTTATCAACTTTGAATGGGAGCTGTGAAACGACAAAATGGGTTTCTTGCTACGCGGTTCAAAACTCCAACAGAAACTCTCGGAACTCCATTTCAAACGTAGGTCCAGAAACCTAATCGAATTCTCAGAAGGCACTTCACAGGTTAATTCGAGGGGATTTGCACAAGATCTGGAAATATCTACTAGTCCAGACGCGAATTCCTCAAACAAGCTAGGCACAGCAGAAAGTCCTCAACGAAACGAAAAGCTTTTAAAACACAAGAACGGGCAATACATGAGAAAACCTTACGGTCAACACTGGCCAAGAAAATGTCACTTACGGGCTTTCTGATATGATGAGCCTCTAATCACTAGCGTGCCATGTAGCGTCCTTAGTCTTTCCAAAAATTCTTATTTTGTGAAACTGTGGCTCGCACTGACGCTCGTTGCAGCATGAAGGCAAATGCGCTTTATCTCTGTTAATTCTCCAGAGGCAACTCACTATCTGCACGTCTGCACCGCAGAAAGAGAAGGTCCGTTATAAAAAAAGACAGAAGTTACGGGGCATGCTTAGAAATTTCTACGAACGTGAAGGCAAGAGCGTAGATTGGGCCATAGCAATGTGGAATACCGCCGAAATTTTAAGACGCAACATTGTCAGAACACAGAGAAACGCTGAGGTGGCTAGGGAACGCCGATTGGGGATATTATCTTCAAGCTAGGGACTTTCTGCTCCTCAGCTGGGGAAGAATGGTTCTCGCGGTCAACAGTACGAGGTCGCGCGCTCTTGGCGCTCGAAGGCGTTGTTTCAGTCGTCGGGGAGCGCGCGAGTCGGTCGCTGTGGCGCACTGAGGCTGCTGCGCCGGCGATTTTCTTTATGTAATGGTTGTTGCTCTACGTCCGGGGCTTGCGGTCTTACAGCTCAGCTGGGCTGTCTGTCGCCGACGTGTTGTGAATGAGCCGCCGTCCTCGCCTTCTTCATGACTGTTCGATTTCAGCGGTCCTCAACAAGGAATAAGACCCTCGCTGAAGTGAGTTGGACAAAGCGTGTTTTTGGTGTGTTGCTTTCGCGTCGGTGCGTGTTGGGCACGGTTTAAATGCTCTTTGTTGTGATAATTGCACATGTTAGTCAGTGAGCCAAAGGATAAACAATTGTAGTTTTATTGGTTACAGAGTATGGGTTTCTTACCTTTTTGCGCCTTGTGTTCCGTATTTTCGCGAGCGCTGACGGTGCGCTGAGCTCGAATGGGTTGCGAAACTAAGCGATTTACATCGGTTGTGCAAGTCACAGTAAACTTGATTGCTATTGCATTCCTTCGTGCTTCTGTCGCAGATTACCCGTGGTTGATACACATTCTACAATGAAGCCTCTGGAAACATCTCTCGGAAGAAGAAACTACTCGCACGTACGTTACGCATTTCTTACGTCTTGCATTTTCACCTTGTTGAAATGAATTTGGTTTAACACTCGTTTACATTACCCGTCGCGGCCTTCTGCTTCCGAGCACGTGGCCACATTTTGATGAAAGCGAAAGGCAAAATCGCTCGTGTAATTATGGGGCCTGTCAACGAACCGAGAGTTTAAAGTTATTCCGGAGACCTCAGTTACGACGTCTGTCGACGCATTTTATCGCGTTGACGCGATAAAATGACGTTTCGGGGTCCGTACAGATCCCCTGTTCACAATCAAGATTGTGAACAAGGAATCTGTAGGGACACCGAAACGTCATTTTGTTTTTGACATTGTTCAGTGACCTACTTTTAGGGGCGAAGCTCCTTATAGCATCACCTGGTCGGTCGTCGCTCCGTCCGGCGTTCCCCCGCCGTCGCGTCTCCCGTATCATTCAATAGATGGCGCTGTCCCATAGAGATGCATGCACAGAGCGTTGTGGGGATACAATAGGTACTATAGGTGCTTCGAGGTCTGTGGAAAGGTGTAATGGTTCCGGGGCTTACTTTTGGGAACTAAGTAGTGTGCATGAGGGCAGAGGTGCAATAGGGAATGGATTCGTTTATTAGATATAAATCAAAGGACTGTGGGACGCCTCGCGTTGGGTGCTCACGGGAAGATGACAAATGAGGCTGTAAAGGGCAATATGGGATGGGCAGGTTTTGAGGCGAGGGAGGCTCAGAGCAAAATAAGGTTCGAAGAAAGGCTAAGGAATATGAAGGAGAGTAGGTGGGCAGAGAAGGTGTTCCGTTATTTGTATAGGAAGAGCGTGGACACACAGTGGAGAAAAAGAACTAGGAGGCTCACTAGTAAATATACGGCTGGTAGTGTAAGCAGTATGTCAACAAAAAGCGTTAAGCGAAAAGTCAGAGAGGCGGAGAGGATTTACTGGACGGCAGCTATGGAGAAAAAACCGGCTTTGAGTAACTACCGAAAGGGCAAAAATGAAGTAAGGAGGGAGGCATTTTACGATAATTCAATGGGAAGCGCTTCACTGTTTGAAGCGAGATCGGGTTGCCTTAGAACGGTTGGTTGGTTGGTCCTCAGTTACTTGGCGCAACCCACCACGGGGCATCGGCCATGAAACAGGTGGTACCTTACTTTAGAAATTAGATTGTTTTACAATACGAATATGTTTAGGAATGAATGGTTTAAAAAATTAGATTCACTGGTACAATCCAAATGTTAAAAAAAAACATTTGAAGAGGTTGAAACAGTGAAATGGTGCATAAACTTAACATTCTATTCTTTTTGATTCCCGTAAAAACTCGCACACGGCTGCGCAAACGTTCCTGTGGCTAAAGCCCATTTCAGTTGCACCAAAGGAAAGAATCACCGGAAGGGATAAATTTAAGCCCATCCTTCGGAGAGGTTGATCTAGCAATCGTTTTCTTTGATTTGTGAACAATCTGCATGTTAAAAAGAAATGATGCAGAGATTCACTCTCGTTGCAGTGGAGGCATAAGGGTGACTGTACCAGACCCGACCTGTGTAGGTAGAAGTTCAGTGGGGGAACTCGGCATCTTATCCTGGTAATTGATACTTCTTCCCTTCTAGTGCAGCACCAACGATTTTTCCATGGCTACTTAAGGTGTGGAAACTCAGATGTTGCCAAAGCCGATTTGGCAAAGGTATCCGACGTTGCAAACTTTTCAAATCGTGCTGCTGACACGAACGCCACCGTCGGCAATATAGAGATTATGGGACCATTATGTGATGCCACCGCAAGTGCATCTGCATATTCATTGAGGGTTAGACCCTTGTGCCCTGGTACCCACACTAAGCGAATAAGACGATAATGTCTTGGGACAAGGGAATAAAATACTTCTAAGGCATTCGAGAAATTAGGTGCAGTTAATGCAGAGCAGATAGATAAACAATCTGTCAGAATGACAGCTTCTGTTATTGATAGGGGCAATTTACGTAAGGCTAGGACAATGGCAAGCAATTCCGCTTGATAAATAGGCGTAAAGTCGGGTAATCGAATTGAAAAAGACCAATCCAAAGCTGAGGATGCAATTCCCACTCCTGCCTTTTCTTCACAAACTGAAGCGTCAGTCGCTATAACGATGTTTGTTTCTAAATGTGACAGGTGGTCTTCCAAAATGGCATTCAGGTACCTATTGGGTAAATGTTTGCATTCTTTAGGAAATATATTGTCGAACTTTACTCTAATTGTTTGAATCTGTTAAGTACAAGTACCTCACGAAGGTTTACTTGTATTTTTTCCAAGAGCTTTTGTGCGACAATCACTTGTGGGCACCTTAATCTAGACCACTGCTGGTTAAAAAAGGACGTCGGTACATTGATAAAAACATACAGTGACCTTCTCTGAGGTGTCGCATATATCTTTAGGAAGGTACGTACGGTTAGAATTTGGAACCGTGTAAGAAGAGAAGGCAGGCGCGCTTCTTTATACAAAATATTATTTGCGACAAATTTAGTAAGCCCAAGACATAATCTTAATGATTCGCGTTCTATCAGAACCAGTCGTCGAAGTTTGTACGCAGGTGCTCCAGAAAACAAGACGCAGCCAAACTCCAATATCGGGCGTATATACATACAATAAATCATAATGAGCACATCACGACGTAAACCAGATCGTTTACTGCTGACTCTACGAAGCATCCCTACCGCCCGTGCTCCTTTAGCTGCCATATTTTCTATATGCGCATCCCAATTTAGTTTTTCGGTATAGATCACCCCTAAATACTTGACTGATTCCACCTGCGGGATGACATCTTGTCGGTAAAGTAACGAAATTTGCACTGGGACACTTAGTGGGAAAACTACCATTGCGCTTTTCCTTATGTTCAAAGATAAATTAATGCCCTCAAGCCACGTTTTCAGAGTGTTCATATATATTTGTAGAATTTGATACAGTGTATGTATATCTGCAGCTGAAGCAAAAAATGCAATGTCGTCGGCATATACATATACCTGCACGTCACGTTGTACAGGGATAGTACACAGTAATATATTAAATAATAATGGTGACAATACCGATCCTTGCGGAAGACCTCTAGTTTGTTTATAGCTTGAAGAAGACACACCATAATGAGAGCAATAAAATTCTCTGTTTTTTAAAAAGGAATATACCCATGCAACGAAGTAGTGTGATAAATCTACTTGCGTTAGCGAATTTATTAATTTAACGTGTTCTACGCTGTCATAAGCTTTTGTAATATCGAGAGTGACTAAAGCAGAAAAGTGTTTCTTAGAACGAGCTAATTGTATCCCGCTTTCTAAGTCAACATGGGCACACCAAATGGAGTAGCCCCGCCTGAATCCAATTTGGCATGGGCTCAAAATCATGTTTTCGTTCAACCAATTTTCTATCCGAATGTGTAATATTCTTTCGATTAGTTTTACCAGATTAGATGTGAGCGAAATAGGCCTGATGTTATCTAAAGTGAATCCAGCTCCATGCTTTTTTAATAAAGGAATTATTTTCGCCATTCTCCACTCAGGCGGGATCCATGAATTTCTAATAGAGTGGTTAACTATTGCAAGTAAATCCTGGGGCGAAACTTTGTGTACAATTTTTATTACCGATGCGGTTATGCCATCAGGACCTGGCGCAGCATTGGGCAAGATCTTCACTACTTGTGCTAGTTCCGAAGCTGTCACTTCTTCAAAGTCGTCACTTTTGACAGGGGACCGTGAGTGGAATGAACAATCAGCCGTGAAGCGACTTTCAAGACCTTTGGCAATATTTTGCAGGAATCTAGACAACTCAATTGGCGTGGAGACTACCGATTCGATGTTAATTGGCGACGGAATTACTTTTTTGGCTTTAAGGAAATTAAAAAGGGGTTTCCTATTACCAGGCTTTGAAAGGAACTCTGAACGTTGGTTATCATGACAATCCTTCGCAGTGGCGACTGTTCGTTTAAAAACCGCAGCCGCATACTTATAATCCCTCCAATTTTTAGGACATTGGTTGTAGAGCAGTTTACGCCACGCAGCTTTTCTTAGTCTGTAATCCCGTGTACAATCTGAGTTCCACCAAGGATTAGAAGAATTGCTTTTAGAAACATTTACTGTAAATTTAGCTTTATTTAGAGATTTCTTTATCAGATCGCTGAAGTTCATAGCATTTTGCTCTTCATTTTCATCTGTTCGTTTTGACAAAACTACTCGTAGCACCTTTTCAAATGTATTAAAATTGATGGGAGTAATCGACTTGCTGTTTAGTGAAGTGACGCGAAACACAAGCTCAAAGAATATAGGAAAATGGTCACTACTTGTACCCGAGTTCAAAGTAGACCATGTAGAAATAGAGAGTCTGGGACTATAGAAAGTAAGATCAATCGCAGAAATAGACCGATTACAAACGAAAGTTGGTGTTCGCTGGTTAATACATGTCAAATTATTCTTAGAAACGAAATCCCACAGACGTTTCCCACACGTATCTGTTCTGAAACCCCATGAAATATGATGCGAATTAAAGTCTCCTGCCAATAGAATTTCTTTCCTGCAAGATGTAATTACAGAATCTAAAACATTAGAATTTTGAACCCCTGCTGGAAAATATGCATTTACTAATGAAAAGGGAAGACAGCCCGGAAGGGAAATATCTAATGCTAAAATTTCGCTTTCTAAGTTCATTACTTGAGCTGTAATTCTTACCCGATGAGCAAATTTCAGAGAAATAAAGACTGCTAAACCGCCACCCCGAGAGGGTCGGTCTAAACGAAATATGCGGTAATTTTTAGATGAAAGCTCTTTTCTTTCGAAAGCCAAGTTTCTTGTAACGCAATAACATCAGGTGAATGTTGATTGCAGAGGTAAAATAAATCTGTTGATGCAGAAAAAATTGACCGGCAATTCCACTAAAATTTTTAATCCACTTATTTTGACGAGATACCGGCAGCATTCACTGCCTTATCCAATATGCTATCTTTCAAAAAGTCGTTTTTTGATGCGATTTCCTTATATTTTTTGCTCTTCCCTTTTGGACTCACTGGATAACCTTGCTTTCTAGGCGATGCCCGCCGTTTCATATTTCTAGATTCTGTCTCCATTTGTGAATCAAGAGAACTTGAATCTGAGCTCCATTCCAATTCTTGTTCAACGGGAATTATCTTACGGCTAGTGTTCGATGGCCCGGGTTTTGGTGAATATAACTGCTCTTCATCAGGTGCTATTTTCGTGCGGCTGGTTTTCAAGGAAACTGGTTCTTGCGAGCCTGTGTTTACCTCCTTTGTTGAAGAAAGTAACGGGATTCCTTCCGGTTGGTTTACACTCATCAGGATTTGAGTCATCTGTGCGTTCACTATTTGAGCCAACGATTCCGTCAGCGTTACAAAAAGATTCTCCATTATCCTTGTCATTGTTTTTTCAACAGTAGAAGCTATTACCTCTGAGAGTGAGGAATCGGTGACATTATTACTACGGTTCGTAGCATTAGCGTACCCACGAGACCGCTCTGCGATGGCAGCTCGAGCTTCACGTCTAGAACATCTTTTTTGTTCAATGGTATCCATTATTTGAATTTCCTGAGCCCTCGCGGGACAGTTACCATCATCAGCTGAGTGCGAACCACCGCAGAGACAACAGGACCTTTCCTGTGATGCACATTCGTCAGCATTGTGTTGTCCTGCACACAGTTTACACCGGGCTACTGACCTGCATCCCTTTACACTATGACCATAACGCCAGCATTTATAGCACTGCAGTGGGCGAGGAGATAGCGCTTCAACTCGATATATCAGTGGCCACGCCTTGATTTCTGTCGGTCTAGTTGTACCAGCAAAGGTAACTATCACCGACTCGGTCGGGATCTTTCTGCTGTCAACGCTGCGCGTGCAACGGAACACTGAGACTGCTCCTGCTACAGAAAACATCTCTAGAATTTCAGACGGGGAAAGGCTCGAGTCCACCCCACGAACTAAACCTTTAACACAGGCCAAGTGAGAAGGTATAAAACAGCTCACCGGGAGGGAGGCAAATGTAGTGCACTTTAGAAGATCTGAAACGCAGGCCTGGTCCGGTGAACAGCACAAAATACCTCCACGACCAAACTGACGCACCTCAGTGATCAATTGGAAATGTTCAGTCACCTTCCGGAGCTCTTCCTGAATGCTTTTCGGATTCTTCATTCGAATGGACTCCCCATTTGTTGGAACCAGTGCCACTGGAACGTTGCTCAGACCGCTGCGCAAGAAAACATCAATCGGTAAATGATTAGGAGCAAGACAGGCCGACCAGGCAGCATTTGCCTGGCCGGGAGACGAGACAGACATCAGTCTGTCTGCCTGAATCAGCACCGCCCGTTATGGCCGCACCCCCCGGGAGGATGCACCTAACGCCGAAAGAGCAGAGTCTTCAACAGACGGGCGACGAAGCAGAGACGGCTGAACGCAGCCGCAAGGCGTAGACGATTCCGAAGACTCTGGCAGCCGCACGACCGACCGCTGGGAGCTTCTCTCTGCCACCGCGATTACGAGACGCCCTTCTTCGTCGTCTTTATAAAGCGAGATTCAGTAAAGAACAATGCACGTGCTGCGGAGAAGATCAGGAAACGGCGGAGCATGTTCTGATTGAATGTGCAGACATCCACCCAGGAGTACGTTTGGGCACGAGCCTACATGACGCCTTGAGTTTTAGAGACAATGGAAAGCTGAACATACCCGCGATTGAAATAAGTAAGAGGCGGTTAGAGTATCCGCCTCGTGCGCTGCTGCTTTCAGTGGTACTGGTGGCGCCACCAACGGCGGACGGTGGCGATAGGTGGATATGCGCGGCTCATAGAAGCCGTGGGCAAAGCGCCTGTTACTCTCCGTTTTTCTATTCATGTTTCATTCTGGTTTGATATTTGTACTGCCGACGCTGCTCCACTAGACAACCATGCCGTCTGTTACGTCGATTGTTCTATATTATTTGTTTTAAAATGACAGGCCCGTTTTTTTATGCGTGCGCGCGATACACTGCGTACGTTTCTTACGTGCATGTGTCCAAATTGTTTGCGTGATCTGTTAACACAGATGAAATAAAAATTGTTGCAGTACAAAACAGCATTCTTGTTTTATTGAACACCCCAAACAGTACAACAACAATGACTATTACGGCTGTATGCCTGCTTAAGAAACGCACAAAAGACACGCGATTTTATCTTCGCCCAACACTCGTAGCACTCAACTAGGCCAAGAAAACCAAAATCTAACTTGCTGAACGTTTTAACAGCCGTCACACAGCTGCATAATAATGCGTGAAAGTACTGTAGCAAATGACCAACAAACATTCACACAGCGTTTTTTTTTTTTTTTGTTCACAGACCGTATTAACATATGAGAAAGTTCTAACTGCATTGCAATCACATATTTCGGAATATCTAATCACTTTCACTCTCATAATCATATCGTGGTTTTGGGACGTTAAACCCCAGATATTATTATTATTTGAAGCCACGATCCTATAACACATGCGCTTTAAATTGAGCATGGCATTACTCAGACTTATATAGGAAATGCGCGCGCGTGTAATGTATCTCGTATGCTAGATTCTCTTTGGTACGTGCAGCTCAACAGAAAATGCGATTCTAGAAGTAATGTTCGTGGAGTAGCGAGCATATAGCAGGACAACTACTTACAGCTTCACTTACCTTTGCAAAAATGGTATTCCAATTGCAATTCAATATTAACCGACGCAACAACGATAACAACACACTTGTTGCACACAGGCGTACCAGGTTGACGCGCGAGGCCAAGCGCGGTATTTTAAGTGTAGCACAATCGTGCGCGTACAGTACGCTAGAATATTCTGGCACAATGTCGTCAAGCTTGCAGTCACTTCAGCGGTTCCCACGATGTAGCACCAGTTGACGTCCTCGCGTCATCAAACTGCTACAACGCCGAGAACTACGCACACAGCTGACTTGGAAAAACGCGGTCTTGCAGGAGGCCATCTTGTCCCGCAACCAACGGACAAAAGTACACAACTGAGGCGTCTGAAACATTGCCGTTGATGAGATGGCAGCTGAACGAAATCAGGGCTCATCGTCCGACGTGTGGCCACCGCCTTAACACAATATTAACGTTGCAACGTTCAAGGAAGACGCGACGAAAGCGACGAGCTCAGCCGGTCTTGTCGGGTGCGCTACAGCACAGTGCACAGCGCGCGCTCTCACGGCCACCGAAAGAAATAAAAGAAAGTGGAGAGAGGGGCACCTAGGAGCATCGCGTATCGGTGGAAGCAAGAGGAAGTGTTGCGTCGTCGGTGTGGCGTATTGTCGAGAGATGGCGCTAGTTTGTTTTTGCGCAACGAAATCGCAAACTTCATTCAAAATGCATGAGATCCTATGGGGGGTTGGGAGAGGGAACAACCGCCTTAGCCGAGCGGTGGCGCCACCATACCGATGCACGAGGCGGATTGGTGGCAGAAAATTAGAGAGAAAGGACAAAAATAAATATTGGAAAAAAATAAGGACATTCTGCCGTAAATGGCAGAGAACGGAGCTGAAAACTTGTTTTTTTTTTCTGGAGTAAGATAGTTTTAATTGAAGTAAAGGCACTAGGCCAACACTAACAAAAAGAAGAGTAAAGGTTTTTTTTTTTTTTTTTTGTCGAGCCTTGTGGCACACTTGTCACCGCCCCGTTATAAAGGGGACGGGACGCTCATAGCATCCATCCATCCATCCATGTAAAGTGCAGTTGGGTGATGATATACTAGATGGCTCTGTCCCATAGAGAAAATTACAGTCACTGGAAAATCAGAGTACCGCAAAGGTATTCTGCACGCGGGCAACATTGGGTGGCGGCGGCCATGTCCCTTCCAGACCGTCCGGCGCGTTGCTAGCATGTGTTGTGAAGTGACCGATCTTTTAGCCTCAGTGCCGTGTTACGCTCGGCAGAACGGCATTATGTGTGTGTGTTTATTCAAGGGATATTAGAAGTGATTTCGAGTCATCGACAGACAGATATGGATCGACTGCGCGGTTAGCGGTGTAACTAATGAAACGTACGGCGAATGTTGCCATGTGCTTGCGAACTCTCTTCATGGGTTCATCAGTCTCTTTTCGTGTCACGCCCGGGCGTGTTCGCTAGGTCCGGATTTGTAAACATAGTTCCATTAGCGAAGTGACATCATGCGAGATGCCATTTACTTCGACATTTGGTGAATCTTGACTGTTTGCGCTAGCTTTGCAGTCGGTGTTCAGGTTCACTGGACTCGAGAACGTTATCGAACAACATCGAGAACATTCAACATTGCGACCTTCGACTCATCGCTCACGCATAGCTTGCTTGCGCACCATGCTTGCTGTTCAACTGGTTGATATGTGTAACAGAAGTTGTGTGTGTACGGTAATTGAAAGTTGTGCGCTACGTCTTGATTCGGAATGCCAGCAGCCGAATGCACGGGCGAATCGGCGTGCGGTAGGTAATGTGCATCTTACCTTACGATACGTAGAAAATAGGCCATCAAAAATGATTGACATCACTACTTAATTGTTTCATTTCCTATTTCTTATCTCCTTAATATTCCCAACGTTGCAATGAATTTGCAAATATTTTGCTGTGTTCCGACAAACAGTTCTTTTTTTGGCGTTGCCAGCACGTAAACAGCTGGAGTTCGGTTTCTGCACTGCTGCACTTTTTTTTTTCACAATGCACTCTTATTAAAACTTCCTCGGCACGGTGCTTTATGTTCTTTTGATCAGAAATAGCACATCCCGGAATTTTTAAAGCGCATGCTACTGCAACACAGTATGCATATAGACCTAGGGCTCGCATAAAATCGACTCCCTCAAAGCGTGGGATCTGCTTTTTTTTTTTTTTTTTTGCTGTGACCATTTCTCACCAACTATACAGTATTTTAAGGGTACGCTCGGTGCAATGCAGCATTAGCAGCATTTTCTGCAACAAATTTAAAAATACGCTTGATAACATTGCCTTATACCAAGTTTATCAACAGAGCTCCACGCTTCTGTTTTGTGCAATGCCAAAGATAGAGAGAGATATATATATAAAAGCGAAGGAAAGGCAGGGAGGTTAACCAGGTTGTACCCGGTTTGCTACCCTACACGAGGGGAAGGGGAAGGGGAGAAAAAAAAACGCCAGGCCTGCGCTGGAACCGCAGCACAGTCACAGCGAAAGCTGGAAGAGCGGCGTTTCTAGAGCCCGTTAAGCTCTCTTGGGGCTACAATACAAGTACACTAGAAAGGTACCCACTACGCCATAAATCACAATTTTTGTGAAGTTGTGAAGCACCTACTAAGCCATTATTCGTCATTCTGCGAAGAAGCGAGGCACCAGCTACACGTCTGTAAGGCAGTATGTGCACTTTGTTGACGCGACGACTGATGACGATGAAGAATTATGGCTCAGCCCTTTGTAATGGGTTGGAATCTTTAAACGGGCCACCAGTTATGTAATTTGCATTGGGTGACGCCCGGTCGCTATTTCCCTCTCCCGTCATGCTGTATAACATACGTTGACGTGGGAGAGAGACGGGGGGTGGGGGGGCGAGGAACTTTACTGAGACCCCGAGGAAATGGATCATGCGCTTATGGGCTTCCTTGGCAACCAATACAAGTGTACTTGCGAGGAACCCACACGCTATAAATCAGTGTAATTTTACTGAGACCCCGAGGAAGTGGATCATGCGCTTATGGGCTTCTTTGGCAACCAATACAAGTGCACTTGCGAGGAACCCACCACGCTATAAATCATTGTAATTTTTGAGAAGTAGGGCAGCAGGTACTGTGCCATTTTTCGTCATTCTACGGAGAGCGTTGGTACCTGCTATACGCATGTAAGGCATTATGTGCACTTTGTTGATGCTGTGCCTGATGACGATGAAGAATTATGGCAGAGTCCTTTGTAATGGGTTGGAAGCATTCAACAACCTACTCGTTGCGCAATTCGCATTGTGTGACGCCTGGTTACAGAATTCGCGTTGTGCGACGCTTGGTGTTTACTTTATTCTTCTACCACGCTATATTGCATATCCTAATGTGGTTCCTTCCCGACATGAAGCCTGTATAGGACCTTTATGCAACGCAGTTTCAAGCACCGGCATGGCTCAGAGGTTGAATACTGGGCTCCCACGCAGAGGGCCCAGGTTCGAACCTCGTTCCATCCTGGAATTTTTTCGTTTTTTTTTTATTTCGAGCGATACTGGTTACGGACACCGGCGGCGGCGGCGGACAACTACGGCGCCAAAAACGGCCGGTGAAATGATCTCATAACAGCTTTCGCTGTGAGAAGAATAGAGATAGCGAGGAGGAAAGAGGGAACAAGTAATACGCGTACACACATCAGTGTTCACCGCTTACACACAGACAGTCACAACGGAGAAATATTTGACATTGGTTCCTCTGCGAGATGTTAAAAAAGGCTTGCAAGGACTGGCTCCAAGGAATCGAGAACTTGCAGAGCGCATTGAGCTGACGGAGTTGTCATTCCGTTGAGGAGAGTGCGCATCATGAACATGAGAGACCTCAACACTGCGAGGACTTGTAGGTTCTTGTCGTGGCAATCATCTGTGGACGATGAAGCACACTGCGGGGCATTCTGCATTGGCTCTTTATGAGTGCGCAGTGGTGGCAGCGAGGGCCACGCGACATCCGCCGCCGCTTTCAAAGCTTCTGCGTCTTTCCGGCTCTGCAATTGTGATGCATTGGGCGGTGGTGGTGGCGGCAGTGGTGGTAGCTGTCGCTTAAGGGAAGTCTGACGATCTGTCGGAGTAGGAGATCGCGTTGTCCGTCCAGATTGGGTAGCAGTAGTTTTAGACCTTCGTCGTCGACGCGAGCGTCGTTGTCTATTTCTCACCACATCAGCAGCCTGTTTGTGCGTCGAGCCGTCCCGCACCATCTGTTTCATGACACACCATTCTTTTTTCACTAATGGACAGTTCCTTGATGAGGCTTCGTGTGGTCCATGGCAGTTGGTACATTTCAGGGCAGTTGCTCGGCAGGATTCCGCGTTGTGTGGCTCTGCACAGCGGGGGCAAATCGCCACGTTCCTGCAAACTCCGCTGACATGGCCCATTTTTTGACACTTACGGCACTGGAGTGGTCGTGGTGTAAACAGACGGACCACGTGACGAAAGTGTCCCACCTTCACGTGGGATGGCAATATGTCACCTTTGAAGACAATCTTTACGCAACGCGAGTTGCCAAGACGTGAGACTTGGACAATGTTGCTATGGTCACTAACTTCGTTGATGAGCATTGCAAGGTCGCCACAAGGAATGGAGATGTCGACATCGTATATTACACCTACCACCATGTCCTTGTTAAGTGGAAGGTGAGCTCGAACCTTGATACCGTCGAAGACTGTGACCCTGGTCGGAGCAAACAGAGATGCCTGGTGTATAACTTCGATAGCCAAGACATTCTTGCGGGGGTTGACTCGAACATCCTTGATTTCATTTGGAGCCAGAGACTCGAGATTCCTCGAGATGGTCTGCCGATTCAAGTGTCTCAGGTTGTCCGATGGCGAAACAGGCACAAATAAGACGGTGTAGTTCACTGAAGCCTCCTTCGGCTTCACAGTAGATGCGGTTGAAGCTGGTGAAGCACCCATAGATCGTCGTTTTGGTTTACGACCGTAAATAGGCGTGAATTCATCGTCGGAATCGTCACTGCTTGCCGAATACAGTTCGGTGAACTCACTGTCGGCGTCGCTGAGTTCGCTGTTCCGTTTCCTCGAGGGGCCCGCCGACGGCGGAGGCATGCCTGGAGGGTGTGAAGGCCAGTCTACTTCCAGTGTAGCCAAATAAAATACCGATGGCTACGCGAGGAACATGAAAAATCGCCAAAAAACTGTCACCCGGTAAACAAAGCGCTGTGCAAGACGCACACTTCGTCGTCGTTGTCTCAATGCCAAAGATCACACCACAATTGCCTTCAAGGTATACCAGTAACCAGTTATTATTTTAATAAATCTTCGAATTCGCTCTCGTGCGTGACACGCTTATCACTCGGATAGCATGCGTAATCTGTTCAACAGATCGAGATATAAACAGCCGAGCAAACAGAAAGGTATGTAGTTTTCAATATCGCTGGCCATAGCGAACCGAAAAGGTGAAGTATCCTGTCGTATAAGATCTTTTGCAGCAAAGTTAGCGTAGTTCAGTGCAGGAAGGAGTGTTATTCGAGGGGGGCGAATTCGTTCAGCCCAACTATGCAGCCACATAGAACGGCGGGCGCTCTTTGACATTAATTTTTCCCACACGGCAAACGAGATTCCCAGAGTAGCTCACCAGTAACGTTCGAGTGATGGTGTGCTGCTCTCTTCTGGCATCTGCATGCAGTGACGTAGCCAGGGGGTGGCACACCGGGCCCGTGCCCCCCCCCCCTCTCGGAAAAAAATGTCTGCTTACGCCCCTGTCTGCATGACGCGTTTAAAAAAGCGACGAAGTACTTCTGGGGACCGTGGTACTGCTAAATGTCCGGCCCCGCTCTGCATTGAACGCGCCTGCACCCAAAGCGCTTGGAAGGGATATGGCGGCGAGAGGTCACATGATGCGAGTACGCCAATCGCGTCAGCGGCGGCGCGCGGAAAACAGATGCGATACTCTGAAATTTTTCCAGTGACTCTAGAGAAAATATACGGCTAGCAGTGCGGGCGATATGGCAACAAGGAGCATTAAGCGGAAGGTCAGAGAGGCGGAGAGGACTTATTGGATGGCAGCGATGGAAAAGAAGCCGGCTCTGAGTAACTACCGAAAGGGAAAAAACGAAATAAGGAGGGAAAGGTTTTATGATAATTCAAGGGGAGGCGCTTTACTGTTTGAAGGAAGGTCGGGCTGCCTTAGAACGCGTAGTTATAAAGCGAGATTCAGTAACGAAGAAGAACAATGTACATGCTGCGGGGGAACTATGGAAACGATGGGACATGTACTGATTGAATGTGGCGATATTCACCAAGGTATACGTGTGGGCACGAGTATACATGAAGCATTGGGTTTCAGGGACAACAATGGAAAGCTGAACACGTCCGCGATAGAAATAAGTAAGAGACGGTTAGAGTATTGGTGGCAGAAAAGTAGAGATAAAGTGCAAAAATAAAAAATGGGGAAAAATAAGGTCATTCTGCCTTAAGAGGCAGAGAGATGGACCGTGAATTTATATTTTTTGGTATAATAACATAGATTTAATCAATGTAGATAAGGTACTAGGCCAACATTAAACAAGGAAGTTTTTTTTTCTTTTTTTTTTCTTCGAGCCTGGTGGCAAACATGTCACCGCCTCGTTGTAAAGGGGACGCTATTAGCATCCATCCATCCATCCGTGTGTAATATTGCCACGAACTATGCCTCATTATTTGTTCTCGTAGCTGTTTTGTGGCCAGCGTCTGGCCGCGCCCTATCGTCTTATCTACGTTCGAAGCAAAGCGCATGTTTCCTTCTTTCTCTTTTTTATGTCGCGCTAGCTGTCTCATTTTGATAGGGGAGAGTGTTTCGCCCTGTCGCCACCAGTCTAGAGTTATCGGGGTAATCCGATGGTGCGGAAAGAATAACGCCGCGGTGTCCTTTTTCCGCCGACGGTCGCCTACGCACGTCGTTTTGTCGGCTCTGCTTCGCCGCCCACGTTTTTGCTTTGAATCTGTTTCGGAGCACAAATTCGCTCTAATAAACGTTCTTTTCTGAAAGAACCTGGCATCGTACCTGGCTACGTGACATCTGGTGGAGGTGCTGGGTACATGAACCCTAAGTCCTCTACAAGTCACCAGGCAAGTCAAACTCGTACCAGCCGGCGACAGCAAGGTCTTCGGCCGGAGTTTGGGCTGCTTCCAGAGAAAGTGAAGAATGACGTCGTGACCACCGTGATGAACGACGCCGCCACCATGACCAACGCTACCAATCCTCCCGTAGTTCTTCAGCAAACCAGGGAGCCGCCACTATTTCATGGGTTGCCCTCGGAGGATCCGGAAGACTGGCTGGAGCAAGTTGAACGGGTCAAGCTGTTTAACCGCTGGGACGACGAGGAGACACTGAGGCACGTGTCTACCTTGCCGACTCAGCCCGCACTTGGTTCGAAAACCACGAGAGATCCCTAGAGACCTAGCAGGGATTCAGGACGCAATTTTTAACGACTTTCACCACGGTCGTGCGGAAGGAGCGAGCCGAAGTCTTGCTGCAGACGCGCAAACAACACCCTAACGAAGGGGTTGTTGTATACGTCGAAGAAATGAGAAAGCTCTTCAGGCGGGCTGACCCTAAAATGGCGGAAGAAAAGAAATTGCGCCTGTTAATGCGTAGCGTGAAGGAGGAACTGTTCGCTGGGCTGGTCCGTAATCCGCCGAAAACCGTTGCCGAGTTCGTGTCTGAGGCTAGCACAATTGACAAGGCCCTCGAAATGCGTGTCAAGCAGCATGACCGCCACTTCTTTGACGCAGTCAATGCCAACTACGTTGACGCAACACGGATTTCGACTGACACACTACGCGAGACCATCCGCGCAGTAGTAAGGGAGGAGCTGCGAATACTTTTCCCAGTGGAGCCGCAGCCCCAAGTCGCCTCCCTAAGCGATGTGATCCGTCAAAAGGTGCAACAAGCACTAGGGACCACTACGCTATCGGAAACACCCCGTGAGCCGCAGGCTATGGCGTACGCCGCTGCTATTCGCGCCCCTCGCCCTCCCGTACCTCGTCTCCAGAAGCCTCATTACCACCGTCCTTCATCGCCCGCCCGACCACCTACGCTGCAACACTAGACACCAAGGAAGACCGATATGTGGCGAACCCCCGACCGTCGTCCGCTGTGTTACCACTGCGGCGAAGCCGGTCACATCTACCGTCGCTGCCCCTATAGACAACTCGGCCTGCGAGGCTTCTCTGTCGACGCACCGCGCCCCTTGCCCGGCCAACTACCGAGCGAGATCGATGAGTACTTGTCTCAGACTAGGCGTCAACCAGTCCGCTTCGGCCGTTCACCGTCACCCCACCGAAACGGATCAACGGACCCCCGCAGCAACACTGACTTCGCACATGGAAGGTCCCCCAGCCCAGGAAGGGGAAACTAAAAACTTAGAATAACAGAGAGCTGAGCTAGTTGGTAAGTATTCATTCTAAAAAGACAGGGCGTGCAAACAAGGACACAAGAAAGAAGTCAGGACACCACAAACGCCGACTAACAACTGAAGAGACGCACAACGGCTGAAAAGAAAGAAGGCACGAAAACTTATCTGCGCATGCCCATGCAACAGGCGAACCTATCAATCCGGCACGCGTGGCGGTCTACGTTGAAGATAACTGTTAAGGCATTTGATTTCATCTTTATGCAAGTTGGCTCACGCATGCGTTACCACTATTCTCGATATGCCATGCTTCTATCATCAGGCGCGTTTCTTCATTTCTATGACGGTACAACACTGCGCATTCATCGAATTTTGGCGTGCACTTACAATCTCGACAATGTAAAGATAGATTAGAAGGTGAGCCTCCTCTTAGCGATCTCTTATGTTCTAATAATCTCTGGTTGATGCATCGGCCCGTCTGTCCTACGTAGAAGCGGCCGCAGCTGAAAGGGATCTTATACACCACACTCGTACGGCAATCAGTGAATTTGTTGGTGTGTTTTACGAAACAAATATCGGTCCGCTTCTTGTCTTTTACTCGCTCATTCTTCCTCTGCACAGCGGCGCAAATCTTACCTAGCTTATTGGCAGCCGTGAAAACAACATTAACGCCGTATCTACTTCCTACTTTCTTTAGCCTGTGAGACACGCAATGAATGTACGGTATACCTACGACACGTTTCTTCTTATCGCTTTCTGCAACCATGCTCGGACTTAACACAATAGACTTCTTTAAACGTTCAGCGACCGTGGCCACTGCATCACGAGGATACCCTACATCTAAAAGACGCGTAACCTGTGCGTTAAAGCGATCACTCATTTTGTGCTCACACGACTTGGTGAGGGCTGATTTAAGGCAAGACATGGCGATACCGTTTTTTACAACCACAAGGGTTCAAATATGCATCTCAAGTGTTCTGATCCTGTCCAGCCTTTGGTTAATTACTGTGTCGAAAAGAAACTCAGGCCAGTAATTTCAGATAAGGAAGGGTATTTTGTAATTATGCCGGACAGTTTGTTCTCAGAAAAAGCATTAACAGCCATAGAAAAGAATTTTAGGACGGTAAAACTTAAGCCATCGGTAGTCAGGCAACGTGCTGTCGACCTTTTGTTAAGACATAATCTTGAGAGAATAGCTTGTAATGTCAAGAAGGCTAAATCACTTACTTTAGAATTGTTTTTTTCAGCCAAAACACATAAGAACGAGATCCCATTTCGAGCAATCGTTTCAGAGCAAGGCACCTGGCAAGTCGCTGTATCTAGTTATTTGCAGAACTGCTTAACCTCTTTGAGTTTTTCAGACCCTTTTCGTATGCGTAATTCTCAGGCACTAGTGCAGTTCCTCTCCGAGGAGAACCCCGGCTGTTGTAAGGCTTTTAGTATGGATATTGAAGACCTGTATTATTCTTTGCCGCATGAGGAGTTGTTAAGTTGTGTTAATGAATGTATTAACGAACAAGCGCACCAGACCGTTTTCACCGATAAATGTGGTGTTTCTACCGGGGCTTTTCTAGAAATCCTTTCCATGTATTTAAAGTCGACGCTTGTAGGTTGGAAGGAAGGCGTTTATGTGCAGAAATCAGGGATATGTATTGGCTCTAAGGTTGCTCCGGTTCTTAGTGATTTATACCTTAGCAAGATTGACAATCTTTTGGAAGGCGCCTTAGGTAATTCGGTTATTAAGGTGTTTCGTTATGTGGACGATTACTTGATCTTTTGTAGTGGTGAGGACCTTGAAAAGGTGGTAACTTCCGTGAGCGAAAAATTTGAAATTAATGGAGGTGGGCTGAGATTTACTAAAGAGGTGCCTCAGAATAATGGAATGCAATTTCTAGACATTTCTTTAACGTTCCAGAAGAACCACGTGTGCTGGCAGTATTCTCCTAGATCTTCGAAACCGCTGTTAAATTTTTCGTCGAAGCACTCGAAGGTTGTAAAAAACGGTATCGCCATGTCTTGCCTTAAATCAGCCCTCACCAAGTCGTGTGAGCACAAAATGAGTGATAGCTTTAACGCACAGGTTACGCGTCTTTTAGATGTAGGGTATCCTCGTGATGCAGTGGCCACGGTCGCTGAACGTTTAAAGAAGTCTATTGTGTTAAGTCCGAGCATGGTTGCAGAAAGCGATAAGAAGAAACGTGTCGTAGGTATACCGTACATTCATTGCGTGTCTCACAGGCTAAAGAAAGTAGGAAGTAGATACGGCGTTAATGTTGTTTTCACGGCTGCCAATAAGCTAGGTAAGATTTGCGCCGCTGTGCAGAGGAAGAATGAGCGAGTAAAAGACAAGAAGCGGACCGATATTTGTTTCGTAAAACACACCAACAAATTCACTGATTGCCGTACGAGTGTGGTGTATAAGATCCCTTTCAGCTGCGGCCGCTTCTACGTAGGACAGACGGGCCGATGCATCAACCAGAGATTATTAGAACATAAGAGATCGCTAACAGGAGGCTCACCTTCTAATCTATCTTTACATTGTCGAGATTGTAAGTGCACGCCAAAATTCGATGAATGCGCAGTGTTGTACCGTCATAGAAATGAAGAAACGCGCCTGATGATAGAAGCATGGCATATCGAGAATAGTGGTAACGCATGCGTGAGCCAACCGTCGATTAACTTGCATAAAGATGAAATCAAATGCCTTAACAGTTATCTTCAACGTAGACCGCCACGCGTGCCGGATTGATAGGTTCGCCTGTTGCATGGGCATGCGCAGATAAGTTTTCGTGCCTTCTTTCTTTTCAGCCGTTGTGCGTCTCTTCAGTTGTTAGTCGGCGTTTGTGGTGTCCTGACTTCTTTCTTGTGTCCTTGTTTGCACGCCCTGTCTTTTTAGAATGGAAACTAAAAGCAGCAGCTTTGGGAGGTGAAGTTGCACTACGGCGGAAAAACGAAAAACCTTCAACGACGCAACGGCGCACCACAGACGAAGATTCACGATGTGCCTACATCCCGACGCCCCAACACGACGACGGGCACACGGCGCGGCGCCTACCGGACGTAACCAAGCCTGGAATTAACGAGACGACGACGCGTAGCCACCGACCATCAACGCGAACCAGCCGTGACACGACGCCTCGACGAACCAGCAACTCGAGACCAACTACTTCTGACGTTAAGTTATCTATTGACGGCCTTGACGTAGTCGCACTGATAGACACAGGAGCCGACTATTCAGTGATGAGCGGACCATTCGCGGCGAAACTGAAAAAAGTTACGACAAGTTGGGACGGTCCGTACATACGCACAGCAGGAGGCCACCTCGTCACGCCTAGTGGAACCTGTAGGTCGCGAATCACCATAAACGGCATCACATATCCTGCTGTCTTCGTAATACTGCCCAATTGCTCCCGCGACGTAATTCTGGGCATGGACTTTTTGACCGACAACGGTGCCATTATTGATTTGCCGGCAAAGTCCATAAGTTTCTCTGCCGATCACGCCGTGAAGCCAAAACCAAGCGCCAAACCGCGTGCTTCCTTAAGGATTGCCGATGACCACGTCACCTTGCCTCCCTGTTCAAGCCTGATGATCGCCGTCTTCTCTCGAGATGCTGATCCTGACAGCGACGCTATCGTGGAGAACGACCACAACTTGCTTCTGGACCGCGTTGTCTCCGTCGCAAGAGGTATTGTGCGCTTGAAGCTCGACAAATCCCATGTTCTAATCACAAACTTCACCGAGGAATATCAGCACCTAAACAAGGGCGCTTCTGTTGCTTTCCTCGAAGAAATTCAGGAACATAGTGCCGAGATCGCCGTCGCCGATTTCCAGCGCGAACCGGACGACGCCTTGGGATCTGCTCCCTTCTGCGACGTAAACCCGGCGCTACCGCAGGAACAGCTGGAAAAGCTAACGGCTTTGCTACTGCGCTACAGCGACTGTTTCTCGACGACTTCGAAGCTACGACAGACGCCTCTTGCAAAGCACCGGATAATCACCGAAGATGGCGCCCGACCAACGCGACAGTCGCCCTACCGCGTGTCTCTTCACGAGCGCGAAGCGATTCCGACACAAGTCGAAGACATGCTCGCTGACGACTTTATACAACCGTCTAAAAGTCCCTGGGCTGCCCTGGTAGTGCTCGTGAAGAAAAAAGACGGCACTTTGAGGTTCTGCGTCGACTACCGACGGCTGAATAAAATCACAAAAAAGGACGTATACCCACTTCCACGCATCGACGACGCCCTCGACCACGTTCGCCACGCGAAGTACTTTTCTTCGATGGATTTGAAAACAGGGAATGCGGTTGCTACCCACTTTTCAGTAATGTCACTTATCTGGGAAGAGGTAAGGGTAAAGAAGAAAGGGAAATTGTGGAGGCATACTTCATTAGGAAAAGCGGAGATAGATGTATAAGCACACCGTCAATTTGCCTCATTGACAAGGAATTTAATGTGTTACAACGATGGCAAGAAAGATGATTGCGTAATCTTTCACCGGGTGACGTTGTCGGTGATACAGACGTGCTGCACATGCGTTGTGAGGTTTCTTCGTTGAAAGTTTTTCTTCAATAAAGTCACAGTTGTTAGTTCCAGCGGTGTGTGTGTCTGCCTTTTCTCGTGTCCCGTTCTTTTGCTGGCTTTCGTCAAGTATCTTGAAAACAGGGTACTGGCAAATTGAAGTGGACGAAAGGGACCGTGAGAAGACAGCATTTATCACGCCGGATGGACTGTATGAGTTCAAGGTAATGCCCTTTGGACTATGTATAGGACCGGCAACATTTCAAAGAGTCATGGATACTGTACTAGCCGGTCTCAAATGGCACACCTGCCTCGTCTACCTCGACGACGTCGTCGTATTTGGACGAAATTTCGATGAACACCTTGCGAGGTTGGAGTCTGTGCTCGAAGCCATTCGTACGTCGGGGTTAACGTTGAAACCTGAGAAGTGCCGTTTCGCGTACGAGCAACTGAAGTTCTTGGGCCACGTCGTCAACGCCGAGGGAGTGATGCCTGACCCTGCGAAAACTACAGCCATAGCAAACTTTCCGAGGCCGAAAGACAAGAAAGGCGTGCGAAGATTCCTCGGACTGTGCGCGTACTACCGGCGCTTCGTGAAAAACTTCGCAAAAATTGCCGAACCGCTCACTCGCTTGACGAAAGACAGCGTTCAATTTTGCTGGGAGGAAGCGCAGCAGAACGCCTTCTCTGAGCTGCAAAATCGCCTACCGAGCCCGCCTGTGCTTGCACATTTCAACGACTCTGCCGAGATAGAAATGCACACAGATGCAAGTGACGTAGGCTTGGGTGCTGTCCTTGTACAGCAGCAGAACGGCTGCGAAAAAGTAATCGCTTATGCCAGCCGCAGCCTTTCAAAAGAAGAAAGCAACTATTCGGCCTCCGAAAAAGAATGCCTTGCCATAACATGGGCTATTTCAGTTTCATCCGTACGTCTACGGCAGGCTGTTTAAGGTGGTAACGGACCACCATGCGCTGTGTTGGCTCGCAAATTTGAAGGATCCTTCTGGCCGCCTGGGGCGATGGAGCCTGCGCCTGCAGGAATACGACGTCACCATCGTCTACAAATCCGGCAGGAGACATTCGGACGCCGACTGCCTATCATGTGCTCCCGTCGACCCACCGCCGCAGGACTCCGATGAGGACACCGCGTTTTTTGGCATCGTGACGGAAAGTGACCTAGCCGCCAAGCAGCGTGCCGATCCCGAGCTGTGCGCCATGATCGACCACCTCGAAGGACACAACGTCACCATGCCAAGGGCTTTTAAGCGCCACTCCGCTGCATTCTGCCTGAGAAATTCGGTGCTCGTGAAGAAGAACTTCGACCATGCAACGAAAACGAAGTGTCTTCTCGTCATCCCCACTGGCCTTCGCAACGAAATCTTGGCAGCGTGCCACGACGAACCAACATCAGGGCACCTCGGCACAGCACGCACACTCGGAAAGATCAAGACAAAGTACTACTGGCCCCGCCTCATATCCAACGTAACTCACTACGTCCGGAGCTCCCGTGACTGCCAGCGCCGGAAAACGCTGCCAACTAGCCCTGCCGGACTTCTGCAGCCGATCGCCGTGCCATCGAGGCCCTTCCAACACATCGGCATGGACCTTCTTGGCCCTTTCCCCACGTCACGATCCGGAAACAAGTGGATTGTAGTAGCCACAGACTACGTGACACGCTACACAGAAACCACCTCGCTGCCCAGAGGGACGGCAGAAGAAGTCGCCAAATTTTTCATCCACCAAGTGGTGCTGCGACACGGAGCCCCTGAAATCCTAATCATGGACCGCGGGACGGCATTCACTGCAGAACTTATGCAAGGAGCCTTGCGCTACAGCAACACGGGTCACCGAAAGACCACGGCGTATCACCCCAAGACGAACGGGCTAACCGAACGCCTCAACAAGACAATTGCGGATATGCTGTCGATGTACGTCGACGTTGAACACAAGACGTGGGACGAGGTACTCCCTTATGTCACGTTCGAGTACAACACAGCTATCCAAGAAACTACGCAGATGACTCCATTCGAGCTTGTCTACGGACGACTGCCGACGACGATGCTCGACGCCATGCTGCCACACGTCGAAGACTACGACCTCAACGCCGATGTGCAGGGGTGCCTGCAACGTGCGGAGAAGGCCCGCCAGCTGGCTCGAGTGCGTAAACGGACAAGCACCTCGTGGATGCCGGACGCTACAACCTACGGCTCCGAGACACCGATTATCACCCAGGGGATCTTGTGTGGGTTTGGACCCCAATCCGACGTCGCGGACTCAGTGAGAAGCTCCTGCGACGGTATTTCGGCCCATATAAAATTCAACGACGTGTTGGCCAACTCATCTACGAGGTTGTCTCCGACAGTGACAGTGGCACATCCCGACGACGCACACGTCCCGAAATCGTCCACGTGGTTCGGCTCAAGCCTTATTACGCCAGATGACTTTTTTTGTTTGGTCTACGTTTACTTTATTAGCATCGGTTTGTGGCCAGCGTCTGGCCGCGCCCGATCGTCTTATCTACGTTCGAAGCAAAGCGCATGTTTCCTTCTTTCTCTTTTTTATGTCGCGCTAGCTGTCTCATTTTGATAGGGGAGAGTGTTTCGCCCTGTCGCCACCAGTCTACAGTTATCGGGGTAATCCCACGGTGCGGAAAGAATAACGCTGCGGTATCCTGTTAAGTGCGAATGCACTTCTTAAGCGACCCCGAAAACTCCGCCGGCATCCACGCTCCTCCTCATCTCCCCTAGCAACGGCGCGAGGAGCGGAGAGGAGCGTCTGTAGCAACGGCGCAGCGACCTCACGCCCCACGTGACTGCGCGCGCTCCGCCCTCCGCTCCGTCTGATGCATCGCCTCGAACGTGTCCCACTGACGACCCGTGCTCCTTCGCCCGGAGTGGAAGCCGGGGCGAGTACTGCGGCGTGTGCTTGGTTGGGCACGTCTACGCCAACGTCCTCTCGCATGCCGTGTGTACTTCGCCGCTCAGAGACGAGTCGCCGTACGCTTCCGTCTACACCAGTGCCTACTCCGGCGATGCCGTCCTGGTTGTGACCGTCTACCTAGCCCCGAACCTCTCGCGAGATGCCGTCTTGGAGCAGATGGATGCGACGATGGAGAGTGTGTCTGTGCGCGCGCGTCCCTCGGTTCCGGTTGTGGTGGTGGGTGACTTTAACGTGGACGTTAGAAAGGACAATGGCTGGTTGGTTGACCACATGCTGAAAATTACTCGATGACGTGTCTGTCTCTCGAGTTTCCGACCACGATCAACGGTGGCTTCATAGACTTGGCGTTCAGTAGGAACTGTACGGTCCGCGCCGTCTTGCCGGATCCGCTCACCGTCCATTTCTCGGATCACAAAGCGCTGGTACTAACCGTGAGCGACAACGATAACACGAATAGGTGCTGATCTGTAGTGACGTGTGTAGTGTGTGTATGTGTGTGTGTGTGTGACGCACCCGCGAGGTGCATTAATGCATCATACGAAAAGCGTGAAGTGTAAAATAAATAAATAATACTTCATATATAAATATGTGTGTGTGTGTACAAATGCATCATGACAACAACACTTTAAATCATTAATTACACTTAATCATCATCATCAGTAAAAGTGCTTTGCACTTAAAAACGGCCAGACCTCCGTGGGTCGGCTGGCGCGTGCTCTCTCGCTGCCGTCTCCTTCGCTTGGCTCTGCAGTTTAGTCGCGCGCGCCCCCTCATAGCATCACCCCGTGCTTCGCACTTCCACATACTCCCCTTCGGGGAAATGCGGGTTTTTTCCGCCGACGGTCGCCTACGCACGTCGTTTTGTCGGCTCTGCTTCGCCGCCCACATTTTTGCTTTGAATCTGTTGCGGAGCACAAGTGCGCTCCAATAAACGTTCTTTTCTGAAAGAACCTGGCATCGTACCTGGCTACGTGACAATATGGTGGTTTGGTGAATGCACGCTAGATGGCGTTATAGGTGCCGCTGCCCTCAGAATGGCTGCTGCGCCCGTTATCTCTCATTCTCTTTGATCGTCGCCGTACGTGGAGGAGTGCGCTTGCCGGATCGTGCTGCTTGGCGGACCATGGACGTCGAGGAGCGCCGGGTGCGGAAGGCCGCTGCGTCTCGTGCTCGTCGGCAGGATCCCGAGGTGCGAGCTCGAGAGGCTGCCGCCAAGCGAACGCAGCAGTAATCAAAGCGGCGTATCGCTTTGATTACTGCTGGGCGAAACCACTGAACATTTCACGGTGTAACCATGATTGCTTCGGGAGCTTCGCCCAAGCTCTTCATCATTCACCCGTGGATATGCTGTAATTTTTTTGGCTTGTATTAGCGTGGTACTGAGCGAGGCCGACGCTTTCAGACGCTTGGACAAAGGTCGCCACCTCGCGGTGTGTTAAGGCATTGACAAAATTCAACGTCTATTGAAAACGCCCCGAATGGGGCGGACGCGTAGACGCGTTGCAGGTGCTAGTCGCGGAGGCCACAGCAATGACGAATTACTTTACCTTACCACTCCCAGAGGTCAACACCACCCAGCCGACCGGGAGAGTGGTAGATATAAAATGCGCGTTCGTAAAGCCTCCAGAGTCTGTGACCGTGGCGCAGTGAATAGCGTGACCGCCATCTGTTGTTGCGTACCGAGCGGTCGTGGGTTCGATGCCCGTTGAAGGTACCTTTTTTTTGCCACCTGATTGTGTATATTTTTTCGACGTCATTTCCGTGACGGAAATACGTCACTGATGTTTTGGTGGACCCCGGCATAAAACATTTTCGTGTTAAAATTTGGATGATTTATGGCGTAGGAAGTACCTTGCATGTGTACTTATATTATTGCCCCAAGAGATTCTCCAACGGGCTCTACAACGTCCGCTCTTCCAGCTTTCGTTGTGACTGTGCTGCGTGTTCCGCGCAGGCCTGGCGATTTTTTTATCAGAACAGCGGTCTCGCACATCAGAGAGTACACTCAATGAAGTGCTGCTTCTGAGATCGTGCTCACTCCCTTGACACAAAGCATTGAACCCACTTAAAAAATTCGTATTTGTCATTTGAGAAAATAAATACTATGACTTTGAAATTAATACTGCTTTGTGCAAGTTGGTAGGAATTCGTAGTACAGTTACTTCCGCTCCTCTGAAGAACGTGTTTTACCTTTGTCCCACCTTCCTAAGAGGAGGGCAAGTAACCACATCACAAATTCAGTGTTATTTATGATTACCTTAACTTCAAATTTTTGCATAAAAAAACCGTTACGAACCGTTACGGAGCATGTTTTTTTTTTTTCGTTCCGGAACAGAAACGGAAAGGAACTTTTTGCGGTGGAACGAAACTTAAACCGGAACGAAAAACATTTCGTTCCGACAACCTGATCACGGGCCGCTTTGTTTGCTATCGCATTCATCGCTTCGCCCATGCGGCGAAATTGTGACTTTTTTTTTCAACTTTTCGCCTGGCTTCTGCGGTGTTCAGTTGGGACACGCTCATGCGTAGACTGCGATACCATCGGTAAACATTCATTTCACGAGTATTTCACACCCTTCAGCATGCGGCAGGAGTACACACGCACGCACGCACTCTCAAACACAGTGCGACGGTGACAAAGATAACTGAGCACCCCTTTTCTTTAAAAATAAGTTAACTAATGACGAGTTATAGTGAACTATTGGAATAATAAAATGTCACATGACGCGCTAGGACGTCATGTGACTTCAGAGTCGTTTATCTGGGGCGCAATCTTGTATACGTTCTGTGATATAACGTTCTGTCGCGCCGCGCGGGATTGGTCGAGGCTCGTTTGATGGTCAGACGTGAGAACAGCAACCAGAAAAGGCAGTGCTGTCAATCATATTGTTGTCTGCTGGGCAAAGAACGGGCACACGACGGAAGGAGACACCATCCCGTCTGGCAGAAGTTATATAGAACGGTCTCCGGACGACGTGGATCGAAATGTAAGCGCTCGAGGCGGAGAAGTGAATTAGCCTGCTTTATGTGTGGCTTAATCCAATCCCGCGTCGACAGTTTGCGAAAATGGCAACCAGTGCCCCCACCGAAAATCTCGTGAAATTGCGGCACCACCTAGCGCCCAATCAAGAGATTAAAAGGGCCCTGCAACACTTTTATAAGTTATAATGGAACAGTCTCACATTAGCGCAAGGCGCTTCACGAATCACATGCCGCGAAAAATTTTAGAATGCGTAACGTACGAGCGGAGTTACGGGGTACCAGCTAGCGCTCTGAAACCTACGCAGGGCGGGGGGATGACAAGGGGGCAGTAAGATGCGTCGCTTCGTCAGCGTGCGTCACGACCTTGAGCACTTTCTTATCTCTTTTTCCTTCGAATGCGTGGCTTGCTTTCAGTGTGATCGCGAGCGCGTGAGCGGGCATGTGGCGGCATCCCGCGGCCAATTTCATCATTTTGATCAATTTCAACGTTTTAAAAACAATGCCCCAAATACTGATATTGAGTTATAATAATCCTATGTTTCTTCGTGTGTGGAAAACACTTCTGAACTCCGTCAGCAGACGATCAAAACTAGACGCATTCTTCCGGGGTGCTTGCCCTTCGCCGTTTGCTTCCTCTCGTTCTCTCGTGATGTTGCGTTGCCTTCTATCACAGTGTACAAGATTGGGCCCCTTTGCAGTGCCTTGGGCTTGGAAATCCAAAGAACTAGAGGCACAGCGCTAGTTCGTGACAGCTATAGCTGCCTGATTTGCGGTCTTAGAGATGTGGCGGATGTTCATAGAACATTCGAAAATGAAGGGAAATTGCGAGAGCTCACGTGCTGAGTGCGACGAACTGTTGTTAATGAAGACGAAGGTTAACGGCTTGTAATCAGTCAAAATGGAAAAGGCTTCAAGGAACTTACGGAAACGCTTGACAGCGCAATGGATCGCCGACATTTCTCTCCCGAAGGTGCTGTAGCGAGCCTTTGTGGGTTTCAGGCGCTTTGAGCAGTCTTCAAGTATTTGTCTTCGCGATACTGCAAAACTGCATCCGCTGCCTTGGTCGACGAGGTGGGCGCGTCTTGTAGCAGACGAATCAGCAGTGCTGCAGTCGTCAACAGGCTCCGCGGAATCGGTGTTCGAGCTCCGAGGAACGGTGGTAGGTGTGTCGATTCCTTCGAGTCATCAGGTAAGCGGCGCAAGAGCTCGTGCTCAGGATGGTATGAAGCGCTCGTTGAAACCTATACTTATTGCAAAAGAACAGAAAATGCAAATTCTTTGTGCCAGATTCATTTAAGGTCAGAACAATGTTCGCGTTCGACGTCGCCATTCAGCGATGATAGCAAAGTATTGAAAGGTTCTAGGAAGGCACGTGCGCATAAAGGCACAATTATAGGTCGATTATCAGATATCTATGATTTGCGGAAACGGTAGGTCATATAACTGACCTGAGCAATCAAAGTACACTTTGGTTAGTAATTTGTAGAGCTGTTGCTTTCAAAATAGACGTTACGTTGTCCAGGAAAGGATTCTGCTGTTAGTTTGCCGAATGTAACTTTTTCTTTGTTCTCATCTCGGTATATATTTACACCCCTTCCTTTCGTTTGCAAATGATTTTGCATGATTTAGCATTTCATTTCATTACCCCCTTTATGCAATGCATCTAGGGGCTTGTAAGATACTTGTAAATAAATTAATTTGTTAATTAGTTAATTAAAAGTTGGTTTTTGAAGCAGGCTGAACCTTGCGTAGAGTTTTCCAAAGGACGGTACTCATTTTGTCGCTTTTTAAACATTCTTCGTGCTCTTACATCGCATAGTTCATTCATACCAAAATTTCGCCCCGGTAATACTTTAAACAAATAGCGCTGCACTAATACTCTGCGCATGTCTTAGGCGAGCCAAGATTGATCACAGTTCGCAAGAAACCTGAGCTGCTCTGTAAATGCCGATCAACGCAAGCTCACCTTTTAAGTGCCCTGGCCGCGTGAAAGCCAGCAGCAAATTGGCAGTCGACTTTGGAAGCCCTTGCCTACCTTTCCTGGCCGTTCTTTTTTTTTGTCTAACTTTTTATGCTTCATACTGGAGCGCGAGCAAACGCTTTGGCCGTTTTATACTCTACTTGGCGCCAGACATGCTTAAGCAATGGCGCCGAATTTGGCTTTCCTGTATAAAGTATAGGGGGAAACCATTAGGCCGGTGGGAGCCCTTTTCCCGGCTGAAATGGCCCGGAAAAGAATTTAATTACTGTCGGAAAACGACGCAGGCGCAAGCGAGCCCAATCACTTTCCGTGTCGACGGCTACCACCTTCACGACAGTGAGTATGCTTAGATCGATTAAAAGAAACATCCCAGGGGGGTTTAGAAATTGCAAAACACGTACTTAGTGAAGCCGCTTGCTTCTACCGTTGGAGCGAACAATGCGTTTGAATGTTAGCCTTGTCATTTTAATGTTTGCCGTATGAGGGTTCCTTTATACGTACTTGATAACACCCTATACATCTATTTTCCTTTGGACGGTTGAATTTATAGCAACTGTAGTGGCGTCTACCGAAGACGTTCATCTTTGTTACATTCTAGATGTACATTACTTCACCTCGTTCCCCACGTTCACCTGCTCTGAAGACCATAATCTATTACAGCAAACACTTCTCCACATTGAATGCTGGGAAGCCGTATAGGACATGGAATTAAATGTTGATAAAACAGTGCCTCTAAATATAACACAGAAAATTAATCCTAGTGTGTTTACCTACAATATCCATGGCTCCCCCATTCAATCAGGAACACAGTAGAAATATTTAGGGATCATTCCTTTCCAGTGCTATGATGTGGCGGGCACACATTTCGCCTATTTTTAACTGCATCTTTTCGGAAACTGTGTTCTTTTTTAAAGGAAGCTTCCAAAGGCAACTGTGAATGTTAAACTTCAAGCGTATAACGCTATAATCTGACCTAAATTGGAGTATGCATCCGTTGTATGGGATCCCACGCGTGGTGGAAATCGGTTTCATGCAAAGCAGTCAGCGAGTACTTCTATGCTGAACTTTATGGCTTTAAGCCTAGCCTTGCGAAGTGGATCGACGTGTTTTTGTAAGTGTAGTAGCTGTGTGCACATCGTGGGCTTACGAGGCACGTCGGCAACACAGGCGTTTAAAGAGTAAGTTATGGCGCCTGTAACGTCAGCCCTCACGTTAGAGTACAAAGGTCAGTATTATCAAACCTAAGTGCACTTTATAATGCAATCATGTGAATATCACACGTAACTTTCGTCAATGTATTCCTTCTGCATCGAGCAGTGCTTCAGTATAGCTTGATGAATCATAGGAATACAAATGTAATGTTTATTAGACTGCTATAAAAGCGGATCCAACACGGTACCACAGACGTTAATCTGATATGACGCCTGTATCGTAGGAGTACATATGTAGTGTTTATTGCTTTTATTTTGTCAAATGACATAACCAGCACCACAACCACAGTTGACGTTGCACCGTCATTACGCCTGCATAGGTTGTTTTTACAAAACAGTTTCTAAACCTGGCGTGACCCTGTGGTAGAATTGACCCTTATTGCCACGCAGAATGCTTGGGTTCGACTCCTGATGGGATTCTAATTTTATGGGCGAAGCTCCTTATAGCGGCACCCGCTCGTCCCCGTCGTAGTAGTGTGTAACCAGTCTTAAAAACGGAGGGGGCGTGCACACATGAAGGCTCCCTAAAGACAATGCGCTGCGACAGTCCGTGATATGTATCGCCCTCTCCTCTCCTACGCTTCCCCCTCTTTCTCCACTCCTACGCCCCCCCCCCCCCCGGTTGAACCTCCGCAGCCGATGAACCTCCGCAGCTTCGCCCACTCATCATCATTCACTCCGTGGATATGCTGTGATTTTTTTATTCTTTCCATTCATCGCGTCAACGCTGCCGATGTCGGTTTCTCTTAGCGCTCTCGCTTTAAATTACCAATGTCTGTTCTCGCCGTTCCTGGGTAGATATAAACTGCCCATCACCTGTGGCGCACACTCGTACACCGCGGCCCGTGGTAAACGGGTATGTGTCACACATGTCTGAAAGAAAGGGTTTGACGACGTACACGACAGGATTTTAAATGCGAAGCATTTCCTAGTGAACCTCAGGCACTTTGGCCGTTTCTGTCTGTCTGTCTGTCTGTCTGTCTGTCTGTCGCTAGCCGCCTACGTCTGGGCGCTTTCCTGGTCGTCTCCTTGGTGTAGATCAAAATTAGCATGGGGGGTGGGGGGGTAAGAATTGAATAAACGAACAGCGCAACGGACAAAGACCGAGGAAGGTAACAACACACAGCGCTGACTTTCAACAATGATTTAATAGTTGAGCGAAGTACATGTATAGTGAAAAAGTGGGCATGCGTAGAAGGGTGCAGCTAACAGCCACTGCGATACAATGCCAGCAGAACTCTTGTCACTTATTGATTGGGCTGAAAATCAGTACACATATTAAAAATGATCGAGATACGCAAACTATTTTTGCAATAGCGCAACTGATGGGGAACTTAAGGCTCTGATACACTCCAGCGTAACGTCGGCGCGCGCGCACGCGCGTCGCGGCGACGTTACGTCAGCAAAAAACAGCCCTCTAAAGTCCGGCGTCGGCTGACCGCCGACGCGGCCGACGGCTGCTGGCGCGCTCGGGCGTCGCTCGGCTCCGAATAGATCCTGCTGCATTTCGCGCCAGACGCGCCAGACTCGCATGTACAGAAACCTGCTTCGCGGGCTGCTTCGACGGTTCTTGACAGGTGGCGCGGCGCGTTCTTCGCTTTACTGCGCATGCGCTCCTCGAGATGCGAACGCACCGCGCGTTGGAGCCAGCTCGACTAGCGGAGACCGATTTGCGCTTGGCGTAGCGTCGCCGGCTCGGCGTGACGAAACGCAACGTCCTCGCGCGCGCTCGCGTTGGAAGTCTGAATATAACCACGTGCATGTACCGTCAAACGTACTTATTTGATAGGCCTCAGTTATCTCACGCGTGGCCTGCGAGTGGTGCTTGCCTATTAAGAAGACTTAACAAGTGTGACTGTCTGGTCGTGACACGAATACAGTGAAAATCTTGTCGTGTACGTCGTCAAACCCTTTCCTCCAGACCCGTGTGGCACATACCCGTTTACCTCGGGCCGTGGTATACGAGTATGTGCCACAGGTGATTAACAGTTTATATCTACCCAGGAACGTTGAGAACAGACATTAGTAGCTTAAATGCGAGAGCGTTAAGGAAAACTGACATCGGTAGTGTTGACCCGACGAATGCAAAGAATCAAAATTGGAATCCCAGCTGGAATCGAGCATAACCATTCTGCGTGGAAGTCAGGTGTTCTGCCACATAGCCACGCCAGGTCTAGAAACTGCTTGGAAAAACATATTACGCAGGCGTAATGTCGGTGCAGCGTCAATTCTGGTTGTGGTGCAGGCTATCTAACTTTACAGCAAAGCCATAAACACTGCATATGTACCCCTACGATACAGGCGACATGTCATGTTAACGTCTGTGCACGCGCACGTGCACGACATCGAAAAATACGCTCTGCTCAAAGAAACTGACGTGTTAGCACTTTCTGAAACCTGGAGCGATAAGCGCACTGTGTGGTCAACAGCAAGTGGCTTCATTGCAGGTGCGCAGGCGTGGGCAGATATGATAACACGGCGATGTGCAACTTCAACGTAGGTCGCGTCTTAATTCGCAGGCCGCCAGACACAGAACAAACACAGACAAGCAGCGGAATCGGCGAGGTCTGCGTTGTGCACATAAGTCACATAACAGAGACATTGCGCTCGCCACCATCTACGTGACAACAGTAAAGAACCCCTTCCACACATGCACACGGGTTTGAGAAACGTGCGTGCTTTCTGCATCATAACGGACTACATATCGGCTTACCGCGTCTGGTGTTGGTAATACCTGTGTTGCTGTGGGCATCGTTACGCAGCGGTAAACAACTGATTATATAGCACATCTGGGACTCTTGAACATATATGTGTGTATATATCATTTGCGCCTATCTTGAGCGTCATGTTGTAACGTCTCACTCAATGCAAAAAAATTCGGCAGCTCCCACGTACCGTGGGAGTCGATGCTATGCGAAGCATGTGGCGGGAAGGTGACTGTGGCGTAATTTTTCTTACTGAGCGAAACGCTACAAAACAACGCTAAAGATATGTATAAATTCTATACGCACACATATATGTTGAAGAGCCACATATGTGTTATATAACCAGTTGTTTACAGTTGGGTAACGCTGCCAACGGGAACGTGGGCATCACGAACACCAGAAGTGGTAAGCTGATACGTACTTGTTCCTTATGATAGAGAACGCACGCACGTTTCACAAACCCGCGTGCATATGTGGAAGAGGTTCTTGACAGCAATTGCACAAGGTCACCATAACCGTGGTCAGTGGGCACCAGCAGCTGGTCATGACTTGTTATTGGATCCGGTCGTGATCCCGGTGACGAGGGGTTCATGTGTAGTGAAGTATGGTACAGCTGTTGGAAACGTGGATGCTTCGGTCATTTCTTCGACAAATTGTATGTCGCTAGATGCGGCGACATGTCGGAACCTGAAGTTACCCTTCTCGTTGGTGAGTTATAGGCCGCCGAGGCTGGTAGGCCTGGATAGTGCTACGTACACCAACATCAGTGGATGGCGCTTGTCGTACTCGTAGGCTACCTGGGCGTATGTGGTCTACGTAGCCTAGTCTACAAAGCGGCTGTCAATCAATCTGGCATCATCCTCGGTCAGCATGAGGCCATCGCCGAGCCTCGTAAGAAATTAAGAGGACACTGCGTCGTTCTGGCGGACTAATTACACTTTACGGTGCGATGACGTGAATATCATACGTAACGTTCGTTAATGTATTCCTCCGGGGTCGAGCAACGCCTCAATATACCTTGCTGAATCATAGGAATACAAATGTAATGCTGATTAGACTGCAATAAAAGCGAAGCCAACACTATAACCACACACGTCAATCTGATATGACGCCTGTATCGTAGGGGTACACATCGTAGGAGTATCATGTAGTGTTTATTGCTTTCTTGCAAAATTAGATAGCTAGTACCATAACCACAATTGACGTTGCAGCGCCATTACGCCTGCATAGGCTGTTTTTCCAAACGACTTTACAGACCTGGCGTGGCTCTGTGGCAGAATACCTGATTGCCACGCAGAATGCCTGGTTTCGGTTCCTGCTGGGATCCTCATTTTCATTCTTTTCATTCGTCGGTTCAACGCTGCCGATGTCGGTTTTTCTTAACGCTCTCGCATTTAAGTTAATAATGTGTGTTCTCGCCGTTCCTGAGTAGATATAAACTGTCAATCACCTCTGGCGCATACCCGTACACCGCGGACCGTGGTAAACGGGTATCTGCCACACGTGTCTGGAGGAAAGGGTTTGACGACGTACGCGACAGGATTCTCACGTTATTCATGTCATGACCCGACAGTCATATTCGTCAAATCCTTTTATCATCCCATGCCAATTTTGGTCTACACCAAGTTAAGGAGGCGATCATGAGAGCAACCAGACGTAGGCGGCTAGATAGATAGATAGATACATAGATGGAAACGCTCAAAGTGCCAAAGGTTCTCAAAGACATGCTTCGCATTTAAAATTACACCACAGTCACCTTCCCGCCGCATTCTTCGCATTACACCGATTCCCACGCTACGTGGGATCTGCCGAATTTTTGACATTATTCATGTCATGACCCGACAGTCATGTTCGTCAAATCCTCTTACCCTTCCATGCCAATTTTGGTCTACACCAAGTTAAGGAGGCGATCATGAAAGCACCCCGACGTAGGCGGCTAGATAGATAGATAGACAGTTATATACGTAGATAGAAACGCTCAAAGTGACAAAGGTTCACTAAGAAATGCTTCGCATTTAAAAGATATACAGAGCTTAGAACGGCTGCAAAAGGCCATCAGATTTATATTTAATAAATACAAAAGACTAGATTCACCATATCAAGTCATGGAAGCTCATAACATCCCCACAATGGCTGTCCGAAGAAAAATCTGTGGACTCAAATTCTCGCGCAATATTTTGAACGACAAGCTTAATATGTCTGCACATTCATATTTAAAGCCCACTACAAGGAGAATGACGCGTAACGCTCACAAAGACCCTACGACACATTTTTGCCAAGACAGGGGCATTCAAACATAGTTTTTCCCCCGCACTGTTTCGGATCGGAACATTCTATCTGAGTTTGAGGCAGACGATTTTCATGAAGCCATTGAACAACATTTGTCGTATTCTATAGTGAATCACTGAAACTGTTATATTGCTTAGCGTGCGAGTGTTATTGTAAATTATTGGTGCTGTTTTTCATTCCTTTGTTGAAAATCGTCCTAGCGAAACTGACGTATTGCATGTGCTGCCGGTATTGTTATAAATTATTTGTGTACCTTTCTTTGTAATTCCACTCTTGCCTGGACCATGCTGGCCTGCAGTATTGTGAAACAAATAAACAATACTTCTACTCAGTCATTCGTCAAAGCTCAAGGTGCCAAACTGGCACACGTCAGTCGTGTCGGCTCAGTCAGTTCAGTGAAGCGTGTGCCGGAGAACGAGTGCATTCGCAGCTTCACCAATGTTGACACCGATACATGTAGCCATGGAGGAAAATTAGGAGGGAGCGTCACGTGAAAATGTTGAAGTCCAGCCATAAAAAATACGTATGGACAATAAGGGAGGGGGTGGGGGGGAGCGGTGTCCGAGGGTGTTGGCTTGTAGACGTTAGGTGCGCGCAGTCATCAATTTCTTTTTGTTCGTGCGCCCACCAAAACGAGAATGAAACAGCAGCATCATGGGAAATGTGACACGAACGCGACGAGCAAGCAACTTCAGGAGAGGTTGGCTTGTAGACGCTAGGCATGCTCCCTCCTATTTCTTTAACAGCGAAAGCTGTTATGAGATCACAACAACGGCCGTTTTTGGCGCCGTAGTTGTCCGCTGCCGCCGCCGGTGTCCGTAACCTCTATCGCGCGAAATGAAAAAAAAATGGAAATAAGAAAGAATATACATGATGGAACGGGGTTCGAACCTGGGCCCTCTACGTGCGAGCCCAGCATTCTACCTCCGAGGCATGCCGGTGCTGCAAACTACTTTGCAAAAAGGCCCTATACAGGCTTCATGTCGGGAAGGAACCACATTACCATATGTAATATAGCGTGGGAGAAGAGTAAAATAACAACCAGGCGTCAAACAACGCGAATTCTGTAACAAGGTGTCACACCATGCAAATTGCGCAACGGGTGGGTTGTTGAATGCTTCCAACCCATTACAAAGGGATCTGCCGTAATTCTTCATCGTCATCAGGCACAGCATCAACAATGTGCACATAATGCCTTACAGGTGTTTAGCGGGTACCACCGTTCTCCGGAGAATGACGAAAAATGACATAGTGGCTCCTTCCCTACTTCACAAAAATTATGATGACTTATAACAGAGTGGGTTCCTCGCAAGTGCACTTCTATTGGTTGCCAAGCAAGCCCATAAGGGCCCCATGATCCATTTCCTCAGGATCTCAATAAAGTTATTTCCATTTCGCTCTCTCTTTCTCAAGCTAACGTATGTTGTATAGCGTGGAGGGAGAATAAAATAACGGCCGGGCGTCGCACAATGCGAATTACGTAACCAGTGGGTCGTTTAAAGCTTCCAACCCATTACAAATGGCGCCACCCACAAATCTTCAGTCATCAGCCGTCGCATCAACTAAGTGCACATAATGCCTTACATATCTGTAGCTGGTACCTCGCTTCTCTGCAGAATGACAAATAATGGCGTATTGGGTGCTTCCCAACTTCACTAAAGATTATAATTTATGGCGTAGTGAGTACCTTGCTAGTGTACTTGTCTTAGTATCCCCAAGGGAATTTATAACGGGCTCTAGAAGTGGCGCTCTTCCACCTTTCGCTGTGACTGTGCTGCGCTTTACGCGCAGGCCTGACGTTTTTTAGGGGCGAATTAAGCTCCTTATAGCATCACCTGGTCGGTCGTCGCTCCATCCGGCGTTCCCCCGCCACGGCCGCCTGGATCGGGGCGCGCGGCGGTTTTTTCTCCGACCGTCCCATTCGGACGGAGGAGGCGTAATTGCAGAAAGGGGCGTGAGCGCTCCTTTCGCCGCACCGCGGCGCGCGCCTACTACACCTCCATTCTGTTGCTATCTATGCGGGAAGGTTTGCGGCGCCTTGAAGATATCGTTGTATATACTCGGCGACAACTTTTCTTGACAGCACTGTGGAAGCTACAGAACCAAAGCGCATGCCTGCTACCGCGCCAGAAAATAGTACTTTAGTTTACTGATAATTACGTGATTTGCCTTGCTGAAATAAATGCTGCTTTATTTATTATGAGACTCAAACAGTTGCGGGAAGTCGTAGGTGAAATACAGTTATTGTTCACTTTGCAAGAATCCTTTCCTTTTCTTTCCATTTCTTAGACAGCACCACCTTTTCAGCACGCCCATTTTCCAAAGTAAACATGGCGTCCGTGACGTGGTTGGCCAGTGTGCGGCTGCAAACGTGCTCTTTAGCTCTCCAAGAAAAATATACTAGTATTACGACACGAAAATGTACACTGAACAATCTAAATGTCACCCCGTTCGCATTTTTCGTGTATATGTTTTTCTAAATTGGGAGCGAGCAAAACCGAAATCAGCCGCAAGCTGCCGCACTACTTGCGGAGCAACACGAATATGCGGAAGCCCCGCCTCCGTAGCCTTCGCTCCACTGTCAAGATAAGTTGTCGCCGAGTATAGTAACCGTGGGTTAGCATGGCACCTCCCCCACCCTTACAAAAGCGCACATGAAAGAATGTATGGCGGCTATCGCTATATTGTTTATTTTTGTGTGTGTGCGCGCCAGTAGCTGTCGTGATGATGGTGCCCGAAGCGAAAACACCCGTGAGCCACTTTTCAAGAAAATTGTATTGGTGTTCTTAAGTGCAGTATATCAGTACAAAGTACACATGCGAGGGAAAGCATGAGATTTAATAAAAACTCCTTTTTTTCTGAGTGCTTCCAGAATAGGGGAGACGATCCGAAGGTTGGTTCCGCTGCTTAAAGGAGGTTGGCGGATTTCCCTTGGGATGCTGCGGCCTTGAGTGCGCGAGCTTTACCTGCTGGAAGGAATGCCACTTTGGCGTCGAGGCAACGTAATCTTTCTTGATGCTTGACTTACAGTACGGCACGCAGCAGTACGGCACGTTTCTGAAAAACACGGTAAATTATACACGGAATCCCAACGCAGACTAAAAAACAAATTACTGAAGTCAATGTGGTATGACAATGTGAAAACGCATATGAAAATATATATGATAGACGCAGAAAGCGATATCAGCAGCCGATCAGCCAACGAACCGGTTGATTAGTTCAAATCTAGCTTGAAGGGCAAACCGGGTGCACGCAATAATGGAGGCGGGAATTGGTGGACCCTTTAGCTTCGCCTTTAAGAGTTAAACGCGACAGCGATATCTGCGCGCATACACACACGCACACGCACGTATACACACACACACCGCCGCCGACACCTGAATTACTGCGAAACTGGCTCTTTCATGCTGTCGCGTTAAAACCGCAAGCGATACCAAAACGAGAGAAAGTGGCCATTGCGCGACCGACCCTTAGCTAATTCACAGGCGACAAGCGTCGCTCATCGCTTTCGCGTTCAGATTCGCCTACATGCGGCCTGTGCTTAAATAAGAACGTCGCATTCACATCACTGTGGTATCGTGAGAACTTCAGAATGCAAGAAGACGTGCACACAACAAAAGTGACTGAGTCAGAACTTTATTGTGGTCCAAAAGTGGCAGAAGCTGAACGCGACTGGAGGTCCCGCTAGCTCAGCCAGGTGGCTCCACCCAGGAAGGTGCCGGAAGCTGCCCTTACAAAAATATGTTTAGATAGTCCATATAAAGTTTGTAGACATCTGTCTATAAAATCAATTGACGTTCTATAGCTGAACTCTTTAGACTGGTCTATAGACAGTCTATGGAATAGTGGCCGCACTCGTTTTTATAGACCAGTCTACAAGAAAGTCTAAGTCTATAGATTGGCTATAGAAGGTCTGTAGATTAATAAAAATTCATGCGTTTAAACCGATGTCTGCAGAATGTCTATACACAAAAGTCTATAGGCTCATATAAATCTACTTTGGTTTACTTTTGTCTATAAAATATCCACAGACAAATGTCTGTAGATTATCCATAGGCTATTCCTATGACCCAGTATATAGAGTGTCTACGGACTTATTACCTCACAAATATACTGTGGTCTACAGATTGCCTAGAGGCAGTTCCTGTAGATTAGTGATGTATAAATTTATCCCAATAAATTCTGGAAAAGAAAACGAGGCAAAGCACACAGAAAAGAATGACAAGCACAAGCGCTGACTTACAACAGAGCTTTAATCAGAAAAAGATACAAAAAAATAAAAACTTGCGACAAAGCATGCGCGAAAAACTAATGCAGACCCATTTTTGCATACAATGTAACGAAGCTACTTCTCTGTTAATAGAACTTTTACTAGACAGACAATTTATGGTTCATCAAACAATGAAAATATGGAGTGGTAGGACCAATATTTGCCCCAGTTTTTCTCACACAGATACAGCAACAAGGAGAGCATGCACTGGCTTAACAAGTTTAATTGAACTGAAGCTCACATCCACCAACGATAATTTACATATACGTGGTGTGCTACTTTGAATGAATTAAGTTTGTAGTTGTATGTGTGTACTTACTGTTACTACCAGTTCAAAACGTGTTTCAGACAAATGAATTGCCTTACAGTGAGCCTCGTGTACAAACCTAATGAACGAGCGAATGGGAATTTTTTCGAGGGCCTCGTTTCTTTGTTAGACACAACCAAATTAATCGAACAGACAATTAAGCCCGGGAAAGCATAGCGGACATTAATTGTCGTCTTTAAAGGGGCACTGAAGAGCAAAACGATTTTTCTCATATTGGTAAATTACTCTTTCACGATACCAAAACCACCACGCTTGCTGCGATAAGATGCTTAGTAAGCATGAAAATACGCAAAAACAAAATGTGGGTGGCGACGCCACCTTGAAGTTTCCACACCATTCGCCGTGACGTTACATGTTTTGACGGCGCCTGCTAGGGACTACGCAGTTCCTAATCGGTAAAAATGAAGTACATTGTCCTCTGAGGGGGCCAGAGACTTGACATACCAAGTTTGGGGTAATTTTATTGAGCAAATGGCGCCAAAATAAAATACACTTTGAAATCAGTGACATCACGCGGGAAGATTTCGGCGCGTAATTTAAAAATGAAACTTTGACGTTGGTTTTCTCCTCTATTAATAAACCTATGGTGGCGAAATTAACGACATTAGAGTTCTCCGAGCCCAATTTATCGATCTAAACCGATTCATTGTTTCTCTTTAGTATCCCTTTAATTGTAGTGTAGTAATAATGGCGTACGTTGAAATTTACAGTGGACGAAAACTCACCCTTTCCGTCGGTGGGATCTGAATCCACAACCTTCTAGTTACACGACTGGCGCTTCCCCGTTTACTTCGTTGGGTACTTATGTATTTGTTATCCCTAGGAGTCTCAGCCAGCACCGCACGTAGCCCAGGTGGCGAGTTTGGAACATTCATTTTTGACAGAGGGCATCACGTGGCACTTGATCTTAGCACCACGTAATAATAATAATATCTGGGGTTTTAACGTCCCAAAACCACGATATGATTATGAGAGACGCCGTACAGGAGGGCTCCGGAAATTTGGACCACCTGGGATTTTTTAACGTGCACCTAAATCTAAGTACACGGGCCTCAAACATTTTCGCCTCCATCGAAAATGCAGCCGCCGCGGCCGAGATTCGATCCCGCGACCTTCGGATCAGCAGTCGAGGCGACTCAAACCAGGGGTGGCGTCGCCACCCCTGGTTTGAGTCGAGCGCCATAACCACTAGACCACCGCGGCGGGGTCTTAGCACCACATACAGCTGACCAATAAACCCTCGCATGCTAACTTGATGCTTTAAGTCTACCGGGGCGACGCCCTCGCTGAATCTACGAAAGAAGGGGATCTTTTCGATCGTTTTGGTTGTGTATAAAAAAGAAACGAGGTCCTCTAAAAATCCCCTTTTTTCTTTCATTCACCGCGAAGTCCTTACCCCGGCTGACTTATGCCTCAAGTTCGCATGCGACGTTTTATCGGTCAGCTGCCGCCTCATGGAAAGATCGCGTGCCACGTGACAAACTCTGGCAAAGAAGAATGTTCCACACTCGCCGCCTTGAGTACGAGTGGCACTGGCTAACACTCCAAGGGACTACACATACATAAATGCCCAGCAAAGCGTACGGCGAAGCGCTTTCCGTCGTAGCTCAATCGGCTGAGCGTCGGGCGTTTAGATACCATCAACGCAAAGGGCGATTTTCCGTTCACTTTATTCCATTTCAATTTAGGCCATTATTACTACACTACAGTTAAAGCCAACAATTAAAGTCCGCTATGCTTTCCCTTGGCCAATCGATTGATTTGGTTGTGTCTGTACACACCCAAGAGCTACGATCTGCGACAGACAGACTAAAATATTTAATATAGAACAATTACGTACATTCTTTGCAAAAACGAGCGCGGCACCGTAGACGGCGACGCAGCTACAAACACATAGCCTCTGAGCAGCATGGCGTATGCATGACCGCGCCGTGTGTGTACATGTGTCTCTCTATCTGCACACCCGTCTACTTTTATAAAGTTGATTTGCACGTTAGTTAACTATAACCACGCTTATAACAATAATTGATGGGGTTTAACATCCAAAAACCACGATTATGAGCGACGCCGTAGTGGAGGGCTCCAGAAGTTTTGACCACCCGGGGTTCTTTATACGGGCACCTAAATCTAAGAACACGGGCCTCAAGCACTTCGCGAGCCCTCAAGCAAAGCGACCGCCGCGGCCGGGATTCGATCTCCGCGACCTGTGGGTCAGCAGTCGAGCACCTTATCAACTATATATTTAGACCACCGTGGCGGGTAACTATGCTTATTGAACGATAACGTCTGTTGCATTTCCACCATAGAAAGGGTACGGGGCGACCAGTAATGTTTAAAAGCAGACTCAATTTTATAGTGACAAGGCATGTGCACGTCATTTCATGCAAGGATGCCGCATTGCATACAGTCAAAGAAGGGCGAAACAACACAAGGCCTGCATCACACAAGCATAGCATCGCGCAATGCAACGCGTATTCTTCAGGCTGTTTTTAGCTCTAATCGACGCACACGGCAACGGCTCCGCGGAAGCGTATAACGAACACCACAGAAGGCAGAGACACTAGTACAAGGCATACTTTCGTATCAAACACTTCCTCTTGCACACCATCTCTATTATGGCAGCTCGCCGCTCGAGCAATCTTACCTACACAAATTCGTCATGCACAGTCACGCGATTTGGCAACGTTCTTGAACTCACCGAAGAGCGATATTCGCTGTGGCGACAGTCTCGTCAAAAGGCGCGCGCTTGTGATCTTGTTCAAAACATCGCGCTCGTTGGGGCTACGACAACACATGGCCGTCAACGATTACATGTCAAACAACGATGCGTCCGTCCCGACACGCCGTGTAAGTACGTGTCCATTCCACGACTTCCAGCGACGATACCGGCACGTAATATTATTCAACGCGGTAAAAATACACGCGCGCAACGAACTTATTTCGGCATTACACACTGCGCTGACTGCGCTGCGAGAACTTACTTTACAACGACCCTCAAATGGCTCAACGCGTTCTCTGGCTCAACCGCTCAACCGGCTCAACTGCCTGAACGGCTTAAACGTCAGTGCGCCTGCGCACCCCCTGGTTTGAACTGATTGGCTCTCGCTCAGTGAGCGATTTGAAACTGAGTTGCAGCTGCGCGCCCTCTTCCGTTCGTCTGCCGCACCGGTTCTCGCTTTTCTCCCCTTCCTTATCGTGTTCGCTCGCGCGCCTTCACGATTCAAGGCGAAACCAGGCCCCGGAAAGTCTCAAGTTCCAGTGATCGCCGCAGAGGGCGAAAAAATCAACCGCGGCGAGTTCCATCGATATGCGCGGAGAGTGGAGCTACTAACTCCTCTTTTAGCGGTCGGATAAGTTAGTTCGCATTTTCCGTGTTAGGGGCGCTCAACGCAGCCAAAAATTTTATTTCAGAATGTATCAGAAGATTGTTAAAATCTTAGTTACCGTGTCATTTTGCATACAGCTAGTAGGGACCAGTTTTTGTGTTACTTCTAGAGTTAATACAAGAGCTTGATTGTTTGAGGACAAGTATTGAGATTACATTGACGCTCGAAAAGCAGCAGCCCATTGGCATCGATTGCGCTTCGGTCGGTTATTTCATTCAAATTGTACCGCGGTCGTTTTCTTTGATCGGCATTACGCAGCTCCGTTTTAAATCAGTTTTGATATAGCAATGCGAGTTTGTGCGCCAAATTTTACATGCTGCTGCCACAAAGCGAACGTGTCTAAAGCCTGTAAATCACGTCAGCTGCGGCGCTTCACCGGCTGCCAGCGTGAAAATTCAATGTCAGCAAGGAGCTTGGAGACTACCTACGAAAACGGAATAACCATGCACCATGTGGGTGTGCGCACCGGTGAGTGAAAATGCACTGCTTTGCATTTGAACATAGCTTTTTTTTTGCATGCGCTACGGTTTTTGTCATTTCAAAAGGTTTTACGACTCGTCCAGCTGATCGGATGCACCGCTTGTGGATTACAACGACATTTTCTAAGATTATTTACTTCGTTCTCACTTTTGCAAAAAATATCTTTACTGCTAAACTTTGTAACACAGATCACAGCATAAGTTTTACCTATTTCTGCACAAATTAGTCTTCTGAGATAAATGCTCATAAGTCCAATGCATGGTAGAGCCAAGTGAACTTATAGTATGTATATGCATTTATACATTTTCGTAAGTTTACAATCATACATATTACATTTGCACATACCATGTAGTTTATAGAGTTGGGAAATTAACTAACTTAGTATCCTCTAATTGAGGCTTGGTCAGACACGGTCCACTGAAGGTCACCACTAAAACAAATTCACAACAAAGCAATGTTATGTGCACACTATTTTTCTCATGCAGTGCTCTCATATACATTCTTCTCAGACATGAATCACAAGTGCACTCACGCTTCTACCACAGTAATCATTATTTTTTCCTCTTCCAACCCAACCACAGCCTCCAAGAAACTGCTCATATCAGCACCCGCTCGGATGCTTTATCTCTGAACCTACCTCAAGTCAGCAGAGGATGTTCCACTACTGAAAGTAAATTCGTCGTCCCAATCCTCACAAGGTATGGTTGTGGACACTTTACTTATTGAACCATTTTTTTTTCTTTCATCATTTCTTTCTTGCTTTTTCTCATGACTCAATTTTTTTCTTCTCAGGAAACTGGACAAAAGAGAGATCATTGGTTTCCAAGCTACCCACACCAAGTCATAAGAAGCTCAAGAGTCGCCTATCCACCACCAAAGTTTACCAGGCGGACAAATGCAAGCCTTATACTGAAAAGCAGTGATAGTGTGCGGCATGTTGAAGCAGTACAAAATTGGGTCCACAAATTATTGCTTCTTGCTTCATGAATTACTCAGTTTAGAGGAAATGTGCTGGCTTCAAATTTCTTGGATAGTGCATGTGATGGGGTGCACATACTGTACTTTAATCTACGTGTGAAACTTTGCATAGAGTATCACATGTAACTTGGTAGCAAGTGGGCCAGTAGTAGTGTACATTTAGCAGCACTTGTTTTTCCCAGTGAATATAGTTTGCTGCAATTGTGGAGGCTGTTGGAAAGCAATGGCAGGGAAAGCTACAGTAGTGCTGAAACAAAGTGTTATGTACGTGTACCGATTGCTTGTAGGGAGGGACATTGTGAAGGTTCTAAAATAGAAAACTGTGTGCAAACAATCGTGCCTTCATTAAACAAGGCATTTCGTGTAGTGGTCACCTGGAGAATAGTTTCCGGGTCGCTACTCTGGAATAAATAACGTTTGATGATGGGAGTAGGAGAATAGAAGAATGTGCATAAGGACATTTTGGACAGTGTTCTATGAAACAGGCTGTTGAATTTGTAAAGCATTTGAAAATTTAGTCTTTAGTTTTATTCAATGAACTTCGCCAATACATTAATGGGATGATATGTAAACAGACGCATCCAGAAAAGAGGGTACAGCACCGTTGCATTTGTGCAAGCAATTTGTTTTGTATGTGAAGTGGAACCACAGACAAGTAGCAAATAATATTTGTTCTAGATAACAGACCTGACACATGACACGGAGTTTTTAAAAGTATGTTTATTTTTAACAGAAAAATAAATGAGTGCACTCAATAGATACAATCAGAGTTCAATAGAGTTGGCCAGTGTTTGTGCATGTTGAAGATTTGAATGTGTAATAACTGCTATTTCTTTGATATTGGCGTGAGCTATATATCCAAAAAAGGCTAGTTTTGTGTTCATGCTTGTGATGCGCTGCAGGTAGACACGGACCAGAAAAAACGAGAACAGCACAAGGTGTTGCGCATCACCCTGTGTTGTTCTCGTTTTTTCTGGTCCGTGTCTACCTGCAGCGCATCACAAGCATGAAGACATGCCATCTAGCCCCTATTGCCGCCTTATTAGTTTTGTGTGACACCCGTGTTAAGAGTGCGGCAGACAGTTAGGAGGTAGTGAAGAATGAAAATGTAAATTCAGCTTCTGCAATCGTCCATCGTTTAAGCAGTGTCTTTCACGACTATGCACCATTGGCACCAGAAAAAATGGACTAATTTATTTTTCAGTGCGAAACATAGCAATTAAACAAAGAAGCTAATTATACACATTTGACAGAAATGATTACTCACTGCCCATTTTTCCAACATTGCTACTATTACTTCCAGCACTTCCTAGCTGTCTAGTATACTACTGTTCCAAATGTCTCTATTGTGCGCGCACACATCATGTGCAGTCTATTGTCGGTGCTGTCCACTGGTACATCATTCTTTTTATTTATAAATGAGTGCTTTCAGGAACACGCGCAGGCATCCGCTATCACATACGTCAGTTGATAAACAGTGGGCGAGCAAGGGTAGCTCACTTCTCGAAACTTGTCTTCCATGACAACCTTTACAGGAATGTTCACTTGCTGAAATGTTGGATTCAGGCTAAGGCTTTCCTTATTCGCCAACAGTTACTCAACTGAAGTGTTTGTCACTGCAACCTCTTTTGAAACATGAACCAAGTTTCCTTTTCAACGTGATACCGTAAATGGTGTTTTCCCAGAACACACGAGCTTAGCTGAACTGAAAGTTGAGCTAAATGGTCGGAATTCATCGTAAAAAGATCGGCGCGCAGGCACGAACACAAGGATATTGAGCACAATAACGAGAACACGTTATGTACAGGAATAGCTAGCCCAACAGTGTGGTTTCACTTTTTTTTTTCAGCGCCGAGTGGGTCTCGCCAATGTGTTGTCAAAATAGTACGTCGGGCTGAGGCTAATCTTACTGGCACTGCATCTTTTGCTAGCTTTGATGCTGTTTGTTTATTACCGCTCAAATCGTCAAACGCGCATGTGTAAGTGAGAAAGAGGACGGGCAGCACTGTACGCAAGTACTGTGCAAGGGTCACCCATCGTAAATAGTATCGTCTGACGCTTCGTTCTGCGTACTATAAGAGGTATGCTGAACGAGCCAAGAGGCATAGAGTTGCTCAATTTCAGCTGGTAATTTTATTAAGCAGATGGATATTTCTATTTCTCGTACGTATTGTTCAACTCTGTAACTGACAATGCTGCTTGTTTACATGTATACTGCTACATTCACGATTGCCAATAAACAATGTAAGCTTACTTGCTTGGCGTGTTTTTAACACGAAAGTGTTTTATGCCGGGGTCCACCAAGTACATCCGTCACGGATATGACGTTGATAGAATGGACACCAACGGGTGAGAAAGAAAAAAAACCAAGAAAAAGATACCCCGCTGGGAATCGAACCCACGACGTTGCGGCCGCGACGGCAAGCGCCCGACGCGCTACCCACTAGGCCATCTCGGGAGATGCTAGGCACGGCGCGAACGCGCCTTATATCTTTCACACACTCTCTTTCGCGGCGGGCGGAGCGGGGCGGTGCCGCCGTCTGTGAGAGGTGAAAAGAAGTAATACTTCATGATCGACACTAGCGCAACTAGCGCGCTTACTCCGAGATTGCACGCGACATCTGAGGTCATGGTTAAAGCGTCTCGATACCAGAGAGGTAGAGCGGCCGCGCTGGCGTCGCCGAGGCGGCCGAGGCACCCTTGACGCAGTTACGTTCTTTGCCTTTGGCTTCGTGTTAGCGTGCGTCGGCTCATATCTTCCACGTGCACCAACGGGATTTCTCCGCCGCCGACTGCTTCAATTGCGAGAGCACCGACTAACAAAACTGCTGCAGTATGCGTTGCAGAAAAGGACGCGATTTCGACGGGCGAATGTCGTGCCTTGGTGGAGCGAGAACAGCGCCTGCGAGACAGAGGCCAGCGGGACGCACGCGTTTGCGGCTCAGGCTACGAACCTCTACCTCCCGTGTTGCTGAAGCGCAGTGCGTGTTATGTATGCATGAGCACAGGCGTCGGCTACCCATTACTAGAAAGCGCACACCGTGCTGTTTCTCTCCTTAATTGACGACGCTTTGAAGAAGTGCATACCTGGTACCAGTGTTGATTATGAGCTTGTTGATATCATCCTTACGCGGGATTCACGATTCGCTGTGTCCAAAATATATGTTCACACCGTCAGCTACCACAACAGTTTAATCATGATCATGGGCGTTAGTCGTCGCGATAGAGACATGCTGTCAACATGGGTGCATCCACGTCAAACGGTGCTATAGCTGCCAAACACGAATAGACATTGTACAAGCTCTGATATATCATTACACAATAAGCACTACTTCTGTGAAGACACGTTTCACTTTCGTGTTATACCGATTCCTATGACGGAGGGATCAACCATGTTTTTTGCCAGTTGAGGCCTTTCGGTCACCTGGCGACGTAACGGAAATATTAGTAGTAACGATAGGCTGCCGCGCGCGCGAATACAACCCCCGGACAGGAGTGAATAAACGCCCAGAACCAGCGGGCGCGCACCGCGACCACCCGCACCCGCCAGCAATGCGGCAGCCATATTGCCTCAACGCAATGATGATGATAGTTTTCGCAGCGCCATCCCTTGGTCGGATACTTTAGTTCACAACGCCACCGCTACCCTTATTTCCGTTGCACTGTCAAAGGTACAGTTTCCCTTCTGTAAGTGGTAGTATAAGTGTTCTGTGGCGAAACCCCATATGCGCAAAACTTCACGCGACAGCGACGAGCGATGCTATGAGCGACGAAACGAGCCGTTCGCGCGACGTGTTGCGTGGTCGATTTCGCGCGATCGCTCGGTTTTTCAGATTTGGAATCCGTCGCATGTCCGTCGCTCGTCGCCCGGAAGTGCTGTGTTCAAGCAGCCAATAGCAAAACACCGGAATAAGATGCATCAGTGACGTACTGCTGATTGCCGCCACTTTCTTATCGACGCACATCAACAACAACGTTCATCAATATGACCAACGGCGACGAGCGCAATGTTGACGTTGTTGAACGCGAACGCTGGGACCTGCGCTGTGTGTGACGCGGCTTGGCAGCACGTAGCAGCAGTGATGGGATCGAAAAAAAATGCTGCAAGACAATGATAAACATTTTATGTACCATTATGCAACAAAACATCGTATTTTACATTGCATACCGCTGAGAACGGGCCACTTTTGGTACGAGTAAACGCCCTCATGCCAGCAACAGTGGAGATTGCTCGCCGAGGGCGTCGCGTGAATGGGGTTTGCTCATCCAAGCGACCGCTTGCGCGAAGACGATCTACGTCGCGTCGCTCGTCGCTGTCGCGTGCATTTTCGCGTATATGGGGTTTGGCCTTCACGGCAGTGCCTGAACGAAAAAGCAACTTCTTAGTGGGGAGGCCGCTTCTGAGCGATTCTTAAATTGTATTTCCAGTGCATGCTGTTTAAACATACCGTTCGTGGACCATTCGTGTACAAGATATGTAACGAACGGTCCGTTTTTACTACTATCTGTAACAGCTGTTGCCCTCACGGCCGTGTCTGTGTGCATGATCACAAGCATGTGGAAAACTTGAGCCTTTGACAGCAAGTGTATTTGAAATCGCTTACTGAAACACGATTTAATATTACATTGCACGTCGTCGTAATGAAAACAGAAAAATGCATATTTGTTGAAGAACATCTTAATTAACATATTACCTTCTGAAAATGTCGTGAAAATGAACAAATATAATGAGCTTAGCGAAAGGGCCACAGCTAATTCGCAAAATATTTTTAACAAAATTGGTTTCTGGGCACAGTGCTTCGTATATGAAAAGAATGGCGAAATACTGTATATTGAATAGTAACAAAAATGAAAGCACTGCAGTGGGCCCTGCTATTTGTGTCTCGAAAAAGAGCTGTTGTGCTCTGTTCACTGTTTGCCCATCGTCCCGCTTCAAAGTTGCGATTTCCAGTGTTCGGCGAAATACATTTCCCTTTGCATTGTAGCAACGAAGGCGGAAAGAACCACACAGTTCTTGCAGTACATCCAGTCGGTGAGCCATAGAGTGCGACATGCTTACTGGAAACATCTTTAGTTCTAATGTGAGCATGCGAGTTACGAGGGGAAATATATATGTGCCATGTGCGCCAGATTGTGTTAATGAGATATACAAAAACGCATTCCTGCTCAATTTCACATTGTGGTTCAATTAATTAATGAGCCCCGGCCCTTAGTTTTAACATACCTTACAGCTAGGGCCCAATGGGGCAATAAGGAGTGCATGCTTAGATGTCATATAAACAAAAAGGTAGCAAAATTGCATAAAGTACACACGTCTGATAAAATTTCAATGAAAAACCTTATTTTCAGCAAAAAATAAATAACTCCACTTTAGCTTTTGTCTTTAGACAGTCTATAGACTGGGATTTGACAATAGGAAATAACACCAATTTAACAACCTTTGTATATAGACAATCTATACACTGGGATTAGACAAAACACAAACTTCATCAACTTAACTTTTGTCTATAGATTGTATATAGACTAACAATAGAAAAAAAACAACCATACGCTTTTTAAAACTTTTGTTTATAGACAATCTATAGAACGCAATTAGACAAAAGATGACACGCATTTATAAACTTTTTTCTATAGATTGTCAAAGGATTTTCTTTAGGCAAAATACTAAATCTACATAAAGGCGAACTCGACTACAAGAAGTCTACAGACACTCTATAGACTGTCTAAATCCATTTTTGTAAGGGTGGAGCCTCTCGGCGATGTCCCGGGCCCTCTGGACAGCCAGGAGTTGTTTGTTGAGTTCCATGCTGCGCATGGCAGCCTCCCAGGAGGGTTTGTCCGATAATCCTGACCCCGAATTAAAGGCGCACAGCCAGAGCATGTGTTCGAAATTGCAGTGCTCGTGATTACAGTGCTGACAGTGAGGTGAAAAGTCTGGATCGATTCTGTTTAGCATGGCTGGAGTGATGTACGCAAGCGGTCGCACACAACAAAATGTTACCTATCATCGGCAAGGTGAAAACGACTACAGCATCATCATTACTGCAATTTAGTTTTCCAGCAACGTGATGCTCTTTAAGACAGCGCTCGACCGCAGAACATAGCTATGCAGTGTCGAGGACGACGAAATGCATTTCCTTTAAAAAGAAGTATGGCGCGCGCCGATCCAGGCGGCCGTGAAACGAGCGCCAAAACAAAGAATGAGAAGCACGGCAAATCACATACTCGGCGCAATACATGTGTGATGGCATATGAACGCGCCGCGCCACACGAAGTCACCTAAGCACGCTGCTTGGCTCTATCTCGATCGTAATATGCTACAGAGAACAACACTCACTCTGTAAAGCCCGACGACGAATACGTAACAGCGTACCTTGATTCCAGTCACCATGTGCACCATGTCCAATGTGCATTTTTCCAAGCACATCTGCGGTTGTCTACGGCGCGGCCAGCGCGGCATCATCCGCAAGGATGGATGGATGGATGCTATGAGCGTCGCCTTTAAAACGGGGCGGTGACATGTCTGCCACCAGGCTCGAAGAAAAAAAAAAGCTTTCTTGTTTCATGTTGGCCTAATACCTTATCTACATTGATTAAATCTATGTTATTATACCAAAAAAATATAAATTCACGGTCCATCTCTCTGCCTCTTAAGGCAGAATGACCCTATTTTTCCCCCATTATTTATTTTTGTTCTTTATCTCTACTTTTCTGCCACCAATACTCTAACCGTCTCTTACTTATTTCTATCGCGGACGTGTGCAGCTTTCCATTGTTGTCCCTAAAACCCAAGGCTTCATGTAGACTCGTGCCCACACGTATACCTGGGTGAATATCGCCACATTCAATCAGTACATGTTCCATCGTTTCCTTAGTTCCCCCGCAGCATGTACATTGTTCTTCTTCGTTACTGAATCTCGCTTTATAACTACGCGTTCTAAGGCAGCCCGACCTTGCTTCAAACAGTAAAGCGCTTCCCCTTGAATTATCATAAAACGTTTCCCTCCTTATTTCGTTTTTTCCCTTTCGGTAGTTACTCAGAGCCGGCTTCTTTTCCATCGCTGCCATCCAATAAGTCCTCTCCGCCTCTCTGACCTTCCGCTTAATGCTCCTTGTTGCCATATCGCCCGCACTGCTAGCCGTATATTTACTGGTGAGCCTCCTAGTTCTTTTTCTCCACTGCGTGTCAACGCTTTTTCTATACAAATACCTGAAAACCTTCTCTGCCCATCTACTCTTCTTCATTTTCCTCAGCCTCTCTTCGAATCTCATTTTGCTCTGAGCTTCCCGCACTTCAAAGTCTGTCCATCCCATATCTCCCTTTACAGCCTCATTTGTCGTCTTCCCGTGAGCGCCCAACGCGAGGCGGCCCACCGTCCTTTGATTTACATCCATTCCTGATTGTACCTCTGACTTCATGCACACTACTGAGTTCCCAAATGTAAGCCCCGGGACCATCACACCCTTCCATAGCCCTCGAAGCACCTCGTACCTATTGTATCCCCATAAAGCTCTGTGCTTCATAATTGCAGCATTCCTCTTTCCCTTTGCTACCGATGCTTTCTCTTGTACCTCCATATATCTATCCCCCTCATTTACCCATACTCCGAGGTACTTGTACTCGCTTACCCTCGGCATTTTTTGGCCCTGTATAAAGACCACATGGTCATCGTGATCATTGAATACCATCAATCCACATTTTGTTGCACTAAATCCTAGTCCTAGAGCCTCACATTCCCTTCCGCATATATCTGCCAGTCGCTGTATATCATCTTGACTGTCCGCAAATAAGACAATATCATCAGCAGAAAATAGACCTGGAAGCTTCTGCTCAACCATCGTGCCGACCTGCTTGTGTGACAAATTAAACCCAATGTTGCTACCTTCTAGCGCTTTTTCCATCCTCACCAGGTACAGCATGAATAACAGCGGGGACAAAGGACATCCCTGTCTCAGCCCCTTGCTAATTTCAACGCTGTCCTTGCTACTTATTCCTTCCCATTCTACACAAACTGTATTTTCTCGGTATATTTCCCTCAAAAGCTGTATACAGTCGTCACCTATGCCCACTTCTTTCAGTATATCCCACAAAATTTCCTGATTAACGTTGTCATACGCCCCGGTAATATCTAGATAAGCTACGTATAAGGGCTTGTTTTCTATTTTCGATATTTCTATACACTGGGTAAGAACAAACAGATTATCGTCTAACCGCCTGTCAATTCGAAATCCATTCTGAAGTTCTCCCAAAATATAATTTTGTTCTACCCACGCTTCTATTTTTAATTTTACTGCCTGCATCGCCAACCTGTATAGCACCGATGTAATGGTTAGCGGTCTATACGAGCGAATGTTATCCTTTTCTCCCTTGCCTTTATAGATTAAGTTCATTCTACTTTTTCGCCAACTGTCTGGTATTTCCCTCTCCTGTAAGCACTTTTCTACGGTTTTCAGCAGTGCTTCTTTAGTTTTATGTCCGAGTTCGTTAATGAGGCTGACGGGAACCCCATCTAAGCCCGGAGTAGTGCGCTTAGGAATTTTTCCTTCGGCCTTCTTCCAATTGAAATTCTCTAGTACTACATCTTCGTCGGTTGCACTCCTTTGCGTACTTTTACTCACTGCGGAAATCCCCGGGGCGGCCTTTTTAAACGAATCAGCTGTTATCTTTCGGATGTAACCTAGCGCTTCATACCCTTCCAATTGATTTCCTCCTTCATCTACCGTATGCTGTTGCATTGTGACAGACTTCCTACCCAGCGCTTTTAGTTGGCTCCAAAATATCCTAGGCGCGGCCTTCTTCTTTTCGCGAATCTCTGTCATCCAGCGTTCACTTTCATCTTTAATTTTTGCCTCGACTAATTTCTGCACAATGGATTTTTGCTCTAAATATATTTCCCATATTTGGTTGACTTCGTCCTGTGGCCGCTTCTCCTTTTTTGCTTGTCTGTGCTCCCGTGATGCCTCACGTCGCTTCTCGATCGCCTCCCGGATTTCTTTGTTCCACCAACTTTTTGGCTTTCTCTTTCCTTTCCAACAAATAGTTTTCTTCTCTTTTTCCATTTCTTTCGTGATTACATGTAGCAGCTCACTATACTTCCAGTCTTTGCCTGGTAGTTCGTCTACTTTTTCCTCCACTCTTGCGGCTATATTTGTTATTTGTTTGTCATTTAGATACAAGCTGCCAAACTTTGATTCTATGTTCTTATTTTCAGTTTTATATCCCATTTGTAATATTATGCGTTTATGATCACTACCCAAGCTGTTAATGCCTTCCTCGTCTATTCTCATCTCTCTAAGTTTGTCATATATTCCTTCTCTCATGAGACAATAATCAATGCTCGATTGCCGGTTTCCGACTTCCCACGTGATCTGCCCTCACACTTAGGCCCCACGTTAACTATCTCAAGACTACGTTGCTCGCAGAGATCTAGCAATAACTTGCCATTGGTGTCTGAATATCCGTCAAGGTCATGAATGTGAGCGTTCATGTCCCCTAGAAGGATTATTTCGGCATCATGACCAAATTCTTTAATATCGGTGCTTATGCATTTCACTATCTCCAGATTCTTTTCTCTGCAGTTATTGCCTGTCCACAAGTAAGCTACACCTAGCCACGTTTTCTTTCCACCTACTGTGCCCGAAACCCACATGTGCTCTGAACACGTTTGTTTCACTCTATCCAATTTTGTTCTGCTATGAATTAGCATTCCAACACCCCCACCTCTCCTCTCTGAGGTGATCCTGTTACATCCTTCCCAAATATAATTGTCAATATGTGGTGGCTCTTCCAAGTCTCTAAGGTGTGTTTCTGTAACCGCATAAACACCTATCTGTTCCTTGCTTAACTGCTCCTCAATCTCTAACCATTTTGCCTTTTTTCTGCCACCCTGCATGTTTATGTAACTAATTGCAACACGCGCCTTCTCCCTTCTTTTACCTTTTCTCTGGTTTTTGCTATACTGCCTGTCAAAGAGTCCCCCTGGTTGTTTTCCTCATTACAAGCTACCGTGGGCACCGAAGGGCCCGCGTGCCCCCCAAAAAAGCTACTGCGCGTCCTGCCAGTCGCCAGCCCACCTCATGACCAAGCCTCTTATCGAAGTGAATTCTGTCTCTTTGGAAACCGCCCCACCTGTGCACCTCCCTGTTTATATCCACTACCTCGAAGCCCTTCTCTCGACTAATTCGCCATATCTCTTTGTTTGCGTCGACAACAGCTCTTTGCAAGTTGATATCTCTCACTGGTACTTCCGGTATTGTGCATACCACTATCTGCACCTGAGAGGAAATGGCGCGCATGTCCTCGACCCCTTTCGCCAATGTGGTCGCTAGTTCGGCTGATTCTTCATTCAAGACGTCGTTTAGACCATAGAGTTTCCTACAATACTTACTAGAGGGAACTCTGGCGCTAGTGTCTATGGGAGCTGCAATGCATCGCGCTTCAGCCAGCATGGGAATTATGGGTAGTACACGGATTTGTCTAAACTTCGTTCTTTCGGCTCCGTTTGGCTCCGCGTCGCCTGCATCCGCTTTGTCGCAAAACGAAGTTCAGCAAAAATCAGCAGTTTCACTTCACCACTTTAACTTCTTTAGGCTCACCGATTCAAATCTGGTCACGAAGTTCACAACGACCCATTCTTTTATCCGAAAGAAAACCAAAACACTGCAATAAACAAAGCCACAAGTGCGTTCGAAGCCCACAAGCACGAAGACTAGGCAAATCCGTGTACTACCCATCATTCCCATGGTGGCTGAACGATCGCAGCGCCAGAGTTCCCTCTAGGTCATTTTAGGAAACTCTATGGTTTAGACCTCCCGCGATTATCACGAGGTTACGTCCATTAGCCTTAGTTGCGAGTTTTGCGCTAGCTCGTCTCATCACTGATCCCAGGGGGTGGGAGAAGAGCGCCGCGTCGCGGCGCGCGGCGGAACTACATCAATTACATTCTTTCAAAGGGGCGCGCGCCGAATGGGACGGCCGGAGCAACACCGCTGCGCGCCGATGATCCAGGCGGCCGTGCCCCCGCCGTCGCGTCTCCCGTATCATTCAATAGATGGCGCGGTCCCATACAGATGCATGCAAAGTGCAGTTGGGTGACAATGTACTAGATGGCGCTGTCTCATAGAGATAGAGATTGGTGGAGTCATGGAGGAAGGAATACTAAGGAGAGGCCCTATCGTATTTCAATGCATTGCGAAAAGTGTGGCGGAAGTGACGTCAGATTTATGGGGCAAACAAACCGGTATGGGGCAAACAAAACAGCAGACGCCCCGCGGGCTCTCCGCGGTGGTTAGCTTCTGCGCAGATTTGTAGTCCCGACGTAAACTTAGCGCGTATTGTGCGGTTCGCACGCAGTAAAATGTGGCAAGCAGACGTTTACCAGGCTGTTCGTGCGTGGCAGGCACGAGCGCTGCGTGCTGAAATTTTTCGTGGAGCGTTTTTGTGCAACAGTACAGAATACCGGTACGTGCAGTGATCAAAAACGTTCAGCCCCTGCATCATCGTATTCGAACTCACCTAGCAGTGACTTACGCGTTCTGCTGGGCGTTAGGCCTTCCCTTTCTTGCAGCCCGATTTCCCGATCTGTTGCCGGATTAGCACGGTTCTTTGTTCGTGTATATGGAGACTGAGCGTAGGAGCTATTCGGCGCAACGCCAACCTATAGTTGACGTAACTTCACGTCGAAAAGAGGACACCGCTGTATTGTATACGCGATCGTGCACGTAAAGTTTGTAATTCCAGTACGCACACAACGACAAGCACGCAGCGAGCGCACACCGCACAATACATATATCACGTAGTCCGATAACAACATAAGTTTATTGCCCTTTCGTTGAACGACACAGCCTCTAAAAACGTACGATGCCTTCGGCGCATGTTATGTACGGCGTGTCAGACGCCAAAAACAAAAGTTCACGTGTGTTCTGAGTTGACACAATGAGTAAGAAGCAACAGAGCGCACATCCGAGAGCTTCGCATGCAAATACCATGCATTAGTGATCAGCAATGAATCGAACGTGTACGTAGACATGAAAAGTGACACCCGGTACTTTCCGCAGTGCACGCGATTTGCACCGGGTATACGCAACCATACGCAACAGCTGGGCATTGCGTAGCTTTCCTAACGAACACACAGAAGGAGCAGCATGCGTGAATCGCCTGCGCCGCGGCGCAACACCACCTAGCGCCGCTTGCATGGCGAAAAAAAAAAAAAGGCTTGAATCGCGCATGCGCTTGCAAACGACACGGCGGAAATCGCGAAATGTTTCGAGGCTCCTTCGCTAGGAGGCGATGCGGGTGTTTGCGATGTGGAGGCTTCACGAAGGTGACGTCAGGGCCTCTCCTTATTTTTCCTTCCTCCATGGGTGGAGTGGTGGCGCAGAACGCGCAGACAATGCCGGCGCGCAGACAGTGTAGACGTTCAGACAATGTCAATGTAGCCGGTCTGAAAGGAGACAATGGCTGGCTGTTGCAAACGTGACATTTCGTTATGTGTGTGTCTATCACTTTTTTTTCTTTTCTTTCTTTTTTGGTTAAGGCACTTGACAGCTGCCTACCCGTTACAAAGGGCAGGACCACAATTCATCATCATCATCATCATCGTGTGCAATATGGGGGTTGGGTGAATGCACGCTAGATGGCGTTATAGGTGCCGCTGCTCTCAGAATGGCTGCTGCGCCCGTTATCTCTCATTCTCCTTGATCGTCGCCGTACGTGGAGGAGTGCGCTTGCCGGATCGTGCTGCTTGGCGGACCATGGACGTCGAGGAGCGCCGGGTGCGGAAGGCCGCTGCGTCTCGTGCTCGTCGGCAGGATCCCGAGGTGCGAGCTCGAGAGGCTGCCGCCAAGCGAGCGCAGCAGTAATCAAAGCGGCGTATCGCTTTGATTACTGCTGGGCGAAACCACTGAACATTTCACGGTGTAACCATGATTGCTTCAGGAGCTTCGCCCAAGCTCTTCATCATTCACCCGTGGATATGCTGTAATTTTTTTCTTCCGTGCATGTAGCCATATCATATTTACAATGGAAAATTCGGACCACTTCCGGTAGCAGTTTTTCTGCTCCATGCGGAGCAAGTCTGTTCCACTGGCAGATTGAAAGGGCTGCCTGTATGTTTCATTGGCAGATCTGGAGCAGCTCAGCCGCCAGATCCACTACACGGAGCAGCTCTCTTTCTACTCCGCGAAAAGCGGCGGATTCAATCGGAAGTCGCAAATGCCCCGCGCGTGCAAAGAGCGTGGCGTACCACGTGACCGACGCAACGCGCTACCTGTGTGCCCGTGAAGGCGAGTCGCGGCTCGGAAGCAATAATGAGTGGTGCACATAGAATAAAGAACCAGTTTAGAGAAGGGAGACTGTAGCTTTAACAACGGTACGAAAAGTAAGGAGCGGTAGCGCATGGAACTACCCGTGGCATCTAAGAGATGTCGCTGCGCTAACAGGAATTGGGAGGGTAAAAGGATGTGTGTTTCGAGGGCTTCGGAATGACAGCGACAGTTTTCGCAAACTTTTAGCTTTTTATCAGTAGCTTTATGAGTGCACAAGCCGCTAAGCTTGTAGGTAATTGCGTAGCACACTCAGTCACACTACTTAGCCGTAAACAGGGGATGTATGCTCGAGCCCTCACCCCCTGTTTACGGATTTTTTTCATCGCAAGCTTCCATCTTCCCCTTCCTGCCGTTTTTTTACATAGCAATATATATTTTCTGCACTCAGACTAGTGACATGGCGATCGGCGATAACGGGGCACTTTGCGCGCACTCGACTTCGTCTTCTTTCTTCGAGCACACGCACAAAAAGAAGTACTTGCTACAGGACCCTCCCCCTCGTGAGGGAGCCTTGAGGCTGCTGAGCGCTGCTAAGAAGAAATGAAGGTCGTATATCTGTCGCGAAACGCAGTCTGGTACGGCTATACGTAGGTTCGAAGGCGCTTGCGGTTGTGCTTGTGGTCGTGGATTCATTTTCTAAATGAGCCGGTTTGCGACGGTCGATGGACACGGTGTCTTCGCGCCCGTTGGTCATCACTGTAAAGTGCTTGGGTGTACGATGAAGTACCCTGAAGGGGCCATCCTATGGTGTTTGGAGTGTAGCACGAACTGCGTCGCGGCGTGTGAAGCCGTGTGTGCAGTCGCTGAAGTGCGGGCTGACAAACGTGTTCTGACGAGTTTTGCGAATAGGTGGAGGAACGATGGAGTCCATCATTACTCAAAGCCGACTTGCGTAGCTGTTGATGTCAGTGTACAGGTGATGACGTAGTACAAAAAAGTCGCCCGCATCTTCCCACGGGGGTAACTCGAGTAAATGAATGTTGCGTAATTGGGTATGGTTTGGGAATGCTTAATTGTTACACGATGCGCACACCAAGTACGACTTCAACGGCTCCAGCTTACGAAATTCCGGGTCCGCAGCTCGCTTCAAACGCTTGCGTTCGGCGTCGTATGCTCGTCTCTTCGCAGCCATGTCTTCTGCGTTGCTTGCTGCTGTTGACGCCGACGACAGTGGGGGTGGGGTAACGTTGCCTTCAACGAGTGGTGGGACGCTGATTGAAGGTACTGTTGCTTCCATCGCATCTACTCGAGTCACGCAAAGCGTCAAGTCAAGCGAAAGCCAAGTAAAGACGCCCTTGACTGAATTCCGAACGCGCGCTCCGCCGCTTATATACACACCGCCCGCGTTCGAGAAAGAGGAGGGAGGGACGGAGAGGAGGGAGGGAGAGGAGAGGCTTGCTGCCGGCACGAGACGAGCCGAGCATGCGCAGTGGGGGTGTGGACGGCGCCGCCGACGCCGCAGGTGCGACTAAGAAATGCTGCGCATTTAAAAGAACTCTCCGGGCACGCAGAATGTTGTGTCAAAGCCAAGATTTGCCGTTGAGCACTACATGTCGCTCGTCACTGCAGTTCGCAGGCCGAGGAGGGCAAGAGGAAGTCGTTCCGTCCATGGCATTCTGATCTCGGAGCACATTAGGGCATCCTTGAACTCCCTGTCAAAATGTTGTGGCATTCCGTTTGACGCTGGATGGTAGGCAGTTGTCTCAATGTGCGTGATGCCTAGTGTTTTCGAGATGTGGAGAAGCGCCGACTCAAACTGATGAACGCGGTCTTTGGTTATAGTAGTCGGCACGCCATATTTGTCACGGCGTCGTGACGTCGACGAAGGCAGCAGTCGGCGTGTCCAAGATTAAACTCTTTATTTGGCCGAACTTGTGGTCGGGAAAAGGAAAGTCAAACTACAGCAATGCAACTGTACACTGACAGCGGCGAACAGAGCGTCGGCCGTCCAAAAACTGATCTGCGGTAACACGCGTCGGCATTCATACATGCGACATCGAACATTCCGGCCTTATCGCTGGTGGCCACGTTAGTTCCAGAATAGACTCAGCTGTTCGCGTTTCCGCGCTCAAGCCTCACAGATGATGCTAGAATAATCTGGAAGGTTCCCGGACATTCTGGCGCGGTTTGCGCAAGGCAGTCGTAACACGTGTAAGGGGGTGGTAACATAAAACATAGAAAGGAGCGCGTGTGGCAATATCTACTGACCCAGACTTCGACAACAACTTCAGCTGCTGTTTCTGCAGTAATTTTCGTAAGGGGAACAGCTACGGGCCAACGAGTAAAACGGTCGATGCAAGTTAAAATGTATCTTCGTTCTTGCACAGGAGGCAAAGGGCCGACGATGATTATGTGGATATGTATGAAGCGAGCATCAGGAGGTGGAAAACTTCCTATTGGGCCGACTGTGTGCCTAGAAACGTTGGCCTGTTGACATTTCAAAGAAGCGCGCGTCCAGTTCCCAACATCAACTGTTATACGGGGCCACACATATTACTAGATGTTGCGTCGCTCTAGTTCCGGGGTGTGATAGAGAGTGTAGGGCCTCAAACGCGTCTCGGCCAAATGCTGATGGTTCGTATGGACGACAACGGCCGCTTTAAGTATCGCAGATAATAGGAGCGTCACTGCCAGGCATTAAAACTTCTTCAAACATGAGTGGTGTGGAGTTTGCGGAGGTCGTCGTCATCATGCTGGGCAGCGGCCACGCGTGTGAAATCCACGTGAGGCAGGGGCGTAGCCAAAGGGAGGGTGGGGGGGTGGTGGGGTTCAAAGCCCCCCGAAATTTTTCAATTTTGCTTGCGCATATATGCACGCACACATACAAACGCACGCACGGACATACATGAAGTATGGTTGAACCCCCCCCCCCCCCGAAAAAAACTTCTGGCTACGCCCCTGACGTGAGGCCTGGTGACGGATGTCGAGTCGACGTGCAGCCGAGACAGTGAATCGGCAACAGCGTTGTCCTTTCCGTTGACGTGACGAATGTCGCTGGTAAACTCAGATATATAGGCTGGGTGTCGAAGCTCACGGGGAGTATATGAGGTACTGTTCGAATTCAGAGCATACGTTAGGGGCTTGTGATCAGTCAGAATGTAAAGCTGACGACCTTCGAGGTAGTGGCAGAAGTGTTTGACGGTGAGGTATATAGCCAGCAACTCGCGGTTAAAACTGCTGTAGCACCTGTCTTGTGGTGTCATCTTAGAGAAGAAAGAGAGGGGCTGTCATGCGCCAGAGACAAACTGTTGGAGGACAGCACGAACAGTCATGTCCGAAGCGTCGAACATAGCGGAGGTGAGACTATTGGGTATAGGATGAGCAAGGAGCGCCGCTTTGGCGAGTTCCGCCTTTATGCGATCGAAAGATTTGGTGGCGGCTTCTGTACAAGGTAAGCGAACACTTGGTCTCATGTGGCCATATAGGTCGGCAAACTCACTCTTGAGTCGACTCAATCGGACTCAGACTCAGATCGGGCCGTGAGTCTGAGTCTTAGGGAGTACGACTCAGTAATATTTTGGTGAGCTTGAGCCCGAGTGAGTGGGGTTGATGAAAATTTTAGTGAATCTGACTCCGAGTGAGTCCGGTTGAGGAAAATATTGGTGAGTTTGAGTCTGAGTGAGCCCTAAGCGCAAAATATATTTCTTGAGTGAGTCTGAGTGAGCTCCGCCTTTTATGGCCGACCTATAGTCCTATATACCCATCTTCAGCATTACTATACTATCAGCCTTATACCAGCTTACGTTTATACTGAAGTCTATTCACATATATCTTAACGCACTAGCGTTCATGCGCCACTTCAATAATTATTATTTGAAGCGTGAGCTAGGGAGCGGGGGGTGCCATGACCTCCCCTCGCAAACTCTTTCACAGGAAGTTCTTGATAATATTATTACGTGTGAGTCGTGTATTTTATGAGAATGTCATTACTGGATAGAAACCACTGAAAGCTCATATTTCAAGTTACGATATCAAAATGGCTTTCGTAGAGCACCGATTATGTGAGATACTGCCGTTAAGTAGCATTGAAACCATGATCGAAAAAGCTAATTTTACGCTAACGGACTCTTACTCAGGCTCACTCAGACTCAAGTCAAGCCGTGAGTCTGAGTTTGAGTGAGTCCGGCTAAGTAAATGTGTTGGTGAGCTTGAGTCCGAGTGAGTCCGGTTGAGCAAAATTTTCGTGGGTCTTAGTGAGTCCGGTTGAGGAAAATATTGGCGAGTCTGAGTTCGAGTGAGCTTTCAGAGCAAAATACATTTTTTGAGTAAGTCTGAGTGAGCTCCAATCTTTTTGCCGACCTATGCATGTGGCCACCCAACAAATCATAAAGTTGCTGCAAGATTGTGGCGCAGCGTGGCACGAACCTTCGGTAATAACTTACGAGTCCTAAAAACTCGCGAAGTTTTCGCACTGTTGTTAGTCTTGTAAATTCGGAGATAGCAATGACTCGATTGGGGAGCGGTCAAATGCCGTGACGGTCAACACGATGGCCAAGGAAATCTAATGGTACATTCGACTGGTCGTTTTCGAGCGCTCCAGAGCGCTCTCGCGACGCGCGTCACGTTCGGCTGGTCGAAATCGAGCGCTCTGAAGACGTTCGGCTGGTTCTTCCAGAGCACCACGCTCCATCTCAGATCGCTCTGAGGCGCTCTCACTTTGAAGTCGGAGCGCGACCGAGATCTGTCACAGCTCCGGTCACGTGAGTTTGACGATTTCCGTCAGTGCGTCGTCCGCTGCGACGTTTGTAGCAGAAGTTCTGTGCGAGCGCCGTCCGTGTTCTGCAGTACGCTGCTTCGCAACCTCAAGGACGCACGCTACACGAAGCATGCTGAAGAAACGGTACGCGAAGGTTTTAGCCATGCCATCGGTGCTTCTTTCTGTCATGGAAGCCGACGACAACGGTAGCAGCAGCAGCGGCTCCGACGACATCCGTAGCGTTTGCGAAGACAAGTTTGATGAACAGTTCGGGCCCCCGAAAGGGATTCCTAAAGTCATTAATTATGTTGGAAGCGCAGTCCGGACATATACCGAGAAGGAGGTAAGCAATGAAATGAAATAAATGCCTCAAAATAAACTCCAAAAAAGAAAACAAAAGTACAATACTTTGTTTTTTCTTATTATCAGCACGTTAGCAGTTTCGCAAGGTTTTTACGTCTCGAACTACGTACTTCCGCTTTCGGTTTCTGGTTGCTCCAGCGAGACGCTGTACGTTCGGCTCGGACAAGCTTTCTCCGTTTCCGATCGCGAGCTTCCCAGGTGTCGGAGCAATCTGAGTCAGAGCGTGGCGGCGCCCAGTCGAATGTACCATAACTCTGGTACGCCGAATTCGCTCTTTGTGGCATTGGCAATGAGACCATATTACCGCAGTCGCGAAAAAACTTGGCGCAGGTGATTCTTGTGTTTGAGTTTACTGCAGCTGAAGATAAGAATGTCATCTAAATAGAAGAAGCAACAGCTGAGGCCGCGAAGTGCTTCGTCAACAAAACGATAAAATGTCTGGGCCACGTTGCGTAGTCCGACCGGCATACGAAGGTACTCGAACATGCGCAAATGAGTGATGATAGCAGTCTTCAGTACGTCTGATGGCTCGACTGGGATCTCATGATACGCTTTTACCAAGTCAATATTGCTGAAAATTGCACAGCCGTGAAGTGCTGCAGTAAAATCCTGTATATGTAAGATAGGGTATCGGTCGGAAATGGTTACTTTGTTCAGAGCGCGATAGTCACCGCAAGGTCTCCAATCACCACTTTTCTTGGGCAGCATGCGGAGCGCTGAGGACCACGAGCTGGCTGAAGGCCGCACAAAACCAAGTTCAAGCATGTGCTCAAATTCTTAGCGAGCAGTCTTGAGGTGGTCTGGTGCTAGGCGACGAGGTCATGTGTAGACCGGTGGGCTTTTCGTGACGATGGAATGTGTCACTTTATGTACGACAGGTGTGTCATTGAAGCGCGGACAAAAAGGTCCGGAAATTTCGCAAGAACTCTTGACCATAGAGTTGGCATACTGGAGTGCGAGTGGAGGAGCTGCATTGGTGGAATATTTGATGAGCTGCATTGGACACTCGAGTGGGTTTCTGTGTCGATGAGACGATGTTGTTTGTCGTTACCGAGTAGCTTGAAAGGCCACAACAGATTAGCTCCAGTGATAGGAATGCGAACGTCAGCTACAAGAAAACACCAGCGAAATTTCTGCTTCAGTACGGTGTCCAGTGTGACCGATCGTTGACCGTAAGTTTTAATGGTTGAGCAATTGACGGCGGTGAGAAGGCGTAGAATGGTCATGTTGGCGACGGTCCGTCGACGTAGGCGGAATGACGCAAATTTCGGCGCCGGTGTCAACGAGGTAGCTTACCTTGGTCACGCGATCGGTCACGTGGAAGAGACGGCTGGTTCTGGGGCCGACAACACTGGCCGTCCTCAGTGCTTGGCCCCGTAGTTGCCCGTGAAATCGCAAGGCGGACGGCACTGTCTAGCGTTAGTGACGTAACGAGCGTGGTACCAACAGATTGAATGCGACCGAGGCGCTGAAGGAGAAACTCGGCGGTTGCGCCCATTAAATCGTGGCTTGAGTGGTGAACGACGTGCGTGTGGACGAAATCCAGCCAGTCGATGACAAGCTTGTCGACCTGTTGCACAAGGTTTGCATTCGACTCAATGATACGCTCGAGGCGGGCGTGGAGGGATGGTGTATTAGTGGCAGCAGCAATGCCTGGGACGCCAACTTCCATAATTATGTCGGCCTTCTCAGTTAAAAGGTCAAGCGAGTCGGTGGACGATAGACCTATAATCATGCGTACCTTGTGACACAATCGCTGAAGAAACAGCTCTCTGAAAACGGCAGTGTCCGCCGACGCTGAGTCGGTGTCGCATATGACGAAGCCACTGTGTTGGCTTTTGATCGCCGAGTTCTTCCGAGGTGAGCAGAAGTTGCATGCGATGTTGATCAGATTCTGTCGTGCGGCGAAGAAGTGCTGCCTTCAAGTCGTCGTACGGATTCTCGGCTGGTGGCTGCAGAAGGAAGACGGAGGCATTCGAAGTTGTGAGAGCGCCAATAACACAGTTGTACTTTGCTGCGAGACGGCTTTCGCCGGAAAAGGCACTCGATGGTGACGAACCGAAGAGCAGGGTCTGCCGGCCAAGTCTGGAAGCTTGATGATTGCAGCATCCGAAGCGGTGGAGGAAGTGGCAGCGTCTTGTGTATGCGACATAACTTGCCTCTATGAATGAAGAACGTTGCAGAGGAATTGAAGTGCGCAGTGCGGTCGCGTGGCAGGTTGCAGTTCGAGAGCGGGTGAGGTCGCCACTCGTAGGCGATTGAGTAACACACTCAGTCATACTACATAGCAATATATTAGATGCGAAGCAGCTTTTGCGCTGGGCTTTGTCCGTAGCTCCATTGGCAACCGTCCGCTTTCTGAAGCCTACCATAGCCATCTGTAACATATTGAGCGCGCACTCGCACCAAGGAGAAGTCTTCTTCGTCTTGTTCTTCGACCGCCTTGATGATGATACGTGCAGAGCACTTTAGGGGCCCGGGCTGCCGTATGCTGTCCTAGCTTGTCGTAACACAGACAAAACCACGTGTGCTGGCACGCGCTAGCGCGTTCGGGCCTTTGTAAGGGGCTGGGTAAGACGCTGTGGCCTCTCCCCCTTACACTCTCTCAGCGATCATGTGAAGGCGTCGGCGAACGAGATTCTGCAGACGCGCGATGAACCCGCGTGGCGTGCTCCAACAAGAGTTCGGGAGGAGTAACAGCAACAGCAATTACAGTGAATTCATGGTGTGCTCCACATGCAAGGACGCGTTAACATCGGACAAGGTGCCCGTGATGAACGGAACTTCAAGTCCACCCATGCACTCCTTCGCATACCCACATGGTTCCCTTTAGTGGGAGATGGTGAATTTTTTTTCTGCGCTCAGACTAGTGACATGGCTTGCTTGCTTGACCCTTAGTTCTTGACTCTTACCCACTACGGGGGATTGGCCTTGAAACTGGCGGTTAATATAAGTGGGGAAATTTAGAATTTAGAAGAAGGAAAAGTGACTAATCGGCTGTCTAGGGTATATAGAAAAATTGCGATCGGCGAGAACGGGGCACTTCGCGCACTCGATTTCATCTTCTGCTTTCTTCGAGCTCACCCACAGAAAAAAGTAGGCGCTACCAGCTGAAAGAGATAATTGAGCTTATTACTTTGTAGTTTTAACGCGATACCGTTGAAGAACTAGTTTCGCAGAAATTCTGATGTCGGCCTCGGTGTCGGCGTCGTTGGTTCTGAGCGAAAAATCATCTTGTCCGTGACCGAAAAATCGATAAAGATGCAAATAAAATAAATAATGAGAACTTTCCGGTTCGAGTGAGAACCGAACCCAGGCCGTCTGCGTGGCAAGCAGGGGCTCTACGGCAGAGCCATGCTATTTCTTGAAACTGCTTCGGGAAAAAACACTACACGAATGTCATGCAGTGGAGGGAGTTTCCTTAACACATGTAATATTGCGTGGCAGAAGCGTAGAATTGTGCCAGGCGTCAAAACATGTGAATTGCGTAACGTGTGGGTGTTTTAAAGGTCCACCCATTGCAAAGCGCTCAGACGTATTTAATCATCAGCAGCAGCAAAAGCATCAACAAAGTCAACAGCTGCGTAGGATCGCGTGGGTCCCTACGGACGCATAATGGACCCTTCGCTAATTTGCAAAAGGAATAATTATGGCGTAGTGGGCACTTAACAAGTGCACCTGCAGCAGGCATTCCAGGATACTTTGAAACGGCCAATGTTGCGCGCACAGTCCTTCGTTTCGTTACAGCACGGTTGAGGCATGCACCGAGAAGCGAAGCTAGGCTAGCAATTGAGAAGGCGCTGCGCACGAGACCCGATTAAGCTATCGCGTTCTCGTCTTGAAGGCGAAGCTCAAGCGTCCCCCAAGGTTCTTTTTTGAAGCTAGTCGCTTGGTTATTACGGGATTTTTTCTGCCACCACGTGGCTGTGGTGTGCACGTACACCGACCGCTTGTGTGCGTCGAGTGAGTTTATATTGGTAGGTGGTGTGCGAGTGTGTTGATTATATTGTCGCGAGAGGAAACGACAAACAGGGAACTCGAAGCGAACGGCTGTTTACTTTCGGCCACAACAGCCACTAACGTCTTCGCTCTCTTCTTTCGCCACCACTAGAGCGTGGCATTACCCTCTCCCCACAAAAAAAGCGACATCGTATTCATGCCGACGCTCTGAATAACAGTGAAAGCTTAGCAAAAAAATGTTTGTGTCTGTTGCAAAGCACAAGGGTGAGATAAAAGAAATGAGAAAGAAATGCAGAATGGTACCGAAGGCAGGCTCCGCTCGACAGAGTTTGTGAATTGCAGTGAACGGGAATGGCACGGCTTCATACTGGAGACATGAACATCCGAGGAGCGTAGTCTACGGGAGTGGTGCGATGTGTCTGCTGGGACAACTTTGTAGTTGACTTCACTGAGGCGATGAAGAACTCTGCAGGGTCCAAAGTACCGGCATAACAATTTCTCTGGGCACCCTCGTTGACGTATAGGGGTCCACACCTAGGCTATGTCGCCTGGCTCGTATCTTACAGTTCTGTGATGGGTGTTGTACCGGCGAGCATCTTGATTTTGCCGTGACAAAATGCGTAAGCACGCTAGCTTCCGGGCTTCTTCGGCACGCTGAACAAATACGTCTGACTCCCCGCCACGATGGTCTAGTGGTTATGGCCCTGGAGTGCTGACCCGAAGGTCGCGGGATCGATTCCCGGCCGCGGCGGCTGCATTTTCGATGGAGGCGAAAATGTTTGAGGCCCGTGAACTTAGATTTAGGTGCACGGTAAAGAACCCCAGGTGGTCGAAATTTCTGGAGCCCTCCACTACGGCGTCTATGATAATCATATTGTGGTTTTGGGACGTTAAACCTCAGGTATTATTATTATTATTATTATTATTATTATTATTATTATTATTATTATTAAATACGTCTGTATCCGGGATAGTCGCGTCCGGCGGAGTAGGTTGTAGCACTATGTCAAGCATCGTGGTGAACCATCGTAAACCAGACTAAAAGTAGCAAAGCCGGCGGTTTCCTGAACAGCAGTGTTGTAGGCAAATATGACATATGGGAGGATTTCGTCCCAATTCTTATGATCCTTAGCGACATACATCGAAATCATATCTCCAATAATTTTCTTAAGGCGTTCGGTTAACCCGGTGGTCTGCGGGTTGCTGTTTCTGTTCGGTGCGTCGTACCACTCAGCTGCAGGATATCTCGGAGCAACTGTGCCGTAAATGCTGTACCACGATTCGTGATGACGACAGCGGGGCACCATGGCGGAGAACGATGTTTTTGACAAAAAAAAATAGCCACATCGCAAGCAGTTGCTCTCTGAACGGCTTGGGTTTCGCAGTATCTAGTCAAGCAGCCGGTGGCGACAGTCCAGCGGTTATCAGCTGAAGATTTCGGAAACGGGCGGAGTAAATCCATCCCTACCTGTGCAAAAGGTAGTCAGGAGGTCGTACAGGCTGAAGCAGACCAGCTGCTTTCATCGGTGGATTATTGTGGCGTTGGCAAGCTGTACAAGTCTTGACGTACTGCCTGACGGTTTTTGTAAGTTTCCGCCTGTAGTATTTCTGCTTGATCTTTGCCAGAATACGCGCGAAGCCAAGATGCCTGGACGATGGTTTGTCGTGGCATACTCGCAAAATGCCGTCGCGGAGAGCAACAGGAATGACTAGGAGGTAAACAGTTTTCGTCGGATGAAAGTTGCGCTTGTAGAGGACGTCGTTGCGTAGACAGAAAGATGACAAGTCATGCGTAAACTGACGTGGCGATTGTGGGCGACGTCTCTGAAGGTATTCGATCAGTGGTTGCAGTTCTAAGTCGTCGCGTTGCTGCTGAGCCACGTTTAAGGATGTTAGAATAGAAAGGCAACTAAAGTCGTCATTGTCTTCTGTAGCGGTCCCGATGGGTGCGCGGGAAAGACAGTCCGCGTCGGTGTGCTCCTGACCAGACTTGTAAACTATTGTTATATCGAATTCCTGTAACCGAAGGCTCCATCTTGCGAGACGGCCCGAAGGATCTTTCAGATTCGCCAGCCAGCAGAGAGAGTGGTGGTCACTGACGATTCGGAAGGGTCGTCCGTACAGGTCTGGCCTGAACTTCGTAATAGCCCATACGACAGCCAGACATTGTTTTTCAGTCGTTGAGTAGTTTTTCTCCGCAGATGACAACGTGCGGCTTGCGTGGGCAATAACGCGTTCCACGCCATCTTGATATTGCACAAGAATGGCTCCGAGACCAAGGTTGCTAGCATCAGTGCGTACTTCTGTCTCTGCTTCTGTGTCAAAGTGACCAAGGATCGGCGGCGTTTGTAGGCGTTGTTGATAGTCGCGGAAAGCGTCTGATTGTTCTGGACCCCAGACGAAGGCGACGTCGTCCCTGACGAGTTGTTGCAGATGTTCGACGTTTTTCAAAAAATTTGGAACAAAACGGCGGTAATACGCACAAAGGCCCAGAAAGCGGCGTATACATCATGCTTTGTCTTCGGTATCGGGAACAAAGCAACTGCTATTGCCTTTTCAGGGTCCGGTCGAACACCGCTACTGCTGACAATATAGCCAAGGAACTTAAGCTCTTCGTATCCAAAGTGATACTTTTCCGGCTTCAGATGTACTGGCGAGAGGTATTGCGATTGATACCCAGCACCTCCACCAGTCTGTCGCGAGAGGAAACGAGAAACAGGGAACTCGAAGCGAACGGCTGTTTACTTTCGGCCACACAGGCACTAACTTCTTCGCTTTCTTCTTCCGCCACCACTACAGCGTGGCAATATATTGACAGTTTGGTGTTTTGTAGTGTGGGGTATTGATTTAATCTTGTAGTACTTTTAAAGACGATAGTCTTTCTTGGGGAACTTAAACGCAGAAATTTTGGTCTGTCTTTCTGTCTGTCTGTCTTTCTGTTTGTCGGCACGTCACCCGATTCAGCCAACCGGCCAAAGTTGAACCACTTGCTTACCGCCCACCCATCTTGAACTGGTACGGCTGTTCATACTTGTGAACGTTGTCGATCAAAAAGTAAATATTACGCATATCTGAGGCGTAACATCATTAGGTAAGTATTGGGTGGTGTGTTCCTTTAATAGAAAATACATAGATACGCAATTTTAAACACCTTGATGGTATGCGTTTAACGTTGAGACAGTAACGCGTTTATTAAAAGATCGCCACAGCTGAAGCGATCAGCGGTCCAAGCCGAGCAAGCGCGAGCGCCAATAACAACCGTCTTCGTCTTCTTCTTTCGCAGGCGTTCTTGTCTGCGCCCTACCATGTTACAAATCACTCCCCCGCGGAAAAGCAGCCATCCTGGCGACCTAAGGAACAGGTACAACTGGTGGGTCATAATGCGGCTTCAGTCGATCGACGTGAACAGTCTCGCGGCCGCGACGACAGCGGTCCGTAGATGATTGAACAGGCTCAATCATATAGTTAACTGGGGATGCTTGACGTAGGACGCGGTAGGGGCCTTCGTACTTAGGCAGTAGCTTTGTGGAAAGGCCAGGAGCGGAGGAGGGAACGCGAAGCCACCCCAACGTTCCAGGCGAATACGACTGAGGAGGCAGGTTTTCGTCGTGACGGTCCTTCTGGCCCTACTCACCCTACAATGTTACAACCCTAGTTTCTTAAGGTGCGCTGAAAATGCGACTGCGCTGAAATTTGTCTTCCTCCGTGCCCTCTGCACAAGCTCATGTTGTGTTTCGGTTTCGGTTCAATATTTCATTGTACGAATGACAGGGGGCGCCGCTCTGGCATTCCTGTTTTACCCGGGCGACGTGTAAGTAAGAGAGTTTGTGGAGAGTACTCGTTGAGTGCGGACGTTTCTTTTCCTTCGGCGCATCGCGCCAAACAGCGTGTTCGGGCTGGCCGGCGTCCCCACCGGTCGCGTTGGTCACCGCCGGTCTTCGCCTGCCGCTGCGCCGGGACTACCAGCCCGCAACACAGCACTCATGTTTCCCGACGTATTGCCAGATGGCGTCCATATCTCACGCAGCGCCTCTTCTATCGTCTTTAGACGACATTTGCAGCGAAGCACGCAGATACGCGGCCAATTTTTTGGCTTCGGGCTGTGTATGCAGTGCGCCGTGTCTTGTGGTGTGACAATTTTGTAACACGTGGACACCGGTGAACTGGTGTAGACATGGTCAATAATCATGCCATATCCACGAAGTGAATGATGATTGAGGAGCTGGCTCGGAGATAATCAGGTAAACCGTGAATGCTCCGTACAAATCCTCTACTGTCATATAAAGACGTGACACGCTGTAATAGTAGCGATTGTGGTCAGGTTGTCGTCGAACCATAAGCGGTCGCAGACCTTGCAGCTGTGGCCGAACGTGTGGTCGAGGAAATCGCGCTTGAAGCGCGCATCGGCGCCACCAACTTGAGGTAGCGACCGCTTTCGGCGTTTGGCCGCTACATGCAGCGCCCGCACCTCTTCGAGGTTCCCTTGCCGCCGCTTCAGCACTGCTTCGGCTTCGCGGGCTTGTATCTCGGGATCCGCACGACGCTGACGTCTCTCTGCGGCCTTGCGAGCTCTCACCGCAGGGTCTTGACGGCGAGCCCGCGCTGCTGCTGCCTTGCGAGCCCTCCGCTCCGCCGCGTTGTCTTCTTCGTTCATGTTGTTAGTATCGAAGAGCGCTGACTGACGACTGTCGAAAGAGAAAGGAAGCGCGCAGTTGTGGCCATCTAGCGATATGCTATCAAGCTGGAGCACGCGCCGGCGTGGAGCGAGCGCCGCATGCTACAGTTGGCTATGCTATATGTGGTTTTGCCTGCGTTATTATCATCATCAAGGCGCTCGAAGAACAAGAGGAAGAAGACTTCTCTTTCCCGCGAGCGTGCGCATGCTACGGTTGGCTACGCTATATGTGGTTTTGTCTGCGTTAATATCATCGTCAAGGCGCTCGAAGGACAAGAGGAAGAAGAGATTTCTTTCGCGCGAGCTGCGCCTGTAGCGGTCGCCTCTGGAACTAAGGTTACGCGTACGGCGCGGGACTTCTCCCCAGCTTCAGCACCTGGCGAACCAGCTCCTAAAAAGACCGCGAAGTGCTCAGGGTGCCTGGTAGGTTTGAAAATGGAGGTTTGTGCGGATGAGAAGGAAGAAGAAGCTGACGCCAAGTGCAGACAATGCGAGGTCGAGGCGAAAAAGGAAAAAATGATGGCTGCCCAGAGTGAACTCATGATGAGAATCGCAGAGCAAGAGAATCCGGTGGCAAGAGCGCGAGACAATATGCAGGCTATGGGAGAAGGGCTAAAATCAAACGAGGAAGAGTTACCGAAGGTCGTCAAGGTGAAGAAAGAAGATGCAGGTGACGGCGGAAACATCAGGGCATCGACCCCCAGCGCGGGAGAGGCGAAAAGGGAATCAGGCGAGGCCGCCGCGCGCGCCTCGCCGGTCGGCGCATTCCAGAGGGGTGACGTCATAGCTGCGGCCGATGCACGGGCGCCGGCGCGCGCCCTGCTGTGCGCCTCCGTTGCGCAGTGGCCGTCTGACGCTGCGCCGGAGCCGCTTGATAGCGCCTCTCATTTTGCGCGCATGCGCAAACGTGTGGAAGTATACATATAGCGAGAAGGAGGAGGAGGAAAAAACGGAAGGACAGGGAGGTTAGCTAGTTGTCAGACCGGCTGGCTGGCGTTTACCAGTTCGGTAAAGCTATGGAGAAATAGAGCGCAAATGCTGCGAAGTGGCGCAGAAAAGCGGAGAAGCTTGACAACCAGGAAAGCTAAGAACAATCAGCTGAACCTTAGCTAACGCTACGTATATCCTGGCATAGCCGCGCTAAGCCACTGCAAATTTTTATTTAAACTTAGCGCGGTTATAATTAGTAATTTCGGTAGTTTCGACGCGGCTCCTCCGCAGCTGTTGCTATGGCGCATGCGTGGCTTGACATGACGTGACATCAGCTGTCGCGGTAGCTCGGTGCGGTGGGTTCCGTTGTCGAGCGCGGCTTGGCGGTGGCTTCTCTGTTGCTACTGCTTCGGCGCATGCGCTGCTTGACATGACGTGACATCAGCTGTCGCGGTAGCTAGGTGCGGCGGGTTCCGTTGTCGAGCGCGGCTTGGCGGTGGCTTCTCTGTTGCTACTGCTTCGGCGCACGCGCGGCTTTGCATGAAGTCACACCAGCTCGCGCGGTAGCGAGGCGAGGCGAGGCCAGGTTAGAGTGTACTAGAACTGTCGAGTGGCGTGAACGCGCCTCGCCGACTGATGCCTTCCGCGTCGACCGTAGCGGCGGCGCTGCAGTCGCTCGGTACTGAAGGCGCGCGGCGCCGCGAGCAAGCACTGCTGGGCGCGTCGGCGGCACTCGGCTAATCGGCACTATTACTGATGCGGCTTTCGTTGCGTGTCTATCATTATTAAGCGTAGGACTTGTGGTCGTAAGCCTCGATGGACAAAACTTCAAAGCTTTTAACGGATGCTGGCTTCATAAATGCCGAGATACTGCAAATCAGTTCTTGTAGCTGAAGTGACTGCTGGAAGGCACGCAAAATATAAAAATGAAAACGGGCTGATACTGACCGTGAAGATTCATGATCTCGGTGTAATTGATCTGAACTCATTGCTGGTCTAGTTAGTAAATTACTCTCAATTAACTAGACGCCGAACGACCGCCAGAAGAAAGACACAGAGGAAACAGAAAGGGCGTGCCTTATTCTGATTTCTTCTGTTTTAATGCTTTCTTCTGGTGGTGGTTCGGCGTCTAGTTCATTCAGAGTAACTGAGCCGCGTCACCGGAATTTAACTGTGCTCAGAAAGCTGTGTGCTGATATTCGCCGAAAGCACGCCGAACATTTACCGCGCGTTGGCGAAGCTGTGTGTACGGTGCGTATCTTTATAAATGCGCTGTGTGAATGTGACTTTTTCGACATTACGAGGGCTCAAACGTATTGGAAGTCAAAGATAACTCGACCGGCACAAATAACGGTCCTCAGGGGCGTTGCATGGATATTGTTATTGGCGCCGGGTGTGGCGGTGACACTTCACTGCCCGTATTTGTGCGTGTAAATATATATGCACATATATATATATATATATATATATATATATATATATATATATATATATATATATATATATATATATATATATATATACATATATATATAAACATAATATCGCAAAGCGTAGAGCACCACCGCCCCTCCTGGCTTCACACAAAACATTATCAAAAAGAAGTTTTCGCAATGATATCGATAGGTCAGGAAAAGTGTAATAAAGCTGTACATTGAAAAGGAGAACTGGCTGTACTGAATTTAGGCAGAATAACCGACGGGCTTACATCTGCGCATTTTAAGATGCTTGAGATAAGCCCTGATACATGAAGTGTGTGCCTCGGAGGTGAACGCGCGCCTTCAGCACGGCTCCCTGGCTCGGCTTCCTGGTATTTTAAGCACTCAGAGGTCGCATAACCGATGCATAGTAACCGCGGAAGCAGGCTGTTGAAACAAGATACAGTTCGGTATTAAAGAAACAGAGCAAAACTGGCAGAATTCAGCCGTCACTAATATAAATGTTGTGATAGAGTTATTTGTACTCAGGTTCCTCATGAAACAGTCCAGCACATTGCAGCTCATATAAGGATAAATGCTCTGGTATCGTAGAGACTGCCGGCAGAAGAATGGTAGGCTTTCGTCGCTGGTTCTTTATTTCTTCGTAGTCACTTACAGTGTAGCGCGGCTCGAAGTGTTGCTTGCAAACCGCACAGCAATCAGTGAGCAGCTAGGTGCAAAATCCGATTGTCGCCTTCTTTGGGGGCCGGCAGGCTCCAAAAACAGGGAATATCTCGGAGCAATTTTGGCACGCCTGCATATTCACTCGTGCACCACAGAGCGTAGCAGGCGTTGAGACAGCTATAAAAGGTCAGTAATGTATTAACGCGGTAGCGTTAGAGAGCTCGTGTCGCAGAAATTCCGCTGTCGGCGTCGGCACCGTTGGTTGTGAGCGAAAAATCATCCGTGAGCGAAAAATCGAGAAAGTAGCAAATAAAATAAACGATAAAATCTTCGGTCCCAATGAAGATCGAACCCGGGCCGTTCGCGTGGCAAGCAGGTGTCTTACCACAAAGCCACGATGTTGTTTGCAGATGCTTCGGACAAAAACACCACATAAATGTCATGTAGTGAAAGGAGTCTCGACGCATTTTGTTCGGCAGGTGTCACGACGAAAACGAGCCCATAAGGTAGGCGCATTCGCGAGGCCATCAAACTACGTCGAAAAACGCCGGGATAGTGCAGCCATCGCCGCTAAATACACACACGAACTTTCAAACAGCTCTAAAAATGGACAACTATGTCCATCTAGAGGAAAACATATCAAGCAAACGCAGCAGACGCTAGATAATGTGCTGCCATCTGTGAGGCATTGTGAGAAATATGTCTCGACTTTTCATGGCATCCGAGAGGGCCGGCGCGCGGCGTATATCTTGGAGGCCATGCGACTCTTGCTTTAGATCGAGAGCCTGTAAAATTCGCGCGCGCCTGTGTGCGTGTGTGTGTGTGTAACAATACACATTAATAAGTATGCACTTAGTGGTTGAAGTGCGCACTAGGGGCCGGATTTCGCTATCGCGTTCAACTCTTAAAGGCGAAGCTTAAGGGTCCCCCAATTTTTAAACGCGCTCAAAACGTGCAATTACACGCTTCCGTAGGCTGCGACGCGCGCGCGCCAAATGCAGACGCTCTCCACAGCTTCAGTACAAAGTGACTACATCGCCGCCGCTACGATCGCCCGGCGGAGCATCACCCGCGATGCGGCGCGGCCGCTTCGTTCGTTTCACTGCCCCCTTCTAGTACACTGTAGCCAGGTGCTGCGCAGCTGTGGCGTCGGTAGTTGCTAGGCAACGGCGCGGCAGGGTTTCTTGTCGAGAACAGCCGTTTTTTATGCCGCGCTTAACAGCTTCGCTGTTAGAAAGGTCACAGAAAAACGGCGAAGGTGCGTGTTGCAATTGGTTACATAAACATGCAAGGTGGCAGAAAAAACAAAAAACAAACAGGTTAGAGATTGTGGAGCAGCTAAACACAGAACAGATAGGTGTTTATGCGGTCACAGAAACACACCTTAGAGACTTGAAAGAGCCACCAAATATTGGAAATTATGTCTCGGAAGGGCGCAACAGGATCATATCACAAAGGAAAGGTGGAAATGTTGGAATGCTCATTCATCGCACAGACAAATTGGACAATTAATAATAATAATAATAATAATAATAATAATAATAATAATAATAATAATAATAATAATAATAATAATAATAATAATAATACTTTATTCTGACATATGTACAAGACAATTACATGCCACCGAGATGAGGCAAAAGGAAACAGACGTAACTGTTTTCTGAATAGGCCGACATCCAGGCTCGTGAATAAAAACAACAAAAACAAGGACAGCATTGAGGCTAGCGAAAAAGATCCAGTACAGCACAATTCAGTAGCATCACTGTAAAGAAGTCATGGAAAATTCATACCAATTTCAAGCAATTTTATTATAAAAGTACAAATTTTATAAAACAACTCTTTCATGTTGCTATGTTTATCACCCTAAAGTTGTGATTAGATTTAATTATAGAAGCAGTACAATAGTATCAATCGAAATTCAAGTAGAGCTAACAATGTGTGTATCCTAACAATTGAAACGCAGTGAAGTACAAATAGGTAAACAGAAGTAGACATCGCAAGTGGTAAAATACATTGCACGTACATAAACACCCTAAAAAGAAACGCTTCATCCTGGATCTAAGAGTAATCTTACTTTCTTTTTAAAATAATATACAGATCTGCTTATCTGTGATAATTCCACTACAGAAGGAAAACTGTTACATATGTCTACTCCTTGATGGTCAAATGATTGTGTGCCATAATTTGTTCTAGATGGAGTTGAAACAAGTGCCGCCCTTCGTAAGTTATATTCAATGTCACGAGTGAGGTAAATATTTTTGAACGAAGAAAACTCTTGTTTTATACGAATATAATTAAGAACCATCAGTTTAAGTTTGTAGCATTCAGTGAAACATAAAAAGTCACAGTTTCGTCGCAAGGGCGAAGCAATGAATGCGATAGCAAGAAATTGGAATGTCACACGAAGAACGAGAAGCAGCTCGATACTTGCAGCGCGCCGCTGAAGAACAAAGAAGGACGCCCGAAAAGAACGCACAGGCATGCACAGGTTACAGAAAAGGGCCAATTTGTCGTGCGCGTCTTAAGGGCAGTTTTCATATTGAAAGAAAATTAGGAGCGTTATAATTGCGTCTGCAAGTGTCGACAATGCAGAATCAGACGCTCTTAGATATTAGATGCGAAGCAGCTTTTGCGCTGGGCTTTGTCCGTGGTTCCATTAGCGACCGTCCGCTTTCTAAAACCTACCATAGCCATCTGTAACATATTGAGCGCGCGCTCGCGCCAAGGAGAAGACTTCTTCGTCTTGTTCTTCGACCACCTTGATGATGATACGTGCAGAGCACTTTAGGGGCCCGGGCTGCCGTATGCTGTCCTAGCTTGTCGTAACGCAGACAAAACCACGTGTGCTGGCACGCGCTAGCGCGTTCGGGCCTGTGTAAGGGGCTGGGTAAGACGCTGTGTAAGGGGCTGGGTAAGACGCCGGATTTTACGGCCCGGGCCCGGCCCGGGCCCGCTTTATGAAGCCCGAGCCCAGCCCGGGCCTGTGGTTCCAAGCACGGGCCCGGCCCGGACCCGGGCGTACATGACCGAACCCAGCCCGAGCCCGGCCCGGGCCCGGGCGTACTTGACCGTACCCAGCCCGAGCCTGGCCCGGGCCCGTCGTTCCAAGCCCGGGCCCGGCCCGGGCCCACTAGAGGATATTAGTTGATGATGATTATTAATGATGCCGCGCGCTTTGTAGCGGGCGATCGGACGGAAAATCCGGTGTGTACATGCATCGAAATGTTGCTTTGCCCACGGTGGTAGCTCAGCGGTTAAGCTGTTTCACTGTTAAGTCCTAGGACGCGGGTGCGATTCCCGCGGCCACGGCGGCCGCAATTTGGTGGGGTCGAAATGCAAGAACACCCGTGTATATACTTATCTTTAGGTGCACGTTAGAGAACTCGAGGTGGTCGAAATTGATCCGGTGCCACTACGGCGTGCGTCCTAATCATATCGTGGTTTTGGCACGTAATACCAAGGAATATAAATGAAATGTATCGCATGTGTCAACCTCGAATAATAGACCGAAATCTTTATGCCTCCCATGGGAACAACCGTGATCTGGCCCATTGTTAGTGCTGTTAACATATAAATATATACAGTAGAACCCCGCTGATACGTTTTTGAAGGGACCGTAGGAAATAAACGTAAGAGACGGGAAACGTAAGAGCCGAAAAACAGGAAAAACGGCAAAATATTTAGTGGTACAGAATTTTATTTCAATTCTTACGAGCAGCACGAAAATTGGCGCGCTCAGCCGCGATCTAGTCGATGAATAGAAACGCGGAGCTTAGGACGGCCTTATCCACAGAAATGTAATCAACGTATGTGATTTTTTTAACACCAACAGCTGTAGGCATGAAAGAACTAAGCACACGCAATCACGACCGGCGCGGCGAGTCCGACCGCGAACCGCACGCACGACCATGCGAGCTCCAACCAGCTCGAACTCCTCCCGTTCTCCGACAAATAACGATGATGATGAGTCTACGCCAACGCGATGGCAGAAGTGAATGCCAATCTCGAAGGCCTTGCTTTCGCAAGCAATTACGTCATACACGCCATGTTTGTGCAATGCAAATCTCAGAGGCTATGCTTTTGTCAATAGTAAATGCCAATCTCGAAGGCCTTGCTTTCGCGAGCAGTTACGTCATAGACGCCATCTTTGCAATTTGAATCTCGAAGGCCATGCTTTTGTTTGCATCAATTGAAAGATTCTGTTGCTTGCGCCTCTCATGCGGCTAATATTACGGTCAAACGAGGCCAAGCTGCGTGAAAATGCGTCATGGCCGCTCTCTTTGGTAGTCACTCGGTCGGCTCCAGGCGCACTTCGCGACGTATCATACGGGAACGGTCCGACAGTTACGACGTAACAGCGGGGTTCCCAATACATTGTATCCTATGGGAGCTATGCCGGGACCGGCGGAAAACGACGTAACAGCCGGGAAAACGCAGCAGTGAGGAACGTAACAGCGGGGTTCTACTGTATATATATATATATATATATATATATATATATATATATATATATATATATATATATATATATATATATATATATAATATGTCACTTCAGCTTGGCACAGTATACCTTATACCATGGAATGCATAACATTCGCGTGTGCTCGAAGGCCCGACTTAACGCCTTTTAATGAACGGGTCCGAGTCCGGCCCGGCCCGCAGCCTCAAGCCCGGGCCCGGCCCAGGCCCGCGCCCGCACTTTCAAGCCCGAGCCCAGCCCGGGCCCGCCGGGCCAGGCCCGGGCTTCCGGGCCAGCCCGGGCCCGTGCAGTGCTCTAACGCAGACAAAACCACGTGTGCTGGCACGCGCTAGCGCGTTCGGGCCTGTGGAAGGGGCTGGGTAAGACGCTGTGGCCTCTGCCCCTTACACTATCTCAGCAATCATATGAAGGCGTCGGCAAACTAGATTCTGCAGACGCGCGATGACCCCACGTGGCGTGCTCCAACAAGTGTTCGGGAGGAGTAACAGCAACAGTAACTACAGTGAATGCATGGTGTGCTACACATGCAAGGACGCGTTAACATCGTGCAAGGTGCCCGTGATGAACGGAACTTTGTCGACCCATGCGCTCCTTCGCATCCCCACATGGTTCCCTTTAGTGGAAGATGGTGATTTTTTTTTCTTTTTCTTTTAAACTGCGGCGCGCGGAGTGACCCCCTGCGTCTACTACCACACAGGGGCTTCTGATGTAAGGCGTGCCCGGTGTTCTTCGTTTTTTTTTTTTCCTTCCACATCACTAGTGGGTACAGAAAAGAGCCACTTTGTCGTGCGCGTCTGAACGGCAGTTTTCAAAGTGAAAGAAAATTAGGACCGTTGCGTGATAGAAAACACGCTCAAGCTCCTCCGAGATTTGCTTACCACCAGCGGTAAATGGTGTATATTGCCACGTGCGTTTCATATTATCACTTTTGCTGTATTCGGTTTTCGCCCACGAAGACTGTCAGCAACGCTCAGCGCGAACACCGCCTCATTGTTCGAGAAGCTTCGCGATCATTGTAGATCGTTTTGTTAAGATTGCGCGCAAGGCGCGCACACTCGAGCTTATTCTAGAATTTGCGCGACAGCCAGCGATAACGCTGGAATATACGACGGCACATGTTTAAATGCCGACGCGCTTTACCGCTTGTCAGTTGATCGACGGTCGACGCTCTGTCCGCCGCTATCAGTGTATTGCTGTAGTTTGACTTTCAGTTTCTCGGCCTCAAGTTCGGCCAACTAAAGAGTTTCATCTCGGACCTGTTCACTGCTGCCTTCGTCGACGTCACGACCACGTGACAATATAAATAGCTCGCTGTAATTTCGCCGGCGCATGCATGGAGCGTGCATCAAAACTTATCTACATTTTACAGGTATTGCACTGCTGTCGTGTACATATTCAGGCATTTCACAGAATATTTGCCTGCTTTATCTGGAGTTCATCATGGGAAGCCATGAGAAGGGACAACCTTTTTCTTCCGCTTGAGAAGGGTGGGTGTGATGGTGAGGTTAGTCACGTCGCAAGGCGTGTGACGCGAGGAAGATGGAGACAGTGCGGAACACAAAAGGAAGGTATATTCAACGAGAGACTCACATTACAAGTACAGTAACTAGACGTCGTGCACGCGGTTCGCAAACATAACAAAAAGGAGTAGGGAGTCTCACAAGTCTGTGCCGTAGCCCGGTGCCTTGAGGTGTGACCCGCTGCGTACTCGTGGTGCAGCCGTCGCTTGTGTACACAGGTCAGTGTTGCGCTGCAGAAGGCATCACCAGGCCTAGGCGTAGCCGCACACAGTCATCGACGTCGGCTCTCTGGACATGGTCAGCAGCTCCGGGGTCTCGAGGGCGCTCGCCGTGCCTGAGATGTCCACAGGAGGCCTCACCCAGAACTCGTGCCGGGTCACGCCGACACGCCGTGCCCCGAGGACGTCAGCGGCTCGAAGACAGGAACCCGGCCTTCTGAACCTCGCGCGTAGTTGCGGGTTCGCCCTGGGCTGTCTCGCTTCGTCTTGTCGGCTCGGCGTTCCAACAGCTCCGTTCTGCGCGAGCGCCTTCTCTCTTTTTTTTTCGATGCGCGAGCTTCAATGTCCCTTCATTTTCGTCATCTTCTAGGGGATGCAGCGCTGTCGTCTGCTACACTCGCATTTTTAAAGACGATAGTCTTTCTTGGGGAACTTAAACGCAGAAATTTTGGTCTGTCTTTCTGTCTGTCTGTCTTTCTGTTTGTCGGCACGTCACCCGATTCAGCCAACCGGCCAAAGTTGAACCACTTGCTTACCGCCCACCCATCTTGAACTGGTACGGCTGTTCATACTTGTGAACGTTGTCGATCAAAAAGTAAATATTACGCATATCTGAGGCGTAACATCATTAGGTAAGTATTGGGTGGTGTGTTCCTTTAATAGAAAATACATAGATACGCAATTTTAAACACCTTGATGGTATGCGTTTAACGTTGAGACAGTAACGCGTTTATTAAAAGATCGCCACAGCTGAAGCGATCAGCGGTCCAAGCCGAGCAAGCGCGAGCGCCAACAACAACCGTCTTCGTCTTCTTCTTTCGCAGGCGTTCTTGTCTGCGCCCTACCATGTTACAAATCACTCCCCCGCGGAAAAGCAGCCATCCTGGCGACCTAAGGAACAGGTACAACTGGTGGGTCATAATGCGGCTTCAGTCGATCGACGTGAACAGTCTCGCGGCCGCGACGACAGCGGTCCGTAGATGATTGAACAGGCTCAATCATATAGTTAACTGGGGATGCTTGACGTAGGACGCGGTAGGGGCCTTCGTACTTAGGCAGTAGCTTTGTGGAAAGGCCAGGAGCGGAGGAGGGAACGCGAAGCCACCCCAACGTTCCAGGCGAATACGACTGAGGAGGCAGGTTTTCGTCGTGACGGTCCTTCTGGCCCTACTCGCCCTACAATGTTACAACCCTAGTTTCTTAAGGTGCGCTGAAAATGCGACTGCGCTGAAATTTGTCTTCCTCCGTGCCCTCTGCACAAGCTCATGTTGTGTTTCGGTTTCGGTTCAGTATTTCATTGTACGAATGACAGGGGGCGCCGCTCTGGCATTCCTGTTTTACCCAGGCGACGTGTAAGTAAGAGAGTTTGTGGAGAGTACTCGTTGTGTGCGGACGTTTCTTTTCCTTCGGCGCATCGCGCCAAACAGCGTGTTCGGGCTGGCCGGCGTCCCCACCGGTCGCGTTGGTCACCGCCGGTCTTCGCCTGCCGCTGCGCCGTGACTACCAGCCCGCAACACAGCACTCATGTTTCCCGACGTATTGCCAGATGGCGTCCATATCTCACGCAGCGCCTCTTCTATCGTCTTTAGACGACATTTGCAGCGAAGCACGCAGATACGCGGCCAATTTTTTCAAGTTGCTTCATCACATCACCCCCCACTAAGAAAGTTCTTCCGGTAGAAGAACTTGAAGGCACTGGGGACACGTTGGTTCGCAGACGGAAACACGCACGTAAGCACCACTGCACAGCATAGCAGTTCCGAGCCCCGCACACTCGGCACATTTGATCACAAAAGTGCACACCAGAAAAAAAAACATGGCTGATCCCTCCGTCATAGGAATCGGTATAACACGAAAGTGAAACGTGTCTTCACAGAAGTAGTGCTTATGATATATGAGAGCTTGTACAATGTCTATTCGTGTTTGGCAGCTATAGCACCGTTTGACGTGGATGCACCCATGTTGACAGCATGTCTCTATCGCGACGACTAACGCCCATGATCATGATTAAACCGTTGAGGTAGCCGACGGTGTGAACATATATTTGGACACAGCGAATCGTGAATCGCGCGTAAGGATGATATCAACAAGCTCATAATCAACATTGGTACCCGGTATGCACTTCTTCAAAGCGTCGTCAATTAAGGAGAGAAACGGCACGGTGTGCGCTTTCTAGTAATGGGTAGCCGACGCCTGTGCTCATGCATACATAACACACACTGCACTTCAGCAACGCGGGAGGTAGAGGTTCGTACGTAGCCTGAGTCGCAAACGCGTGCGTCCCGCTGGCCTCTGTCTCGCAGGCGCTGCTCTCGCTCCACCAAGGCACGACATTCGCCCGTCGAAATCGCGTCCTATCTGCAACGCATATTGCAGCAGTTTTGTTAGTCGGTGCTCTCGCAATTGAAGCAGTCGGCGGCAGAGAAATCCCGTTCGTGCACGTGGAAGCTGCACTACTCCGATGAGCCGACGCACGCTAACACGAATACAAAGGCAAAGAACGTAACTGCGTCAAGGGTGCCTCGGCGACGCCAGCGCGGCCAGTCTACCTCTCTGGTATCGAGACGCTTTAACCATGACCTCCGATATCACGTGCAATCTCGGAGTAAGCGCTAGTAAGTGTCGATCGTGAAGCATTACTTCTTTTCACCTCTCACAGACGGCGGCACCGCCCCGCTCTGCCCGCCGCGAAAGAGAAGGTGTGAAAGATATAAGGCGCGTTCGCGCCGTGCCTAGCATCTCCGGAGTTGGCTTAGTCGGTAGAGCGTCGGGCGCTTGCCGTCGCGGCCGCAACGTCGTGGGTTCGATTCCCAGCGGGGTATGTTTTAAAGACGATAGTCTTTCTTGGGATACTTAAACGGAGAAATTTTGGTCTGTCTTTCTGTCTGTCTGTCTTTCTGTTTGTCGGCACGTCCCTCGATTCAACCACTCGGCCAAAGTTGAACCACTTGCCCAAGGGCCAGCCATCTTGAACGGCTCACTGGTTCATACTTGTGTACATTGTCGATCAAAAAGCAAACATTACGCATATCTGAGGCGCAACATCATTAGGTAAGTATTAGGTGGTGTGTTCCTTTATAGAAAATCCATACATACATAATTCTAAAAACCCTAGTTTCTTAAGCTGCGCTGAAAATGCGACTGCGCTGAAACTTGCCTTCCTCCGTGCCCTCTGCACGAGCTCATTGTTGTGTTTCGGTTTCGGTTCTGTATTGCACTGTACGAATGCCATGGGGCGCCGCTCTGGCATTCCTGTCTTACACAGGCGACGTGTAAATAAAATAGTGTGTGTAGAGTACTCGTTGAGTGCGGAAGTTTCTTCTGCTTCAGCGCTTCGTGCCAAACCGCGTGTTCGGGCTGGCTGGCGTTCCCGCCGTTCGCATTGGTCACCGCCGGTCTTCGCCTGCTGCTGCGCCGGGACTACCAGCCCGCATGTTTCCCGACGTATTGCCAGATGGCGTCCATATCTCACGCAGCGCCTCTTCTATCGTCTTTAGACGACATTTGCAGCGAAGCACGCAGATACGCGGCCAATTTTTTCTTGGTTTTTTTCTTTCTCACCCGTTGGCGTCCATTTTATCAACGTCATATCCGTGACGGATGTACTTGGTGGACCCCGGCATAAAACACTTTCGTGTTAAAAAACAAGTCACAAAACTAAGGCGTCATGATACCTGTATAGTATCGCACTGTAAGGTTGACTCCACATGAAATTAATACCAATGAAGCACCGAGTCTTTATGTAGACGTTGCTCACGGAGTTGGTAAACGGCTCAGATAATCTGCGCCTACATTTTCGCTGCCCTTTATGTACTCGACCGAAAAGTCGTACTCCATAAGTATGAGGCTCCACCGTAACACGCGGCTGTTTACATGCTTGGCCGACTTGATGTACACAAGCGGTTTGTGGTCACTCTGTAGAATGAACGTGCGTCCGAATAAGTAGATATGAAATTTTCGGATCGCCCACGTAAGAGCCAGGGCCTCTCGCTCCACTGTAGAGTAAGCAGCTTCGCGTGGTTGGAGTCTGCGGCTTGCTTATGACACTGGGTGCAGTATTCCTTCATGACGCTGCATGAGTATGGCACCTACGCTTCTCGATGATGCATCGGTGCGGAGTACAAAAGGTTTTGAAAAATCAGCTGCTTTCAGAATGGGCGGCGTAGATAGCAAAATCTTGAGTCCATTAAATCACTTCTGCTCTCGTTCTCCCCAAAGAACTTTGTTGGGGGCCCTCTTCTTTGTCAATTCGGTCAGTGGATAGGAAACTTCAGAGTAGTTGTGCACGAAATCTCTGTAATAACCTGTAAGACCCAAGAACGAGCGTACTTCTTTTTTAGTTTGTGGGCGCTTCGCAGACTGTATTTTGTCGAGTGTTTTCGACCTGTGGTCGAATGACGCCTTGCCGAACGAGATGACCGAGAAATTTTACTGACTCCTAGCCAATCTCACTCTTTGTTGGCCGAATGGTCAAACCAGCCTCCCTAAGTCGCTTGAGAAACGACTCAAGTATAGCCACATGCTCAGCCCAGGATTCAGTAGCAATGCGCATATCGTCAAAGTAGTAATAAACGTGTGGTATGTCTGCGACCACTTTCCTCATAAGGCGGTTAAACACAGCCGGGGCGGTTTTGATACCAAACGTCATGAATCTAAATTGATACAGTCCTGATGCTGTAGCCAAAGCTGTCATTGGTTTGGAGTCTTGATCCATGGGAACCTGCCAGTAGCCCTTAGCGAAGTCAAACTTTGAGAAGTATTTCGCATGTCCAAGTTGACCAAAGATGATGTCCACACGGGGTATAGGCTCGTTATCATTGACTACAATGTTGTTCAGTTGCCTGAAATCGATGCACAAGCACATCGTTCCGTCCTTTTTCTTCACAACTACTACAGGTGACTGCTAAGCGGACTCTGATGGTTCTATGATGCCTTGTCGTAGCATGTCTCCTATTTCTTTCTGTACCGCTTCTTGGGTAGCAAATGGCATTGGGTACGGTCGCACGCTTACGGGTGTCTCCGTGGTCACTCTTAGCTTACACTGTACGAGGTGCGTTTTGCCAGGAACCTCCGTAAATACGTTGTCGTACCTGTTCATTAGATCGGTGATTTGCACGTGCTGGGCAGGAGAAAGTGACTCCGATATGCTTACGTCGGCAGACGATTCCTTTCGTTCGAATGGTAGGCATGGTAGCTCGTCGCTTTCGGTGTCATCCGCCTGGCAAACAGCTGATGCTTCATGTGGTGGCGCAGGCGGCCGTTCCTCATACTTTTTCAGTAGGTTTATGTGAAATAGCGTATTTCTGGTACCGAGGTCAATGACATAATCAACATCATTTCTCCTCTCAGGGACAGTAAAGGGCCCTTTCCACGTCAGAACCAATTTGTTGGCATCCGATGGGAGCAGTAGTAAAACCTTGTCTCCAGGGGACAATTGATGTGGTCTGGCCTTTCGGTCATAATGCTTCTTCTGTACCATCTTCGCTTTCTGAAGCTCCTCCTTGGCTAAACGGCAGGTGTCTTCAAGACGATTCCGCAGTTCAACTACGTACCCGTAGGATGTTTTTATATCATCATCAAGATGATCAGCGGCCCATAATTCCTTTAATATCGCCAGGGGACCTCTGACGTAACGGCCGTAGAGCAAGTCGAACGGGGAGAAGCCTAAGCTGGACTGGGGAACTTCGCGATAAGCGAAGAGTAAGGGCGCCAAGTACCGGTCCCATTTCTTCGCACTCTCCTGACACATTCTTCTTATCATCTGCTTCAATGTACCGTTGAACCTCTCTACAAGGCCATTAGCCACAGGATGATATGGGGTTGTTGGCAGTTGTGTGAAAGAGAGAAGTCGGCTTAGCTCCTTCATTAGACGTGACGAGAATGATGTGCCTCTGTTACTGATTATCTCCCGTGGTACTCCTACACGAGAAAACATCTCCAGGAGCGCCTCAGCTACTCTCTCCGTCTCGATGCTCGGCAGTGCTACGGCATCGGGATAACGCGTTGCCATATGAGAACGTACTTGTTTCCGCTCTCTGACATCGGTGATAACGGTCTCACGATATCGATGGCTACTCTCTTAAATGGAGTGTCAATTATAGGAATGTTTCCGAGTGGTACACGACCCACCAAGTGCTTGGGAATGGTTCTTTGACACAGGGGCGTAGCCAGGGGGGGGGGGGTGTTGGGGGGGGTTGAACCCCCCCGAAATTTTTCAGTTTTGCTTGCGTATATATACACGCGCACATACAAACGCACGCACGAACATACATAAAGTATGGTTGAACCCCCCCGAAATACATTTCTGGCTACGCCCCTGCTTTGACAGATGTCACACGATTTAACAAATCGTGTGATGTCTGATTGAACCCCTGGCCAGTAGAACTCTTCGAGTACTCGGTCTGTCGTTCTTTTAATTCCCTGATGGCCCGAGAGGATGCCTTCGTGGGCCATTTTCATTACAAAATGTCGAAGGCATCTTGGTATCACAAGCTGATCTACCTGCCTCTTAGAACGAAGCGTGTACTTGCGATGAAGGATTCCCTCCTTCATAAAAAACAATATGTCAGCAAACCTTGTCTTGACCTCTCGGTTAACTGCTTCAAAGCATTTCCGCAGGCTGCTGTCTTCTTTTTGTTTGGTTTTGAAGTCCTGTGGGCTGATGTCCAAGGGGTTAATAACGGGTGTCGGTAGTAGAAGTGGCTTTCCTGTCTGTCGGTTTACCGCTGCAACTTTTGTCGTGACACCTGTTTTCCTTGCAGCCGATGTCGAAGTCTTCGCGTAGAAGGGCCCATGTACAGATGGCTCGAGTCTGGCCTGTGAAAAAAAAATCACAGCATATCCACGGAGTGAATGATGATGAGTGGGCGAAGCTGCGGAGGTTCATCGGTAAACCGTGAATCTTCCATGAATTCTGCCCAGTACGTCATCACCGACGTGAGATCGAGCGCGTTTATACTAAAGGTTCGATGAGTTATGACGACTTGCATCTCACTTTAATTTTACATGTACGCTGTGAATTTTCATTGTTTAGAAAACCATTGCTTTAGAAAACATCTGGCGTCTTTCGTTAAGCAGCTGGCGTCTTTTCGTTTTGCTTTAGGAACATCTGGCGTTCTTTCGTTTTGCTTTTACAAAACATCTGGCGTCTTTCGTTGGTTTATTTCATCAATCAACGGCGTTTTGAACAAAATTTTTATTGTTTAATCACGCACAGGAGAAATCTCACCAGGCACTACCTTGGAGGTAAACAATGGCTGCTAATGGGAATGAGAGACAGAAGAAGTCGGCTTTTAGCTAACACTTACACGTCTACTTCTACTAACGTTTCCTACTGGAACATGCCAATGGCTGCTAATGGGGAATGAGAGACAGAAGAATTCGGCTTTTAGTTAACGCGCACGCTGCGAATTTTTTATTGTTCAACAACGCACAGGAAAAATCTCCCACCGGCACCACCTTGGAGGTCAAAGCGTAAGACTGGTTACGCACTACGACTACTACGACTACGACTACGAGGGACGAACGGGTGCCGCCTTAAGGAGCTTCGCCCCTAAAAGGTGAAATAATCTCCACATGTGCTTCAGGCAGCTGCATCAAACGTCCGTCCAAGAGGTAGATCGAAGAAATCTTTCCTGTCAGCTTGCTATCCGCCACAAGAGATCTTTTGACAATGATTGAGTCGCATCCCGTATCTCGCAGTACCGTAGCGGGATGTCCTTCGAGTACACCTTCGGCTGTGGGCATAGATTTTTCATTCAGCTTGGACGGTTGCGTTCCCTTGCACTCCGAACTATCGGGAACACAAAGGGAAGCCCGTGACTCTGAATTAATGGCCTTGGCCCCATCTATTTGTTGTAAAGAGCTCGAGGCCTTCTCAACACTGTTGGCCTTTTTGGGACAGTCACCTGTCTTATGCCCGGTGCGGCGACACTTTCCACAGAAGGGTGGCTTTGCGCCTGGACCCTTGTTGTTGGTCCAGCAATCGGCAGCTCTGTGACCCTTTTTGTTACAAAGAAAGCACTGCGGTCTTTTTCGTCTTGCCTCTCAGACGTTCGAGTTCGACCTGGGGGCTTGCTCAGGTTATCGCCTCGACCTTTGCCAAGGTTAATCAACCCCTGTGCCTCCATGTAGTGGTCTGCAGCCTCCGCAAGTTTATCAAGACCTTCAAAGTTTCTTTAAGAAACACAGTGAGTTTCTCATGGCATTGTGCGAGAAACTGTTCGGAGACGATTTTGTCTCGCAGAGCATCGTAGGTCCTGTCTGTGTTGGTCATTTCTTGCCAATGGTCAAAATAACCTAATAAACGCCTGGCAAACTGCGTGCCCGTTTCAGAATTATCCGGTTTCGCTGATCAAAATTTTGTCCGATAGCCTTCTTCCGTGAACCTAAAGCGTTGTAGTAGCGTTTTCCTCAACGTCGCGTAGTCCATGGCATGCTCAGGTGCCATCCTACCTACAACACTTAAGGCCTCTCCGGTCAAGCAAAGGCTTAGTGATAGGGCCCATTTGTCTTGTGGCCAGACTTGGCTCGTAGCGACGCGTTCGAACCGCTGTATATATGCGTCCAGCTCATCGCGCTCAGCGTTAAAGGCGGGGATGAGCTTATGTGGACTTTGGTAGCTCTGCGTGGTGCCTACGGGCACACCCTCGGGAAGCTGCCCAGTAGTTGTGCTACCTGCTGTGGCACGTAACTCATGCAACTTTAACTTCAGCTCTAGAACTTCCTTCTCTGCCTTTAATCTAGTGACTGCCCCCGCCTTGGCTTCTTTCGGGGCATTTCGTTCAGCCAGACGAGCGTCACGTGCCTCTTTTTCGCGTGCGCGTTCTTGGTCCATCCAATCTTTTAGTGCTGAGCCGCTCAACCCTAATTCCTTTCCGATTGCCGTCAGCTTATCTGCCTCCATCATCGACCGTCACACACACATATGCGATGTGATGCTCTTCTTAGATAGAACAAGAGCAGTACTGTCTCGCGGACGCCAGATATGTGATGGTGAGGTTAGTCACGTCGCAAGGCGTGTGACGCGAGGAAGATGGAGACAGTGCGGAACACAAAAGGAAGGTATATTCAACGAGAAACTCACATTACAAGTACAGTAACTAGACGTCGTGCACGCGGTTCGCAAACATAACAAAAAGGAGTAGGCAGTCACACAAGTCTGTGCCGTAGCCCGGTGCCTTGAGGTGGAACCCGTTGCGTACTCGCGGTGCAGCCGTCGCTTGGGTACACAGGTCAGCGTTGCGCTGCAGAAGGCATCGCCAGGCCTAGGCGTAGCCGCACACAGTCATCGATCATATACTATCGGGATCATCATATACTAGCGGGATCAGCTGGTAATAAAATAGTTGTTGAAAGTTAGCGCTGTGGTGTCTCATGTGCCTTCTTTTGTCCGTGTCTTTGGCCTGCGCTACCATCAATTATCATGCAACCATACCAACAAGCCCAAATCGCCACCCTCATCGACAGTCATCGACGTCGGCTCTCTGGACCATAGAGTTTCCTACAATACTTACTAGAGGGAACTCTGGCGCTAGTGTCTATGGGAGCTGCAATGCATCGCGCTTCAGCCAGCATGGGAATCATGGGTAGTACACGGATTTGTCTAAACTTCGTTCTTTCGGCTCCGTTTGGCTCCGCGTCGCCTGCATCCGCTTTGTCGCAAAACGAAGTTCAGCAAAAATCAGCAGTTTCACTTCACCACTTTAACTTCTTTAGGTTCACCGATTCAAATCTGGTCACGAAGTTCATAACGATCCATTCTTTTATCCGAAAGAAAACCAAAACATAGCAATAAACAAAGCCACAAGTGCATTCGAAGCCCATAAGCACGAAGACTAGGCAAATCCGTGTACTACCCATCATTCCCATGGTGGCTAAACGATCGCAGCGCCAGAGTTCCCTCTAGGTCATTTTAGGAAACTCTATGCTCTGGACATGGTCAGCAGCTCCGGGGTCTCGAGGGCGCTCGCCGTGCCTGAGATGTCCGCAGGAGGCCTCACCCAGAACTCGTGCCGGGTCACGCCGACACGCCGTGCCCCGAGGACGTCAGCGGCTCGAAGACAGGAACCCGGCCTTCTGAACCTCGCGCGTAGTTGCGGGTTCGCCCTGGGCTCTCTCGCTTCGTCTTGTCGGCTCGGCGTTCCAACAGCTCCGTTCTGCGCGAGCGCCTTCTCTTTTTTTTTTCGATGCGCGAGCTTCAATGTCCCTTCATTTTCGTCATCTTCTAGGGGATGCAGCGCTGTCGTCTGCTACACTCGCATTTTTTCAAGTTGCTTCATCGCAGTGGGCTTAGTCTTGTTCATTTGTTTGTGCGACAACTGGTGATGCGATTTTTTTGCCTTAAAGATGTCTGCCACCCGTTTCTTCTGGCTGTTATACGGAACCGCCTTTCTGACTATCTCCCTTTTCTTTTTGTCACAACAAGAGTGCCGGAAGAATCGCAATTATGGGGTTTCTTGAAAGAGATTGTCGACACTGTCCAGTTTTTGAAAGCCAGATTCACGCTAGAGTACTGGTACAACGTGGACAGAAAGACGCTAACCGCCGCACTTGTAAACACCCTTTTCACCGAACCTGTTTACCGACAGCAATATTTATCTAAGTCTGGTCATGATGTATTCTGCCGTGTACGTAAAATGTGTATATCGCCAGCTGTGAAAACGTTTTTCTTTAAGATGCACACATCCACTTAACCCGTAAAGACATGGCTTCATGAAAAAGGGACATACGTGCCCTGGTCTGTAAACTCCAAGCTATGCAACGAGCCTGAAACAATCGAGCATTGTTTTATTCATTGCCGTGATGCATTTCATTTCTGGGACATTCTTAAGAGAACCCTCAGAAAAGAATTTCCAATTACATCGCACGGTGTTAGTTTCCTCCCGTTCAAAAAGAGCACCAACAATAGTGCACCATATGATTTATTCATGCTGTTAGGTCTATATTCGCTATGGAGAAGCCGCATGATTGACAGACACGCTGAGCCACCTCGCTCGACAAGGTCTGTCTTTCGAGAAGAAGCAGCTAACGTGCGTAGTGTTGCTGAGACTTTTGATCTGGTTCCGGAGTGGCTTGGACTTCTGGACGCTTGTGTCTGTTTACCGGACTTTTGAAGATTCCTTGGACTCTGTGAAATTGTGTGTTCTGTGCATATGTGCATGTGAGTGTAATTCTAAAGCGATGAATTATGTTGTAATAGATGGCGAGATTTGATGGCATTATTCCCATGCATTAAAGAGAAAAAAAATGGAGCGTGGTTGAGTTGTCCAATGCAGCAGGCTGGGGAGCGAGAGGTCGCTGGTTCGATGCCCGGTCGGGTGCTTCGGAATTTCTTCTGCTTTATTTTTATGCCTTATATATATATATATATATATATATATATATATATATATATATATATATATATATATATATATATATATATATATATATATTATATATATATATATAGTTATATATCCGGGGCATGACGACGACGGCGACGTCAAAAATCAGCCGAAAGTGTGCATATAATTGTTATCGCAATAATACACGAAAAACAGAAAATAAATTGATATGTCTATCTGGCCTTTTTGTTATTAGCTTGAATGCTTTTTGTTGCATGGTGATTATTTTTGTTCATCTTTCTTATTACATGTGCCCCAAACTAAGTTGCAGTACGTGACGTGCGAATGAAGAGAAAAGTATAGCTGCTTTGACACCGAATGTGGAAGAATATGGTTAATACGGCTTATAACACCAATGGATCGAGCCATTTTCATTTTTGCATGACTAACGTGATCAGACCAGCTCATGTCATTGCGGAAGTGTACGCCCAGGAACTTACACCTATTATAACATGTTATTTCTGAATTACCGAAACAGAGTTTTGGGTTGTTTATTGTTTTTTTAGCACGGAGTTGAATGAAATAGTTTTTTTACGTTTAATTTCAGTTCATTTACTCTCAACCATACCTCTAATTCTTCAAGCCAACTATTCGCTCTGTGCTCAAGTTTTTTAGGTTGGAGCCAGAAAAAAAGATGTTAGTGTCGTCTGCATATAGGATAATGTTCAAAGTTGAAGGAATGTTTACAATATCATTTATGTACATAGTGAATTGAAGGGGTCGTAATATTGATCCCTGAGGTACTCCATATTTTATTGTTTCATAGTTACAGCGAGTGTCATTACGTAGCTTTGTGTATTGTTGTCGTGCAGTCAGGTAGCTTTCCATAAGGCTTTTAGCAATGCCACGAATACCGTAAATTTCTAATTTTGCTAAGAGAATGTCATGTTGAACCGAATCAAACGCTTTGCCGAAGTCGAGAAATAGACCAATAGTAAAGTGTTTCATTTCAATGTTTCAAATTAAGGCACTTTTTATATAAAGTAATGCGGTTTCAGTCGATTTCCCGGGTTGCAAACCGTATTGATGATAACTTATCAGATTATTTGCGGAAAGGTAGCTAAAAAAACGTGCATAAATTATTTTTTCAGCAACCTTAGAAAAAACTGGCAGAACTGAAACTGGCCGGTAATTACCGAATTCTGTTTTCTTTCCGCCTTTAAAGACAACAGTAACACGGGCTATCTTTGATCTATCTGGGAACACGCCAGTAGCCAACATCTGATTGAATATATAGGTCAGTGGTTTTATAAGGCAACCAATGGAATTCTTGATTGGCAATGGTGAGATGTCATCATCACCAGGAGCACAAGTATGTTTAGAGAATCAATAATGGTTGTAATTTCTGCTTCTGTTGTTGGCGTCAAAAGTATCGAGTCATAGTTGGATACATGAATGCATGACGTAGGAGAGGTATTATTCGGCAGGGGAATTGAGGCCACAGGTTTACTCGCCTCCAGGAAATGTTCAGTGAATTTGTTCATATTTGTTCATGGAAATGTTCATAGAGTGAAACAAACGTGTACAGAGCACCTCTGGGTTTCGGGCACAGTAGGTGGAAAGAAAACGTGACTAGGGGTACCTTACTTGTGAACGGGGAATAACTGCAGAGAAAAGAACCAGGAGTTAATGAATTGCATAAGCACGGATATTAAAGGGACCGACATCCGCTCAGAACGCGAATTCAGATAACCCCAGTAGAAAAGCGGCGGCGAAAACAACAGACCAGACGAGGAGAAGGAAACGTAACACAAGGCGCCTTGTGTTACGTGTCCTTCTCCTCGTCTGGTCTGTTGTTTTCGCCGGCGCTGTTCTACTGCGATTATGAACCAACTATACCTGGCGACAACTTTCTGTGGCAGCACAGCCAAGGCTACGCAACCGAACCACGCACTTTTTTACTACGCTTCTGTATGTAGTCCGCGAACGCTAGCTTTTGCTAAATACGTAGCATAAGAGAAAACATAAAAAGAAAAGAAATAGGTATTACGTTCAAGATTGCTTGCATTGAAAGCAAGAATGATTATCCCGTAAAGGATTTGCGACTTTTGCTCTTTCGAGTTTTCAGGTTTTCTGATGTCCATTTCACGCCCCGCCACGGTGGTCTAGTGGTTATGGCGCTCGACTGCTGACCCGCAGGTCGCGGGATCGAATCCCGGCCGCGGCGGCTGCATTTTCGATGGAGGCGAAAATGTTTGAGGCCCGTGTACTTAGATTTAGGTGCACGTTAAAGATCCCCAGGTGGTCGAAATTTCCGGAGCCCTCCACTACGGCGTCTCTCATAATCATATCTTGGTTTTGAGACGTTAAACCCCAGATATTATATTATTATGATGTCCATTTCACGTTTCCCGTCCCCACTAAACAACGATGGCGTCGCTCAGCTGCAACAGGTGCACATCGAATCTTGCAAGTGAGCATAAGCGCGTGTTCGTTAGGTGATCTGTGTTCATCGACCAGAAAGAAACGAAGGCAGCGTTGCGTTGTGAATTATTTTGTTGATTTGCCCATACTATCACCGAGAAAGAAGTGTGCAAGTGATACCACCATTCCAAGTCGGTCTCTCATCGCGATAGCTTCCTTGACAGTGACGACGGCTACCTGCAAGTCTTCAGCAAGAAGAGCCGCTTGAAAGCAAAACTGCTATTGGAAACAGTACGTAAAATAAGTGGCCCATTTCATAAATTGCGTTGCATACATGGTCGGTATTTCGATTGCCTGCTATTTCTGATACAATCGAGCCGAAGATTGCATCTAACACCGTGCCCGTCGGCGTCTACGGCGGGAGGCGTTTTGGCGCTTTGCAATGAGAGCGATTTACGGTGACAAAATCACCCGTGCACAGCTTTGCCTCGGTAACAGACGCGTTCATGTCTATTATGCGACTGACAGCGTGATTTTTGATGTGAAAAAAAAAAGCATTCTTGACCACGCGAGTAAGGAACGCGTTTCACCCGTTTGTAATCGCAAGCGTGAGACGCCCGCTCCTGACCGGTCGTGGCCAAGATATCTGCTTCCTTTCGATGCCTTCGCGTCTCCTGACAAAATAACGTGAGCGTCTCCAGAAAGTTATTGCGTCTCCAAATGTAGGAAAACGACGATGTCGACCCTGTGTGCACCGAAATTCAGAAAATGGCTTGTTACCTTTGCGTAAGATTTCCAATTGCGCAGTTATTGCTGGGCCGTAGCTTTTACTTTTTTTCTTTGAAAAGTAAAACCGACCGCTTCAATAAAGTTGATTCCTGCGTTCCTTCGCAATACAAAACATTCTATCGCTTTCCCAAAAAAGAAATGTAAACAATACTAAATGGTGCTCGCTTTGCACGTAGACTTGAACCGCTAGCACAGTTATAGTATTTGATTTGCAGAAGAGCTCAGCAATAATTCCAGGTAATTGTGCTGCATCCTTAAGTATATCAAGTCATGTGGTAGGTTTCGATTACATCTGTGAATAAACTTTCGATTACATCTGTGAATAAACCAAAACCGAAATCGCCCGCGAACGAACTACTTGGCGTAGTAACACATGTGCAGAAGCTCCGCCCACGTAGCTTCGGCTGTGCTGCCACAGAAAGTTGTCGCCAGGTATAGCCCAAGAGTACATCTTGACAGATAACCCCCACTAATAGAAAGATTGTGTATTGTATTGTCTAAAGCGAACCATGTTCTTGTTAATACAGTCGGATTTATATTTTTATTTATTCACTCAAAATTACTTTGGCGCCTCTGGCGGCAAGAAAGTGAACGTGCAGATGTACCCATGGCGTGAGCTTTTACTGGTGTACGCATTGGCTCTATATTAGCGTTGAAATACAGCACACTTTTTATTAGATGCGAAGTATCTTAAGGCGGAGCTCAATCCGGTCGTGGTGGTGGTGGTGTGCGGCGTAACCACCCTTACTGCGCATGCGCATACCCTCTCCACACACCTCCTCTCCACTTTCCCTCTCCCCTCTCTCTCCCCTCCCTCTCCCCTCCCCTTTCCACTCTTCCTCTGAAACGCGGGCTAGACATGCCGAAATTCTCTCCTGCGCAACGCCGCGATGAGCTCGAGCGCATGCGCGTCCCCTCCGCTTCTATCTCCTCTCCCACGCTGCCCCCCTCTCGCCCGCCTGTCGACCGCGTTCCCCGCTCGCCCTGTGAGAATTAACGGCCAGGCTAGATGGAAGATACGACGCGCGTAGCGTCCCTCTTCGCGTTCCACGACGCGAGGTCGGTAGCATGCCCAACGAACGCCAACGGAACGCGATCGTGCAAGTGCTCCGGCTTCGCATCGCCTCATGGTCCCCTTTAGCGGGAGATGGTGTAATTTTTATAATCTTTTCTAACGTAAAAATATGGATTGGATGGCTCTGAGCAGAACAGTGGCATCGCTTTCGCTTGACGTATGACCCGATGCTCATGAGCGGCAGCATGAACGTTGTTAGCTGATGGCCTAGCGGCAGCTGCCGACGTGTTGGAAAAGTACGAAGCGCGCCTCGCGGCCTCCGAGATTACCTCCGGTGACCCGTTGCCTGAACTAATCGCAGAGGCCACGAGCGCCTAGCCAGGCCTCGGAAAGTCATCGCCGAAGGGGGCGAAAAAATCGAACCCGTCGCAGCTAAAAGAAAAAACCATAGTGGCTCCGTTCAAATCTGCCCTCGGGGACGCCAAAAAAATCCTCCGAGGCGCCGTTATAAAAGCAATATTTTAAGAGAAATACATCTGTCATTCCCGCATAAAAGTGCTTTTTCTTGCGTAACTGAAAGTAATGTTTGAATTTCTTGCGCGCTCTTGTGAGGAGTAAATTTGTTTAGTTATTGAAAACATGGACTGCCACGTGATTTCTACCCTGGATTTCTCGATTCAAACGTTTTGGCGCGAGATTTTCGGTCCCGGTGGCACATACGGCCACGACTTTGTAAGCTGCGGTGCAAACTTTGTAAGCTGTGGTCCAATGCTTATGGTGTTCGCCTGTTGACCCGAAAATCGTGAGTGAGGAGACCGCATTTAGATAAAGGCGAAAACCTGCAGGTCCGTGTATGCTCTATACCGAAGACCTCCAGGTGGTCGAAATTGCCGGAGCCCTCAACTACGGTGTCCCTTACAATGACGTCGTGGTTTTGGAACGTGAAACCTTAGAAGTTATCGCTTTACTTTGTTAGCTGCAACACTGAAGTGTGAGCAGCATTGTAGGGCAACATGAGTTTAAGTGTTATTGAAGCGGCAGGTTGAAGTGGTGTTTGGAACTTAACGGGCTCTAGAAACGCCGCTCTTCCAGCTTTCGCTGTGATTGTGCTGCGGTTTCAGCGCAGGCCTGGCGTTTTTACCATGCACTAGCGCATGCACACGTGTCTTTGACGTTTCGCTTCCATCGCAATGCGAAGGCTTAGTAGTGTGGTAAACTCAAGGTAGAGTTGGGTCGGTCAACAGGGCAGCTCTTGGCTGAGCCCCACAACGCTGTCGTCTTCATCCAATCGGTGTCATTTCGTCGCCTGTGCCAGAGCGACATTCCCATACCCGTGACCATATCAAAATGGCAAGCAGGTTCTGCTACACACACGCTCATTAATTAAAACGTAGAAATCTGCAAAAACGTCTCTGGTGGTTGGCAACACCCGGCTGTCCCTCCCCCAACTATCAAGCTCCTGAATGCAGCTTGCTTCACTTCATTAGGGGTAATTTTGTATATTTAATGACTGGCACGTATGTATGCCATGTTAGGGGAGATGAAATGTAGCCTAATGTGGGTTATGTCATGACACGAATGATGGAATAAATAAATATAACCGCGGTTAATAAGCTTCGCCATGTGTTCTTGAATATCACAAAAGTCTGCGTGCCGTTTTTATTTTTGAGGTTAAGGAATGTAACGGTGGTGTGTCCATGTACAGTAGACGTTCCGCAAGGTAGAGGTACAGCTGCAGCCGTGAATTGGCATATTTGCCAATGTGACCGCCGTTCAATACTGGGCATCGCCATGGCAACGCTGGATATCTCTGCCTTGTCGCTCACCGCTGACGGCCGGCGCGCGGTAACGAGCAAGCGGTCCGCCGCTGTGACCAGTGAAGCGCAAAAAAAACGCCAGGCCTGCGCTGAAACCGCAGCACAGTCACAGCGAAAGCTGGAAGAGCGGCGTTTCTAGAGCCCGTTGTAAGCTCTCTTGGGGCTACAATATCAGTACATTAGAAAGGTACCCACTACGCCATAAATCACAATTTTTGTGAAGTTTGGAAGCACCTACTAAGCCATTATTCGTCATTCTGCGGAGAAGCGAGGCACCAGCTACACGTTTGTAAGGCATTATGTGCACTTTGTTGACGCGACGACTGATGACGATGAAGAATTATGGCTAAGCCCTTTGTAATGGGTTGGAAGCTTTAAACGGCCCACCAGTTATGTAATTTGCATTGGGTGACGCCCGGTCGCTATTTCTCTCTCCCGTCATGCTGTATAACATACGTTGACGTGGGAGAGAGACGGGGGGGGGGGGAGCGAAGAACTTTACTGAGACCCCGAGGAAATGGATCATGCGCTTATGGGCTTCCTTGACAACGAATACAAGTGCACTTGCGAGGAACCCACTACGCTATAAATCATTGTAATTTTACTGAGACCCCGAGGAAATGGATCATGCGCTTATGGGCTTCCTTGGCAACCAATACAAATGCACTTGCGAGGAACCCACTACGCTCTAAATCATTGCAATTTTACTGAGACCCCGAGGAAATTGATCATGCGCTTATGGGCTTCCTTGGTAACCAATACAAGTGCACTTGCGAGGAACCGACTACGCTATAAATCATTGTAATTTTTGAGAAGTAGGGCAGCAGGGACTGTGCCATTTTTCGTCATTCTACGGAGAGCCGTGGTACCTGCTAAACGCATGTAAGGCATTATGCGCACTTTGATGATGCTGTGCCTGATGACGATGAAGAATTATGACAGAGCCCTTTGTAATGGGTTGGAAGCATTCAACAACCTACTCGCTGCGCAATTCGCATTGAGTGACGCCTGGTTACAGAATTCGCGTTGTCCGACGCTTGGTGCTTATTTTACTCTTCTACCACGCTATATTGCATATGCTAATGTGGTTCCTTCCCGACATGACGCCCGTATAGGACCTTTTTGCAAAGCAATTTAAAGCACCTGCATGGCTCGCAGTTCAGGAGACAAAGCTTGAGAGTGATGACGAGACTGAAAGGGCCCTAAGGCTCTTTCAGCATGATTATAACATATGTGTGTCACATTCTGTGGGTTTGTCGGCAGGTTGTCTTTTGTTACTTAAGAATAATCTCCCTTATTCCGCCTTCAGCTATGAGGTTGACACTGAAGGACGGTTTATACGTTGTGATTTTGTGCTCCATGGTGTTGCATGGCGTTTGGTGAATATTTACGCCTCGAATGACATAGGTAGACGCGTTGCTTTCTTTGAAAGTATGGCCCCCCTGCTAGATTGTGGTAGAGAGACAGTGCTTATGGGTGACTTTAACTGTGTTTGTGATGATAATGACCGTGTAGGGCCCAGTTCTCGCAGGGACAAGAGCGGTGAGGTGTTGGCTGAGATTACTGAAATTGCGGGACTTGTGGATATTGGAGCCTCACACAGAGGGAGTTGTTCGTACACGCACATTCAAGGACTTTCTCATGCACGTCTCGATAGAATTTACATCTCTTCAACCATTCTTTCGCGTGGGTGGTCATGTGTTACTGAACCGGTATCGTTTTCAGACCATTGCATCGTCATTGCTCAACTAGGAAAAAATTCCAATGTAAAGTTCCGTCCTCGTTGGGCTCTTTGGAAATTTAATTCCACCCTTTTAAGCGATAAAGCATTTACTACTGAGGTGTGTAAAACTATGACCACTTGTTTTAACGCTGATTTACCTTTATTTGCTGCATGGGAGTTGTTCAAGCAAGAGGTGCGCGCACTCGCTATAGAACAAAGTTCTGTAAAATCGTTCTATAAGAAAAACGAAGAAAAGATGTTAGAGAATAGCCTCAGAAGCCTTTATGAGATAGAGTGTGAAGCACCTGGTTCATGTGTTGAAGAAATTGCTAGTATCAAATGTGAAATTCAACATTTTAATGCAGAACGCTACAGAGGTGCGCGTATTCGCTCGCGCAATAATCGAGCACTAAATTCCGAGAAACCAACTCGTCAGGCTCTGCTTGACGAGCATCGAAACGCAATGTCAAAAATGATATGGGAAGTATACTCTAATGGTACTTTGGTGACCAATCCAGATGATATCATGGCAGAATTTGAGAACAACTACCGAACATTGTTTAGTGCTAGTACTTCTGCTCAGAATGTTCAACTTCTCGATCAATTCGTGTCCCTCATTAAGCCATTAACAGATGAAGATTGTTCACTTGTAAGCGGTCCTGTTACTCAGAAAGAGCTAGAACTTGCCATCGATCAATTGCCTTTATCGAAAACACCAGGCCCTGATGGAATATCAGGTGAATTTTATAAGGCTTTTAAGGGACGTCTATGTCCCATTCTAATGAGAATTTTCTCAGAGGCGTTAGAGATCGAGGCTTTTCCACAGTCTTTCACAAAAAGTCACACAATTTTGATTCCAAAGAGTGCTGATAAAGAAAAATTACGTCATGCTGATGGTTACAGGCCCATAACGTTATGTAACGTAGACTATAAGATTTTTGCCAAGATTTTAGCTAATCGGTTGCAGTTTGTAATGTCGATTGTTGTTGGACCCCATCAAACATGTGGACTGAAAGGCCGTTCTATACAGACTAACATCCACATCGCTCGTACTATTCTAGATTTTTGCTCAAATTCTTTTGACCAACTTGCATTACTGCAAGTTGACCTCGCGAAGGCATTTGATCGTGTTTCTCACTCGTTTCTGCTTTCCCTTTTAAAGCAAGCTAATGTGGGCTCAACATTGTTAAAAGGAGTGAAACTTTGTTATAATAATTGCTCTACCCGCCTAATAGTGAACGGTCATCTCTCGCAGCCTATATCTATCAGCTCTTCTGTTAAGCAGGGATGTCCTATGTCGCCGCTCCTTTTTTCTCTATACTTAGAACCGATGTGCTTGCATATTATTCAGTCTCACAGTATTCATGGCTTCAGACTGCTAGAGAATGAAGTTAAAGTTTTAGCATATGCAGATGACATTGCCTTTTTTTGTACTGACAAACCCAGTATTGAAAGGATTGTTGATGCAGTAGAGCAATTTGGTAGCGTCTCAGGCGCACAGGTAAACTATTCTAAGAGTTCAGGTTTGTGGTTTGGGTCATGGGGATCTACACCTGATCAGTTTGCCGGTATTGAGTGGTCTGTGGTGCCACCAAAATATCTTGGTGTTCCACTAAGTGCACACAAGTCAAGCGCACAGTACTGGAAAGATAGGGTGGCAGGCCTTGAGCGTTATGCTAAATCTTTTATACCACATAACCTTTCAATTTTCGGTAAAGCGGAAACGTGCAACAAGTTTTTGGCTACAAAACTTTTCTATGTACTACAAGTGCTGCATTGTGCTAGAGCGCATATTCAGAGCTTTCATCGTAAATTTGCAACATTTATATGGTCATCAACATATGAATCCATGAGACGAGACAATCTATTCAGACCAGTTAGTGCAGGTGGGCTAGGTCTAGTACATCTGTACGTGTGGCAAATTGTATCTCGCTACTTCTTTTTCCGCGACGCTTCTCACCCTATTATTCGAGCATTCTTGCAGGTAAACCTGGTTAATGTGCTACCTGATCTAGTAGTTTCATCCGATTCTTCTCCACGACCATGTTTATGGGGATTTATGCGAGAAGTTTATTTCTCTGTTCGTTTTTTAACAGTTAGGTTTTCAAATGAGTATTTGTACTGTGTATCACGCAAAAATCTTTACAGAGATTTAATAGCGATGCTGTTTCCGCCACCACTTTATCGTGCAAAATACTTGGGACTGCCAGGACATGATGTCTTAGATCGAATACGTAAAATGCCGCTGACATCATCGACAAAAACGTTCTTTTTTAAATTACATTCAGAGACTTTGCCTGTGAAGACTTGGCTTCGTTCAAGAGACATTTTTGTGTCGTCCGTTGATTGTCCTCTGTGTGATGTGCCAGAAACAATTGAACATTGTTTTATAGACTGCAGAGATGCAATCTTATTTTGGGATGTGCTCCAACGAACTCTTCAAAAAGACTTTGTGCTAAATTCCCATTCCGTGCGATATCTCTTGCCAGCGAGTTGTAATGACGTACCATTCGACATGTTTCTCCTCATTGGAATGCATAGCCTGTGGAAGACGCGCATGTTGCAGAGAAACGCAGAGCCGATAGTTTCCTCAACAGCCCACTTCATTAGGTTGGTCACTCAGCTAAGAGATGTCTACGAGCAAATGGAATATCAACCAGAATGGTATACGGCATTGGTGAGGTGCTTATCCTTACCGCTGTTCTAGCACACAATTGAAAAATCAGTTATGTGATGTATCCGCTATAGAGGTGATTGCGAATTCTGTAGTGCCTTCTGTTCGTCATTGTGTTGCGATAAGAGCATAATCAACATATTAGTGCTTTGTCTGTATTCAATTGCTTTCAAGTGATATCCTATGTTGAATAAATACCATGAAAGAAAAAAAAAAAAAAACCTGCATGGCTCAGAGGTTGAATACTGGGCTCCCACGCAGAGGGCCCAGGTTCGAACCTCGTTCCATCCTGGAATTTTTTTCTTAGTTCGTTTTTTTTTTATTTCGAGCGATACTGGTTACGGACACCGGCGGCGGCGGCGGCGACGGCGGCGGACAACTACGGCGCCAAAAACGGCCGGTGAAATGATCTCATAACAGCTTTCGCTGTAAAAGTGCGCCGCTGCGCTTCGGGTGCCGCAGATAGCGCGCAGAATATGCGCATTTATCGTCCGATGGTTGGCAGCTGGTTTGCTGCTCCCCGTTTTCTTGCGAATTGTATTGCTAATGTTGCCTAAAATACGCATGAAAGTTTTAAATGCGAAGCATTTCTTAGCGAACTTCTGCGATTTGAGCGTATCTATCAATCTATCTAGCCGCCTACGACATTGTGCTCTCTTGGCCGTTTCGTTAATCGGATGTATACCGAAATAGGTGTGGCATAACGTGACCTAATTATGAACATAAATGACAGGTCATAACATGAAAATCATGGCATTCGTGTCATAAACAGCATGATTTACATTCCACGGTCTTGGGGCTCTTGCGGCCGTTCCGTTAATTTCATATATACCAAAATTGGTATGGCGTGACAAGAGTTCATGGTGAACATAATGACAAGTCCTAACGTGCAAATCATGACACGCGTGTCATGTGCTGCATGATTTACATGGCATGGTCTCGGGGCGCTCGCGGCCGTTTAAATGAATGGATATATATGAAAACTGGTATGACGAGGCATTTCTGCACGACGAACATAAGTGACACGTGGTAACATGAAAATCATGACATGCATGTCATGTACGACATGGTTTATATGCGATGCTCATGACGCACTCGCGGCCGTTTCGCTTGCTTGATATACACCAAAATTGGTATTGCGTGACGTGACTGTATGACGAACCTAAATGAGAGGTGGTAACATAAAAATCATGACACGCAAGTCATGTACGACATGATTTACATGCCATGCTCATGTTGCATTCGCGGCCATTTCGTTAACTGGATATTGCCACGCCCGCTTCTTCTTTTATTTTGATGTGTTCGAGTTTGACCAGCAAGGACGGTTATCAACGCTCGACGCTGGCCGCGAAGCAGTGTTCGAGAAGCTTCACGATTTTAGTAGATCGTTTTGTTAAGGTTGCGCGCCGCACGCGAATGTTCCAGCTTTGTCGAGAGATAACGCCGCCACCAGCGATATTGCTGGAAAGTTCCATAGCGCCTGTATAAAAGCCGACGCGCTTGACCGCTTGTCAGTTGATCGACGGTCGACGCTCTGTTCGCCGCTATCAGTGTATTGCTGTAGCTTTCAGTTTCTCGGCCATAAGTTCGGCCTAATAAAGAGTTTCATCTCGACGTGCTGACTGCTGCCTTCGTTGACGTCACGACCACGTGACAATATATACCAAAATTGGTATGGCAAGACAAGAGTGCGTGATGAACATAATTGACAGGTCATGCATTGTATATACCAGAATATACGCTTCATTGGCATGGTAAATACCAGGTTTTGCATGCATGCGTGCATAGCAAATATGCTATGTATGGTGAACTAGATTCCATGGCATGAATGATTTCATTTCGCTCAAAGGCAAACAAGGCGATGCATGCAGCTCTTTGCTGGCTGCTTCGCATTACATCGATTCCCACAGTGCGTGGGATCTGTCGGATTTTTTTTAATTCACCGATGTAATCAACTTGCAATTATGGTGGGCAGTCGATGTGCTGCTGTATGGTGCCGCAGGAGCTCTGATACCGACGAAGGCATCAGTTTCCACAGGTTCCCCGACGATGGCAGGTACACATACTTTCAAGCTCAGCGTTTTTCTTTGTGCTATGTGACCTTGTTAAACTATCACACTTTGCTGTTCTCGCTTTTGAGTTGTATGCTAACACGCGTGGACAAAGCTCCGTGTGTTTCACGAGTATTTTTGAGTTTCTGTTTGTGTTAACTAGTACGGGTCATTTTTTTTTACTAAGCGGCTCAGCGTTGTGTGACAGGCTTGCTGAAGTAATGATATTTCTCTTTGCTATCCCAATCCTTGTTGATCTGTTTGTCATGTAGGTAGAATGCGGTGAGAATAGCCTTTCGACATGACCATTCCATTCTGAAGTTATGAGAGCATGGGTTGCTTATTTACGCATTCCGAAAGTGGCGCGTCTAGTAGGATTTCTCACAGCACCTCTTGCAGATGTTGCACTAGTGTGTCTATCAGCTGTGGTTTTCTCCTTTGTGCACTGGAACCAAGACCAGCACACGTGCTTAGTCAAAAGTGTGCAAATTTTATTGCCGCGTGAACGAAACACCCTCAGACATTGCAGGCGTAAGGTGAACCTCACGAAATGGGCCATGCTTGTTTGCTAAAATGTCAGCCAAGCAGGAGAAATTCATCAGTGGTCCCCAAAATAAAATGGAAAAATGTGAGCATTTTCAGCGCATAGTATATTTTCTTTTCTTATGCGTGGATATTTATTTGTTGGTATTTACATTCTGATGCTTTCATCCATATCGAAGGTTGTGTAGTTATGTACGTTAGCATAGATTCTGCACATGTGCAAGGGCTTGTGCTTTCTGTGCGCACATTGATTTTCGTCACTGATTGTGTGCTGATGCTTCTGTGATCATTGTATATTTCTGCATACTTGTATTTATGGTGCACATGTTAAAATGCTCATGTTTTCTGCCACTCTGTCGACATCCGCTATATTGTGATTTCTTTGCGTAAACCTGCTTGGTGTTCTCGGCCTGACCGCAATATGTTGTAATAACAACAAACCCGGGGATTTTCAGGCGTACTCGTTGAAAGCAAGTACTGAAACTGTAGCAAAAGAAAAATGCTTATGCTTTACGCTTGTCCTACAATACAAGTTGGTTATTGTGAGCGCTAGCTGATGGTGGAAACGGGCAACACACGCCGTCTAATTTGTTTTGTATCTTTGAAGTACGGCGAAGGCTAGTCGTTTACGAGCTCACGATGTCTCAACAAGGGATTTTTACCGCTTGCTCACTGTCGATAAATATTATCGTTCCTTCTACTCTCTCGTGAATTGTTCTTACTGGTGCCAGTTGCCAATGTATGCCTTTCGGTTCCATGTAACCATCGTACGCACAGGTACTGCGTTCCGACGGGCGCTTTCGCGTGCTGCTGGGCGTATCGACGCGCTTAAAACAAGCGGGCGAAAGATAACGAGACATCCGTAGGCCTACGCGAGTCCCGGCCTCTTTCTTCCACTTCTGTTTAAAAAGGATAGCTATATAGAATAAAGAACCAGGCGAGGCACCCGCGTATGCGCATACGCATCCTGTACGGAATAAAAAAGGCAGCTGTTTGCTTTTTTCTACCTAAAAAAGAACAGAAAACAATAAATTTTGTTTTCCGCTTCCTGTTTACGCAGCGCCATCCCTTGGGTGCCCTCGGTAGTTCCATGCGCTACCGCTGCTTATCTTTCGTACCGTCGTCAAGGCTACAGTTTCCCTTCTCTAAACTGGTTCGTTATTCGATGGCCTAGCTCGCGAGGCGGTAAAGAGATATCACGTGACGACAAGTGTTCGGAAAACTTATTCTACGTGCTTTTCATATTCCAAAATGGTCGAAAATATCAATGGGAAGGTGGTAAACTACAGTTTCACCCCTCCTATGAAAGCAAAACCTTCAGCATAATCCAAGCAGGGCTATCGGCATCGCTGTCGCTATCGCTATCGTTGCTGGAGGACATCTACGTACACTTAAAAAAAATACTGCTAATAAAATAACCACGCGCTTTTGGGCTTAACCGCTGCAGCTACAAACACTACGAAGGGTGAGCTTTCTATTGCGCTGTGAAAAAAACTAGGTCGAGAAAGAGCGGTTGTCGGTCCCTTTAAGGAATTTGCTAATGGGGCCAAATTCATCCTTCTAGGGGACATGAATGCCCACATACGTGACCTTGACGGATATTCAGACACCAATGGAAAGTTATTGCTATATCTCTGTGAGCAACAAAGTCTTGAGGTAGTTAACACGGGGCATAAGTGTGCTAAAATGGTTGCTTGGGCGAGTTGGTACGAGATATTGGAGGGAAACAGCGCGAAAGACGAAGGACCAGGCAGGGAAGGACACAAACAGCAGCGCTGACTTACAACAAAATTTTATTCGTCAAACCACGCATTATATACCTGCGCAGCTGAAAACGAAAAGAAGAAACAAAACATGACAAGTCGAAGATACAAAAACTAACAGAAGCATCACCAAAAACAAGCTCATTGCGCATGCAGTCATTCTGACAGAAAAACAGCCTCCTTTCCTGACAATGCAACCGAAGGTCTGCTCACGGTCATAAGTGTGATGTCATAAGTGTGCGTCGTAAGTGTGATGGGAAGATCACGTGGGAAGTCAGAAACAGGCGATCGAGCATTGATTATTGTCTCATGGCAGAAGGAATTTATGACAAACTGAGAGAAATGAGGTAGACGAGGAAGGGATTAACAGCCTGGGTATTGATCATAAACGCATAAAATTACAAATGGGATAGAAAACGGAAAATGACAGCATGGAATCAAAGTTTTTTTAAATTACGAATAAATAACAAATATGTAGTGTTCCAATAAAACTTTGACTTGGGCGAGTTGGTACATACTCGGATAAATGCAGCGCGACTTGGACGAAGACAGGAGACACATAAAACACAGACGAGCGCCGACTTACAACTGAGTTTATTTGCACTTCGACAGGCCTTTTTGTATGCACAAACCCAGCCTGTATCAACCATCACACAGAAGCAGATGAACGACGATAAAACGATAAAGGACTTAATGATGCAGTAAGCAAAAAATATCACATGCCTATAACAAGACGAAAAGCCACCGTTTATGCGCACCTATATCACGCAAGCGAACTAATTTTTTTTTTTTAATGACAAGACAGCGCAAAGAATTACACATTCCAAAAAACGCGCCAACAAAAACCAAGCCGAACACACGCACAGCGTGAAATATCTTGTCCTGGTCACGAGTGAAGTAGGCATCTAAAAGAACAATGACCAACAACCACGGAAAAGCATGAGAGGATGAAACACTCAATGACAACCTAGAGATCAGAAATCGGCGTCAGGTAGTGAAACCAACAGACTGCTTGCGCTCTTACCGAAAAAACGAGCAATACAAAACCAAAAGCAAACAGAATCAATACAATTAACTGTGAACGGATCAAGATAATTCAAAAACAACCCGGCGCCGGGGTGACAACCACGCACTGTGAAAACGAATTATTTACCTCATTTGTGTCATGGATAACAAGTGTAAAGATGAACAAATGACCAACAAAAACACGGAAAAGCAGGTGAGGGCGAAAGGACACGTCACACAAAACCATCTAAAAAGTCAACCTCAGCGTCCGTTAATGTGACTGAAGGCGTGCTCACACATTGATCGGCAGCTTTCCTAATAACGCTTCAACAAGTTCTCGTTCTGTCCTGTCTTTGGCTCTTTTCAGAAACTTTGTACTGTTGAAATTTGGTGTGCAGCCGCAACGCTTGCAGTGCTCAGCTAGGAAGCCACCAGCGTTATTGCGTACATTAAGGCTGTGCTCTTTCGCTCGCTCATTAAAACATCTGCCCGTTTGCCCTATGTACCGGCGGCCACAGCTGAGGGGAATGTCGTAAACGACATTTGCGACACATTCTGTGAACCTGTTTTTGTGCTTAGTCGTGCACTGGGGTACCCGTTGCCGATTGATCATGCTGCACAATTTCGACAACTTACAAGGGGCTGAGAATACTATCTGAACATCGTGTTTTGATGCCACCCTCTTGATATTGTGTGATATTCTATGAATGTAGGGAATCACTTGTACCTGCTTCTTTTGATTCTCCCGTTCTTTTCCCCCGTCAGAACGCTTAATCTTTTGAAGCAACGACTCGGACACCTCAGATACCAGGAAAGACGGGTACCCTGCGCTCCTCAAACGTGTTGCCTGATCTTTGAAGCTTTCAGACATGCAATGTTCACAAGATTTTGTTAGCGCGGACTGGAGACAATTCGTTACTATTCCTCTCTTAACGAGTTTCGAATGAGCACTTTCGAAGGGAAGTAGGCCTTTCTTTGACCTCGGACTGAATTTCCAGCAGATTCTTTCAGAACTGAACAGCAGGCTTAAGTCCAGAAATTGAAGCCTGTTGTGTTCTGGCAGCTCCCACGTGAAGTTAAGACCTGCGCCATGTTTTGTGAAAATATCTACAATGTTCTTCGCAACACCTTCTATCTGAGGGGATACAGCGCAAGAGAAAACGAGGACAAGAAAGGCGACGCACACAGAGCGCTGACTTACAACACTTTATTGGTAGAAAGGGAAGGATGAACATTTATACACTTCGCTGACATGCGCCACAACCGGGGCAACTGACGATCTTTTTTTTTTTTGAACTTTATACATAGAGCAACCATCACTGCGCACACGGGCGTATCACTCATGGTCTGTTTAGATATGATATTTCATGAGATGAAAGTGCTATCGAAGGAGAGCTGATGCAACTGCTATCGAACTTTCTGATGAAGTCTGCCTCGATGATTTCGCGTGTCAACTGCAAAGAATGCCTGGCCAGGACCTCGCTTTTTTCAAAGAAGGGCGCGCAGCCACAGTCACGACAATGAATGCCCAAGTGGCCCTGAACCGTGTTGTACACATTGTTGTGGTGCTCTCTTAGACGGTCGTTTAAGCACCTACCAGTCTGTCCCACGTATTTCTTCCCACAGGACAGAGGAATCACGTATACCACGCCAGTGGTACAGGGCACAAACTGCTTTTTATGCTTCACAGAACAGCCATTACGGCTGCCACTCGAAGCAAACTTGCAAAGCTTGGACAACTTCTCCGGTGCGGAAAACACTACCTTAACGCCAGCACGTTGCCCTACCCTCTTAAGTTTGTGGGACAGATCATGTATGTACGGAAGTACAGCAAGTTTTTTCTTTTCAACGTGCGCAACTGGTACACGGTCATTTTCACCACGTCTGATTTGTTTTAACAGCTTTTCCGCCACAGCCGAAACCAGAGCCTTCGTATACCCTGCAGATACCAAGCGGCTAACCTGGGCGTCAAAACTTTTTTGCATCGAATGCGGACACGACCTTCTAAGGGCATTGAAGAGGCACACATTCGCTATTCCTCTTTTTACTAATTTTGAATGAGCGGAATGGAATGACAGAAGTGGTTTTCCGCTCCTCGGTTCAAAACACCAACATACATGTTCGCTAGAGAGGTACAGTTTAATATCCAAGAACCTTAAGTAACCATTTTCGGGTAATTCGTGCGTCAGCTTCAGCGGAAGTAGGTTCTGCCTAAACACATTTAAGACTTCTTCCGCAGTTTGTTCAAATGACTCTTTCGGACAATCAATGAAAATCAAGAAATCATCTACATATCTGCACACTTTTTCAACTACGGACACATCGAGGTTGGACAGAATATTATATGCAGATATATAATATATGCAGATATGTAGATGATTTCTTGATTTTCATTGATTGTCCGAAAGAGTCATTTGAACAAACTGCGGAAGAAGTCTTAAATGTGTTTAGGCAGAACCTACTTCCGCTGAAGCTGACGCACGAATTACCCGAAAATGGTTACTTAAGGTTCTTGGATATTAAACTGTACCTCTCTAGCGAACATGTATGTTGGTGTTTTGAACCGAGGAGCGGAAAACCACTTCTGTCATTCCATTCCGCTCATTCAAAATTAGTAAAAAGAGGAATAGCGAATGTGTGCCTCTTCAATGCCCTTAGAAGGTCGTGTCCGCATTCGATGCAAAAAAGTTTTGACGCCCAGGTTAGCCGCTTGGTATCTGCAGGGTATACGAAGGCTCTGGTTTCGGCTGTGGCGGAAAAGCTGTTAAAACAAATCAGACGTGGTGAAAATGACCGTGTACCAGTTGCGCACGTTGAAAAGAAAAAACTTGCTGTACTTCCGTACATACATGATCTGTCCCACAAACTTAAGAGGGTAGGGCAACGTGCTGGCGTTAAGGTAGTGTTTTCCGCACCGGAGAAGTTGTCCAAGCTTTGCAAGTTTGCTTCGAGTGGCAGCCGTAATGGCTGTTCTGTGAAGCATAAAAAGCAGTTTGTGCCCTGTACCACTGGCGTGGTATACGTGATTCCTCTGTCCTGTGGGAAGAAATACGTGGGACAGACTGGTAGGTGCTTAAACGACCGTCTAAGAGAGCACCACAACAATGTGTACAACACGGTTCAGGGCCACTTGGGCATTCATTGTCGTGACTGTGGCTGCGCGCCCTTCTTTGAAAAAAGCGAGGTCCTGGCCAGGCATTCTTTGCAGTTGACACGCGAAATCATCGAGGCAGACTTCATCAGAAAGTTCGATAGCAGTTGCATCAGCTCTCCTTCGATAGCACTTTCATCTCATGAAATATCATATCTAAACAGACCATGAGTGATACGCCCGTGTGCGCAGTGATGGTTGCTCTATGTATAAAGTTCAAAAAAAAAAAAAATCGTCAGTTGCCCCGGTTGTGGCGCATGTCAGCGAAGTGTATAAATGTTCATCCTTCCCTTTCTACCAATAAAGTGTTGTAAGTCAGCGCTCTGTGTGCGTCGCCTTTCTTGTCCTCGTTTTCTCTTGCGCTGTATCCCCTCCGATGTCTAACCAACACGCCCAAGCTTCGATACCTTCTATCTCTTCGCTGCATACATCTTTTAGAATTACAAGGAAGTCGTCTACATACCTATGAATTTCTACCACGCGTGAGCCCTGAATGTGGGTTTGAATGCGCATTCCTATGACTGACAAGAAAATATCGCAAAGAACCGGAGCAACTGACGACCCAATACAAATACCGCGTTTTTGAATAAAGAAGTTTTCTTCAAACTTTATAGCTGTTGATTTCAGGTAGAATTCTAACAAGTCTAAGATGTCCTCACTGCGTATTCCTGCTGCATCTGTTCCGCATCAGGAATTACTAAGCGCTTTAAAAGAAAAGATATCAGACTTCGGAGAAACTGAATTCCAGAACGCAGCAGGAATACGCAGTGAGGACTTCTTAGACTTGTTAGAATTCTACCTGAAATCAACAGCTATAAAGTTTGAAGAAAACTTCTTTATTCAAAAACGCGGTATTTGTATTGGGTCGTCAGTTGCTCCGGTTCTTTGCGATATTTTCTTGTCAGTCATAGGAATGCGCATTCAAACCCACATTCAGGGCTCACGCGTGGTAGAAATTCATAGGTATGTAGACGACTTCCTTGTAATTCTAAAAGATGTATGCAGCGAAGAGATAGAAGGTGTTGCGAAGAACATTGTAGATATTTTCACAAAACATGGCGCAGGTCTTAACTTCACGTGGGAGCTGCCAGAACACAACAGGCTTCAATTTCTGGACTTAAGCCTGCTGTTCAGTTCTGAAAGAATCTGCTGGAAATTCAGTCCGAGGTCAAAGAAAGGCCTACTTCCCTTCGAAAGTGCTCATTCGAAACTCGTTAAGAGAGGAATAGTAACGAATTGTCTCCAGTCCGCGCTAACAAAATCTTGTGAACATTGCATGTCTGAAAGCTTCAAAGGTCAGGCAACACGTTTGAGGAGCGCAGGGTACCCGTCTTTCCTGGTATCTGAGGTGTCCGAGTCGTTGCTTCAAAAGATTAAGCGTTCTGACGGGGGAAAAGAACGGGAGAATCAAAAGAAGCAGGTACAAGTGATTCCCTACATTCATAGAATATCACACAATATCAAGAGGGTGGCATCAAAACACGATGTTCAGATAGTATTCTCAGCCCCTTGTAAGTTGTCGAAATTGTGCAGCATGATCAATCGGCAACGGGTACCCCAGTGCACGACTAAGCACAAAAACAGGTTCACAGAATGTGTCGCAAATGTCGTTTACGACATTCCCCTCAGCTGTGGCCGCCGGTACATAGGGCAAACGGGCAGATGTTTTAATGAGCGAGCGAAAGAGCACAACCTTAATGTACGCAATAACGCTGGTGGCTTCCTAGCTGAGCACTGCAAGCGTTGCGGCTGCACACCAAATTTCAACAGTACAAAGTTTCTGAAAAGAGCCAAAGACAGGACAGAACGAGAACTTGTTGAAGCGTTTTTTATTAGGAAAGCTGCCGATCAATGTGTGAGCACGCCTTCAGTCACATTAACGGACGCTGAGGTTGACTTTTTAGATGGTTTTGTGTGACGTGTCCTTTCGCCCTCACCTGCTTTTCCGTGTTTTTGTTGGTCATTTGCTCATCTTTACACTTGTTATCCATGACACAAATGAGGTAAATAATTCGTTTTCACAGTGCGTGGTTGTCACCCCGGCGCCGGGTTGTTTTTGAATTATCTTGATCCGTTCACAGTTAATTGTATTGATTTTGTTTGCTTTTGGTTTTGTATTGCTCGTTTTTTCGGTAAGAGCGCAAGCAGTCTGTTGGTTTCACTACCTGACGCCGATTTCTGATCTCTAGGTTGTCATTGAGTGTTTCATCCTCTCATGCTTTTCCGTGGTTGTTGGTCATTGTTCTTTTAGATGCCTACTTCACTCGTGACCAGGACAAGATATTTCACGCTGTGCGTGTGTTCGGCTTGGTTTTTGTTGGCGCGTTTTTTGGAATGTGTAATTCTTTGCGCTGTCTTGTCATTAAAAAAAAAAAATTAGTTCGCTTGCGTGATATAGGTGCGCATAAACGGTGGCTTTTCGTCTTGTTATAGGCATGTGATATTTTTTGCTTACTGCATCATTAAGTCCTTTATCGTTTTATCGTCGTTCATCTGCTTCTGTGTGATGGTTGATACAGGCTGGGTTTGTGCATACAAAAAGGCCTGTCGAAGTGCAAATAAACTCAGTTGTAAGTCGGCGCTCGTCTGTGTTTTATGTGTCTCCTGTCTTCGTCCAAGTCGCGCTGCATTTATCCGAGTATGTAGTGTTCCTACTTAAGAGAACAGAACAGCATTAAAGCTTCAGCATGGAACTGGCGTCCATCTTAATCTGCTGCTGATGATGATGATGGTGTGCCTCTACACATGGCTCATACCCACACTGGGGGATTAGCCAAGAATTGTAGATATGAAGATATAAAGTTATAACTACTGAGTTAACACAAAAGACAAGCAAACACAAAAAGAACTAGTGCAATAATTATTTCTACATTCAGCCCAGACTTCTCATCCTAACTAGAAATTAGAATAATGAAATTAATATGGTACCGAACGTCTTCTTTTTTATTGTTTTTTTTCTTATTGATTCATTGCCACTATCGGAACAGGTTTGCAATTCAGAACTTAAAAACACATTCGTTTTGTTTCCTGAAGGAAAGCACTTTATTTCTAACTTCATCCTCCTTTTCTTGCCTGCCCCGGCTCTCGTGCTTCTTCATCTTCTGTCCAAAGGCTCATACCGCTTCACCATTCCCGCTTTCTTTTAATTACCCCTCCTGGGGTAATACTTGAAGACATTCCCAATTGAAGCACATTCAACTGATCCACGTTCACCAGTGTACCAGACAGTCTTCAAAATTCCGTTCTGGGTGGCTGTCTTGGTCACAGAGTAAGGACCGTAAAATTTGGCACTGGAATCTCTTATTCCTTTCCTCACTAGCACGAGGTCGGTGACTTGAATGTCTGGCATGTCTGCTCGATGCCTCTTGTCAAAATTCCTTTTCATTCGTTTTCGGTACCTCTCCTCCTGTGATTTTTGTTGCCTCTCCTCGACGATCTTGAGGTTTTCCAATAGTCCCAACTCACGGTCTGCCTACAGAATAGGGGTTTCTCCTGAAGAAGCGTACTGTGGACTACACCTCAAGCCACTTGTGTAGGATCGACTATGATGTTTTACGGCTGCTTCTAAAGAACATTTCCATCCACGAGGGAAACTATCGTACATCTTGATGTACTGTTTCACGTCCCGTATGGCACGTTCTGCAAGCCCATTCACCGCGGGATGGTATGAAGCGCAGAACTTGATCGATATATTGTGATCTCGAGCCCATCTTGCTAGCTTTTCGCTTTTAAACGCGGGACCGTTATCACATACAATTGTCCGCGTAGTCCTAAACATGTCTCTTTCGAGGAGGGTTATGACGCTATTTGCATCCTCTTTTCTTGCTCGTGCCGCAACCATCCTGGTACATTCATCTATGGCCAAAAGAAAAGCTTGCGTTTTTCTGACTCCTTCCCGTTTCTTAATTAGTTCGGCGAAATCCACGTGAACTACTTCAAAGGGCATGTTAGAGTGGCAAGGTAGTATCATGGCGTCCGTAGGCTGTTTATACTTGACTTTGTGTACTTGACACACATGGCATGAACGAACGTACTGACTGACGTCTTTCTTCATGTGACGCCACGTAAATCTCTTGACCAATTTGTTGTAGGTGCGCCAAACTCCGTCGTGTCCTCCAGATTCCTGGCTATCGTGGTACAAATAAAGCACTCTGGATACAAGCGTTGGTGGGACTTGATACCGACCTTCAGTAAAAACCAGTTGTTCGGAGCCTTCCCACAGCTTCACTTCATTGATTTCTTCGGATTGTTCTCTGTTGTTTTGTACCATCAACCTTGATAGAGCATCTGCATCGGTTAAAAGCGGTCCTGGTCGGTGCGAGATGGTGAAGTCAAATTGCTGCACATAATTCACCCATCTGGCAATACGTCCTTTAGTTTGGGTCATATTCAAGAGATGAGTGAGTGCCTGGTGATCGGTAAACAAAGTGAACTTCGTACCTTCCAGGTACGTGCGGAAGTAGTCAATGGCCTTCAGAACAGCTAGTGCTTCCTTTTCCGTAGTAGTGTAGTTAGTTTCAGACGGCTTGAAGGTGTAACTGTAGTAACCTACTACGTGTCGCTTTTCTCGGCCGGATGCTTCAATACATTTTTGATACAACACTGCACCAGTCCCATAATGTGAGGCGTGAGTGTTCAATTCAAAGGGTAAAGTGAAGCCTGGTATGCGCAGAACTGGGTCAGAAGAAATTCTGTGCACCAAGTCACGGTCGACTCTCTCACATTCGTCACTCCATTCAAAGGGAACTTCTTTCAATGTTAAGCGCGTGAGGCATCTAGTTTTGACAGCAAAGTCCTTTATGAAAGATCGGAAATGTCCTGCCAATCCCAAAAACACACGCAGTGAATGGACGTCATATGGTTTTTTCAACTGGGAGATCTTCTCGACGGACTCTTGTTTTGTGCTTTTGGTGTTCCCATCGAAGACTCTTCCAAGAAACACAACTTTTTGTTGAAAGAATGCACTCGTCTTAAAATTAACCATGAGATGTGCCAAGCTCAAGGCGTTTAACACCTGAGACAGATGGTCCTGATGCTCAGCCTCTGTTTTGGAGACGACTATAATGTCGTCTATGTACACATTACAAAAAACACCAAGGAATGGCTTTAGGACGTCGTTCATGATCTTCTGGAACCACGCTGGCGAGTTTTTCCAACCGAAAGGAAGCCGGTTATACTCGTAGAGATCGAATGGCGTGATAAAAGCGGTGTACATTTTTGTTTCTTCGGTTAGTGGGATCTGCCAGAAACCTTTGCATAAATCGATGCCGGAAAAATGTCGGCAACCCCCGGTCTCATCTATAATTGTGTCGATCTTCGGCATAGGAAATGGTATGACTTCTGTCTGACGATTGAGAACCCTGTAGTCGGTGCATAATCTGAAGGTTCCGTCTTCTTTCGATGCGATGGTTATGGGAGAAGCGAAGGGTGATACCGAAGGTCGTATGATATCAGCATCTAGCATCTCCTGCAACTCTTTCTTGAGCCACATCTTTCGCTCCCTTGACATATTGTAAGGTGCTTTTGGGATGATGGTCTTGTCAGCGAGTTCGAAAGGAACCTTGTGTGACTTCATCGCATGAAGATAGCTTCCTATGCATACAAGTTCAGGGTAGGTCGTTGCGATATCCTCCGCGCACTTGACAACTCGTAGATTATCTTGTCTACCCTGATTTGTCTCGTTCCTTGCTACTCCTTCGACTAGAACCACATCGTCCCAGTACACGTTGATCTTTAGTTTCTTTATATCTGGTCTTGATAGCAAAAAGTCGTACGTCACCCCCTCTATCACCAACACTTCGCTCTCTATTTTCTGACCCTGGAACTCGACGTTTACAAAGGCCCACTGATCATGCAACGTTACTTTTCCATCATAGCGTTGTACCCGTAGGATTCTTCCACTATGCAAGCGACTTGCATCCACCAGCTTGGCATTTATAATAGACACAGAAGCACCGCTGTCTACCAGAGCCATCATATGTTTGTTTCCTATTTTGACGGGAATGTGAAGTAGGCTAGAGCAACTTAAATAAACAGTCTCATTTGGAGTCATCGGGTGGGACTGATCACCCTCGTTTATTAGTTTTTTTTCTGTCGAATACTCCTGAGCTTCAGTGTCAATATTATTCACTCGACCTCTCGGAACGCGCCAGGGCAAGTTATCCGAGCTACTTGCGAGGTGGCTCGGTTCTCGCTGAGCGCGGCTTGACCAGTCCGCTTTACTCCAACTGAAACAGCTGCTTGACTTGGTGGTTATGCTTGTTTCCGAAGCTGATGGTATGTTCTGAAGACACGCGAGGAGGTCACCTAGAGTTTTTGGTGGCAGTATTTGCACTTGCTTCAACACTTCAGTGTTGAAGTGCAGTGATTTTCCTCCGATGTACGCCAGGTGTTTTGCTCACGTGATGCGCCGCGCTTAAAAAAGGCGAACTGCTGTGCCGATCTTTTATTGTGAACATGGTTCCCGTGGGGTGCCGAAACGCCAATACATTCGTTTTTAAATCATTTGGTCGGTGTCCGGATCCCTTTAACTAACACTTCAGTGTGCAATCCATGCATTATTAAGGCAACTACGGCCGTAGATGGAAGCAAAGGCTCAGCCAGCTTTAAAAGACGGCGTTTCTCAAAGAAGGACTCGACAAGGGAGCTTTGCTCGGACTTGAAATTAAGCGCTGTGTTCCATCTTTGTACTGGATTGCTTCGGAATGCAGTCAAAAAATCTTTTCTTCCACTGGCTCCAAGAGTCGTCACCGTCTTCCATAATGCATATTTCATACCACTTGAGCGCCACACCTCTCAAGTAAACGCGCATGTTGGTGGTTTTATCCTCGTCAGAGCGCCACTTGTTTTTTCCAGCGGCATATTCATAGAACTCAAGCCAACTTTCTGGACTTGAAGACACACCGTCGAAGGCATCAGGTTGTACGAATTTAGGCATCGGTTTATCGGCATTCAGAGAGCTTATAAGAGATGTCATTACTTGGTTTTGTTCAACAATCTGTTCATGTTGCAGCTGAAGAGCTTTCAAAACGAGGCTCATCTCTTCCGTCGAAGACCGTGATGCTGAGTCTTTTCGACGCGCTGGTTCAAGAACTAGGTCGTTGAAGGTCGCCACACGCAAGTTTACTTTCACAGCACCTTTCCGTCGTAGTTCAGTAGTGTCCACGGCTGCCTTTTCCACAACCAGGTTCACGAGTTCTTCCGAGCTGAGCTCACGAGGTAGGTCTACCACTGCTTCGTCTTGAACCTGGTACTTCGAAAAGATGATCTTCTCCTCGGAGGTCTCGTCAATGAAGAACGTTACCCACATGATGGCTTCGATGGCCGGCTGCGCCAAAATAATGTAGTGTTCCTACTTAAGAGAACAGAACAGCATTAAAGCTTCAATATGGAACTGGCGTCCATCTTAATCTGCTTTATTTCTAACTTCATCCTCCTTTTCTTTCGTGCCCCGGCTCTTGTGCTTCTTCATCTTCTGTCCAAAGGCTCATACCGCTTCAAAATATAGCCGCAAGAGTCGAGTAAGAAGTAGGCAAAATACCAGGCAAGGACGGGGGGTATAGTGAGCTGTTCCATGCAGTGACGAAAGAAATAAAAAAAGAGAAAAAAAGCTATTAGCTGGAAAGAAAAGAGAAAGCCAAAAAGTCGGTGGAACAAGGAAATCCGGGAAGCGATCGAGAAGCGACGTGAAGCATCGCGGGAGCATAGACAGACAAAAAAGGAGAAGCGGCCCAGGACGAACTCAACAAAATATGGGAAATATATTTAGAGAAAAAATCCATTGTGGTGTCATTGGTGGAAGCGCGAAAATTAAAGCGAACGCTGGGTGACAGATATTCACGAAAAAGAGAAGGCCGCGCCTAGGATATTTTGGAGCCATATAAAAGCATTAGGTAGGAAGTCTGTCACAATGCAGCAACATATTGTAGATGAAGGAGTAACTCAATTGGAAGGATACGAAGCGCTAGGTTAGATATCCGAAAGGTAACAGCTGATTCGTTGAAGGAGATCGTCCAAGGGATTTCCCTGGTGAGTAAAAGTAAGAAAAGCGCAACCGATCAAGAACTAGTACTTGAGAATTTCAACTGGAATAAGGCTGAAGGAAAAACTCCAAAGCGCAATGCCCCGGGTTTAGATGGGGTTCCCGTCAGCCTCATTAACGAACTAGGACAAAGCACTAAAGAAGCACTGTCGAAAGTCGTCGAAAATGCTTGCAGGACAAGCAAATAGAGGACTGTTGGCGAAAAAGTAGAATGAACTTAATCTATAAAGGCAGGAGAGAAAAAATTGGCCGCGTATCTGCGTGCTTCGCTGCAAATGTCGTGTAAAGACGATAGAAGAGGCGCTGTGTGAGATATGGACGCCATCTGGCAATACGTCGGGAAACATGAGGGCTGTGTTGCGTGCTGGTAGTCCCGGCGCAGCAGCAGGCGAAGACCGGCGGTGACCAACGCGACCGGCGGGGACGCCAGCCAGCCCGAAAACGCGGTTTGGCGCGAAGCGCTGAAGCAGAGAAACCTCCGCACTCAACGAGTACTCTCCACACACTCTTTTATTTACACGTCGCCTGGGTAAAACAGGAACGCCAGAGCGGCGCCCACAACCGGCAGCCTGAAGGCCGCCCACAACGCTGCTTTTTCATTTTTTAAATATTTTTTTTCACCTTCTTGGCCTTCTCAATACTAAAGTTTTTCAACACCAACCCATGGCATTCGTACAGTGCAACAGAACGGAAACCGAAACACAACAATGAGCTCGTGCGAAGGGCACGGAGGAAGGCAAATTTCAGCGCAGTCGCATTTTCAGCTTTGTTGAAACAGCGCTCACTAGACGACGACGAAATAAAAGAAGGCACAGGACAGGCGCTGCCTGTCCTGTGCCTTCTTTTACTGCGTCGTCGTCTAGTGAGCGCTGATTCAACAAAGATGAACGCATACCAACTCGCTCAAGCTTCCATTCTTATGCATTTTCAGCGCAGCTTAAGAAACTAGGGTCCTTAAAATTACGTATGTATGCATTTTCTATTAAAGGAACACGCCACCCAATACTTACCTAGTGATGTTGCACCTCAGATATGCATGATATTTACTTTTTGATCGACAACGTTCACAAGTATGAACAGCCGTACCAGTTCAAGACGGCTGGCCCTTGGGCAAGTGGTTCAACTTTGGCCGAGTGGCTGAATCGAGGGACGTGCCGACAAACAGAAAGACAGACAGAAAGACAGACAGACCAAAATTTCTGCGTTTAAGTTCCCCAAGAAAGACTATCGTCTTTAAAAGATAACATTGGCTCGTATAGACCGCTAACCATTACATCGGTACTATACAGGTTGGCGATGCAGGCAATAAAATTAAAAATAGAAACGTGGGCAGAACATAACGATATTTTGGGAGAATTTTAGTACATGGATTTCGAATCAACAGGCGGTTAGACGATAACCTATTTGTTCTTACTCAGTGTATAGAAATATCTCACATAAAAAAACAAGCTCTTGCACGTGGTATTGTAGATTGTATGAGCGGAAAACAGCAGGAACAGAGGCGAAGAACTTGACAGGACAGACGCTTGCACGTGGCTTTTCTAGACATCAGTGGTGCGTATGACAACGTAATTCAGGAAATGTTGCGGGATATATTGAAAGACGTGGGCACAGGCGACGACTGAATACAGCTTTTGAGGGCGGTATACCGAGAAAATGCAGTTTGCGTAGAATGGGAAGGAAGAAGTAACAGAAAGAACGCTGATATTACCAAGGGGCTGAGGCAGGGATGTCCTTTGTCCCCGCTGTTATTCATACTGGGCATAGTGAGGATGAAAAAAGCGCTACAAGGTAACAACATTCGTTTTAATCTGCCACACACGCAGGCCGACGTGATGATTGAGCAGCAGCTTCCAGGCTTACTTCATGCTGACGATATTATCTTATTTGCTTACAGCCGAGATCATATGCAGCGGCTGGCGGATATATGCGGAAGGGAAGGTGGCGCTCTAGGACTAGGATTTAGTGTAACAAAATCTGGATTGATGGTATTCAATGACCCCGATGATCAGGCGGTGTCAATACAGGGCCAAGAAATACCGAGGGTAAGCGAATAGAAGTATCTCGGAGTATGGGAAAATGAGGGTAATAGGTACATGGCGGTACAGGGAAAAGCCTGGGAAACAAGGGGAAAGATGAATGCTGCAATAATGAAGCACAGAACGTTATGGCGATACAATAGGTACGAGATGCTTCAAGGTCTGTGGAAAGGTGTAATGGTGTAAAAATTGTGCAGCAGAGGGTTAAATTGGGCAATGAAATATGAACATTTCAGATTTCCGGTTTGTGCGATACCTTAAGTGTGCGAAAGCAACGTAAAAGGGGCGGTGTTATGACTCAGAATCTCCGGCCGCGCACAAGTGCTGCCACCTTTCGGAGATGCCTACCGCCGGCTCGCTTTCAGGCTATTTATCTTTTTTAAAAAAATCTCGTGCGAATCGCCAAAATAGCTGGACGTTTTCCTGCCAGACGCAACTACTTCTGCTGTTTAGAGTAAAATCCATCTGACCGATTAATGTATGGTTATCGGCAAAAAGCACCATTTCGCATCCCGGACGAAACACCGCGATCCCCCCCCCCCGCCCCCCCGCCCCCCAACGCCACAATCTGCAAACTTCAGCACAGGCGGAAGCACCGCCTTGATCCTGGATGTTGCAGTCATCTTTGTTTACTTGAACAGTGTTAGTGTTGCCAGCAGAAACAGTAGATTCTGGAGTTGTGAATAGAGTAGCGCGAACACCGTGGGACTGTTTGCTACGGTCTACGTGACCATGAAGTAAGAACGAAACAAAAAAGGACGACGGCTTGCAAAGCACCAGCAGCGCAGAACAGCCACCGCTCACAGCCAAGTTGGAACCTTAGTATAAGACCGCTGTCGATGGTGCTGGGCGATTCCGAAACTCGTGCCAAGTGCCAACGAGCCTAATTTCCCGCGAGAGAAGTGCATTGCACGACTGCTTGCTTCGCTTTCTCTTTCTATTCTTTTTTTTTTTATCGCTCTGTCTCGCCGGTTCATTGGTGGAGACGCTATAGCGCCCCTCACGCACGATCGAGCCATCGCGCTCGGAAATCATATCGATGGGGATAAAACAAAATGGCCAAGTAGACAACGAAAGTTGGTCTTGTGGAAAACGAGCGTATGGAAATTGGAAACACAAAAGGGAGCGTCTGACATGGCTTACGTAGCTGTTTTCTTGTTCCGCTGATGCGGGAAGCAGCTCAGAAAAATATATACCGCGACAAGTAAGAAAACAAAGTGCCGAAAAGTACAGTATCTAAATAAATGTAAGAGAGAGACAGAAAAAAAAAAAGAGGTTCGGGAGAAGCGTGTAGGGAAAGAAGTCGGCCTAACGTTGTTTCCATTCGGCTAGAATGACGCTGCGACGTGTCTCGCGTGAGGCATTGACGTGAATGAGGACAAAGGGGGACGAAATGTGCAAAATACACGTCAGGCTCCCTACAGGAAACGCAGACAGAACAAGGAAAGCCTTACGCCAATTTCTTTTTCTTATTTTCCTCTCTGTCTTCGCCAGCCGTCACTTCTACTCACCCGATCTGTCACGGCTTGAGCAAATGACCACGGAAGAAAAGACTGTACAAACGGCACGCAGCGGAAGCACGTGGAGTTTTACGGTGTAGTATTTTGCACCGTGGCTATTTGACCGCCATGTTGACGCGTGCTGGGTGCTGTGTGTTTGGTTTTGGTTTCTTTTCTGCACAGGTCACGAGTTACTTTCTTTCTGATCGCAATTGAGCCTGTCGTGGGGTGAAGGTGACGGGGAATAATAAAACCCCTCCATTGAAGGGTGTACTTGCTTCGACTGTTCGGACTCCTTCGCATTATTATTACGCGCTTGGTGGAGTGTTGCCGATCACTTTTTCACGTGTGTTGGGTTTCCCTGTCGTATAAAGGAGAGGGACTCTACTCCCTGCGGTTTTATAGCGCGCGACGCAACTTTCCTGGGGGCCAACATGTGCGGGTCGGCTCATTCATTTTTCGCTGTCCACAGGGCTCGATCGGAACAATGGAAAGAACCGAGTACAACAACTTCTCAGAAAAACGATTCAGAAAGGTCTGACAAAGTGCCCATGCAGTATGCGCATTCACGCCATGCGATCTCCAACAAAAAAAGCGCATAAATTCCCTTAGAAAAAAAAGTTTTAGGAGTCATTCCACTCGGTGACTCGGATGACCAGCGAAGCTGTTTAGCAAACGACACAGAGGTGTCACGGAATTTCGAACCATAGCCGATTACTGCAAGTAAATATCTGTCCAGAAGGTCCATTTTGAATTTAGCGTATGCTCCTTTAAAGCTTTCCATTTGGGCAGCAAAAAATATCGTCTAACATTCAAGTCTTCAGAAACTTCAAATGTTCAGAAACATTTCAAGTTTCGAACTACACAAACCACTTTACACTTGAAAAGGAAAACTAAAGCCGCAAAAGCAAAGACCACGACGGAACATAAAGAGAATAAGGTGAGTGAAGTCCTGTTAAAGCGCTTCGTTATCACATAGATTTGGAAGGCATTCGACTCAGTATAGATAGCAGCTTTAATGGGGACACTGCGTCGTAAAAGAGTATACAGGAAACATATATTAATATCTTAGCAAATATTTATTCCGACTCCGCATCACCTCAACATGAAAGAAAGCGCGATCAAGAAAGGGATCAAGCAAAGAAGCAATTAATCTGCGGTTCACTGCTTGTCTACCAGAAGTATTCAAAGCACTGCATGGGGAAGCACTGGAAATAAAGGTTGTGGCAGACGCCGAGCTCACATAGTCCTGGCCCGCAGATCTCAGTTCACTGCCGGCCACTACTGATCAAGATAGCTTAACACTCGTGAATGAGCCCAGTCATAACAGAGCTGCTCGTTTGGTTACTGGAAACAATGATGGCAACACCATCCTAAAGCTAGAACCACGTGTACAATCGGCGTCAAATTAAACCCGAACAACAACAAGCCTTCGCATGATATAGTGCGCGGCGTCCTGTCATCACTTTTGACAAGCGCATCCGGTTTGGCCGCACTGCGCATATGCGCGCCTGCCCATGGTGGTAATTGGACGGCGCGCACTATTGGCCGCGAGATCGAGCGGAGTCGCCGCCTAGCGGCTACTGGCTGAAGCGCGCCTAGTGTGGATTGCTCCATGCGTCGTCTGCTAGCCGCGTTGTGTTTGCATGTGCGCGTACGTCATGCAGGGCCTCAAAAGGCGGCTTGTTCCGTTGCGTTGGTGCAACTTTAACCGCTCGTACGTATGCCTAACAACATGTAAAGAAGCATTTGGCCTTGATCGTCTGTATATGTACTCTAATAAGATCAGTGAGTGCACTTGTTGAGAGTGCTGTGTGTGGTCGTCGTAGCGTCCGTTCACGAGACTCATATCAGTGTAGGTGCCGCTCTGTGGTTCAAGGGCATTGCAAAGTGCACTTGGCGTTGCCTTGAAGATGAGGAGAATTAAATCTCATGTGAATATAGCCTTTTAGCGGCTCGGTGGTAAAAAAAGGCTCGCGACCTCAATAAAGTTCTTTCATCCATCCATCCATGTACTTGCGCGTTGTGGTTAGGTGTATAAGTTCGGGACTGTTGTTTATACGTTACGCGACGAGCTTTAGTTGTGTACTGTCCTGGTGCCACTGCAGAGAAATATTTCTGTCAAGTCACGTCTGACACTTCGGTACTTAAATTGTCCCCTAAACAGAACAGAAAATGGAATGACACGGAAATCGCAAAACTGAGTTGCCTTGCGCAATTATAACTAGTGGCGAAATGTATACAAAGACACCCGTGTACTTGCGAGGTAGCTTATGCCTGTCAAATTTGCGCTGTGCAAGTTTAGTGTCGGAAGTACGTCAGGCCTCAATCTCTTTCGCGAAAACACTTAAAGAAAGAGAGCGAGCGAGAAAAATATATTCATCAAGACAAGCAGTGGCGATGAACTCGCTCGCGCATTTTCATCGCTTACGTGGCGTGTGAGGGCTCATAAAACGATACCCTTTACTATGCACCAGATCATGCATACACACTTGCCGCGTTTCGGTGCACGTACTTGCCCTCCGGAATACTGAGAACTGTTCTCGCGGCCGTGTAAACACAGTGGAACATGCGCGAACTACAAAAGGGCTCGGGGACTCTCGTTTAAACAGACTCATAGCCAAGCGCGAACAAACTTTGCATTCACAGCGCAGACGGTACATGAATGACAAAGAATAAATTCCATGAATTAATTTTCTTCTTTCTCGATTGATTCTCACTTAATTTTCCTGCGGAAGTGTAGGAAAATCAAAGCACAGGGAAGCTTCGCCGAGCGTTCGCTTACTGCGACCGTCTTCACGCTCGTAGTGCACAGCAGCAACAAGCATATAAATGCACACATTAGCGAAGTTATCGCTGACTACTCACCATTCTTTCTCGTCTGCGAATGCGAATGCACCGTCGTCGAAGTGCTTGTTGCACACCATCACGTACTTGGAAGGCGTCCTGCCGTTACGAAGCCTAACGAGCCACAGTCGGCGACGTTCCGCGTCGGTGGGATAAAAATGGAAGCTTATCCCTGGCTCTGTGCAGTATGTGCGGCACTGTGGCACCGAACAAAACCTCACCATCGATAACGAAGAGTTTTCTGCGGGTACGGAACACAAAATCACGATGTGAAAACAGAAGCCCCGTGCACTTCTACACACACCACACGAAACCAGTATCCACACTAGCGGAGTGACGGTGCTGCCACCCATAGGTCGATCTCGCCGCGAATACCATGCGAAGGCTTGCTGCTGTTCGGGTTTCATTTGACGCCAATAGTACGCTTCCAAGCGTGCGCGGGAGCGCGTCTGTACGCCTCGCGAGGAATGTATGAATGACGGTTTCAAACCACACGTTACGCGCGCTTACCCCAAGCAGGCAGAAATTGACAGGTAAGCCACGTCATAGTTGCGCATATGCAGGGCTCCAAGCGCGTCTACACGCGCGGTGTCAAGGCCGACATCAGACCGCAGCAAATGTTCCGTACCCAACGCGTTTTGGCGCGCTTGTTGCGCACTAAAACAAATTGACTTGGAAGAAAGAGTGTACAGAACTTGCAGGGATACAGCAAGCGCGTAATTAATCCCGAAATAAGTATCGAGATCAGCACTTTTTGAAAGACCCGCGCCAACGACAGAACGAGCTGGCAGTAGTGAGCGTCACATCACGAGGGACTGTGTTGGGCCGCCAGTCGGTCATGCCATGCTGCGTCATACGTAGTTGCACGAGTGCGACCGTTCTTGTGAATTTGGCGCTCCAGACTGGTTTATTCCTTAACGCTGCATAACGGGTAAGACGACCTGGTTTGCTATGGGGAAGGATTCACCCGACGTGACTCTTCACAAGTTTTCCGTAGGGATGGCATAATCGATGAACAATTAATCGATTAATTGTCATCGGTGTTCATGTTTCATTTAATCGATTTTTTCGACTGAAGCTTTTCGGTTAATCAATTTATAGGCAGCGACAGGGGTTCCGCGAAAACTTTTAAGTTGACGGTGATGCCCCGGCAAGTGAATGGTGGGCGAGTTGGCATGGTTTTCTGGTATCGACGATGTTCTCAAGGTCCAGATGATGCCGCAGCCGTCAGAGTCAAGCGCTTTTCCCCTTTCTTCCGGCATACAGCTAATACATTACGTCACGCAGCAGCCTTGATTAGCGAACTCTTTGCGAATACATTTCCTGCGTATTTTCCCTCGGTGTGTCGGCCGTATTTACTTAGCAAAAATGTTAGGTTTGGGGTAGTTTTCATTCGACGTGCACTTGTTTGTTTGTGCTGCGGTAACTTAGCCTGCCGAGCGGCTGCGCTAAAGGCGCGCTCTGATGCGCAGATTGTATGCTGAGCCAACACTTCAGCTCTCTCGATCCGAAGGTTACTTCGCCGCTAATTGCGCTGGTTTAGCGGGTCGGCAAGTCGTAGATCCCTTCGTCATTTCACGCGTTCAATAAGAACTCGGTCGTTGAATATCGCGTCGACCCAAACCTACTGGAGACCATCCAGGTTTCAAGAGTTTCTTTACATAGCGACGTGGTCGTGCGCGCAGAGTCTCACATTGGACCACCGATTAACTTCTGTGTTAGGACGATTAGTTACTGCAGTTCAAGTGCTATTTACGCAGAAGCTGCAGCTCAGGCTTCACTAAGTTGATATCTAACGCTGTTGTACACATAGTAAAAGAATTTCACGTCAAGCGACCTGCTAGCGGTATGATTTGTGCATGTTATTTTTATCCTCTGTAATTAAGAACCTAATGCAAAGGATATCATCTTTAGGTTTTCACGACTTGGGCGGAAGGAGCAGGAGAGTGAGGAAAGGCAGGGATATTAACCAGTTTAGAAAAACCGGTATGCTACCCTACATTGTAGAAAAACATGGAGGAGATTGAAGTGTGAAGAAAGAGAGAGAGGGAAGCACACACGACGCCGCAGCCAGTCATCCTTTCGCGGTACACGACATATTTCTATTAGTCGACGAACGCCTGTACAAGTATGTTATCTTTAAAAATTTCTGCTTTTCATGGTGTAGGTGAGGCAAACATGACTTCCAATGCCAAAGATTTTGGGGACTCTTGCGAAGGGACGGTTCATCTATAGTTATACGCCCACCGGTCTAAGGGCGCTTTGTAATCATTTCAACTTGTAGGAATGGGTATGGCGAACGGTTAATCCAGTTCACTGGTGCTAAAATCCAGAACGCAATTCCACTTGAAATTAAAATTGCACGCAGAAGCTGCCCCCCCCTCCCCCCCCCCCCCCCGGAATAACATTTCTGCCTACCCCCCTGCCCTAGTCCTGGGCTCAGCACAACTGTTGCCTCTTTCCTTTTTAGTAAACCAGTGGTGGGTAGTGGGATTTACCCAATTTCTGTGGCACATACCCGTGTATAATGATGAGAGTTTCCTTATAGGCCGCCCGAATTTCTGTGCCACATACCCGTTTGTTGGGCTAACTGTTGTCTTCTTCATTTTTAGTGGACCAGTGGTGAGTAGTGGGATTTACCCAATTTCTGTGGCGCATACCCGTTTATGATGACGATAGTTTTCTGATAGGCCCCCTAAGTTTGTGTGGCACATACCCGTTTGTGGGGCTAACTGTTGTCTTCTTCATTTTTAGTGGACCAGTGGTGAGTAGTGGGATTTACCCAATTTCTGTGGCGCATACCCGTTTATTATTATGATAGTTTTCTAGTAGGCCCCCTAAGTTTGTGTGGCACATACCCGTTTGTTGGGCTAACTGTTGTCTTCTTCATTTTTAGTGGACCAGTGGTGAGTAGTGGGATTTACCCAATTTCTGTGGCGCATACCCGTTTATTATTATGATAGTTTTCTGGTAGGCCCCCTAAGTTTGTGTGGTACATACCCGTTTGTTGGGCTAACTGTTGTCTTCTTCATTTTTAGTGGACCAGTGGTGAGTAGTGGAATTTACCCAATTTCTGTGGCGCATACCCGTTTATGATGATGATAGTTTTCTGATAGGCCCCCGAAGTTTCTGTGGCACATTCTTTACAGTGCAAGCCTATGACCACGCAGGTTTTTTTTTTTTACAATAATGGCGGCTGAGAACCATGATGTTGCATTCCAAGAGCTGTTTACTACCCATTTTTACCCCCGGGAAGTTCGGGACCAAAGGCAGGTCGTTGTGGGAAGCTCGTCATCGCTTCACTTTCTGTTTTGTATCCACTGCGAAGCTTTCTTTTTTTTAAAATCGAACAACAGGGAAGGGGGGAGGGTGCGGTGAGACTTCGCCCCCCCCCCCTCTAGGGGAGGGGGGGGGCGAAGTCTCACCGCACGCCTGCGGTCACGAAACACCGATTTTGCCTGCGGACGACTTCATCATTTTTAGTGAGGTGAGTAGTACAATTTGCCCCATTTCTGTGGCACATACGTTTGTGCCGGTGCACGACGGCCATGCGCTAGCCACATACAGCTCCGCTGTAAAAAATGCATGAAGTTAAGGTTGTGACCTTTGTTGTTCGTCACAAAACAAGTCACCGTTTCGTCCAAAGGGCGAAGCAATGAATGTGACAGCAACAAATTGGAATGTCACGCGAAGAACGGCAAGCAGCTCGCAACGTGCAGTGCGCTGCTCAAGTACAAAGGATGCACGAAACAAGCGCGCAGGTATACACAGGACGAGCGCGAACGAACAGCTGTCGCAGTTGTTACTTCTTTGTGTTTGAGCAGCGCGCTCCCTTCGCAAACGCGGTCGCTGCAGCGAGCGAAGCGACATTTGTGCACTCTTTAAGTTCAACGCAAGCTTTCTGGTGAAAGCACAAGACGAAAAAACCGCCCCATCAAGAGATAAGCGCGCGCGGGCGACTACGCCCTGGCAAAGTACAGGTTTTAGCGGAGCGCGCGCATCGCAACGAACGGGGCGACGGCCTTCAAAGCGCGCCCTTCGCGCCATCTCGCTGGCAATGCAGGGAACACGCTGACGACCTCTACGTACCGCCAGCCGCAAATGGTGTATGGCTCGCCGTGAATGTAAATGGTGAACGGCTCGCCGCGCCATGCCGAGCGACGGGTCGCCTGTTGGAATCCGCGTTTCGGAAAGTATTTTAGATGCGAAGCAGCTCTTTGACTAGCCTGTGTAACGCTGTCCCTCCGTGCGTCCGTACGAACGTGCCGCAACGCGCTCCCCTCGCTGCAGGTGTTGGAGCGGTGCCAAGTAGGCCACGCCGCAGCTGCGCGTTGACGTCACGCTCCCCTCGCAGTGCGCGCTGACGTCACTCTCTCCCTCGCCTGCCGTGCGCTCGCCGCAGCGCCCGTAGCTGCCGCCTTGTCCGTTCGCCCGCAACACCTGCCGCTACCGCCGCTCGCTACACCGCCGACTCGTCGGTTCACGCGCAATAAACCTGACGCGCGCCTAACGTACGCGTTGAAACATGTCTGTACGTGTCACCTCTCTCTGGCTTCTTTTTTTTGTGAATTACTTTTCTTTGTGGCTTTTATATACACACGCACGCACGCGTATATATATATATATATATATATATATATAAACAATAAAGTGCTAACAAAGGACCCGGAAGTAAAAGTTGAAAAAAATCAAGCACGTAGGAAAAATTGTTCAATAAAGGACTGACGTCCGCACTCCGACGAAGGCCGGTCCCGCGGCCGAAACGTCACTCCTTTACTGAACAATTTTTCCTACGTGCTTGATTTTTTTCAACTATATATATATATATATATATATATATACAGCCAGCCGAGAGTGTCCATATCGTTGCTATCGCAGTAAAATATTGAATAACATTACACGCTGCATAGAATCAAAGCAAGCACTGTTGTGCCTAATGCCATCATATATATATGAATTAATGAATTATTTCATCGCATTATACAGGACACTAAAGACTATTCGCGATAAATCTACATATAAATTTTTATTTGTTTTGCACTTTATTCCTCGTCATGTGCGGTAGTAATTTATTTTCTTCCCTGTAGATGCGGTGTGCCGTGGCCGTCCTGTGGTGTGCACTCCTGCAACCGTCGCAGTTCTCCTCCGTGCAGCAGCCCTGCGCCTTCAACCGGCTCTGCCTGTGCAGCCACGAGGTGGTGCGCGACGTGGTGTGCGTCGGGGTACCGTTCTCCGTATTTCCCACTACCATCGGTGAATGCGAGAACGGACAGGTGAGTGCCACATAAATGCTTCAAATTATTTTCAAAATTACATTCTCATCAATTTCACTACAAGAGAATGCTTCCCGCAGAAAAGAAAAAATTACACCATCTCCCGCTAAAGGGAACCATATGTGGATGCGAAGCAGCGGGAAGATGGTTCGCATGAGCGGGACATGGTGTAATTTTTTAGGAGCTGGCTCGCCAGGTTCTTAAGCTGGGGCGAAGTCCCGCGCCGTAAGCGGCATACATCCATTCAAAGCGTCGTGCAAAGCGAAGAGGAACGCTACACGCGTCGTGTCTTCCCTCTAGCCTGGCCGTTCTCACAGGGCGAGCGGGGAACGCGGTCGACAGGCGCGCGAGAGGGGGGACCCTAGGAGAGGAGAGAGAGGGGGAGGGGACGCGCATGCGCTCATCGCGGCGTTGCGCAGGAGAGAATGAGGCGCGCGAGAGGGGGGAGGGCGCGTGGAGAGGAGGTGTGTGGAGTGGGTTTGCGCATGCGCAGTAAGGCTGGTCACGCCGCGCACCACCGGATTGAACTCCGCCATAAGCTGCCTCGCATATAAAAAAGTCACTGCGCTCCGGCAGGAGAATTTCAGGGCGGCGTTGCCGCTCTGCTTGCGTCATTGCGGCTTGGGAAGCCTTTTGTTTCTGTAGCATGCTTCCTTATCGTACTAACAGCATCATTTCGTTAGGCAAGGGAGCGGTGCTTGTCGAAGGCCCGATCTCCAAGCAGGGCCTGCAGCTGGTGAATCACCAAACTCGTCCATGACGAAGAGCTGCTGGTGTCGCATTCCGATGGCGTTGTACGATGCGAAATGGCTTTTGAGGGCACCATACTGATTGGCAGCCGCTACGTTGGTGACTGTGTCTTCTGCGGTAATCTCAGGTTGTCATAGCAGAAAACAGCGCAATACAACGAATGACACTTCATTTGAGTCTAGTAGGTGCATATTCCTGAAGTTAAAATTTCAGCGCAAACACACAAGACGCCCCACGAGGGGCGTCTTGTGACTACCAACAAGTGCGTTTCCTTTTGCTGCACAAATATATACGTATTCATGCGTATATATACTAAATCTTATATTAAATGAATTAAATCTTATATTAAATAATGAATTAAATCTTATGTTAAATATAAGATTTAATTCATGCGCTGATGCCCTTATTTGTCAAAGAACATGAAACGCTCAACTGCGGAGATACTTGCGGACACCCCAGCGGAGGCCAGTGACAAGGTCGACCAGATATTTGCCCACTTCCGGACTTGTTTTAGATGCGAAGGAATATCTTGCTCTGGGGTATGTAACGCGGCGTGGTAATCCGCACGCGGCGTAGTAGCCCGCACTCACACTACGCATGCGCGACTCTCCTCCTTCCCTCTCTCCAACAGCTGCGCGTTACTCTCTCCACTTCTCTAGCAGCACCTGCTTGCGCTTCTCCTGCGTTCTCGCTTCTGCTCTCAAGGCGCATACGCTACTCTCCTCCTCTAGTCTCCTCTCCTTCTAACGGTAGAGCGCTGCGCGCGTACAGTCCAGCGCTTCCCTCGGTTGGCTCCTCTGAAATGCGGGCTCGACATGCCGAAATTCTCTCCTGCGCAGCGCCGCCATGAGTGCCAACGCATGCTCGTCCCCTCCCCCCCTCTCTCTCTCCTCTCCTACGCTGCCTCTCTCTCGCGCGCCTGTCGACGTTCCCCGCACGCCCTGTGAGAATTAACGGCCAGGCTAGAGGGAAGACACGACGCGAGGTCGGTAGCATGCCCAGCGAATGCCAACGGAACGCGATCGTGCAAGTGCTCCGGCTTCGCATCGCCTCATGGTCCCCTTAGCGGGAGATGGTGTAATTCTTTTTCGGTTCTCCTTCACCAAGGAGCTCCCCGTGAACGGTCAACTGCGTTTTCTTGACCTCAAGTTATCCTTCGGTGGAGTGCACACGTGCTGGCAGTATGCGCCGCGCTCAGAGAAGGGCCTCTTCAATTAGCGTCCCATGAATCTAAGCTCGCCAAACGTTCCATCGCGCTCTCTGCAACCAAAAACGCCTCAGTTAGGTCATGTTCTCATCAAACGAGCTTCTCTCATCAAGTCCACAGATTCACGATGGTGGGCTCTTCCGAGCAGTTCCTATCATCACTAAAAGAATAAGCGCTCAAAATTGACGAGCACAAAAAGGGAGAGCAGGCAATGGACTGGCGCTACTAACAACATATATTTGAGTCACACTCACTGAGTTTAAATACGGTGTGACACCGAGTTTAAATACAATGCGAAACATCGCATTGGAAACATAAAGAAAAAAATATTATAGAGAAAACGAATATGCGATAACACCTGCAGTATAACAAGGTGTAAGTGACAGCTGCGCATGTCAAAATGAGCTCTCCAGAAATTAAAATTCAGAAGCATGTAAGGATATCGAAGCCTCGCTTATACATGCACCATCGTTCTTCCTGATATAAAACGCTTCTAAAGCAAGCCGAGATGAACTGCTCTTGCCTTTGCCTAGTGTTCTAGTACCACGGAAAATCGGCTCACACCTACATGCAGAGAGAGATGTGCGCGACCAAATGCGCATAGTTCTCCTCTTTCTTTTTTGCACTTAGTGCTGTCATTGATGCATCTTTCGGATTGGCCGATGTGCACTTTCCAACAGGACATGGGAATGGAGTAAATAACGCCAACAGAGCATTCAACGAATGGGTTTGCGTGCCTGATACTGCATCATCGTTTGCTTTCAACGCAGATTCGAGGGCAAAGTTTTAGATGCGAAGCATCTTATGGCGGAGTGCAAACCGGTGTTGTGCGGCGTGAGCACCCTCACTGCGCATGCGCTAACCCCACTCCACACACCTCTCCTCTCCTCTTCCCCCTCTCCACTCCTCTTCTGAAACGCGGGCTCGACATACCGAAATGCTGCTTCGCATCGCCTCATGGTCCCATTTAGCGGGAGATGGTGTGACCATTTTGCAGCTTATTAGGGGCAGAAAAAAACCAGAGGCACTTCGTGTCTGTTTGCCACCTTTTTGAGACCATGCGACAGGGTGTGCGCGTATGGCATGACCGCTGGCCTCCCAGTCAAACCCCGAGCCTGAGCCCCCACCCTTTCTGCTCCGTGTTTGAGTCTTTACAAGAGCGACTCGGCGACTGTTACAATGACCGTCGAAGGGTAGCCTGCCACCAAAAGGCGGGTCGCTTGCCAATGAAAGCTTTCCTGCATGCGATGTGGGCACGACTTTCCGTGAGCTGCAAAAAAAGAAAAGAAACACAAAGGATCATCATCAGCTACAACATCAACAATCACGCCAGCACTAAAAACACATGATCATCATCAGCAGCAGCAGCATCAACAAAAACTAACGTGACCTCGCTAGCACCGATGATCATGATCATGGCTTGCGTCTTCGAGTCGTCTTTATAATAATAATAATAATAATAATAATAATAATAATAATAATAATAATAATAATAATAATAATAATAATAATAATAATAATAATAATAATAATAATAATAATAACGATTCACCGACGATTACAATACCTCCTTATGCGAATTACGAGCGCAGCTTCGTGTTGGGGCAATGCCGATGTGTTTGAACTTTTGGCTATCCGCAGTTATAGCAATGTAAAATTCGTTACATATTGCCACAGAATCAGCCAGCGCTCGAGTGCTACGCACACCACTCTGTGCATTGCAGGCGTCGCGAACCAAGCGAAACCCCGACAGCCACGTTACGACAAGAGAAGCCAGCCGCAGCGCACGTGCGAGCCCCTGCATGCGCACGAGCTTCGAACGAGAGGCCAGCGCGTGTGACGGAGGAAGAAAGCGAGGTTAGACGCCAGTGGCTCGTGATATCGACAGACCCCGCGTTTGCTCTCTTTCGTCCTCGTTCGCTATATCGATTACGCCGACGCTAACGGCGACGCCGCTCAACGCAGGAACGGGCGCCTAAGAGCTGCGCTCTAATAATAGTAAAAAGGGTCTTACGTGTCAAAACCGCGATATTGTCACGGGGTCGTGACGTTGACGAACACAGCAGTCAGCTTGTTCAAGACTAAACTTTTTATTTGGGCGAACCTGTGCCCGGTAAACGAGAAGTCAAACTACAATCGATACACGTTTACACTGATAGCGGTGAACAGAGCGTCGGCCGTTGATAATCTGATCTGCAGGAAGGCGCGTCGGCATTTATGCATGCGCCATCGAACATTCGAGCATTGTCGCTGGTGGCCCCGTTAATTCTAGAATAATCCCAACTGTTCGCGTTTGCGCGCCCAAGTCTGTAAGGGGATTCTAAAATAATCTCGAAGCTTCGCAGGCATGAGGGCGCGTCTTGAGCAGGGCGGCGGCTACGCGTGAAAAGGAATAGTTACATAAGAATAACAAAAGAAGAGCACGTGGCAATACGATTATGAGGCATGCCGTAATGGAGGGCTGCAGAAATTTCGATCGCGTAGGGTTCTTTAACATGCATCTAAATCTATAGGCACACGACCTTCAGGCATTTTGCATCCATCGAAACGCGATCGCCGTGGCCGGGATTGAAACCATGACTTTGGGGTCAGCAGCCAGCACTGTAACCACAGTGCCAACGCGGCAGCCATTCGAGTTTTCTTATGTAGACGTAAAGTACTCTGTGGAACCAATTGTGAATGCATTGGTATGAGTACACCGTAAGGAGAAGTACATAAAGATGTAGATATCCACAGAAGAAGAATCATATCGACAGATGATAAACAGAGGTGGAGAGATACGGAGAATTAGAATCAGGCAGAATGATAAAGGCGTAGACAGATAGATAGAAGTCTCTAAGGGTAAATAACGCTAGATAATGTTGTATAACTAGATAAAAGTACACAGAGCCATACAGAACCACGTGGATATAGACAAAGACGAAGAACGGGGATCTCCCCTGCGTCTTCTCTGGACCCAAATAAAGTTTGCATCATCATCATCATCATACGAGAACTAATGAGACCTGGTACGATTGATATACCTGATAGTGTACCTGTAACTCACGTTAAATGTAGCGAACAATCGCAGGCGAAATGGAGTCGATGCATAAATGGCCTCGCTGTCAGAAGTCGTCTCAGCAATCGATAAGGGACCCCGAAGAGTTTTTTTTACAGCGAAAGCTGTTATGAGATCATTTCAACGGCCGTTTTTGACGCCGTAGTTGTCCGCCGCCGCCGGTGTCCGTAACCGCTATCGCACGAAATAAGAAAAAAAAGGAAATAAAAAAATGATGGAACGAGGTTCGAACCTGCGCCCTCTGCGTGGGAGCCCAGTGTTCTACCTCAGAACCATGCCGGTGCCTCAAACTGCGTTGCAAAAAGACCCTATACAGGCGTCATGTCGGGAAGGAATCGCATTAACATATGTAATGTAGTGTGGTAGAAGAGTAAGAAATTACACCATTTCCCGCTAAAGGGGACCATGAGGCGATGCGAAGCCAGTGCACTTGCACGATCGCGTTCCGTTGGCGTTCTTTGGGCATGCTACCGACCTCGCGTCGTGGAACGCGAAGAGGAACGCTACGCGCGTCTTGTCTTCCCTCTAGCCTGGCCGTTAATTCTCACAGGGCGAGTGGGGAACGCAGTCGGCAGGCATGCGAGAGGGGGCCAGCGTAGGAGAGGAGAGAGAGGGGGAGGGGACGCGCATGCGCTGGTGCTCATCGCGGCGTTGCGCAAGAGAGAATTTCGGGATGTCTAGCCCGCGTTTCAGAGGGAGAGTGGAAAGGGGAGGGGAGAGGGGGAAATGGGAGAGGGGAAAGTGGAGAGGGGGCGGGGAGAGGGGAAGTGGGGAGGGTATGCGCATGCGCAGTAAGGGTGGTCACGCCGCACACCACCACCAACATGGGATTGTACTCCGCCATAAGATACTTCGCATCTAATAAAATTACACCATTTTCCGCTAAAGGGGATCATGAGGCGATGCGAAGCCGGAGCACTTGCACGATCGCGTTCCGTTGGCGTTCGTTGGGCATGCTACCGACCTCGCGTCGTGGAACGCGAAGAGGGACGCTACGCGCGTCGTATCTTCCATCTAGCCTGGCCGTTAATTCTCACAGGGCGAGGGGGGAACGCGGTCGACAGGCGTGCGAGAGGGGGGCAGCGTAGGAAAGGAGAGAGAAGGCGAGGGGACGCGCATGCGCGGCGTTCCGCAGGAGAGAATTTCGGCATGTCGAGCCCGCGTTTCAGAGGAAGAGTGGAAAGGGGGAGAGGGGAAGTGGAGAGTGGGAAAATGGAGAGGGTGAGGGGGAGGGAAAGTGGAGAGGGGAGATGGGAAATGGAGAGGGGGATGAGAGAGGGGATGTGGAGAGGGGGAGGGGAGAGAGGATGTGGAGAGGGTATGCGCATGCGCAGTAAGGGTGGTCACGCCGCACACCACCACCACAACCACCACCACTGGATTGAACTCCGCCGTAAGATACTTCGCATCTAAAACCAGGTGTCACACAAACACGAATTCTGTAACCGGGCGTCACACAATGCGAATTGCGCAACGAGTGGGTTGTTGAATGCTTCCATGCCATTACAAAGGCTTCTGCGATAATTCTTCATCGTCATCAGCCACAGCATCAACAAAGTGCACGTAATGCCTTACAGGTGTTTAGCGAGTATCACGGTTCTCCGCAGAATGACGAAAAATTGCATAGTGGCTGCTTCCCTACTTCACAAAACATATGATGATTTATAGCGTAGTGGGTTCCTCGCAAAAGCACTTCTATTGGTTGCCAAGGAAGCCCACAAGGCTCTTATGATCCATTTCCTCAGTCTCTCAATAAAGTTATTAAATGCGAAGCATTTCTTAGCGAACCTCTGGCACTTTGAGCGTTTCTATCTACGTATCTATCCATCTATCTATCTATCTATCTAGCCGCCTACGTCTGGGTGCTCTCATAATCGCCTCCTTAACTTGGTGTAGACCAAAATTTGCATGGGAGGGTAAGAGGATTTGACGAATATGATTGCCGGGTCATGACATGAATAACGTTAAAATCCTGTCGCGTACGTAGTCAAACCCTTTCCACTAGTCACGTGTGGCACATACCCGTTTACCACGGGCCGCGGTGTACGGGTATGCGCCACAGGTGATTGACAGTTTATATCTACCTAGGAACGGCGAGAACATTGGTAACTTACATGCTAGAGCGTTAAGGAAAACCAACATCGGCAGCGTTGACTCAACGAATGGAAAGAATGAAAATTAAGATCGCAGCAGGAATCGAGCCCAAGCATTCTGCGTGGCAATCAGGTATTCTACCACTGAGCCACGCCAGGTCTATTAACTGGTTTGGTAAAACAGCCTACGCAGGCGTAATAGCGGTGACAGTCAATTGCGGTTGTGGTGCTGGCTATCTAATTTTACAAGAAAGCAATAAACACTACATGATACTCCTACGATGGGTACTCCTACGATACAGGCGTCATATCAGATCAACGTCTGTAGTTCCAGTGTTGGCTCCGCTTTTATAGCAGTCTAATAAACTTTACGTTTGTATTCTATGATTCAGCAAGCTATAGTGAAGCATTGCTCGAGCCCGGAGGAATACATTAACGAAGGTTACATATGATATCCACATCACCGCACCGTAAAGTGCACTTCGTCCACCAGAACGACACAGTGGCCTCTATTTCTAGCGAGGCTGCGCGATGACGCCCTTGTTCAAGAACTGTCAAGAACTTCTTTCACACATGCACACCGGTTCGTAAAACGTGCGTGAGTTCTCGGGACACGTATAAACACTACATATCAGCTTACCGCTTCTGGTGTTGGTAATACCCACGTTGCCAGTGGCAGCGTTACCCAACCGTAAACAACTGGTTATATAACACATATGCGGCTCTTCAACATGTATATGTGTGCGTATAAAATCTATACAAATCTTTAGCGTCATTTTGTAACGTGCCGCTCAGTAAAAAAGTTACGCCACAGTCACCTACCCGCCGCATGCTTCGCATAACATCGACTCCCACGGTACGTGGGATCTGCCGAATTTTTTTTCCCTCTCTCTCTCGCTCTCCGTTTCTCCGGTTAACGTACGTTATAAAGCGTGGTGGGACAATTAAATAACGACTGTGCGTCACACAATATGAATTACGTAACTATTGGGTCGTTTAAGCTTCCAATCCATTACAAAGGGCTCAGCCATAATTCTTCATCGTCATCAATCATCGCGTGAACAAAATGCACATAATGCCTTTGTCACAAACGAGCGCGTCCATAAAGCGCGCGCACGGCCACTTTCAAACAGCAGCGGGATAAAACGGCGCGAGCCGCTCGCCCAAAAAGTGCGAACGACGAAAAAAGTATCAAAAGACGCCGACGCGCCGCATCCTCCTCACCCACTCGAGCCAGACGCAGACAACCCGATCAAACGCCCGGCAAAGCCTGGAAACATCTGGAAGAGAAGCATGACGCATCACCGAGCGACGCCGCCGCGAATCGAACCTACGAGAAAACTCTCGCACTTTCCCTAGCCTTGGCTGTACTACACGCCGGAGAACGCTCCCGACGCTTCTAGAACCCTGGGGAGAGGAGATGAAAGCGTGCGAGGTGCCACGACGATCAGACAGTCAGAGGAGTGAAGGAGTCAGTGAGTGAGTGAGGCAGTCGGCACGGAGACGGTGAAGTTATGCTGGGCCCGTATTCCCAAAAGGCGACAATCGCAAAAGTATCGCCTTTGGTGCGCGCTGATTGGCTATTGAGCAAACCGGAAAAGTTAGGACGCCATCTGGTAGTTCCGCCGACGTCAATTTTGCGTCATGGTGCTCGACGGTGCTCTCGACCACTGATCTCCACTAAGCTGGATGGCGCATCGAGCATGCGGGCGTGAAGCCACCGGAAGCCGCCGTTTTTGTCCCGGAAGAGAATTTTTCTCTTCTTTTTTTAAAGAAATACCCGCCTTTAGCGCAGTAAACTGTACGAATCGACCAGAAAAGTCGTCAGGGAAGACATTTCACGCGTAAGTACCTCAAAGTTGCATTACTTTTTACGCATTTTGTACGTTGCAGCACTACGCCATATTCGGACGGCGTCGGCACGGCGTCTGTCATCTTTCGTGTAGCGTTCGCCGGCGTTTATAGTGAGACGTAATTGCAGAGTTTGAAAAATAAAAAAGAAAAACGATCATAAGAACAGTTGCCACCCGAGAATATTTGAATTGCGCGACTGAGACGGGCAGAAGACGCCAGCTTCCGGGACAAACAGGGGACCTTCCGGTGGCTTCACAAGCGCCCGCCTCGCAGAGCGGGGATGCGCCGTCCAGCCTTTTTAATGGAGGTCAGTGCTCTCGACATACTTGTAATAAGCGAAGGCACCGTTAACCGTCGGTTCGTGGTGAAGTCTAGCATTTCAGTGACGTAGGCGGTAGCTTCTAGTATTCAAGCCTCGGTGGATATACGCAGCATTTTTTACGCTGAAGCTTTCATCGAGCATTACCTTGGGGTGTTATCAGCACTCGTTCTTTGCCAGCGCGTGTTTGTTCGTGGTTTGAACGTCCCAGGAGCATGAACCGTGCGTTGCTCGCGTGGCTTATCGCGAGCCGGCAATATGTTGAGATCTTGAGACGATGTCGCTGCGGCTGCACGCTACAGCTGAACTCTCCGAGCACGCCGTGTTAAACTCTCAACGAAAATACATTTCACGCAAAGTTGCATTCTTTAACTATTATACTGTGCATTAAATAATCGAACAAAAAAACGTTGAAAGCACTTTCAACACGTCTTACACTTCAAGTAGCCACAGCCAAGCCGGCCAAGCCTGGCCACTGCGTAGAAGCAGCAGCACACGCTCGAAAACGCCGTACTCGGGTTGCTCTGCGCTCGTACAGCGCGCTCACTCCCGTGTTGTGAGGCATTCGTACTACCAACGGCCAGTTGCAACAATGACGTCACAGGCAAGTCTTTTTTTTCGTTTGAGAATACGGGCCCTGAGTGTGTCCCCATGAGCCAAAGAAGACGTGTTTATGATGGTGTGCGGCCAGTCGATCGTCGATCTGGAAGAATAGGATGACGACGCCGTGTGAGGTGTGACAAGTTACGACGACAGTTGAGCAACGACAGACACCGCTGGAGTTGGCGTGAGTGTTCCCTTGAAGAGAAGCATTCAAGTACCGTCCAAGAATTGTGGACTGGTTACGCCATTGTATATTCAGGACTTTAACTGTCCTTGAATAGTTGCAATGCATGCGATTGCATTTGTAGCATGTGATCTGTTTTAGTTCCCGTTGTGTAAACACCATCTGAGTTATATTGAGAAGCTGTAACTGGTACCAGGCGAGTGTGCATGTGTTTGTGATATTTATATTGCCTTAACTGAGAATATATTGCGTTTTCGTTTGTGTTATCGACTCTCGGCTCTGACTCGGTCTTTGGACCACAACCGGCATTCGCTGGCGCACCAAAAGGACCAACTCTAAATTGTCCGCGCTTTTGTGGTGTGTTTTCGGAGGGCCGAGACGCCAGCCCTTGGAATCCGCCCGGCGATTGCCATCCCCAATAACGGGATTAGTGACAGCCTTACAGATGGTACCTCTCTTCTCCGCAGAATAACGAATAATGTCGTGGTGGGTGCTTCCTAATTTCCCAAAAATTATGATTTGTGGCGTAGTGGGCACGTTGCTAACGTACTTATATTAGTAGCCACAAGAGAGTTTATAACGGGCTCTAGAAATGCCGCTCTTCCAGCTTTCGCTGCGCCATGTGCTGCGCTTTCCGCGCAGGCCTGGCGTTTTATTGCGATAGCAATTATATGGACAGTCTCGGCTGGATTTTGCCGTCGCCGTCATGCACCGTATATGTATAAGTATATATATATATATATATATATATATATATATATATATATATATATATATATATATATATATATATATATATATATATAAAAGCCCTAAAGAAAAATAATTCAGAAAAATGCTTCCGAAGCGCGGAATCGAACCAGGGACCTCTTGCGCCGCAGCCAGTGGCGCTAACCACTACGCGACGAAACGCAGATCCTCCACGTAGCTAATGGCGAGCGTTATATACACACCCTTTACCGCTGAACGGACTCAGAGACGGCAGGCGCTTATAAGCGTTTCTTCATTACCAGCGAGATGGCGCTAGGAGCGCGACGGGCGCATTTAAAAGTCGTCGGCGAGCTCGCTCGCTTTTTCTTATATTTGCGCAGGGAGAACCTTTCCCTTCCGCTGTCTGCTCGCGCGGTTTTCTCGTGGTGAGGGGAAGAGGGATGTTTCGAGCTTTCACCGTGATGCCCGCGCTCATGTTACGGAGCGTACCAAAGTCACTCGAGCTCAAGGGACGCCGCTAAACGAACAAACAGAAGATGAGCGCGAACTATCAAGTGTCACAGCTCGACACTTGAAGCACGCTAGTTTCCTTCGCTGCTTCGGCCGCCTTTGCAACAGGAGCGCCGTTCAAACTGAGAGTATCCATTGGCGAGCCTCACTTCGTATAGCATTAGTTTCTTGCTATCGCATTCATTGCTTCGCCCTTGCGGCGAAACCGTGACTTTTTTATTATTGCGATGGCAATTATATGAACACTGTCGACGGGTTTTTGACATCGCCATCATGTCCCGTGTATGTATATGTATGTATGAAAGGGAAGTTAACTACCACCCGTTTAAGCCACAAAGAAATCCATACAGATTTGTCAGAAAGAAAACTTCTAGTTGCCAGAAGATTCGTCCTGCGCTCTAAAAAAAGGAGAGAGTGTGTGTGACTCCTTTCGGTGAGTTCTGACTTGCCGCGTATACGACTTTCATTAAAGGAGCCCTGCGACACAAATTAAGCATGTCCTTTTCAACGCTTGTTCAGGTACTGGCGCTGATATCGTTGCGCAATTGGCAACGCCGAAAACGAAGCCGTTATAATTTTATTTCACCGGATATTGGACTACAGCGACACACATCGCATATTTTTGTGATGATAAGTGACGTTTCGTCATGTGACAGTGGCGACGAAGGCCGTGCGTTTTGATTGGCTTGACGCGACAAGTACCATGTAATATTCACGGTGGTAGCTGGGCCATATTAAGCAGCCTTAAAAGGAGCCAAACCCCTTTTCATGCTTTCTCAGAAACAAACCATTCCTGTTTCTAACTGATGTATTTTCAAAACAACGAACACGACGCTAGGTGCGCTGTGGAACTGGTGGGAATAAGGTCCCTAGATTTTTATGTAGGGACCTTAGGTGGGAATGGTAATCAAACGATACTCTTCCGCGTTTTGCCTTTTGCGGCATCGAGCGACACCGGCCACACCGGTAGAGTACACTGTAACACCGGCACCTGCGAAACACGCAACGCTCGGTTCGGCACGATGCTGTCAACGAAGAAAAAAATTGGCCGCGTATCTGCGTGCTTCGCTGCAAATGTCGTCGAAAGACGATAGTCGTCTGCCGGTCGTACTACATGAGTCGTCCTCCTCTATAATGAATCGCCGCATCTGGCTCATAGCGTCGCATTTGCAGCGCAGCCCAAAACACTAGCATTTTCCACGCAGCCTAAGAAACACTGGGTCTTTAGAATTACGTATCTATGTATTCTCTAGTAAAGGAACACACCGTCTAATACTTATGTATTGGTGTTGCGCCTCAGACATGCGTAACATTTAATTTTTTATCTTCAGTGTTCACAAGTATGAACGGCGGTACCAGTTCAAGATAGCTGGGCGTTCCGCAAGCGGTTAAACTTTGGCCGGGTGGCTGAATCGGGTGACAGACAGACAGACAGACCAAAATTTCTGCGTTTAACTTCCCCAAGAAAGACTGTCGTCTTTAAAAAAAACATGGTTGATCCCTCCGTCATAGGAATCGGAATAACACGAAAGTAAAGCGTGCCCTTAGAGAAGTAACTGAATGCTTACTGTACATTGATATAAGAGAGTTTGCACAATGTATATTGATGTCTGGCAGCTATAGCCCCGTTTAACGTGGATGTGCCCATTTTGATGATTGGGGGTACATCTCCATCCCGACGACTAACGTCCATATTAAATGATTACACAAAACCTTGTGATAGCTGTAGTAGTTAACGGTGAAAGCGTAATCAGAGAACGAGGTGTGATAGCCAGAAGAGCGTCGCATATTGGACGCAGAACTATGGCGGCTAGCATAGCAGAACTTGGTTATAACTTGGTCGCCAACCCGCGCCATGTTAAAATGTGATTGAACACCACGGCCGGACTAGAGGGAAACGCAAAGAGCGTCGTGCCGCCCCGGTAGCCCGGCCGCGATTTTTCTAGGAGCGAGCGCGTGAGCGAGGAACGCGGTGTTACAGCCACGCGAGGCAGGCGCGCGTCGCAGAGCTATGAGCGAGGCCGACGCTTTTACGACGCTTAAGTCCCTGAAACTTAATGACGCTTGGCTAAGGTCGCCACCTCGCGGTGTGTTAAGGCATTGACAAAATTGAACTTCTATTGAAAACGCGCCGAATGGGAGGGACGTGTAACGCGTTGCAGGTGCTAATCGCGGAGGCCACAGTAATGACGAATTATTTAGCGGTCCCAGAGGGCAACACCACCACGCCGACTGGGAGAGTGGTAGATATAAAAGGCGCCTTTGTAAAGCCTCTAGAGTCTGTGATCGTGGCGCAGTGGGTAGCGTGCCCGGCATCTGTTGTTGCGGACCGAGCGGTCGTGGGTTCGATGCCCGTTGACGAAACTTTTTTTCTTTGCCATCTGATCGTGTGTATTTTTTCAACGTCATTTCCGTGACGGAAATACGTCACTGAAGTCTTGGTGGACCCCGGCATAAAACACTTTCGTGTTAAAATATCTAAACGCTTACTGGCCGACGCCTTCCGCGTTATCAGGCGTTAGCGTTTCGTCCGGGTTCTCGGAGCCATCCTCGCGTCGCGCGGGGTTTAGCGACGCACTTTCAATTTGGAATGGCCTGAACGGCGGTACCAGCTGCGTCGCAAGAGCTCGCGCTCGACGCCTTCCAGACTCAAGCCCAACCCCATATGCGCGAAAATGCACGCGACAGCGACGAGTGATGCTATGAGCCATGAAACGAGCCGCTCGCGCGACGTGTCGCGTGGTCGATATCGCGCGATCGCTCGGTTTTTCAGATTTGGGGTATGTCGCTCGTCGCCCGGAAGTGTTGTGCTGAAGCAGTCAATATAAAAAAAAATCACAGCATATCCACGGAGTGAATGATGATGAGTGGGCGAAGCTGCGGAGGTTCATCGGTAAACCGTGAATCTTCCGTGAATTCTGCCCAGTACATCATCACCGACGTGAGATCGGGCGCGTTTATACTAAAGGTTCGATGAGAGTTATGACGACTTGCAGCTCACTTTAATTTTACATGTACGCTGTGAATTTTCATTGTTTAATCACGCACAGGAGAAATCGCACACACGCACTACCTTGGAGGTCAAAATCCACTGCCTATATATACTTGGTGGTCAGTGAACGGTTGTGCAGCGCGAGCGGTCGGTTTTTAGGGGCGAAGCTCCTTATAGCGGCACCCGTTCGTCCCTCGTAGCGTAGTATGTAACCAGTCTTACGCTTTGACCTGCAAGGTGGTGCCGGTGGGAGATTTTTCCTGTGCGTTGTTGAACAATCAAAAATTCGCAGCGTTAGCTAAAAGCCGACTTCTTCTGTCTCTCATTCCCATTAGCAGCCATTCTTTACCTCCAAGGTAGTGCCTCGTGAGATTTCTCCTGTACGTGATTAAACAATAAAAATTTCGTTCAAAACGCCGTTGATTGATGAAATAAACCAACAAAAGACGCCAGATGTTTTGTAAAAGCAAAACGAAAGAACGCCAGATGTTTCTAAAGCAAAACGAAAAGACGCCAGCTGCTTAACGAAAGACGCCAGATGTTTTCTAAGCAATGGTTTTCTAAACAATGAAAATTCACAGCGTACATGTAAAATTAAAGTGCGCTGCAAGTCGTCATAACTCATCGAACCTTTAGTATAAACGCGCCCGATCTCACGTCGGTGATGATGTACTGGGCAGAATTCACGGAAGATTCACGGTTTACCGATGAACCTCCGCAGCTTCGCCCACTCACCATCATTCACTCCGTGGATATGCTGTGATTTTTAAATCAAGACGCTGCCGCGACGCTGCCTCGCGACGCTGCCTGCGTCGGCGCCGCTGCGCCGCGAGGCAAGATAGGGGAGGGGGGACCGTAGGAGAGGAGAAAGAGGGGGAAGCGTAGGAGAGGAAAGGGCGATACATATCACGTACTGTCGCAGCGCGTTGTCTTTAGGGAGCCTTCATGTGTGCACGCCCCCTCCGTTTTTAAGACTGGTTATGGGAGAGGGGAAGTGGAGAGGGGTATGGGAGAGGGGAAGGGGAGAGTGTGAGCGGAGAGGGAAAGGGGAGAGGGGTAGAGGACATGGGGAATGGTGAGGGGTGTGGAGAGGAGGTGTGTGGAGAGGGTATGCGCATGCGCAGTAAGGGTGGTCACGCCGCACACCACCACCACCACCACCACCACCGGACAGGTACTGCCGTTTACTGCCGGCTGCAGGGAGATACGCCGGACAACGGAGACGTGACAAGGTTAGACTAAGAGGAGCTACGCCCCTAAAACACCGGAACAAGATGCATCAGTGACGTCCTGCCGATTACCGCCACTTTCTCATCGACGTGCATCAACAACAACGTTCATCAACACGGCCAATGGCGACGAGCGCAACGCTGACGTTGTTGAACGCGAACGTGCGTTACGGGACCTTAGGGACGGGAACTACAAGTCCCGCGCCGTCTGTGACGCGGCTTGGCGGCACGTAGCAGCAGTGATGGGATCGAAAAAATTCCACCATCTCCCGCTAAAGGGAACCATGTGTGGATGCAAAGCAGCGGGGAACCAGTGTCAGCGCCAGTGTCAGCGCTGACGTTGGCACTGGCGCTGACGCTTGCGCTTTTGCTGGCGCTAACTTTGACACTGGCGGCGGCGTTGCGCAGGAGAGAATGAGGCGCGCGCGCTCCGTCATTTTATACCGCGGAACTACCGTGCCGCCCCCAGCGGAGTATGCAGCTGTCGCACCACCTGTCGTGCGCGCCGCTCCGTAGGGTAGAGGATTTCTAGAGGAGAAGGAGGGGAGAGCGTAGGAGAGGAGAGAGAGGGCGAGGGGACGCGCAATGCGCAGTGGTGGGTGGACGCCGCGGTACGCGGGAGGGAGGGACGGACAAAGCCCCCGTCATAAGCTGCTTCGCATCTAAAAATGCTGCAAAACGATGATAAACATTTTATGTACCATTATGCAACAAAACATTGTACTTTACATTGCATACCGCTGACAACGGGCCAATTTTGGCACGAGTGAACGCCCTCATGCCAGCAACAGTGGAGCTCGCCCGCCGAAGCCGTCGCGTGAATGGGGTTTGCCCATCCAAGCGACCGCTTGCGCGAAGACAATCTACGTCGCGTCGCTCGTCGCTGTCGCGTGCATTTTCGCGTATATGGGGTTTGGCCTTCATTGTGTCCACTACCCGACAAACAATTGGAGGGTCTGGTAGCTGACGCGCGTGGTTTATGTTAACCACGGTAACAACGCCGTCAAAAAGAGCGGTAGCAAGGTACTTTGTGAGGGCTACCATGAGGTGACATTTCCGGTATGTCTTTATAATGGTACATTGGACTGGGCGCCACCACGTTCTGATTCAGATTGCAACGACACCTGGGCTGCTCGAGATCGGTAACGGAGAAGGCTTGTCCGAGCCGAACGTACAGCGTCTCGCTGGAGCAACGAGAAACCGAAAGCGGAAGTATGTAATTCGAGACGTAAAAGCAGGTCTCCCGTCGCAGTCGGTAATTTCTGTGAGACTAAAGTGGAAATAAACATTACAATTTGTGGTATTCATTTCATTGCTTACCTCCTTCTCGGTATATGTCGGGACTGCGCTTCCAACTAATGACTTTATAGGTATCCTTTTCGGGTGGCCGAACCGTTCATCAAACTTGTCTTCGCAAACGCTACGGATGTCGTCGGAGCTGCTGCTGCTTCCGTCGTCGTCCGCTTCCATGACAGAAAGAAGCAACGATGGCATGGCTAAAGCCTCCGCGTTCCATTTCTTCGGCATGCTTCGTGCATAGCGTGCGTCCTCGAGGTTGCGAAGTAGCGTACTGCAGAACACGGACGGCGCTCGCAAAGAGCTTCTGCTGCAAACGTCGCAGCGGATAACGCACTGACGAAAATTGGCACACTCACGTGAGCGGAGCTGTGCCAGGTCTCGGTCGTGCTCCGACTTCAAGTTGAGAGCGCCTCAGAGCTCTCTGAGATGGAGCGTGGTGCTATGAAAGAACCAGCCGAACGTATTTAGAGCGCTCAATTTCGACCAGCTGAACGTGACGCGCGTCGCGAGAGCGCTCTGGAGCGCTCGAAAACGATCAGTCGAATGTACCATGAGACGAGCGCGGTGATTGGGACTGGCCGTTGACGTCAGCGGGAGAGTGAAATACGAAAGGGAACGTTTCTCGTCGTCTTCCGCTTGAAGGTTGAACTTGAGGACTAATAACGTCACTTTTCCTGCACCAAATTGCATAATTCTTTTTGCGTTCGTCTCGGCATTCATTACTACACGCATCTGCGGTGCTAAATAAGGCAGTCGCAAAAGTGTCGCAGAGCCCCTTTAAAGAGACTGTTTAAAGGGCCCCTAAACCACCTCCGATATTTTTTTCAAATATTTCAAGTAAACACGCGCATCCAGTGTAGAATGCCGTCACGATCAACGATGCCACACTTGGCAGCGCTACACGCGCCACAAATTCCAAGAAACAAATTTTTCTCCACTCCGGGCCCTTTCGGTCTGCCTAGTGACGTGTGTGACGTCGTGTGTTCAATCTGTGATGCGCTATGCAGGCAATGCCGTGATTGGTCGAACAAGAACCTACGACTTCCGGTTAGTCCGCAAGCAGCTGCCTCACAGCATATCCACGGAGTGAATGATGATGAGTGGGCGAAGCTGCGGAGGTTCATCGGTAAACCGTGAATCTTCCGTGAATTCTGCCCAGTACATCATCACCGACGTGAGATCGGGCGCGTTTATACTAAAGGTTCGATGAGTTATGACGACTTGCAGCTCACTTTAAAGGGGCCCTGCAACACTTTTCGAGCATGCTCAAAAAGCGCTGCCGATCGGTAGTCGAGGCTCCCGAGAACACGCGAGCCAAATATTATAGCGATGCGCACGGCCTGGAATTTACAATAAATTCTCAAAGTTAGCTGAAAATCGCTCCCTCTTCTCTCGACAAATGATGTATTAGTCCGCAAAATATGACGCGATTGTCGGCAGTTCCACCATTGGCTGATGTTATAATCACGATAACACCCTCGTTATTACTTTCGTTGTTAATTTTGAGTTCAATAAGTAGATAATATGTATGTTTATATTCTGTTATCGCGTTAAAAACACCGAACAAACATTAATATTAGCACTTCCGGTCTCACCGACAGCTCGTCTGCTCGTAGTTGCGTGGTTCCGTTTTCTTCGCCATGCGCAGTGCCGAAAACGTGAATATTTCTGTGCTTTTGACCATCGCCGTTTGCCGTTGAGAGTGGCAGCCGTTTGAGTGTTGCCTCGTCAGCTGGGAACTGCATCGTCGGCACGTTCTCACGACCGACCGAGGCAGCCGTGCAGCATGTCTCCGATAACAGTGCTGGCGTCCGGTAATGGCGGCGCTTCGGGGTCGTCTGCCAGTGCCGTCTTACGAGGCGGTGTATCGGAGTATGGGCCGAAACCGATCTCAGCTGTCATTCGTTCCAAACGAGCGCGCAGGTTTGCTTCCATGGTTGGCAGAGCGATGAAAACACTACGGCGTTCGAGGTGCACACCCAACATTACCAAACCGACGCGCAGTTTTCAAGCACGCGCGATACACATCGGCTCCGCTCGACGAGAACGACGCAAGCCGACCGGAAGTGGCGGCACAGACCACGTGGTTGCGCCCAGACGTCAGAGAGAAAAAAATGAAGAAAAAATTTCCGCCGGCGCTCTTGGGCGGAGCCTCGCTCGTCTGCGCTCCCTCCCTCGAGTCGCTGCCTGTCGCTGCCTAGCTCTCCGCGCGCTCGCGGCGCTGAGTTGAGGGAGAAAGCTGCGGAACGTGATCTCTATAATTTGGTAACACCACTTAGACTTGACGGATTCGAAAAATTTTTGCGGCATATGACTCGTGAAGAGTCATACGTCAATAATGAGACTATTCCAATATAACTAAGAAAGGTGTTGCAGGGCCCCTTTAATTTTACATGTACGCTGTGAATTTTCATTGTTTAGAAAACCATTGCTTTAGAAAACATCTGGCGTCTTTCGTTAAGCAGCTGGCGTCTTTTCGTTTTGCTTTAGAAACATCTGGCGTTCTTTCGTTTTGCTTTTAGAAAACATCTGGCGTCTTTCGTTGGTTTATTACATCAATCAACGGCGTTTTGAACAAAATTTTTATCGTTTATTCACGCACAGGAGAAATCTCACCAGGCACTACCTTGGAGGTAAACAATGGCTGCTAATGGGAATGAGAGACAGAAGAAGTCGGCTTTTAGATGTGAAGCATCTTATAGCGGAGTTCAATCCGGTGCTGGTGGTGGTGGTGGTGGTGGTGTGCGGCGTGACCACCCTTACTGCGCATGCGCAAACCTTCTCCACTTCCCCTCTCCACTCACTCTCTCCCATTTCCCTCTCCACATCACCTCTCCCCTTCCCTTTCCCCCTTCCCTTTCCTCTTCCCTTTCCTACCCCCTCTCCACTTCCCCTTTTCCCTCCTCCTTTCCCCTCCCATCTCTCCTCCCAACCCCTCTCCCATATCCCTTTTCCCTCCTCCTCTCCATTCCCCCTCTCCACTTCCCCTTTCCCCCTAACCACTCCACCTCTGAAACGCGGGCTCTACATGCCAAAACACTGCTTCGCATCGCCTCATGGTCCCCTTTAGCGGGAGATGGTGTGATTTTTTAGCTAACACTTACATTTCTACTTCTACTAACGTTTCCTACTGGAACATGCCAATGGCTGCTAATGGGGAATGAGAGACAGAAGAATTCGGCTTTTAGTTAACGCGCACGCTGCGAATTTTTTATTGTTCAACAACGCACAGGAGAAATCTCCCACCGGCACCACCTTGGAGGTCAAGATCTGGTACTAGCGTTACGACTGCTTACGCACTACTACTACTACGACTACGAGGGACGAACGGGTGCCGCCTTAAGGAGCTTCGCCCCTAAAAACTAAACTGTACCGCTGTCCATTTGTATTACGCGCGTCCAAATACGGCCGTTCTTTACCATGAGGTAATGGTTGAGACGAACCAATAAAAAATGCGACATGGCGCCGTTCGCGACGAGAGGCGATGTACCGCTGCATTGAGACCCGTCAATTCGAAGTTCCTGTGGTTTTTGTTTCTTCCAGAAGAAGCTCCTTCCTACTGTTATCCGCACATACCCAGCATCATCCTCGCCGGTCGTCATTCGCTGCTGTAGAAGCTTGTGACTGTGCCGCGTTTGAAGTGCAGCGAAGCGGTAGCATCTCGACTGTTTTACAACGCTTTAGCGCGTTCCGTCGTTTCGGCAGCGTGAAGTTGCAACACGGCGTGTGTTCCCTGCATCGTTCGGATACACCAAGCATATCGCCTGAGGGCAACGTTGCCTGAGGGTCACCACATCGGCGATTGTCATCGCGTTCATTCGTGTGCAGTGAGGTGAAAGTGAAGTCAGAATGTGCGCGTCTGTGTACGATTTAACGCCCGCAAAATCCACGGCATTAGCGTTGCCACACGTCCGTGTGTGTCTGTGTTACTTGGAGCTCGCAACGTCGGAATCTTAGTGATCTATTGTCATATGCGCCGTGCTCTGCGCCTATTGGCCTCGAGGCCCACCACTGGAAATGCCGGCGCCACCGTCGGCGTGACGTGCTTGGCAGGATCACGTGGTCTCAGCGGCCGCGTCGGCTGCTTGTGGAGCACTGCTCCGTGCTTTGAAAACGAGTTTCAAGTCCCAGATGCGCTGCGGTCTGTTCAAATTCGGAAGTTTTCTCTCATTTTCTACTCAATTGAAACCCGAAGGCGACGAACATGGGGCTCTGCCGCTCGGTACCGCAGTGCCGCGCTTATGCAACGGAGCCCAGTGTCAGCCTGCACCGGTAACCGCGGGACAAGAAACTGCGTGAAGCATGGGTTGTAAAGCTACGAACCGGCAAGTAGCCATCGGCTACGAGTCTTGTGTGCAACAAGCACTTCCGCGACGAAGACTTTCATTACTGCGTCGGGCCTGCGATGTTCGGTGAGTAGCAGACAGCGTGCACTGAGACGATGGCTCGCGCGCGCTTCCCGCCGGCAAATGATGCTTATCTGCCACAGGATGGAAAAGACGCTACCTTTTACCACGTGCGATGCCATCTCAGAACCCTCCCGTGCGACCTCTTGATCGTCGGCCCCGTGCTCAGCGTCCACAATTTAACACGAAAGTGTTTTATTCCGGGGTCCACCAAGACTTCACTGACGTATTTCCGTCACGGATATGACGTTCTTAATATGTACACGAACATAATACAAAGAAAAAAACCACAAGAAAAAGTTCTCCAAACATGGGAAATTTGGGAATCGAACCCACGACCTCTCGGTCCGCGACGATAGATCGCCGAGCGTTTAATCCATTGCGCCACAAACGCATTTGCAGAGAGCCACACAGACGCGCCTTATATATCTAACACTCCTCCGTGTACCTGCGCGCTTGCTCGGGGCGGTGCCGCCGCCTACGAGCAGAAAAGAGAAGTACTGCATTATGACACTAAGGCGCACCGACAGTGAACGCTTCGGTGGTCTCAGCACTAGAGTCACTGGAAAATCAGAGTACCGCAAAGGTAGGCTGCACGCGGGCAACATTGGGTGGCGGCGGCCATGTCCCTTCCAGACCGTCCGGCGCGTTGCTAGCGTGTGTTGAGAAGTGACCGATCTTTTATGGCGCGTTCACACTTGGCCTCGATGGGGGCGAAAGCGGCAAAACTCGCCGGAAGTTCACTCGCTTCGCCGCCTAAGCGGCCGGAAAACCACGCCGCGAGGCGGACGCGAAAAAATCGGTCCGAGACCGATTTTTCCGCCACGCGAAAGCGGATCGCCTTTCCGCTTCACGGGAAGCCGTACTTTGGCTGCGCTAGCTTAAATCACGTGACGTAAACAACAGACCGCAAATTCAACATGGCGGCCAAGGCGTCGGCGGTGGCTCGCATCGGCGCATTCGCAAACTACCCGTGCAGCGCGACAAGACTCACAGCCTCGACAAGGACGCGTTCCTCGAGAACCTGGTTTGGATTACGATTGACGAGAACACTGGAAGTAGAAAAAATGCCAGGCCTGCGCGGAAAGCGCAGCACAGTCACAGCGAAAGCTGGAAGAGCGGCATTTCTAGAGCCCGTTGTCAACTCTCTTGGGGCTACTAATACAAGCACACCAGTAATGTACCCACTACGCCATAAATCACAATATTTGTGAAATTGGGAAGCACCTACAACGCCATTATTCGTCATTGTGCGCAGAAGCGAGGTTCCAGCTACACATATGTAAGGCATTATGTGCACTTTGTTTACGTGACGACTGATGACGACGAAGAATTGTGGCTCAGCCCTTTATAATGGGTTGGAAGCTTTAAACGGCTCACCAGTTACGTAATTCGCATTGTGTGACGCCCGGTCGCTCCCACCATGCAATATAACATACATTGACGTGAGAAAGAGAGACAGAGACAGGGGGGAAAAACTTTATTGAGACCCTGAGGAAATGGATGATGGGCTCATGGGCTTCCTTGGCAACCAATGCAAGTTCACTTGCGAGGAATCCACTACGCTACAAATCATAATTTCTGTGATGTAGGGAAGCAGCCACTATGCCATTTTTCGTCATTCAACGGAGAGCCGTGGTACCCGTTAAAAACATGTAAGGCATTATGCGCACTTTGTTGGTGTTGTGCCTGATGACGATGAAGAATTATTGCAGAGCCCCTTGTAGTGGGTTGGAGGCATCCAACAGCCCACTCGTTGCGCAATTCGCATTGTGTGACGCCTGGTTACAGAATTCGCGTTGTGTGGTGCGTGGTTGTTATTTTACCCTTCTACCACACGAAATTACATATGTTAATGTGGTTCCTTCTGGACATGAAGCCTGTATAGCGTCGTTTTGCAAGGCAGTTCCAAGCACCGGCATGGCTCAGAGGTACAACACTGGGCTCCCACGCAGAGGGCCCAGGTTCGAACCCCGTTCCATCCTGGAAATTTTTTCTTATTTCGTTTTTTTTCTTATTTCGAGTGATAGTGGTTACGGACACCGGCGGCGGCGGCGGCGGCGGCGGACAACTACGCCACCAAAAACGGCCGTTGAAATGATCTCATAACAGCTTTCGCTGTAAAAAGGTGTAGCAGCAGCGAGTCGGCGTGCCCCAACGTGCCTCGCGTTTTGCAAAGCCGGGTGAATCCGCCGCCGCCGCCACTGCTGCCGTGTCCGCTTATGTGGTTTCTGCTGGTGTATCTCCCGAAACGGCGGTTTGAAAAGGTGAAAGCTATTTATTTTCCGTGTTTTGCATACTTAACTTGAATTTGGTACGAAATTAAATGCTCAGGAAACGGGGAAAAGAGAATTAATTCTCGAAGTGGCGAAGGCCGCGGCGGCGGCGACAGTATGCGGGAGAGGCAGAACAAATGTGAACATTTCCGACGCGCGCGAAAACGGTTTTCCGGACGCTCTGGCGCTTTCGCTTTCTCTTCGCTTCTCAAGTGTGAATGCGCCTTTAGCCTCAGTGCCGTGTTACGCTCGGCAGAACGGCATTATGTGTGTGTGTTTCTTCAAGAGGATATTAGAAGTGATTTCCAGTCATCAACAGGTATAGATCGACTGCGCGGTTAGCGGTGTAACTAATGAAACGTACGGCGAATGTTGCCATGTGCTCGCGAACTCTCTTCGTGGCTTCATCGGTCTCTTTTCGTGTCACGCCCGGGCGTGTTCGCTAGGTCCGGGGCTGTAAACATAGTTGCATTAGCGCAGTGACATCGTACGAGATGCCATTTACTTCGATATTTGGTGAATCTTGACTCTTTGCGCTTGCTTTGCAGTCGGTGTTCAGGTTCACTGCACTCGAGAACGTTATCGAACAGCATCGAGAACATTCAACATTCGTCCTTCGACTGATCGCTGACGCATAGCTTGCTTGCGCACCGTGCTTGCTGTTCAGCTGGTTGATATGTGTAATAGAAGTTGTGTGTGTACGGTAATTGGAAGTTGTGCGCGACGTCTTGATTCGGAACGCTAACAGCCGAACGCACGGGCGAATTGGCGTGCGGTAGGTAAGGTGCATCTTATCTTGCGATACGTAGAAGGCCATCAAAAATGATTGACATCACTACTTAATTATTTTATTTCCTATTTCTTGTCTCCTTAATATTGTCAACGTTGCAATGAATTTGCAAATATTTTGCTCTGTTCCGACAAACAGTTTTTTTTTTTTGGGGCGTTGCCAGCGCGTAAACAGCTGGGGTTCGGTTTCTGCACTGCTGCACTTTTTTTTTCATAATGCGCTCTTATTAAAACTTCCTCGGCACGGTGGTTTATGTTCTTTTGATCAGAAATAGCGCATTCCGGAATTTTTAAAGCGCATGCTACTGCAACACAGTATGTATATAGACCTAGGGCTCGCATAAAATCGACTCCCTCAATGCGTGGGATCTGCTTTTTTTTTTTTTTTTTTTTGCTGTGACCATTTTTAAGGGTACGCTCGGTGCAATGCACCATTAGCAGCATTTTTTTGCAACAAATTTAAAAATACGCTTGATAACGTTGCCTTATACCAAGTTTATCAACAGAGTTCCACGCTTCTGTTTTGTGCAATGCTAAATGATCATGCCACAATTGCCTTCAAGGTATACCAGTAAACAGTTATTATTTTAATACATCTTCGATTTCGCTCTCGTGCGTGACACGCTTATAACTCGGATAGCATGTCTAATCTGTTCAACAGATCGAGATATAAACAGCGGAGCAAATAGAAAGGGATGTAGCTTGCAATATCGCTGACCATTGCGAACCGAAAAGGTGAAGTATCCTGTCGCATAAGATTTTTTCCAGCAAACTTAGTGTAGATCACTGCAGGAAGGAGTGTTATTCGAGGGGGGCGAATTCGTTCAGGCCAAGTATGTAGCCACGTAGAACGGCGCTCTTTGACATTAATTTTTCCCACACGGCAAACGAGATTCCCAGAGTAGCTCATCAGTAACGTTCGATTGATGGTGAGCTACTCTGTTCTGGCATCTGCATGCAGTGGCGTAGCCAGGGGGTGGCACACCACGCCCGTGCCCCCTCCCTCCCCCCCCATGAAATATTTTTCCCGTGGCATACATAGCACGAAATGACACTCGGCCATATCTGCCTGCCAGACCCCCACTTCAGATCGAGGAGGTGCCCCGCCCCCCCCCAAAAAAATGTCTGCTTACGCTCCTGTCTGCATGGCGCGTTTAAAAAAGGGACGAAGTACTTCTCAGGACCGCGGTACTGCTAAATGTCCGGCCACGCTCTGCATTGAACGCGCCTGCACCCAAAGCGCTTGGAAGGGATATGGCGGCGAAAGGTCACGTGATGCGAGTAAGCCAATCGCGTCGGCGGCGGCGCGCGGAAAACAGATGCGATACTCTGAAATTTTTCCAGTGACTCTACTCAGCACTACGACGCCTCGATGCCAGCACTCGAAGGGACTCTGGCATCAAGAAGCACTACCAACGTCACCTAGGTGGCGTTCGCCCTACTCAGCACAGCGGAGCGTGGCCTCCGCAATTCGCTCTGAAAATGTTTCTGAAGTTGATCGCGGATTTGACTCGGTGACGATTCAGTTGCGTGCTCTGTCTTTGGCGTTGTATTAGTGTGTCAGAATGGAAGCTTGAGCGAGTTGGTATGCGTTCATCTTTGTTGAAACAGCGTCGTCGTCTAGTGAGCGCTGTTTCAACAAAGATTAGTGTGTCAGTTACGTGCTTCGTCTTTCGCGTTGTGCTGGCGTGTGCAAAGTAGTGCAGCTTTCATATGCACCAACTGTCTCCACTGTCTACTGATACGAGTGTGATGGCACCGACTACGAGAACTGCGGCATTAAGCGCCGTCGAAAGACAACGACGTCGGCGAGCTAACGTCGCGCAAGTGAGTTTGATGCAGTCATGGACACGCCAGGGGGGAGCGGGAGGCCTTCGCGCGTTCACGGCTCAAGTTGAGAACTCTGCCTCTCGCTTTCCTGAAGTTGACCGCATCGCGACACACACCGAACCAAGACCGAGATGATCGTACCTTCGCCGAAGCGACCCGCCAGCGGGACGCCGCTCGACAATACGACGCAGGATGCCCAGCACACCCACAGGATGGTCCACGACCCGCAAATCATGCACCCTTCGCTGCAGCGGACCGCGAGTTCACCAAACGATTCAGTGACAACCCGTTCGGTTTCGCCTGCACGGTTTGCGAACGCCTGTGGTTCACCTGTGATTTGCTCGATGCGCCGGCGCGCGCAATGCAGTGTCTCCGGACAATGTATCCCGGTTGCGAGTCTTTCCGAGACTTCCGCTTATGTGCCAACTGTTTCACTTTCGTGTTCTATACCGATTCCTATATCAGAGGGATCAACCACATTTTTGCATCACTCGTGTTGACGCCGCCGACCCGGGACGCCGACGGGCAATCTTCCCATTTGATGAGGCATCTAGGGCTTTCGCCTTCATAAGATACATAAGTTTTGTTTCATTCTAAAAAAAGACAGGGCGTGCAAGCACGGACACAAGAAAGAAGCCAGGACACCACAAACGCACAAACGCCGCGACGTTTGTGCGTTTGTGGTGTCCTGACTTCTTGTGTCCGTGTTTGCACGCCCTGTCTCTTTACAATGAATACTTACCCACTAGCTCAGCTCTCTGTTATTATAAGTTTTGTATTGCCTCCGTGATCGGCCCACCGATCAGGGAGGCAATGCAAAGGGACCATGTCGTGTAAATAAGTCATCATGTGACATCACGTTATGTCACGTCATGGTGATGTCATAATGAAGTTACAAATATAGGAGATCTGTGACGTCACATGGTGACGTCATCACGTGACGATTATTTTTTGCGTCACTCGTCTTGACGCTCTAAAAAGAGACAGGGCGTGCAAACACGGACACAAGAAAGAGATCAGGACACCACAAACGCGTTTGTGGTGTCCTGATCTCTTTCTTGTGTCCGTGTTTGCACGCCCTGTCTCTTTTTAGAATGAATACGTACCAACTAGCTCAGCTCTCTGTTATTCTAATCGTCTTGACGCCGCCGACGGTCAATCTTCGCGTTGAAGAGGCATCTAAGGCTTTCGCCTTCACAAGCTACGCGACGTTTGCTGGTGGACTAGCTAGAGTCAAATGCTGCTTCTGTGTGCTGCATTTATGTTGGCAATAACATTTTTTCAGTCGAGCTTGCGTTCCCCTGAGCAAACACAATGTGCTAAAAAGCCCAAATTTATTTGCGCCACTCTCAAACTCACGTTGGGCCTCTCCAACCCCATTTATTTTCTTGGAGCCTCATTTATTTACGTGGGAAAGATGCCACCCAGTTGGCGTTAGACACGACACTGCTGCCAAAGTTGCTGGTGTACTGGCCAAATAATTACTATCCTGTTGTGCGGCTGGTGGTTGCTGCAATAACTTCTATTTTATTCGCCGATATTTCAAGTTCGTGTGGGTCCTAGTTCACAGCCGACGTTTGCAGAGCAAGTCCGGCAAACGTTACTGCATTTTCTTTCTTTTCCTTGGCGTTGCATGCTACTACATGCTCGGTGTCGTAGACTGCTTCTCCTTCCACCAGCAATCTCGAAGTGGTGAAGCTTTGGTCTATGAATTTGTTGATGACAGAGAGCGGCAAGTTCACTCGAATGCAAATGGATCTATAATTAAGGAGCATTAAAAAAGGCGTCGCATTTGCTCACGTTTCGTGTGAGCACCAAACGAAACGAATGTACTGAATAAAGAAACAGAAGCAGCGGCATTTGCCCGCTGAGAAGACCGATCAATACGCAGTGCGAGACAACTTGTCAAATGACATTGAAAACGTACACGAATTTAGACCGAAAAAAAAAAACCCCGAATCGTCGGGACGGCACATCACAAAGTTGCCATGCGCACCGAAGCCGTGGTTGTAACGAAATTATTTTTGAACTGCTCTGATAGCGTCCGCGCAACAGTAGTTGTTTGTGTACTCACAAATTGTCATTATTTGAGGCCTAAAGTTCACAGCGCGGTGCCGAAACGCGCTCGTAGCAAAAGCGAAACCATCAGTACGAACATACATGCAGAGGCACCGTCAATCGTCGCGAACCCGTGCGATCGCTGGCTTGAGGCTTCTTTCTGTTATGCTCCGTTTGGTTATATAGGCAGTCTACTCTAACGAGATATTTCACATAGTTTTCACTCAGCGAGTGACTACCTTTCACGCAAGAGGCCGGTTCAGGGGTCTCCAACGCGGTGACCGCGTGAAGCGGGTGCTCTGTTTTCTGCAATGAGACAGAGACTGTAGACTATTTTGTGCTTTCAGTTCGTCGAAAATGATTATTTTGACAGTAAAAAACACAGTTCCGTTCGAAAGTACTTACAGAAATGCCGTGGCGGGCTTTCGCGAGGTGTTTTTGTAGAGCGCTGACAGCAAAACCTGCGGGGAGCGCGCCGGCGGTATCCTACCTAGCACGCAATCGAGGCGCGTCCAATAGACGGCGACTCCGTAACTCCTCGCGGCCAATACGAGTCATGTATGTACGGACGAAGCGTGAGAGAAAGAAAGCGACCAGCATAACCCGTTAGCGCAACGCATTGCGAAAGTAAACAAACCTGGTGTGGAGGATATGCAGTGGCGTGTGCATTATAAGAAGATAACGGTGGTCAGCCGGTGCGGTGCGTGTGTGATTATGTAACATGTGCCTATTGGGGCAGTCGCGTCGTCTTAACGGAATTCAGTTCCACCAGCCCAGAATGATGTGCTAGGTTGAAGCGACCGTCGCGTAAGTCTCACGCTCGATGCACGAACGCCTTGCAGTAAAAAACGCCGTGCGAGGTAATCGTTTTCTACGAACCGCGAAATGATGCGTGCTACATAATATAACTGTAACGAAAGAACTTTCGCTTGCATGGATCGTGGTCGTAACTGAAGTAACGCCGCTAAACTATTATTGAGTGAAAAAAAGCTTTTGTTGTTAATGGCGTTGCATCATACTTGACAATATCATATTTCTAATTATTTTTTCTGACGTGCGTTTTTTGCATTCCGCCTGTATTGTGTGCATGTATTACGCAGTGATAATTTGTTTATATTAAACTACAATAGACTCTCGTGAAGCTTATAGTCCGTAGACCCTTTTCTAAACGCTTATCCCTTCTTGTGAAGCCTCACCCCCTAACTGTGCTTCACGAACAAATGAGCAGAGGGAGCCGGAGATGTGGGGCTTGACAATAGACGAAAGAAATGTACTTACTGACTATGCCCACTGGGATTGTCTATGTAACATTTATATGTTTTCCTTTTATTTCCTCGAGGATGCACGTGTTCTTTGTATGTCCGAGTGTACACGCGTGGTCTTTTCGCTACTCATTTTTTTCATTTTTGCATTCTTTTTATTTTTATTCTTTTTTAAATGATTTCCCTCTCGGCTGGCTCGAAGCACGATGCTATAAAAGCGTATAGAAGCCTCCTAAATTTTGCGTTGATAAAGATCGGTCTCCGATCGAAACGTTGACGAATAAACTGTTTTTTAGAAGCGTATGTCATTTTCCTATTTGTGTTACGGTAACCGAAGACAGCCTCTGCACAATCTACGTGTCATATATATATATATATATATATATATATATATATATATATATATATATATATATATATATATATATAAGGTCTTCCTGGATTCGGTAGAATTATAGATGCTGAAGTGAAGTGGACGAACGAACGAAAAACGATGCTTTATTGCCAACGTTGCGGCCGGGGACCGGCCTTCGTCAGGGCACACATGCCCTGACGAAGGCCGGTCCCCGGCCGCAACGTTGGCAACAAAGCATCGTTTTTCGTTCGTTCGTCCACTTCACTTCAGCATCTATATATATATAAATATATATATATATATATATATATATATATATATATATATGTGTGTGTGTGTGTGTGTGTGTGTGTGTGTGTGTGTGTGTATGTATGTATGTATATTCGCACAGACACACACATATATACATATATAGAAGGTAGGGGCCCCTCTTCCAGCAAAAGTGGGCCCCTGCTGTAATGCCTACTGGGGCCATGCAGGTATGTATTAAAAAAAATAAAAAAATGTGAATGTTCAAGGGCTAAAGGGGTCGTGGCAGCGCCAGTGCAAGTTGTCGAAGCAAGTAACAATCCCACGGGAAGCCTTTAGTCAACGCCACTAAAGCCAGGTACATCTCCTTGGCGTGAACGTAACGGCAACACATGCAATGACCCTCACGTTTAAACACCACGTGCGCTACACGCTTTTATTTCATTGAAACAAGACGTCAAATGAAGCCTTGTCGTTTACCTCAAACACGATAACAAGCACGGCGACTAGAGACATAAATGCGGTATTTACGGCAACACAAGAGTCGAAATTCGCGAAGGCAATCTCAGACCACTTCGCCATGCTTCGCTTTGAGTCACAGTTGCCATAGTTACAGCAGACAGTAAAAGAAACTGGAGGCGAAAGTTTCGTAAAAAAAAAATTGCAAGTGACCTCAGTAAATGTGAATAATGTCGCTGTTTTGTTTTATGAAATGGTAAAAAACGATTCCTTTATTTTAAATTTTACGCTAAATCTGACATTCTTTGTTTTAATACCTAAATAGGTACTGCGCAGAAATAGCACCTTTGAGATGTACATTACATCGTAGACTCCGAGATGACCGCGGCGGGAGGTGCGGTTTAAAGAACAGATATATTGAACTGACGCTGAACTCCGTGCCTTCACATTATTTTGAAATGTAGGTTTGCTTTCTTTATTTCAATATCAATGCAGTATTGTAAGGTAATGTGTATGTGCGTGAAAAGTATTGACATTGTTTAGGAACTACCAAGGAGGTTTAAATAAAAGTTGCTGGAGTGGAGGCCGCCTATACTTACCAATAGGCCGCAGTGAAGCCGCGCCGCGCGCGCGGCGGCCATCTTGCCATAGGCAAGAAACGGGAGCCAAAGCGCGCCCGCCGCGCTGACTGCGTCTCTCCGCCGTAGTTTTTGACGGTTATGGCGAACATTAAGGGAGAAGTTGTCAAAAATAAGAAGCCTAATGGCAGATAAGAATGCAGTCAGTTTTATTCTGTTTCTTTTGGCGTTTTCCTTGCAAGCATGCACACCGAAGAATGGTTTGTATGACTGGTTTTTAAAAATAATCATCCTCGTAAGAGCACACCTCACTTCTCGGCACTCATTTTCCTGTTTATTTCATTCGGCATGTGACGGAGCCTTATGCATATGTGGAGTTCGGCCACTTTCCGTATAAATGTCCAACAGGGGCGTAGCCAGAAATTTTTTTCGGGGGAGGTTCAACCATACTTTATGTATGTTCGTGCGTGCGTTTGTATGTGTGCGTGTATATATGCGCAAGCAAAACTGACAAATTTCGGGAGGGGGGGCGTTTGAACCTCCCCAACTCCCCCCCTGGCTACGCCCCTGGTGTCCAAACCACACTCAAGGATATGCTCATTGAGAAGCTAGGATATGCTCATCAATGTTTGAAATCCATTTCTTTTCTCAAAAGCTCAAGTCCTCCAAAACCAATAGTTTTGGCTTTGCATGGACGTGCTTCAAATATGGGCACTCAGCGTACAGTCGACACTATTTCAATAAATATATAGCTTTTCGATACTATTTCGTTGGCTCGGCTCTCTCTTATCATGTGAATGAATCAATTGAAAACGCCCAAGTGACATCTTAAGTCGTAAGTTTAAGCCAACGAGCATAATACACATGCAGTCGATCCCCATACATTCCAGTCCCAAAGTCCACATATCTAACCACTTAGTCGCCCACAATCTCAACGTGTTTCCTCATTTGTTATCAGCAATCAAAGTGTACAGTGTCTTTGTGCGGCATTGAGCTAGCTTTTTCAAGACAGTACGTGACTTATCTGTGCAGCCAGCATTTCCTCTGATGGAATTCTGTACACCGTTCTCGTATAGTGCGCTCTGCTGACAGTGCTCGAATAAACTTCGAGCGTACATACTCTTAAGCTGATGGAGAATAAAGTGCAGCGTGAACGCAAACGCCCGCAGCTCGGATGGATACGTGCCTTACATTTCTGGTCTTTTCGTGCCCTGTGGAGGGGTTGCTGTATATATGGGGGAAGACAGCAGTAAACATCCCTCTGCCCTACTTAGACATCAGCTTTTGATCCTGATCTCCTTTATTATCGCTTGAGGATCGAGCCTCGCTCTTTTTGGTCAGTCTGCAATTTTTGTGCTGCAGAATTTTCATTTTGAGCTGTTTTATCTCCCCTTGGGAAACATGAAGCATTTCTTCGTAATGCTGCCGTGTAGGTGATGCAACGTCACATCTTCAACAACTTTTTTTCAATTTGAACGCATATAACGGCCAGAGTACCCCGGGGCCTCGGTTAGGTCGCTTTATTTGCCGCTGGAACGATCATTGCAGTTTTGACCTACTGGTTTTACTCGCTGCACTGCATAAAACAATTACAAATAAAAGAAAAGGCACGAATGCAAGAAAAAATAGGCCCTTTTGTATTGCCCAAATGACGTTACTTAACCTCGTAGTTGCGAGCTACCCTTTTGTAACACAACAGGGCAACCGATAACGAAATCTAGGGAGTCGCCTATTTATATAATTTCAACGAATAGCAAACGGTGCTTCCTTTTCCTATTCGCGCTCCGCACCAGTGGTATCAACAAGCACAAGAATGTGTATCACTGGGTTTTGCAAGTGTTTTACAAAGCGTCAAGCACAGTCGGACAACTTCCGGGTCGTACACTGCAAAAAATCTGGCCCCTAAACACGGACAAAGCTGAAGGTATAGCGGTGCCGAGCACTTTTCCGCGATCCGAATTAAACGATTTCTCTAAAAAGGAGTCTTCTTACGAAGTGCTTTCGTTACCACAGATAAAACAAAGCACTCCGTCACTTTGTTTGAATGAGAGCACTGTTCCGTGACCAGAATAAAACAATTTCCTTCAAAGAAGGTCTTCTTACGTGCCTCCTACGTTAAGATACTAAAGAATGGTCTGCCCGTACTGTCCAATATAATACGGCACATTTGCCTTAATGCAAAATAACTGTTTTGTACCACAACTGCACCATAAAATCCCATAGAAGCTTTGCCACCTATGCAGGTGGCAGTCTCGGTATACGCTGGCAACAAGTGAGCGGAGGTCGACCAGTCCACTAGCCACATACGTCCACGTACACGTTCGGTATGGGTCTGTGGTTGTTGTTTCAAGCAGATGCTTCATGACGCATGAACCATAATTCCAATAGTTTTCCTCCACCTTCGTTCCTGAGCCAGCATCGTCGCATTGTTAAGGTCGAAGCTATAACCTGTCATCTTGCAGTATTCAACAAGCTGTCTTAAAATGCGCTCCATGGGTGGCTTTAGCAACATTCCCACTTTGTGTTCTTTGAACGTCTTTGGCATTTTCCTGCCCAATTCGCCGATGTAAGTGGTGTCATGAACCCCACAACGTACTCTGAGAATACCCTGCTCTAATCATCCGCAGGTGTGCGGTCTTTGGGCTTTGTGAACGCATGTCCTAAGGACAAGGTATACACAAACACCGCCGAAGATTAGAGCGGGATCATCTACGAAGTACAATGTGGGGATTGCGACACAACTTGCATAGACGAAATGGGTTGAAGAAGGTAATCGAAGGTTAAAGAACACAAAGAGGATGTTGCGAAAACCACCCATGCAACATGTTCTAAGACGGAGCTTGTTGAACGCTGCTGAATGACAAGGCATAACTTTGACCTAATCAATTCGACGATGCTACCTCGCGTACAAAGGTCGGAGGAAAAGAAAAATCTTGGAATCATGGTTCATTCATCACGGCGCATTGGCTTGCAACAACAACAGCAGCCCTCTACGAGATGTTTACAAGGAAATGTGCGACTAATGGACTGGTCAAACTCCGCTTATATTTGGCAGCGTATACTGAGAATGTCGCCTGCATAGGTGGCAAAACTTTCATGTCATTTTGTTAATAATTGTTGTGTTAAGTCAAAGTAAACATTTTACAATCAAGCTACACATCCCGAGCTGGTAGATGTGGGGGTAGCATGCCATGTGTAGATGCACTGTACTGTGTGAACTTGCTGATGACGGAAGCATACCTGCTGCTTCATGCCAAATAAACAGTGAAGTACACTACTACATGCTTCTTTAAATGCCACTTTGGCAGATGTATTCAGGAACATATTTGTCAAAAGTGTTGCAAGCCTGCTTATGAAACTGTGTGCACGGCCCATGGACAGCTCCACTTCGCTCCTTTCTGTACGTCTGAAAAGGAAGTGAAAGAAAACACCTAGAGCAACAGCAATGTTCAGAATTTATACACATTTAAACATTGCCATGGTGCATGTGCACATGGCCTCCCTTAGCATCACTGTTTCAGAAATCAAAAAAGCAGAAACGGCATTTTGCAGATATTTCTGGACTCGTTCTAATTATATGAAGAACAAGCAGCATGATTTCACGAAGACTTATTGCTATAGTACACAAGAACTCAGGGTTAAACACACTACGTTCTAACTGCAAGAGTATTTATTTACGTGCATTACCAATTCTATTCAATTATTGTCATGATGTTGAAGCAAAAGTCTTAACAGTTACAATTTTCGTACTTAATGCTGCCGGGAAAGCCGAGAGTTATGTGGGTGAAGAAATGAAGAATTGCGCATGTATAAAATGGAATCGGCTCGCACAAGACGAGGCAAATTGTAGACCACTGCGAAGGGCTACTGCTGCAGTGCACATATAATACGGCTGAAGATGACAAAGATTAAAGCGTAAACGTAAAGGATGAGAATTAAATTGAGAAGCAAGGCTTGCTGTCAATAGCTCTTGAATTCTATCAGAAAACAACATGACAGTTGTATATCCCGTACATCTTAACGCGACAAAAGTTGAGCTGAAGATGGCGGCTTGAATAAATGTCAAACCATTGAACAAAGCGTGTTGTTGGAGCCAATGTTTCAACAAATTGATGTGTCTAAGTTGTTGCAGCAACCTTGATGCAATTCGTTGCCCCTCTAAAGAGGAGTCCTCTTGTTGAATCACTAGCTCCAACAACATTCGTTGTTCAACAATTATTTCATGAGCTGCACATCTCGTTACATTCATTACAAACCTCTACTGTACCAAATGCTACTATGGCAATGATAGTGGGTGCAATACTTAAGCTGCAGTGTCATAAGCAGGTGACCGGCTATTCAACTCTTTAAATATACCAGATCCATAAAGACTGCAAACCATGAGGCAAGCACAACACAAAGAACAAGCGTAAGGAAATTGAAAGAGGTTAACTTTAATAAACGAGGTATGGAATTAGTCATCCCCGTTTTAAGTATAAAAGGTGGTTTTTTAACGAACTCCTTTGCTGTTGAAAAAGATCATGCTGCTAAAAAGATCATACCTGTAGTCAAGTGATAATTTCCAGGACGAAATTTCGTGATGCTGAGAGCATGCATTAAACTTTATGCACGATAAGCGTTAGGTGCAATGTCAGAGAGGTGGAGATGATTTAATGGATAGCAAATACTAAAAATGAAAAGCTCTGAGTAACTATCGCAAGAATAAGGACGAAGTAAGGAGGGAAGCATATGATAAGCTAGTGCAATGTCTGAAGCGAGTTAATCTTGTCTTAGAATATGCAGTCATAAAGTGAGATCCAGTAAGTAGGCGTCACATGCACTGATTGTGAGAGAGATATGGAAATGACGGACCACCTTTTAAATAAATGTAAAAATGTCCACCCATGTACGTGTTGGGAACTAGCTCTCATGAAGCCCTAGGCTTAGAGAAAGCTTGATAAAGATGAACACATCCACAAGAGAAATCAGTAAAAGACGGATGGAGGATTGGTAGTGGAAAAGCAGCGAGAACAGCCAAAAACAAACTTGCAGGGTCTTTATGTACAATGCCGAAAAATAAGCTACTTATTAAAGTTTTTTTTAAGGAAAGAAATTTAATTCAGGTAGGAAAGGCATTAAGCCAATTCAAAAATTGAGCTTGGCCACTTGCATGTCAATGCTTCGCTTTAAAGGGAACACACATAGCATCCATCCATCTACAGATGTGAAACTGCGTCATGCAAGATAACTTATACAAAGTTATTGCTTTGAGCAATTAGAGCAAAATATTTCAGGATAGCACCTAACTGGGCTGGTTAGTACATGATTACAACGGGAACAAACAGCGCTGGGCACGGGACGGGAAAAAAAGGTAGACGAAGGCGACAGCACCCTCGTCTATTGTTCTTTCTTCGTCCCTTGTCCAGCGCTGTTTGTTCCCGTTTTAATGCAGAATATTTCTTTCTTTAATCTGAAGGTGGCAGTGTTTCATGGCTAAAATAGTTTACTAATTTGCATTTCAAGTTACATTTTTTCAGCCATAAGGAAACACTGCAAAATGCTGAAGTTCTAATGTTAACATTTATCAGAAGAAAGACTAATTCTTTCGTATGGAATACCGAAGGTTGATTTCCAAAGTTCATTGCCTTTGTATTTTGTGCTGTTCCCTTATCATTTTCCTTAAGACGGTTGTATAGATGTTCTTGGTTTATCTTGTGTTTTGTATATGTTATGCTCCTGTTTTTGCTTAGCAAGATCATTTTATGTGTAACTTATCACTGTAGCCCACTTTGCAATACTGCTTACTGGTGTCAGCAGTATTGTCAAGTAATAAATAAATAAGTAAATAGATATCCACTTTGTCATAAAACTACTATAAAATCAAAATAATCAGAAACGTCCCACCCAAACTGTAACAGTCGGAAAAAATAGCTTTTGACCCATATTGCAGCTTAGCTTTTGCTATGTAGCATTCCAAACAGAAATGTCGCCAAGACATTATTGTGTGGTATACTTTGCTGGCAATTTATATTCCATTTAAAAAAATATATACTGCTTGGTTGTAAGCAAGGAAAAATTTACTGAAGTGAATAATCCCTAGCCAGCACAGAGTCTCGTTCCTAGACCTTCGCTGCACAGCACATTGGCACAGGATTCACGCAGGTGCCCCTGTGCTCATATAGTGCAAGTCTAAATGTTGCAGATTTAAGCAATACTTCTGTCTGAAATACCATGCAAGAACAATGATGTGCTATGCAGTGAAGGCAAAGCTCCAAGAAAATTCCCACAGCCTTGTTATTTTTCATTTGAAAAAATTATTTTTCGCTTGAAGATAATATTACACCTTAAAAACTTTGTCTAAATTATCGCACGAGGAAAGCACACTATGATGTGTAGGCAACATTTTAGCTGGGATTGCTACACAGTGAAAGAGAGCCCGCAATATGGGTTCAAACACTACTTCTTCCAAGTGCCAATTTGAAGACATTTTTGCTTCTTTTTGCCAGCAGCATTTTCAACCCTTGGTATATGCACTGAACGCATACTGTGAATATATTTCACATGAAACATTCAGTCTTTTTTACAATATACTTAAAAATGGTGCATTTTGCAATGTTTCCTCACGACTGCAAATAGCATAAATTGAAATCAAAATAAATTCGACTATCATAGTCATGAAAGATTGGTGACTATGTTAAAGAAACAAATGCTTTGTAGTAATAGCTCGACGCAATAACCATGTGTCAATTAATTTGCCTGACACAGCTTCATTTCTGCATGCGAAGTTTGAAAGGTCTTTGCTGCATCATGCAATTCTTTCCCCGAAAATAACGCTTGAATGACTATTTCCCACACTGAAACATAACAGCACCAGTTTTACAAAATATTGGAAATGGTCAAAAAACGACCTGGTACACTGGCGTGAAATGACCCAAATAGGTACTAAAATAAAACAGTGTGCACTGTCAGACACTAAAATGAAGCACTAATCTGCTTGTATTGCTAAATTACTTCAAAACCCTGCTCTGAATAACTGCCCACAAGAAGTTGATTGCGAAAAATTTACTTTAACCTCTGACCTATTTTTATCTATCTCTAGTATAATGACTCCTAACCTTCGGCACACACACAAAGGCACAAAGCATTTCGTATGGTTCAATGCCTTCGAACAGTACGGAAGGTCATATGTTAAGAAATAGCGTAAAATCTGGACTAATTTTAACCAGCTATGTGTTTATAACATGCAAACATCGAGAAATACACAATAATTTAGTAACTCGCCCCCTCTAAAAGTGTTGCTGTCACAGCTCCAAATTCCATTCACGAGCTATACTGGCTAAAATATTAAAACACAGCTGAATTTCCATCACAATGGTGGATGCACACAAGTCTACAATAATTTAGTAACTCACCCCCTATAAAAGTGTTGCTGTCACAGCTCCAAATTCCATTCACGAGCTATACTGGCTAAAATATTAAAACACAGCTGCATTTCCATCTCAATGGTGGATGCACACAAGTCTACACGAACAGGCATGCACTTTAGATTGACTTCACAAGCCAGATATCCGGTAATCCTGCCGTTGGAGAACGTTACCAAGTGTATGAGCTGGACTACTACATAAGCTAAAATGGATGCTTGTGTGTGTTGGTATGACAGAGCGTAAACAAAGCAGTGCAGAAGACTGAGCACACGAGCACAGCACTGTTTGTGTCTTCCTTTTTCTTGTGCTCCGTCTATTGCGTTTTTTACACTAATGCATTAATTGTGAAAACAACTAGCTGCCGCAATTTGGTCATCTAGGTCGAACTTTTTGGGCCTTGTACCAGACTAAAGAGCTCTGTTGTGAAAGCAACAGGGTGTAACAATATTGCACTACAAATCAGGGAATACAAAGCATCGATAAGAATGTTCAGCCAAAATAAAAGGCTTCAGCAAAATGTTTAAGACACATACTCACAGGTTAATGCTCATTCACAGCTTCTACGGCAGCCCCATGATTTCTGTGCGTCCATCTGTGCGTGCCTTCCTTCCGCCTTTGGGCAAGTTCGTGTAGAATGTCTGCCAGGAAAACAAAAACATCAGAAAAAAGTCGACTTTTTTTTAGCATGCCTCACATAACCCAAATGAACTTTTCTCTCCCCATGAGGTAGCTGTTTAGAAAGCATCCAAACAGCCTCTGCTTTGTCTATGTATAGCTCATAACCAATAGGTAGCATCCAACACGACACCTGGTCATTGTCAAAGCATACGAGACAAGAAACTGAGACAAGTATAAGCAAAGAGCAAACGGCTATATTTCGCCATTATGTTGTTTCCTAATCCAGCCCGATGCATTCATCGCTTAAATTTAATTTACACTGCTATATTGGTGTTCGCCCTAAACTTACTTTCCAAATAACTCACTAGATAACCTATTTCTCTTACGCACTATATGAATACATGTTAAAAAGATGGGGCATGCAAACATGGACACAAGAGAGTCAAGACACCTAAAACGCTGAGATCACTAACTGGAGGCTCATCACCTAATCTACCTTTACATTGTTGAGAGCGTAAATGCACGCCAAAATTCGATGAATGCAGTTTTGTACAAGCACATGAATGAAGAAATGCGTCCAATTGTCGAGGCCTGGCATATCGATAATGGCAGTGCACAAGAGAGCCAACCGTCGATTAACTAGCATAAAGAAGAAATCAAATGCTTGAGCAGTTATCTCTCACGTAGACTATCGCGCGTGCCAGATTGATAGGTATCGCCTCTTGCCTGGGCATGCACAGATAAGTTTCTGTGTCTACTTTATTTTGTGCCACTGTCCACCTTTCCAGTTGGCGTTAGTGGTGTCTTGGTTTCTCTCTTGTGTCCATGTTTGCATGCCCTGCCTTTTTAACATGAATACCTACCAACCAGCTCAGCTGTCTGTTATACTAAATATGTGTACAATCTAGAATTACCACTCTGTCCACTTGCTGATGTAATAATAACAATGGGGTTCTGTATGTAAACGTGAAATTAAAAGCACAGGAACCTCTAGGATTTGCACCTCCACCGAAAGTGCAACCACTCCATGAAGGATCGAACCCGCACAGTTCAGATCAGCAGCTGACCATTATAACCACTGTATTGCAGCGGGGGATGTTCACTTGGTAATGTAGGTTAATGTTAAGGATTATGGAAAGAGCTGTAGGTTGAAGAAAGACATGCAATTAAGCAAGGAGCTGCAGACATTATGCAGTTTAGATATTTCTGTAATCCAAAGGGCTGGTGCTCAGGGCATGCACCTAAGGAACTCCTGTTCAGCGTCTTTTCGAACCAAAGCTTAGCAGAATTGATGTTCCTGTCTAGATATGCCCCTGAAAGCCACAGTTAAATAGCTGCAAAGTAAACACTAGAAGACAGAAAAAATCCATCACTTGTATGATATTAAACACATCAAGATGCAAATACACCAAACACCCTGGACTGTGAAACGCATTGATTGAAAAGATATCAGTTAAACAAAGCAGCATAGCAATGAACTTCCATGTAGCTGCCACACGGCAAAAAGCAGGTGGCTCTGGTGCCATGAAAAATCTATAATAACACTTGTTGAATATAGCAGGATGTTTTGTATGATAAATGTATAAATTACCACTCACAGAAGCTGACATGCTATTTTAAAAATCAGCATTGCAAAAAATAAAGCAAGAAAACCACGTGACGTGTGAATTTACCATTCATAATTTAAGGCTAAAGGGCCCCTAAACAACCCCGGAGTCTAAAATTTGTGACAACTGCATGCTTGTACAACGTGAACATGTTGTCACATGAATTTTTTCATTAAGTGGTATAATAATGAAGCCACAGGGGATAGAACGAACATTCCAGCTGGTTTCAGTTTCTCGCTCAGCCTGACCGTCCTGAAGAGGGGCTTCCTCGATGTGCCACTGTGCCAGAGCGGTGCGGTGAGGAAGCACAGTAAAAGCACTGGCGAGATAAACCAATTCGCAACTCTTGTGACAACCACAGATACTGCATCATCACAAAGCCAAAATGCCGTTTCGTATTGCAGAGGACTATTCAACAGTCAGCGTTACTTAATGTTGCTCATAGGCAACATTACACCACTTCGCTAGCAAAGAGGACTGGTCAAGCGCTGAAGAGGAGGTGCGGTTATTGTTTTTAGAAGTGGAGTGTCTGACATTCGGACAATGTGATTCCTGCGGCCCTCTGTACGAATTAGCGAGCTTGTTTGGGAGGTGTAAAAAAAAGAAGTCGGAGCTTGCTGACTGGCCCTTTAAGAGAATGTAAATATACACTAGAAGGAAGTACACTTGTAGACATATTACTATAAGCTATAAAAAACAGGCAATTAACATGCTCAATCCATGCAGCATAGGGATGTCTCACACCTTTGCAAGAACTTTACTATGGTGGCTGCATGTTTGTGTAGGCCAGAAGCAGCAGGCACGTGGCTTCCATGAATTTGACCCGTTCGTTGAAGGGAAACTGCTGCTCACATCCTTGTAGCACTGCTTTTTGAAGATGCTTCCTGCGATAACAAAATGACCACAACACAATTATGCAAATATCCACAGATGACCTACATTGCTGCCCTTTCTCATTAAATTCAGCTCTAGACTAAACACTGCAATAGCGGCATCCTCCTACATTACAGGGCATCATACTGCTTTCCTTGGCCTGGTTTTTAGTTCAATAATTGTTTTCACCCATAACAGAATGTAGCACTAGTAAAGATTCGGTTGGGGAGGGTGCAGTCGTAAAGTGTGTATGCAAAGTAAGAATATGAAAAAAAAACAATGGCATAATTTCACATGAGATATAACAATTATCATAATTCATGTAATGTCAGACACCAAGAAGTGTTTAATTGAGCAAGTTTTGACCTTAAGCTATCACAAAACAATGCCCTTTATGGAAAGTGGGATTTGCAGAGTGAACTCTGATGATGAAATTGGCTGCCTTTACTGGCTCTGTAGCTGCAAGTGCATTGCTAAAGCCGCTTGAATGCACTTAACAAGCCTGTGTAATGATATTGACAAATGTACAGAGAACACAAACTCATTCGTTCTCACTTAGCTGCCATAACAGCAATACGTTGCTTCGTGTCAGGTTTCCTGGTATGCAGAATGCACGAACTTGGTGGCCGTGCCATACCACAATAAACATGATCGACATCTGCTCCAACTGCGTAAGTAGCTGGAAAGTGCTAAATTACACAATCAGCTGTACCATGCACACATAATGTAAATTCTAGCAGTGGCAACATTTCGCACCTCATAATAGCCTATGGGCATTGTACTCGTTGATGCTGCCAGCTGCATTCCCTGTTTTCATTTCTAGCATGCATAGCACATGCACACAAAGCACCCAATAACTGTGGGAAGCAGAGTAGATCGTCCGAGGTAATCAATAAAATTGATTGACAGGAATTCCACACATCACTCAAGCCTGTTGTTTAGCATAAGTGATGAGAATGTGCAGCCAAATGTACACAGCAAATTCAGTATTGGCCTTGAAGAATTGCAAGATAGGTTGAAGCTTTCCAGAAACAAATCGTATACAGTAAAGTCTGTCCCAGATACTGAAATCATGAAGTTATAAATTTTAAAGTGGGCCGCTATATTCTTCAAGCACCATGCATTGCATTTATGAAAACGCTAACATCCCTGTACAACAATGCGTGCTGCAAGAAGTCATAAACCTTAATATTTTTGGCACAATGCCATTTCCCAGTACCACGTTTTACAGAAAGGCAACATTTTCCTTTGCAAAACTAAGCCATGTTCCCAGGCAAAATGCACTGTCCATGGTGACAAACATGAAGTACGCTCTTCTATACAACTTAGCTGGTTTACTGGAACAAAAAGCTACGGTAACGCTGTCTTAATTGAACTGGCTAGCAAGAGCCTTCTCGCTGCTGTTTATGTGAAGTAATTTCACCTTGGTGGAACGTCACAAGAGTAAGTGGCACATAATAATGAGTGCGAAAACACAGTAACAGGTTGTGCAACGGCTACCAGGTATGCCCATTCGTGGAAACTGTGGGCTCTTCCCCTAAATGAACCAGTTGGAAATAACCCTTTTGCATGAATAAACTTAAGTTGGTTGCTGGCATACATAACATTGTTACTCTGCATTTCCATCTCATTTATCTAGCGCTCATTGTTTCCCTTCGACATGACTAGCTCAAAACAAGATTCTTCTTCATTAAATGGAACTTTGTACATTACCTTTACGTTGGCTACAGATGCTTATTTCTTCTGCCTGAATAAGCACCTCCTATAGCATACTTGCCTCAGCCACCTTCTGGACTGCATGGTCAGCACTCCACTGTTTGTCGAGGCACTGCTGTTTGCTACCTGCAGTACGTTGCAAAAAAACTTCAGCATTCAAAAAAAAAGGTTAAGAAAAGCCGAACCAGGTGTGCCAGCAGCACCTTGCCCTTTGAGGAGGGAGGAAGAGCTCTGATAAATGGCTAATTCAAGACAAGCGTCGTTCTTCACAAGCTATTATTATGCGATGAGAGGTGGGACTTCAATACACGGACGCACATATAGTGCTAAAAGCAATTGAAAATTCAGCTGAAAGTACGGCTTGTCAAATTAGGTGAACGTGCATAAAGGATAAAAATGGGGCAAACCAATTGAACAAAATACAATGTCATGCTGCAGAAATTGCATTTTTAGCAAATCTATGTTATCTATTGCTTGAAAGATGATAAGCAATGTCCAAGAATGCTAACCTAACGCTTTTGAGGGTCACGTTACATAATGACAAATAAAATGCACGCCTAAAGAAAACATCCCTAAATACACTATATTTCTCCCACTGTACCGATTCACGATTCACACGGTGGCTGATTCCTTTAGAGCTCGTGCGAACGAAATGGATGTTGAAGCTTCGGTTTCACGGCGTTACTCCAAGTAATTTGTCGAGAGACATGCATAAAACGCATGACAATGGTGAGCCTGACAAAAATGTTGTCTCCTTTCAGCAAATATTAGCGTAGAGCAGTGCGTGCAAGCGAGCTAATTACCAAAACTTTATAACACTACCGACTACGTTCTTGACAAATGTCATGCGCGAGCAGAATCCTCACAACTACAACCGCATACACTACCAACACGTTATGCGATTTTCTTCGGCGACAAGGCGTACTACAATAACAATAACTCATAATGTACGAAGCGTAACGTTCACTTACCTCTGGCAATAAAAAATACGCTGGCAGCGTGCACTGCTAGATGACCGCCGGTTTCCAATGGTGCGCCGGTTTCCAATGGTGCGCCAAGCGAGGAATCGCCGAGCTACCGGCCGTCCCCGAGCGTCAAAGCATTTTCCAGGGCGACAGAACGCGTCGTCGACAAAGGATTGCGGCGCTGCTACTCACTGACGTGCGGAAACATTTGAAGGTGTTCTTCAAAACTATGAATCGCGTCCGTCGGTCACACCGAACAAAGCAGTCGCAGAGATTCAAGTCGCACGGTCGGCATCTGGTGACTATTTGCCTGGTAGCGCGTATACTTGCGCTTACGTCAGTAACCACGAAATACAACACACAATACACACAATGCGAGGCAGCGCGTTAAAGGGGTCATGAACCACTTTTCCAAGTAATGATCTAATGGCCTCAGTATCGGAGTGTACTGCCTCCCGAATCGATTGCCGCAAAAATTTCTCGAATCCGTCAAGAATCAGCGGAGTTACGGGGGTTTGGCGCACGCTCCCAGCGCTTTCTCTCTTTTCTCGTGCCGACGAGCGCACTGGAAGCTAGACAGGGAGGGATGGCATGGGGGAAAGAAGTTACGCCAGCGCGCGTCATGAAACGCGATCGCTCTCCCGCTGTGATTCGCTTGCGCGAGTGCGGCTACCGTGTACTGAGGAGTGCGGCGCCGGCAAGTGGCGGCACCCCGCGGCAAGAAGCGCATCTGATCCGAACGCCGCTCTCGATTTACGTCGGCTATCGGCCAATAAGCATGCTATGTCTCTTGCGACGTACAGCGGACAGACGCCCCGCCCACCGACGAGAGTGAGAACCGGCCTCTGTTTGAAAAGAGGGTGCCTGGGGAAACGGCAACTTCGCGCTCCGCTTGTGGCCATTACGCGGCGCGCACGACTGTAATATTTGGCAGAGCAGTTCATAGCCGTGTCAGCTTTCCGCAGGATGTGTTTTTTCAATCAGCCCAAGGGGTGCTTCATGACCCCTTTAAAAGTCGACCGCACAAACAGAACTCGGCACGACGATCACACGAACGCAGAACTATACGGGCTAGGAAGGTCTCCTTAGTGTCGTGAGCGCGCCTGCCAGGTGGAAAGATTGCGCGATTCAGCGTGCAGACGGCGCTGCCGCTCGCTGGCGTGCTTTCGCGCGTGTGAGCCTGCGCTCTGTGGAGTTTCCCGTTGAAGCCAAGCTTTTTGTTGCGGTATAAGCTCGTCGTGTAGGCCACACATGGCGCTGATAAATTGTAAAACGAAGAAAAGAAAACTCTGGAGACTATGCGGGCAGATTAGCTTCTTCTGAACGGCACATGCTGGCGTAGAGAACAAACATGTAGGAAATTAGGGGTTTCCGTTCTAGTTGATTAACATTCTTTTTCACGCAGTAATGTTTGAGTACAATGATTGAAATATTCATTGACAATTATAGCGGTTACATCAAGAACAAAAATAAAATGAACAGACGCAAAGACAGATATTTTCGCGCAGAATGTAAACAGTGAAAGGAAAAGATAGGTGCATATAAAAAAGAAAAATAATTAATTAAAAGTAAGAATCAGCGAACAGTCAAATGAAATTTATGTACACATGAGGGACCTCCCTTGATGTTTCACGCCCACTCTTGCAGGCATACTGGATCCGTAGAAGCTCTGAATGAGAATCGATGCCTTTTCATTGCCCGAGTTCTTTTGCATAACGTCATGGAACAGGTTGTCTTTTTCTTTTTAGGCATGTTGCGTTGGAGAGGCTAGAAAGATTTGCAGTCGCACGCGAGCATGCACGAACCTCTCAAGACGCAGCTCGGAATGAAATTGCAACAACCACGAAAATTCCAGGGTCGGATCTAAGAGGAACAGGGTACCGGTGCCCTTACCCCCTCCCCCCTTTAATTTTCGACGACCGTAGCGGCGGCCGCTACGGGTCGCTGCGAGCGCCTGCACCCTAAAGCTTTACTGCACCCTAGAGTTACTGTAAATGTTACTTTTATGTGGCGGAGTTGCTCATCTGTTTTCAAAACGCCGCTAGCTATCGTGCACTGCAGAGAAGCTGATGCGCAGGCCGCCGCCGCTGCAGCGAACCGGTTTGTACTCCCGTGCCACAGTCCCGAAAGGAGGCTTTCATAAAGGGACGCTTTTCACCAATACGAAGCAGCGCCGCATGTTCCTTGTGTCCTTGTCTATTAGGCACCGTGGAACGCCGCACAGAAGCCTTCGCGGTAGGGATGTCCGAAAAGCAAATTTATTTTAGGTTCGAAGCGAACAGTGATTACCTCGAATAATTTTGAATCGAATAGTTCGAATAGTATGCATCACACATTATATAAAAAAATTAGCATAAATATTGTCGAGGCCCAACTAACCTGCACAGCGTTTTTTTTTTTTAATTGGAACGAGGCATGTGCGACTGTCATTCTTTTTGCTGCAAGTAAACGCTACTAAACTAAGCGCTACGCTACTAAACGCTACGTTTAGTGGCGTTTAGTAGCATCAAATAGTAGCAGAATTTCAATTTCAGTAAGATGCAAGTTATAACCGATAAAATACGTCACACTATAAAGTTACTATACATATAACATATTATAACATATAAGCCCGTATAACAAGCTTTTAAACTTAAAAAATGATCAGGGGCGTAGCCAAGAAGAGGGTTGGGGGTTTCAACCCCCCCCCCTCGAAATTTTTCAATTTTGCTTGCGCATATATTCACGCACACATACAAACACACGCACGAACATACATAAAGTATGGTTGAACCCCCCCCCCTCCCCCCCGAAAAAGATTTCTGGTTACGGCCCTGAAAATGATTAATCTATGTCGGAGTAATATGTTAATTTAACCTTGAAGTGGGGCTTCGCGGCATTGCGCAATTTTGTTGGTTAGGTGCTTTCACGGCATTGCATTTTCAGGCTGCAGTGAAACCACCTTCACAGGTGGGTTACATGCCATCCAATATACGCCTATTCGTTCATTATGAATACTTTGAAATTTCGGAACCTTAAATTCGTGTCGAAGCGAATTCGAATACTATAATATTCCTTCGAACATTCCTAGTGCTCGAATATTCGCACATGCCTACTTCGCGGCAAACAGACGCAGACAGTCTGCCAGTATGTCAGGACGGCAGCAAAATATTGTCTACCCTCGTTGCTCGCGAGGGTAACATGCACAAAGCAACAAATTTAACCACTCTCGGTTGACCTGAAAAAAAGGTTAAAGATTTAAACCGCTCACATAGAGAACAGTGGTAGTTGCACGCTCCCCAGGCCTTCTGTAAACGCATCGTGTCTGAAGAAAAAAAGATCACAGTTTCACCGCAAGCGCGAAGCAATGAATGCAAAGGCAACAAATTGTAATGTTTTACGAAGGAAGGCTGGCAGCTAACTGTTTTGGATCCGATCTCGCGTAACTATACAAAACGTTGGAGTAAGAGAATACGGCCGCTCCAGGGAGAGGTGCGCTTTTCGCAGTCTCTTTGCGTTGAGAGCGCGCGTAAAAGAGTATACGAGCCGTTTGCTGATGCCTGCGAGATAGCGAGCGCGCAAGCGATCGTGAACGCGCTTTTAGGATCAAAGTTCGCAGTTGCTGCTCAAGCACCCCCCCCCTCGCATCCCTCCATGCTCATTGAAGACGGGCGGGGCGTTTCGTTTCTGCTTGAGCAGCATCGACGGCAGGTCTAACACGCGGGGGAATGTTATCGCATGCGCCCTCCGAGTGACGCAGATAGGCCAGCTCGTTTGATCTCTGCATCAGCCGCTATCGTCGCCGCTGCTCGCGAGCTTTTACTCACGGGTAGAACCTACGATGCGCGGTGGGATGTTATCAATTTGGACTTTATACTGAACATGACGGCGACGACAAAAACCCGTCGAGAGTGCCGATATAATTGCTATCACAAGAAAAGTAGCCACGTGACGGTCTTTGGTTGGAAAATAACTTAACAGCGCAGTCAACTTTAAGACTTTTCGACTTTAGGACTTTTAGGACTTTCTTTTTCTTTAGGACTCTAGAACACTCTCTCCCTAAATGAAAATAAAGCAATATGTCCGTTGGCAGTTACGAATATGTACTCCCTATTTCCATATAATGAGAGCCATCTGTAAGTTCTACGTAGATCTTGTTCGTGGATATGAAGGAATCTAAAGGACAGTTTTTGCAGTGTAGCCTAGTCCAGTCGAAACGATTCGGCGAGAAAGTGCCTAACATATATCTGATCGCCGTCTTTTGGCTTCCAGACTTCCCGTCAAAGAGCCTGCCCCGACGGGCTTTGAACATTTGGGTCCTTAAGAAACCGGTTAGGAAAAAGTAATGACCGTCAGATGTGAAATTAGAGACAGATTGCGAGCAGTCAGCATGTCTTCCGACATATAGAGAAGTTTTAATCAAGCTCGAAATGTTCTGCTTACAACTGAAACTTCACCCCAGAGTACATTTTCGCTCGATTTATATAGGAGTACACAACGCACGATGTACCCAACGACGTCCGGACGCCACCACGCCAGAGAACAGCTGGAACATCTATGCGGCCGCTGCAGCATGCATTGCGGAAGGCGCGCTTTCTGCCTATGGCAAGATGGCTGCGCGCGGCTTCAGTTGAGGGGCGCCTCCTCCACTCCAGCAAATTCTATTTTAACCTCCTTGGGAACTACTTCGTTTGTAGCATGGAGGCTTGCAAAATATGAGCAATGCGGCCTCGTGGGCGGAGCTTATATTTATTCTTAGGCTGTCACCGACTATAGAACTGTCGAGTGGCGTGAACGTGCCTCGCCGCCTGATGCCTTCCGCGTCGACCGTAGCGGCGGCGCTGCAGTCACTCGGTACTGAAGGCGCGCGGCGCCGCGCGCAAGAACTGCTGGGCGCGTCGGCGGCACCCGGCTAATCGGCACTATTACTGATGCGGCTTTCGTTGCGTGTCTATCATTATTAAGCGTAGGACTTGTCGTCGTAAGCATTGATGAACGAAACTTCAAAGCTTTTAATGGATGCTTGCTTCATAAATGCCTTTGAGAGATACTGCAAATCAGTTCTTGTAGCCGAAGTGACAGCTGGAAGGTACGCAAAATATAAAAATGAAAATGGGCCGATACCGACCGTGAAGATTCACGATCTCGGTGTATTTGAGCCGAACTGCTGGGCTCATTACTGGGCTAGTTATATTACTGTCAATTAACTAGACGCCGAACGACCGCCAGAAGAAAGAGACAGAGGAAACTGAAAGGGCGTCCACAAGTGTTGAAGATTGGGCGAGTTGGTTCGTCGTACTTGAACTGGTATAGCGCATTACGGGGAAGAAGAAACGGCCGAGCAGACCGACACACGCGTGCCTTATTCGGATTTTTTTTCTGCTTGAATGCTTTCTTCTGGTGGTGATTCGGCGTCTAGTTTATTCAGAGTAACTGAGCTGCTCTATTGGAACTTAACTGTGCTCAGGAAGCTGTGTACCGAAAGCACGCCGAACATTTACCGCGCGTTGGCGAAGCTGTGTGTACGGTGCGTATATTTACAAATTCCCTGTCTAAATGTGACTTTTTCGACAGTACGAGGGGTCAAAGGTATTGGAAGTCAATTGGGAAAGTATTTTGGTCTCATATCCATTTCAGTGCAGCTCAGGACTACATCCGGTGAAAGTGGCACGGGCCGTGTGTGCGCACGTCCTATCTGTTCCTATGCTAACAAACGGGTTGACCTAGAGTCACTGTATATGCTACCTTTAGGTAGCAGAGTTGCGCATCTGTCTTCCAGCGCCGCTAGCAACCATGCATTGCGGAGAGGCTGCCGCTTAGGCCAATTTGTTTATTTCTCGACGCCGCCGCTGCAGCGAACTGAATTAACACTAGCCATCGACAGCCAATGTTTATCGCCCGTCTACGACACGCCAGACAGGTTAATCGGCGACACGGTAGGCATGTCGCCTGCGAAAACGAAGTGCGACTTCACCGCATAGCTGTGGTTGCTAGCCGGACCTATGCGCAACTCTGCTACCTAAATGTAGCATATACAGTGACTCTAGGTTGACCCTCCCATAGAGTTTCCTACAATACTTACTAGAGGGAACTCTGGCGCTAGTGTCTATGGGAGCTGCAATGCATCGCGCTTCAGCCAGCATGGGAATCATGGGTAGTACACAGATTTGTCTAAACTTCGTTCGTTCGGCTCCGTTTGGCTCCGCGTCGCCTGCATCCGCTTTGTCGCAAAACGAAGTTCAGCAAAAATCAGCAGTTTCACTTCACCACTTTAACTTCTTTAGGCTCACCGATTCAAATCTGGTCACGAAGTTCACAACGATCCATTCTTTTATCCGAAAGAAAACCAAAACATAGCAATAAACAAAGCCACAAGTGCGTTCGAAGCCCACAAGCACGAAGACTAGGCAAATCCGTGTACTACCCATCATTCCCATGGTGGCTGAACGATCGCAGCGCCAGAGTTCCCTCTAGGTCATTTTAGGAAACTCTACTAGAGTGACCTAGAATAGGGGGAGTGTCCAAAGCGCCGGCTCCCGCGTGGGCCTTTTGCCGTGAACTCCCGCGCCACGCCGCTGCTGCGCCGGACCCGTGGGCTTTCCGCGCTCGGGAAGCGCGCGGGAAGCGAGGGGCGTCTGCTACGCGCTGTAGTTCCTTGCGCCGCGTTTCCACACAGGGCACTTGAAGTCTACTTAACTTTTATAATGCGGTGCGGAATGGAGTTTATCCATCTTTAAGCGTTGTGCTAGTGCTGGGGCAAAAACAGAATGCAAAAAATCATGTGTCAAGCGGCATCAGCGTGGCCTAGTTCCGGTCACAGAGTTCGAGAACGTTGGTGCGTGTGTAAAAACGCGCAAAACGGACACGCACACGCAAAGAACGAAAACAAAAACCTTATTCGCACGAGTAATCGGGCAATAGCATCACGCATGCTCGAATTAAGAGTAATAAAAAAAAAGTAAATTGCATGCGCAGTCAGCTGAAATACTTGCGCGCAGTGACCGCTTCACACTACGAGCTTTTTACTCATGGTCGCCACTGGTTTGCTAGCCATACGCACACCGCTTTATTCGACAATTCATTAGCCTCCACTAGCTTTTTATTATGGACGGAGCACACCGGGAAGACGCAAGGGAAACAAAAAAAAAAGAAAAAAAAAGAGTACAGACGGCCATACGACCGCAATGCTGTTGGCTCATGTTTTTGCTTCTGAGGTAGCGTACAACAAGGTTCACTGTGCGCAAACATTTGAAACAAAAGCAATGCCAGGTAAACTAACTTTATTCCACAAGATTTTGCATAAAAGGCGTAATATAGAAGTTGCTTTACCCAGATATCACGCAACAAAGTTACAAATGCCCCCATTCTTGCTGTACAAGCTGCCTGAACGAAAATACGGTAAGAAATCGACAAATAGAAGTGTAATAGCTCATTCACTTCAGAACATTGTTCAAATGCAGAGATCCCTTATGTACCTAGCTAGAAAAAATGCAAAAAATGCACTTTGCATTGGATCGCTGACGTCAGTATGAAACGTTCGCGCGAGGTGCGTGCATTGCTTCAAGCCTTCACTATACGAAATGAAAGCAGTTTTAAACAACTTATTCTCAACTTCAGATGTTTTCACGGTTCTCGGAGGTTAGCGTTCGCCCGGTTCAGAGACTTTACAAAAAGATGTGGACGAGTAGTTACATAAAATGCAATTGTTTCCGCGGCAGTTGAGTGCGCGCCAACAAGGCACCCGACCGCAATTTCCCGCTTTTTCCTGACGACCTCAATATAGCGTCCACCACAATTTCGTGCTGAAGCTCCGGAGTACTTAAATAGCGAGTCTGCTCATCTCTTGAATAAATATAAAGAGATGACCAGACGGGTAAAGCAAGCTTCTTTTCTCCCGCAGACGCGTGCAATCAGCTGCTCTGAACTGAGAATCACGTTTGTTTTCGGGCGATCGCTCGTAACGTGAAGGGAGGCATATACACGATGATGCACTGATATCGTTTCATTTAATTTGATTTGTCTTGTTTTTCAAAAAGTAGAGCCTTAGATGCCTCATCAAACACGAAAATTGACCGTCGGCGTCCCACGTAGCCAGCACGAGTGATGCACAATATCATCACGCGATGACGTCGACAGAACTTGTGACGTTACTATGACGTCATTCAACGTGACGTCATATGATGACGCCATCACATGACACGGTCGCTTTGCATTGCCTCCGTGATCGGGGGCCGATCACAGGGGCAATGTAAAAGCAGGTGAGGTGTGGAAAGCTTGCAATGCTTTCGATCCTGTCGGCAGTCCGAAAGCACGTTATCTACAGAAGAAAGCTTTCGGAGAGGGGTAAGGGAGGACCAATGCATCGACTGACGAAAAAGATGGCTTTCGTTTTCGAGTCATCTCAGGCGAATGCATAAGAGACCATGTTTTTTTTCATGTAATTTTTTCGCATACATTTTACCTATGCGGTCAGTTCTTCAAAATGTATGGGTAACTCTAAAATGTTGACATCGATATTGGTGACCACCAAGTTTTTTATAACCTGACGGAAACAAATCGTCAGACCACACATCGTCAGAATTATATTTCTGGATACAGAAACGGGTTTGCGCGCCACACACCATATGATTATTGTTAGTCGTTACGCAAATGGCAAGCATGTCAAGTTGCATGTCGATAGGTCATGGCATGTATGCCATGACCTATTGGTCGTGTTGGGCATACGTACATTCGTGCCCCTCTGTGCCAATTTTCGTGTATACCAAGTAAACGAGACGCGAGTTATGCGAGTAATTTTTTACTTTTGGTACCGCGGCCACGCCGACTGACACATTCGGCTTCGCATGAATAAATGGCTTGAAACAGCAGAGCGCCGGAGGCAGCCTTGTAAAACAAATCGAATGCACGAAATAAAAGATAGGATATGAAGAGTGCAAACGCGTTAGCATGCATGAGCTAGTTACTTCGTGCATATGTGCTACGTTCTCCTGGTTATCTCCAGTTTATTCTTTCCTACAGCAAGTTTATGTTCATCATTCCACACGAAAGTAAGTTAAGCGCCTTTTCTCACGATGAATTGCGCGCAGGATGCGTTCCTCAAACAGCCGCGGAAGTGTGAACCAATGCGGTGACAAGCCAGCTGAAAGGTTATATACAAAATCCCCGTTTCACAACACCAAACGCGTGCTATGTGTGATGAGTCGCTGCAGTATTATGTTGCAGTGATGCGGTATTAAATATTGCCCAAATTTCCGCAATTTTAGCTACTAGCGGCCAAAATATCACGCGCGTAGCAGACGCTCGCCGCTTTGACGCGGCTTCCGTCGCGGAGAAAGCCCACGGGTCCGGCATGGCAGAGGCCGCGGCGCGGAAGTTCACCGCAAAAGGCCCTCGCTCCTCCCATGTATTCGCGCGTCGCTTTGGACACTCCCCCTATTCTAGGTCACTCTAACTCTACGGACCCTGGGAGAGTATTTCCGCAGCGCGTTAAAAAAGTGCGGCCGGTGCGGCCCTCTGGAGGGGGTCTGGCCGTTGCCAGGCGAGCGAGACCGGTCACCGGCGAGACGCGTAGATGGCGTAGACGCGGTGGCTACGGCCATCGTATTGATGGTATGCGCTCCCCTTCTGCGGTAGTGTTATGTTATTTCGGCAGAGTAAAAAGCTGGGCTTCGTGTTCCCTGACTACTAACACATACAGTGCGATGGAGTTAGGAGAGGCTAGGATAGACGCACATCTTCATTATTTTTGTTTATTGCTAGCGTGCATGCTTGTTGTTGACATTCGACGTTCGTGTTGCATATCGTGCTTTAATTGTGGTGTTAATTCTAATGCGGCCGGACTGTTCGCACTGAGCTTACAAGAGTGCCCCCTACCTCTAGGCCGCACACCTTGATTTAACAGCACTAACATTGCTTCATTTCGTTGTTGCTGCAAGAATAAATTCTGCGTGAACGAAGCAGTACAAAAGCGTGTACTGTCGGCGCAGAGCATTACGACGTTTGGCGACGAGTATGGCGAGTACGAACAAGGTTCTGTCTTCGGGAGAAGAAGCGGTGCGGCGGGAAATATGATGTGAATTTGCTAGAGCATGGGCCCAACGATGACGGGCCGACCCCGAGTTTCGAGTGAGGGAGGCGTGTCGCGGCAACTGCACGACAAAACTCATCGGGAAGAGAGACGTCGGCCGCCCAGCAACGAAGGGAATCCGATCCTGGCTTGCGAGTGGCCAAAGCAGGAGCTCACGGACCGTTTAGCGGCGTCATATTATCATCGCTGTATCGACAGCTAAAATAGTACTTAGTAAAAAAGGCACCCCAAAGCCAAGGAAAAGGCACCAGCTCCGCAGTTTCATCAGTCTTCGCGACGCCAAGTCAGTGAAGCTGTGCTAAATTTTACCCATGAATGTTGCATTTGTGCACTGTGACGTGCAGCAGATGCAGTCCTGCAGCTCGTGCAGTTACTGCGTCATCGCAATGCCCACTGAATACATTGTAATAACAAAAGGAAACATGGCACTGCCGCAGAACCCAACGACGGTCGGAGTGCCGCCGCGGCCGCGTCTTCGTCGCCTAGGCAACCGCGACCGCCGCGCGCGGAGCATCTCTGTGTACCACGTGACTTTTTTAACGCGCGGCCGAAATACTCTCCCACTAGAGTGACCTAGAATAGGGGGAGTGTCCAAAGCGCCGCGCGAATACATGGGAGGAGCGAGGGTCTTTTGCGGGGAACTGCCGCGCCGCGGCGCTGCTGTGCCAGACCCGTGGCCTTTCTCCGCGGCGGAAGCCGCGTCAAAGCGGGGAGCGTCTGCTACGCGCGTGTAATTTTGGCCGCTATTAGCTAAAATTACGGAAATTTGGGCAACATTTATTACTGCGTCACTGCAACATAATACTGCAGCGACTCATCACACAGAGAACGTGTTTGTTAGTTTGTGTGTTGTGAAACGGGGATATTGTATATATCCTTTCAGGCATGGTTGGCACGGGAGGGATCGTCCGGTTTCGGAGTTCCAGGTCTGGAAGTAACCCGCAGCTCCACCAAATGTCACGAGGCGTTCTGGGTGACCAAGCCCTCAGATGGTAGAGCCGAGCAGCGAGAGATGACAATCGGGACAACACCGAAACGTAGCCTTTATGAATAATCTCGTCGTCGTCTTCTCCTTCCAAGCCAGATCCCCACTACCCATTATTTCCAGTACAATATATATATATATATATATATATATATATATATATATATATATATATATATATATATATATATATATATTATCGCATGTTGCAATTGTTCAGGCTAGGTACATAAGGGATCTCTGCATCTGAACAATTTTATGACGTGATTGAGATATTACACTTCTATTTGTCAACTTCTTATTGTATTTTCGTTCAGGCAGCTTCTACAGCAAGAATGGGGACATTTGCAACTTTTTTTCATGATATCTGGATATTTGTAAAGCATTTTCTATTTACGCCTTTTATGCAGAAACTTGTGGAATAAGGTTAGTTTACCTGGCACTGTTTTTCTTTCAAATGTTTGCGAACGGTGAGCCTTGTACGCTGCCTCAGAAGCAAAAATAAGCCAACAGCATTGCGGTCGTATGGCCGTCTCTTCTCCTTTTTTTCTTTTTTGTTTCCCTTGCATCTTCCCGGTGTGCTCCGTCCATAATAAAGAGCTAGTGGAGGCTAATGAATTGTCGAATAAAGCTGTGTGCATATGGCTAGCAAACTAGTGGCGACCATGAGTAAAAAGCTCGTAGTGTGAAGCGGTCACTGCGCGCAAGTATTTCAGCTGACTGCGCGTGCAATTTACTTTTCTTATTACTCTTAATTCTTGTATGCGTGATGCTATTGCCCGATTATTCGTGCGAATAAGTTTGTTTTCGTTCTTTGATTGTGCGTGTCCGTTTTGCGTGTTTTTACGCACGCACCAACGTTCTCGAACTGTGTGACCGGAACTAGGCCACGCTGATGCCGCTTGACAAATGATTTTTTGCATTCTGTTGTTGCCCCAGCACTAACACAACGCTTAAAGATGGATAAGCTCCATTCCGCACCGCATTATAAAGGTTAAGTAGACTTCAAGTGCCCTGTGTAGAAACGCGGCGCAAAAAACTACGGCGCGTAGCAGACGCCCCTCGCTTTCCGCGCGCTTCCCGAGCGCGGAAAGCCCACGGGTCCGGCGCAGCAGCGGCGCGGCGCGGGAGTTCACGGCAAAAGGCCCACGTGGGAGCCGGCGCTTTGGACACTCCCCCTATTCTAGGTCACTCTACTCCCACGGACCCTCCTCCGGGCGCCATCTTGAACCGCACGGCGCGCCACCTATAGTTCGCGGGCATTGCGAATATTAACTCTATTACAGTGTACTAGAAGGGGGCAGTGGAACGAACGAAGCGGCCGAGCTTATTGGCAGCCGTGAAAACAACATTAACGCCGTATCTACTTCCTACTTTCTTTAGCCTGTGAGACACGCAATGAATGTACGGTATACCTACGACACGTTTCTTCCTGTCGTTTCTTCCTGTCGTTTGAATGAAGCATGGCATATCGAGAATAGTGGTAGCGTATGCGTGAGCCAACCGTCGATTAACTTGCATAAAGATGAAATCAAATGCCTTAACAGTTATCTTCAACGTAGACCGCCACGCGTGCCGGATTGATAGGTTCGCTATTGCATGGGCATGCGCAGATAAGTTTTCGTGCCTTCTTTCCTTTTCAGCCGTTGTGCGTCTCTTCAGTTGTTAGTCGGCGTTTGTGGTGTCCTGACTTCTTTCTTGTGTCCTTGTGTGCACGCCCTGTCTTTTTAGAATGAATACTTACCAACTAGCTCAGCTCTCTGTTATTCTAAGCTTCATTTCTAGTACTCTGAGCCCTTTTCCGTGTTCTCCTACTTATCTGAACAATCCTGCCCCTTTGGCTTCTTTAATTGCTATTTGCTTGGTCCGCGCTAGAACTTTTTCATGGTTTTCTAAGAATAGAGTTTGCCCAGTTGAAGTTCAACTTTTGTGCGGCTTTCTGCAACCATCTACCGGACATGCCAGGAGGATATGTGCCATATTGACCGCGGAATCATGGCGTCAAGTGAGATTTTACCAGGAATGCCTCAAGGTCCGTTGCTCGACTTCGTGTGACGATCGCCGCCAGAAGCAGATGTACGCCGACTGTATGAGGGTAGCTAACCAGCATGCGGAATTCATATGGAGGGTAAAGCTTCGAGAACTTCAACCATGTAAGAGGAAGATTATTTCTAATGTTTCACCGCAAAATAACTTGCTAGTACTTGGAGGAGCTGCCTTAGATGATAGTCACTGCAAAACCCTAGCCTTAGGTCCTAAATACTGTTTTAAGCCGAACCTGAAACCAATAGACGTTTTAAGTTTGCCGCGTACAATCACTAGACTTGTTCCTGAAGAGCGTTCCCACTGCATTTCAGACTGCGCTGCTAGCATCAAGGGTTGTAATATGCATCTCAAGTGTTCTGATCCTGTCAGGCCTTTGGTTAATTACTGTGTCGAAAAGAAACTCAGGCCAGTAATTTCAGATAAGGAAGGGTATTTTGTAATTATGCCGGACAGTTTGTTCTCAGAAAAAGCATTAACAGCCATAGAAAAGAATTTTAGGACGGTAAAACTTAAGCCATCGGTAGTCAGGCAACGTGCTGTCGACCTTTTGTTAAGACATAACCTTGAGAGAATAGCGTGTAATGTCAAGAAGGCTAAATCACTTACTTTAGAATTGTTTTTTTCAGCCAAAACACATAAGAACGAGATCCCATTTCGAGCAATCGTTTCAGAGCAAGGCACCTGGCAAGTCGCTGTATCTAGTTATTTGCAGAACTGCTTAACCTCTTTGAGTTTTTCAGACCCTTTTCGTATGCGTAATTCTCAGGCGCTAGTTCAGTTCCTCTCAGAGGAGAACCCCGGCTGTTGTAAAGCTTTTAGTATGGATATTGAAGACCTGTATTATTCTTTGCCACATAAGGAGTTGTTAAATTGTGTTAACGAATGTATTAACGAACAAGCGCACCAGACGGTTTTCACCGATAAATGTGGTGTTTCTACTGGGGCATTTCTAGAAATCCTTTCCATGTATTTAAAGTCGACGCTTGTAGGTTGGAAGGAAGGCGTTTATGTGCAGAAATCAGGGATATGTATTGGTTCTAAGGTTGCTCCGGTCCTTAGTGATTTATACCTTAGCAAGATTGACAGTCTTTTGGAAGGCGCCTTAGGTAATTCGGTTATTAAGGTTTTTCGTTATGTGGACGATTACTTGATCTTTTGTAGTGGTGAGGACTTTGAAAAGGTGCTAACTTCCGTGAGCGAAAAATTTGAAATTAATGGAGGTGGGCTGAGCTTTACTAAAGAGGTGCCTCAGAATAATGGAATACAAGTTCTAGACATTTCCTTAACGTTCCAGAAGAACCACGTGTGCTGGCAGTATTCTCCTAGATCTTCGAAACCGCTCTTAAATTTTTCGTCGAAGCACTCGAAGGTTGTAAAAAACGGTATCGCCATGTCTTGCCTTAAATCAGCCCTCACCAAGTCGTGTGAGCACAAAATGAGTGATAGCTTTAACGCACAGGTTACACGTCTTTTAGATGTAGGGTATCCTCGTGATGCAGTGGCCAGGGTCGCTGAACGTGTAAAGAAGTCTATTGTGTTAAGTCCGAGCATGGTTGCAGAAAACGACAGGAAGAAACGTGTCGTAGGTATACCATACATTCATTGCGTGTCTCACAGGCTAAAGAAAGTAGGAAGTAGATACGGCGTTAATGTTGTTTTCACGGCTGCCAATAAGCTAGGTAAGATTTGTGCCGCTGTGCAGAGGAAGAATGAGCGAGTAAAAGATAAGAAGCGGACCGATATTTGTTTCGTAAAACACACCAACAAATTCACTGATTGCCGTACGAGTGTGGTGTATAAGGTCCCTTTCAGCTGCGGTCGCTTCTACGTAGGGCAAACGGGCCGATGCATTAACCAGAGATTATTGGAACATAAGAGATCGCTAACAGGAGGCTCACCTTCTAATCTATCTTTACATTGTCGAGATTGCAAGTGCACGCCAAAATTCGATGAATGCGCAGTGTTGTACCGTCATAGAAATGAAGAAACGCGCCTGATGATTGAAGCATGGCATATCGAGAATAGTGGTAGCGCATGCGTGAGCCAACCGTCGATTAACTTGCATAAAGATGAAATCAAATGCCTTAACAGTTATCTTCAACGTAGACCGCCACGCGTGCCGGATTGATAGGTTCGCTATTGCATGGGCATGCGCAGATAAGTTTTCGTGCCTTCTTTCCTTTTCAGCCGTTGTGCGTCTCTTCAGTTGTTAGTCGGCGTTTGTGGTGTCCTGACTTCTTTCTTGTGTCCCTGTGTGCACGCCCTGTCTTTTTAGAATGAATACTTACCAACTAGCTCAGCTCTCTGTTATTCTTGCCTCTGACGTTGTTGGTAGGTGGGAGTATTAGGAGCTCCGATTTTCTCGGCGAACATATCAGTCCGGTGCCCTCCGACCGGTCTTCTATCGCGTCGACGGCGGTTTGCAGCGCGCACTCAATGTGGGCTTCGCTGCCACCGGTCACCCACAGCGTGATATCGTCCGCGTATATGGTGTGCCTGACGTGTTCGACATCCGCGAGCTTCTCTGCCACTCCGATCATAACCAGGTTGAACAGCATCGGCGAGATGACCGACCCCTGCGGTGTGCCAGTGCTCTTGAGCTTCTTTTGCATCTGCAGGTCGCCTGCTCGCAGCTCGGCGGTCCTGTCCGTGAGGATGTCCTTAATGTAGTTGTAGGATCTTTCACCCATGTTGAGATTTGAGACTTGGGACAGGATCGCCGAGTGTTTCACCTTGTCGAAGGCGCTCTGCAGGTCGAGCCCCCGGATTGCCTTGTCGCGGGCGCTGCCATCGCCGTCGATGATTTGGTATTTGAGCTGCAGCATCGCGTCCTGCGTGCTCAAGTGCTGTCTGAAGCCGAGTACCGTGGCCGGGTACAGCCCTTCTCGTTCCAGGTAATCTTGCCACCTGTTGAGCAGGACGTGCTCCAGCAGCTTGCCCACGCAGGACGTGAGCGAGATGAGCCGGAGGTTGTCCGTGTCCGGTGGCTTCCCCGGCTTGGGAATCAGAATGCTCTTGGCTGTCTTCCACTGCTTCGGCAGCTCGCCCGCTTTCCAGCACTTGTTGAAGTACTTTGCTAGGTTCTCAATGGAGCCGTCGTCGAGGTTCTTCAGCGCCTTGTTCGTGACGATGTCCGGGCCGGCCGCCGACCGGCTGTTGAGGCCATGCAGGGCCGCGCGGACTTCCTCGACGTCGATATCACGATCAAGGTTCGCGTTGGGTTGGCCGCAGTACGGCGCGTGTTGTTCGGTGGGTGTAGTTGGCAGGTATTTGTCGTTGATGCGCCTGGTGACTTCATCGGCGCCGTGTACCGAGACCGCCCGATATATGAGCTTGGCGAGTCTGTCCCTTTGGTGTGACTTGGTCTTGGTTTCGTCGAGCAGATGCCGCAGCAGGTTCCACGTCTTCCCGCTGTGCATCTGCCCGTCTGCTGCGTTGCAGATCTCGTTCCACTGTTGCGCGCATAGCGCGCGGCAGTGATCTTCGATCGCTCGGTTGAGCTCCGCCACCTGCTTTCTGAGTCTGCGGTTGAGCCGTTGTTTCTTCCATCGATTGAGTATCGACTGTTTGGCCTCGATGAGATGCGCTAGCTGGCTGTCTACTTTGTCTATCTCCGCGCCCGTTTTAATTTCTTTGGTCGCGTCGCGTACGTTCTTGGTGATTTCGGCCGTCCAAGAGTTGATGTCTTCGATCTCGTCGTCACCGTCTTCCCTCTGGTTTCTGGTGTGTCGGAAGGCATCCCAGTCTATCCATCTGTGTGTTCTGTTGCTGGTGTCGTTGTGTTCCGGCATGCCTATTTCCAGGATGGTGTGGTCGCTGCCGAGGTCGGCCCCCGTGTTTCTCCAGGTGATCGCGCCCTGGACGTCGTTCTTGACGAACGTGAGGTCCGGAGTGGTGTCGCGGGACATGGAGTTACCGATTCTCGTCGGATGAGTCGGGTCCGTGATGAGGGTGAACTCGAGTTCCGTGGGTCTTGGTACAGGTCGCGGCCCTTTGCTGTTTACTTGTTGTAGCCCCAGGCTGGGTTCACCGCGTTGAAGTCACCGCACGCGATCAGCGTGTTGCGGCCCGCCGCGGTGCTGGCTTTGTGCAATAGTGTCTTGAATCTCTCTTTTCTCTTCGATGGGTTGCTGTAGACGTTCAGCAGAAATATGCTTCATATTCTCTTCTTGCCCGGGATGATTTCGGTGAGTGTGTGCTCGATCTTGATGTGTTGTGGAGCTCGTGTTCGACGAACGTGAGTCCCTTCCTGACCAGAGTGCACAGGCCTCTGCCGTCGGGTGGGCCCTTGTGCACTCTGTAGCCGGGGAGTGACGGTGCGTCGGTGAGTGTCTCTTGTAGTAGTATCACGTCCGGCTTGCACGCGGCGCGTGCAATGTGCTGCTGGATGACTGCCTTCTTCCTTCAAAAACGCCGCGACAGTTCCATTGCCACACTGTTACGCTTGTTGCTGCTGCTGCGTTGGCGGCCATAATTGCGTTGGCGCGTATGCGGTTCCTTGGTTGGGTGGATGTAGCGCGAAGATGGGCGCAAACGTCGGGTATCTCACGATCGGCTGTAGGGTCCTTTCGATGTAGGCGAATCTGTTTATGTTCCCGGTTTGGTAGTTATCCACTGTTTGTTTCATTGCTGTCACTGCTGCGATGTTCGCCGTGATTAGCTCTTCGAGTTTGGTGAATCTCGCTTCGAATTTGGCTTCGAGGTTGTCGTTGCGATCGTTTTCTTTTTGCTTGCGCGGGGCCTCGATGGCTCGCTTATTCTGTGCCGGTTCCTCTACGGCTGCCTCCTGGTTCTTCGTGCTTGTTTCCTCTGTCTCGCTTGAGCTTGGCGTGGGTCTCTGTGGAGACTCGTTGTTGCATAGCAGCGGCTTACGGATCTCAGCAATCTCTCTCGAGAGGTTGTTAATGGTTGTTCGCAGCGCCGCGTTTTCTTGCCTTAAGGTCTCGTTGGCTTCTCGCACCTTGGTCATATCGTCTTTCTTCGTGGCTTCCGTGATTTTCTGCGCGCTACTTGTACTGTTCCCTTTCGCTGCGTCGACCCAGCCTACTCGCTCATGTGATGGTGACATTTTCTTGCTGAGGCTTCTCTTGCTGCTGTCTCTGGATTTTGGCGCGCGATTCTTCGATGGAGTCCTTGACTTTTGCACAGCTGACGGCTTGTCGAGTGGCGGGAAATCGCTTTCCGGCAGCAGCTGGAGTTCGGCCTGTCGCCGTACCCATTGTCGCTTGCGCACAACGTAGGTCATCTTGTATGTTGCCTTGCACGTTCGGTCTCCGGTCGAGTGTTCGCCCCCGCACAGCTTACATTTTGGGGTACAACTATGGTCTTCCTTGGGGTTCGCGAGCCCGCAGGCCAGGCACGTCTTGATTGTGGGCGTCGGGCACACGTCCTTACGGTGTCCCACTCGGCCGCACTGGTGGCAAACGTCGATCTGTTTCCTGTAGAGGTGGCAAGGTATCAGGGTGACTCCGTATCGGACGAAGTTCGGTACCTTGGGTCCCTCGAACACCACGATCGCGGAGGTCGTGCTGCCGATCCTCTTTGCGCCCACTGCTAGTGGGTTCCTCTCGTTGACAACATTTCTATCGAGCTCTTCGGCGTTCGCGTCGGTGGGGATGCCTTTGATTACGCCTTTTACGGTGTTGTGAGGTGCCGAGCGATATGCGCTGACTTCGTAGAGTTTGCCTTGAATATAGATTTCCTGGATTGTAGCGTACCTTGCCGCGTTGTTTTCGTTCGGTGTACTGATGACCATAATATTCTGTTGCGTGTTGGGGCAGAGGGTGTCCGCAGCGCTTTCCTCGCTCGTGATCTTGGCCGCGGCGAGTATGGCCGTGGCGACGGTGGTGGTGCCGGTCTTGACGATGTCCAGCCCCCTCTGGGTCTGACGA